>NW_023601543.1:9294503-9894503 GCF_014898055.3 Talpa occidentalis
GTTCAATAAATGGTGCTGGGAAAACTGGGTCGCTACATGCAAAGAATGAAGCTTGACCACTACCTCACACCATACACAAAAATCAACTCAAAATGATTAAAGAACTAGACATAAGACCTGAACCATAAAATATATAGAAGGAAATATAGGCGAAACACTACGGGATTGCACATCAAAGACATCTTTACAGACACATCACCCCAAAGCAGTGATAGTGAAGGCGAAGATAAACAGCTGGGACTAATCAAATTAAGAGCTTCTGCACAGCAAAAGAGACAATAACAACAAAGAGAAACCCCACCACCTGGAGAACATTTTTGCACCCAACACTAATGATAAAGGACTGATCACAAAAATCTGCAAAGAGCTGATGAGACTCAGCAACAACAAAGAAAATAAATCCAGTCCAAAATGGGCAGAAGAGCTAAAAGAAACTTCTCTGAAGAGGAAATGCAAATGGCCAACAGGCATATGAAAAATGTTCAACATCACTTTGTAATCAGGGAATGCAAATCAAACTACAATGAAATACCATCTCACACCAGTGAGAATGGCACATATTAAAAAAACTAGCAACAACAAATGTTGGCGAGGGTGTGGAGAAAAAGGAACCTTTCTGCACTGTTGGTGGGAGTGCAAACTGTCCAACCGTGGAGAGCTGTGTGGAGATTTCTGGACCTACTAAACATAGAGCTTCCAGAGGATCAGCAATTCCACTCCTAGGTATTTACCCAAAGGACACAGAAACATCCATTCCAAAGAACACCTGCACCCCTATGTTTATAGCAGCACTGTTTACAATAGCTAAGCTTTGGAAACAACCCAAATGCCCAAAAATAGATGACTGGATCAAGAAGATGTGGTACATATATACCATGGAATATTATTCAGCATTCAAAAAGATAAACACATGCAATTTGCAGCAACATGGATGGCGCTGGAAGGGATCATGCTCAGCGAAATAAGCCAGAAAGAAAAAGAAAAATACCGGATGGTCTCACTCATAGCAGGAATCTAGAAAACTTAAATAAGGGACCAGGAAAATGAATAACTATAAGAAAGTGAAAATCAAAATCAACAAAAAACTATGAACCAGAGACACTTTAGGGGGGCGGGGGCGGGAGGGGAGGGATTGGGGTCAGATGGGGGGCTGCAATTGTATGGGGAATATAACAATAAAATTTATTATTTAAAAAAAAAAAAGAAATTACACTGGCTCTATTTCCAAAATATGTTCCAAATCTGACTGCATCTCACCATCTCAGCTGATACAGGGTCTGAGCTATTATCACTTCTTGCCTGGATTATTGTAATAACTTCCTAACTGCTCCCTGTTTCTACCCTTACACCTCTTGCCATGTATTCTCTGCATAGCAGACAGTTGTCTTGTTTTAAATGTTAAATCAGATCAAATTGCTTCCATGTTTAAACCTCCACTAGCCTCCCACCACACTTAGAATCAAACCCACATTCCTTACCGTGGCCTAGAAGGCCCTCTATGAGCTTGACATACCTCCCACTGCTTTTAATTTCCCTCACTCTGCTCCAGCCTCCTCCCTGTGCCTCAACATATTAAGCACATTCACCTTACAGTATTTGTGCTGTCTCCTGCCTGGAAAGCTGTTCTCCCAAATTTTGGCATAATTGGGTTCTTTATTTTATCTGGGTCTCTGCTTAGAAGTCAGTCTCAAAAAAACCTTCATGGAACATTCTATCAAAAAGGACCATCTGTTTTTATTTGTCCCTCTCGATTCCCTTATTCTGCTTTATTTTTTTCGTAGAACTTACTACTTTCTGAAGTGATACTCTTAGGTTATATATTCATTGGCTGTCTCTCCAGCTAGACTATAGGCAACATTAAGGCAAGGACTTAATCTTGTTCACATGACAATCTTAGTGCTGAGCATATAATAGGGACTCGATAAACAACTGTGGGGCAAATGAGCCAAACATCCTATTCTACACAAAACATAGGGAAAAGAGGTTAGGTAAGTTGCCAAACATCCCAGAGGCAGAACTTTGATCTGCAGTGATATCTCCATATCATTTACTCTGGTTGAAATGACCCATACTCATGCACAATGCTTGAACAGAAAACCTGAGGTAGACCATATCACCAAGCTCTTTTATGAAATATACCAGTAACCCACTGCATAGCACAAGGCAAAGCCCAGCAGAATAGCTTGCCATAAATTTCTAATGCACACACCACTAGATGGGATTTAATACTTAGCTTCCCAAAGACAAGCGGCTACTGAAACTAAACTTCAGCTGATGATGATTGGATTTCTCCTTCCACATGTCCTTTTTTGATGGATGGGTTGATTACAAATAACTCATGTTTTCAGATTGGTCGTTATTTAACAAAGAAATGCAGACACAAAGCCAGTATCCTTGCTGCTGTGTCCTGCAAATGGAAATGAGGCTCAGACATCCAGAACTGCACATTAATTTGACTTTTTAAAAATAGGGACTGACAACTTTAATAATTCAAGGCATAGCTGTCTCTATCTTCACACATGGGCTTTTTTAATCTTTGAAGATGAGGATAGAAATCATTTCTTTCATACAAAGTAAGAATAAGTTTTCTTTAATTGTGGTCTTGTGTAGATAGTTATATCCTATTGGTGCAGTAGTCCCATAATTTTTTTCTGAGAAAAATGGTCAATAATCCTAGGTATTCCCGATAGTCAATAAAACGAATGGTATTTCAAATAATTTCTGTTCCTCAATGTGTATGAAATTCTACCATTTCTGACTCATTTTCTTTGGGTCTCTTAGATCCTAGTCTTTCATTATTTGTCCATTCAAATGCAAATATCCAGGGCTTACAGCCCCTCCCTCTTCAGCCAGAACTTTTCTTTAAAGGATTTATGAAATGCAAAGGGATCTGTTCTCTCTGTGGGGCCTTGAAGCCATGAGTGGTGGCAAGGAATCACTTATCTCTGTAAGTGGTATCTCTGTGGACAAGATCATTGACTCTTTTGATGAAAGTTGTCAGTAAGGAATTTCCGGGTCAGAAGGTTGACAATAGCATGCCTCCTGCTGAACTGACCCTTATTTAAGGGCAGAGTCAAACACTGTACTGAGTGAAAAGGAAACATGAGTTTGTGTACAGGGAGAGCCCTGGGCTCTGCCATCCAAGGGGAAGGCAGTTATGAACCAGAAGCATACAGTCAAATTTCATGTCTCTGGATAGCTTCAGGATCATCTGAACATGCTGTAGCAAGCTGAGTCATCCTCAGAACTCACCTTCTGTTTTAGAACAGAATGGTTAAGAGTTTGGGAGTCAAGAGACACCTGGGTTTGAATCCCAGGTTACTAGCTATTTGCCCTCATGCAGGTCACATAACTTTGGTGTCTTCATTTGTTTACCTATAAATGGAGAAAATGAACTGATGTTGATAAAATACTTAGCATGGTACCTGACACATAATGTCATTCAGTAAGTGAGAGCCTTTCTGGTTGCAAGTGGTGGTGTTGCCTTCTGTAAGTGGAATTTAAGTTGCATCTTTGGCACTTAACCAGCTGTGAGACTTTAGGCAAGGCGACTCACATCTCTCAGTCTCAGTTCCCTTATTTTTCAAATAAGGATAACAACAGGCCTATCCTGAAATGGTTATTAAGTTATGCACCGTGACCAGTGCAGCATTCTTAGCAAAAGACTTGTCATACGGTAAAGAAAAAAAAATAAGTATTGATATTATCTTTGCTTCCTCCTCTTCTTGACCAACCCACACTTTTCCTGGAATAAGAAATCTCTTAATAAAGAGGGAATAGAGTGGTATGGGGCAGAATCAAAAGAAATAATAGCAATATCTGTCCTCATAGAGGGAGGTGAGGTATTGATAAAGTATCAAATATCATGACACATCCACATAATTTATAGATAGGAAGAGAACATAAAATCAATGAAAACAGTAAAATACATGTTCATTTTCACATTGTAAGAAATGACAATGCAGAAAATTTGAATAAGAATGAAATTGAGATCACAAATATGCCACAAAATGACAAACCTGGGAGCATTCTTAGGGAAGATGAAAACAATTAACTCCCCCAGCCCTTCTAAGGAATGTAAACCTTTGCCCAATTTGGAGTTACTGAAAGGGAGTAACTGATCTATTAATGTGGCTATTGACACAACATCACTTTTACCTTTGACCTGACTGCATAATCGTCACATGCACTCTCTGAGTCCTAGCCATAAACCAAAATTCCCCAAACTGGGTACTCAGTCCAGACACATTGAGAAAATTCAGTAATTTTCATTGCAACCACAATTTCTGACAACATGAAACACAGAAGAACTAAAAAGACAGTATTTATATAAAAATAAAATGCCCAAGTGCCCACAATTACTCAGGACTGCCAATCATGACTAATCTACAGAGAACTTTTTTAGAAAGTGAAAACTGGTAGTATTTTGGTATCTGTCAGATACTAAAGCTTTAAATGCCTTCTAATTGTTTTTAAATAACTTTAGACCCTGTACAACAAACTCTCTAGACAGGCTGTGTGCTGGTTTTAATCAATAGCATAAGTACCTGAATAAAATACAAACATCTCCAAGTCCTCAAGTGGCTTAGTTCTATGGATGGTGAGCCCTAGAAATGATGCATAATGCAATTTGCGGTTTAAAAGAACGCATTTTCCTATGATTGACAGAAAGTTTGATCTACCTAACTTTCTATAAGATCAAATGCAAACTACTTGATTTCTATTTAAACCATTTTTCTAAGAATTTCTATTCCAAATACCCATTCCTGACTGCTCAGATGTATACATTGTCTTGATTTTTACTGAGTAGTTTTAGAGGAAACTGGTGACCCAACAGATTCAAGGTTTTAAATGGTTTTTGCTTTTGATGTTGTTGTTTTTTGATCTCCGAGACTGGTTAGAAACAGGAAACCAAAAATAGAACAGATTGAGGTAGTTCAGGTAAAATTATTGAGACCATAACGTAAGGCACAAGTTATAACTTAGCAGATGCTCAAAATAATCCTGGGAGGTAACCAAAAATGTTTCATTTCCAATAGTTATTTTTTACAAGTAATAATCATATTGCAATCTATATTCTAGTCTATGTTTTTCTATATTCTTTGACTTCTTTTTTCTTTTTTTTTTCTACTTATTTCTTACATAGAAACCAAGATTCTTACTTGGGGGAGTCTTGTGATTTTTTTAAAATTGATTTTTATCTATATTTGGCAACGAGGTAAATGTTTTACCAGAACACAAGTGATTACTGAAGAGGATGTGTATGGATTCCCAGAGCTGCAATAAACTCTCTGGTGATAAATTGCGGTCCTCGCTTTGATTTCGGGGGGGGGGGGGTGTGTGTGCAGCCTGGTTGTTGTTTACAAGGAAGCATCACACTTTAATGAACGCTTTTTAGTGGCAATCACTGGTGCAGTCATTTAGAAAGGACAGAGATATTTGTTACATATTTTTATTTATATATTTCACTTTTTATTGTGAAATGATATAGAGTGCAGTGAATATATAATGGATGTAATACTGCCATCTCTTGGTTATGTAAATGAGGTGCTCAGCAGTCATAATTCTCTGTATTCAAATTGGAAAGTGCAAGTGCTTAAAAGTCAACTAAGCCTTTTCTATTTTGGTTTTTAGCAAAAGCAGTTGTAAATAAATATCTGTGCTTATGCGTATGCTTTAAAAGCCTCTATAAAGTACATCGTCTACGCACTAGAAGATATCTGTGTGTTATGAAACAAAAGTGACAGTGACATTTTGTGCTGAAACATTCCCGAAAATGATGTTCAGACCTGGAATAAGTTTAGAATTGTTTGGTGTCCTTTATTCAATCACGATCAACTTAATTCAATCTTTGCTTAAGTATAACCTAAAGCATAGAAATCCAATCATTTTCTTTTTTCTTCCTTTTTTTAAAGGAGCATTCCCTCCTCATTTTAATCAATCTTAATCGCTTTAGCAAGGTATTAGATAACCAGATTACAGGCTAGAAAAGCTGGCATTTTCTTATTAAGGAAGGTCTAAAACCTTGACTAAAACCGAATTAAGCGCCCCAGGAACAAAAGGCTAGCTAACAATTTTTTCTGTTTTACTCAGGAAGGGAGGCACTTATGAAGACAATGTGCTGGGTAGTCTTCCTGGGGTTAGGTGGATGCTAAGAATAATTACCTATTTCAACAAAAATGGCAAGAGCTAACCCCAGTGTTACATCAGTACAGCCATCTGGAAAAATGTTTTATTATTTTAATAACAGTTCTCATCTCTACGGTACTTGAGATTTTACACAACCCCTCCACAGCGATCAGATAGTCAGTTCCCTGGCCATGGCAGCGCATAATGCAGTCCTAAAGGACAGGTCGTCAATGGTGCCCTTATCCGCAACAGCATGAATATGCCATCGTCCAGACACCAGACGCAGAGGTGGCCCTGCTGACACTGTCAGCAGGATGGATGTGCACTTGGTGATGGATGAGGGCAGTAAGAATTGTCATATACATCTTCTTGCCAGTTTCCCCTGGCAACCAAAGCCCAGGGTTGGGGACAGAGTGTGTTGACTCTAGAATGGGTTATCTATGCAAAGCCTGAGGGAGAAAAGCCAGATATGAAAACTGGAAGAGACCCTAGAGACCACTATTCCAACTCTCTCAGAAATGCAAAGACCAGGGTCCTGAGAGCAATCATTGTAGGTCCCCCAGCAGGTCAATGGCACAGCAAGACCAGAAGCAGGGTCCTCCTGCCTCCCAACCCACCACACTGTCTCTGGGCCCCTCAGTGTTGGCTCCAGCCCTCAGCTGTCTTCAGTTGTATAAGCCGAGGTCTGGATCCTTCGGAGTGGTTTCCAACGATCAGCGGTAACGGCGCTTGAGCCACACTCCCTTACGGACAGCCCCGGTCGCGAGTCCTGCTGGCTGAGGGGGTGGTTACAGGTAGAGCTTCAGCTACTAGGTGAGGGCTACTTTTCAGATCCAGGACATCATCTTTTCTGGCTTTAGGTACACTTCAGATGCTGACCACTGAAGAGGGAGTTCAAGAACATGACCTAGGACCTTTACACAGTCCATGAGAACCGAATAAAGTGAAAAGGAGAAATGAAGTGTCTTGCACAAGGTCTCAGAGTAGACCGTGGTCCAGTGGTATCTGCGGCCTTCCTGCAGCACCTTGAAACCTGTCGTGCCGTTCTGGCGCAGCAGCTGGCAGGGCAGTAGGAAGGAGGAGGTTTTAGAGTTGGAAAATTTGAGAGCAGAGGATGCTTCGTAGAGGTTCAACAACCCTGAAGGGATGGCCCTGGTCTAAATTGGGAGCTAGAAGTGGCCACTCATTTTCTTAAGTTGACTTTCCACCAAGGGGCAACTTTTCCTATTTCCCACTGTTCTCAGCGTCTGGCCTGAGACCTGAACCAGTGCCGTTGAGAATTCAAGTTCCCCAAGTTAGAGCTGCAGCTATGCTATGTTCTGCCCCAATAACTAGCATCTGGGTGTGAAATTATGGAAGGAAATTATGTCTGTTAGAACCACTTAGAGTTTACACAGACTACACAGGTAACGAGAGGTCCAGGCAAAGGGCTCCAGATCACTCAGCCACATGCTGCCATTTCGCATTGGCCTCTGCAGCAGCAATTAGTGCTGATTGTGAGGCAAGAAGGAAGATTATGGCATCCATCCAGAGTTGAAAGAGAAGAGTTTTGAACTTCAGGTAATGAGAGTCTCAGTCAGTAAGGGTGAGGCATTCTCATCACTTGGCGGCCGGCTGGAAGGAGCTGGGCAAGGCAGCCAGAACACGTTGCTTCTACCAAGAGAAGCGAGGTGCATGGTGCTGAGGAGGAGGTGCCCTCCTGAGGCACAACATGGGCCACTATTCTAAGTCTACATGCTGTGGCATAATTGCATTTAATAGTCCAGGAACAATTAAGAGAAAGAGACCGTGTGTGTGTATGTGTATGTGTGTGTGTGTGTAGAAAGTGTAGGTGAGTGTGCTTTGAATGAGGTGTGTAAGTGTGGTGTTGTGAGTCTGCATGTACTGTGTGTCTGTGTGTGTTCTTTGTGGTTTGGATAAAGCATTGTGAAGCCACAGGAGCTATAGGGTAGGTGTGGTTTGTGTGGTGAGGGGTCAAGGAGGGGAAAATTCCACTCACTGGTGACTCATCTAGGTGAAGGGGATAGTGACTACTACAAGTAGCATTGCTGAGGGGTATTGAGGAGCCTGATATTTTGAACTTTCTGGGACCCTAAGACCAGACATCCTTACCAGAAATCGAAACCTTTCTTAGCTTGTAGACCACAGCCACTAAGGATAAGGATAACTGTAAAATAGGCAGTCCACACCTTCCTCAACTTACCATGGTGTTACATCCCGATAAACCCATTGTTAAGTTGAAAATACATTTATTACACCTACCCTACCAAATATTATTTAGCCTGGCCCACCTTAAAGGTGCTAAGAGCAATGACATCAGCCTGAAGTTGGGCAAAATCATCTAACACCAAGCCTGTTTTAGAATAAAATGCTGACCACCTCATGTCATTTAGTGAATACTGCACTGACAATAAAACAGAATGGCTGTTTATCCTGGTTATGGCCTGGCTGACTGAAAGCTGTATTTTGCTACCACTGCCCAGCCTCACAAGGCAGCGCCCTACCACATATCACAAACCCAGGAAAAGAACAAAATTTGAAATTCAAAGTATGGCTTCTACTGTAGGCATATTGCTCTTGCAGCATTGTGAAATTCAAACAATCAGCAAGTCAAACCATCAGAAGTCCGGGACCAGCTATATCATTTCCCTGTTTCTGCAGATGAAAAATAGAAGCACTGAGTGTTTAAAGTGACTTTCCTGAGACTGCCGAACTAGTAAAAGGCAGAGTCAGAATCTGACAGGGGACGTGGCTACACAGCCTGTGCACATTTTGCACATTGACACTATTCTCCACAGTCTCTTACTTAGCGCCTCCCTTTCAAACCCCACTTGTCTCAAAGACCTAAACTCTCCTTTCACAGATGAGGAAATGGAAGCCAGAAGAGGAGCAGCAGACTGTCTTGGGCCCAAGAGATCACTGGTAGAACCTGCTGTTTCCACATACTCTGCTCTTTCTTTGATGTCGGACAGCCAACCTTTCACTGGTCTAAAGGAAAATGGAATCATTTAATTAAGATTCCTTTGTCATTAATGTTGCACATGGGGGTATATTTTACTTAAGGCTCTGCATGTCTGCACCTTTCAGAATGCTCCAATCTACTGGCCTTGGAGTATTAGAGCGAAAGCAAGTTTGACAAATCTAGTGAAATACCTCAGAGGACACAAATCCAGGAGGGCTATTACCTTTAAAAAAAATAGCCAAAGTGCTAAAGCAGGATCTGTGATAAGACTGGAGGCTAAGCCATAGGAATATGAAGATTCATTTATGAATGGCTCTTGGTGATAGGACAAAATGAAATGAAATATAAGGAACTGTAAAATTGCTTTTTAACTTAAAATTTTACGCTGTGTAACCATGTGTATATGATAAGCAAAACAGGACCACAAATGGTTGGCCAATGTTTTTGAGCATCTCAATGGCCAAACTGGACAGACTGTCAAATGCTGGGATCATTTGTTTACGAACCAGGCAAGGCTGCCACCTCCAAGATGAGTCAGTCACCTGGGATAAAGTATCCCTAGCAAAGGCTGTGAAATCTTGCCCTAAAGTTCTGGAGCAGCATATGGCTCGTCTTGTTGTCTACTAACTTGGAAATATGATGTTTTTAACAAGAAGCAAATTCTAGACTTGGAAGAAATAGATATCAAGCCCAGCTTGTAAATCAGGAGTGCACATTATGCATTTTATTCTGGAAATGTGGCAAATGAGCCCCAAAATGAACTCACTATATAAATCAGTGGATAAGCCAACTTTCCAGAAAACTGTCAAAACAGCCATGGAAGATAAGAGGAAGCTTATTTAAGAGTACAACCTTGAAAACTGGCTAGGTTCCTCACCTCATACCAGCTAACGGGACAGAAGACTGGCAGTTCTAGTGAGAACAACTTTGGTCTTAAAAAAAATACTTCAACAAAAGTTATACCATGATGATTGCCCATAGCTCTCTGGAAATGGCAGGGGGTGTTGCAGGGGGTGGGTGGGTACGAGAGACTGACACTGGCTTCTGACATACAAGAGAAATACTCTTTTTAAACACTCTTTTCTTTCATTTTTGAAAACAACAAGAATTTAATATCAGCTGTCAACAAATAGAAGGACAGGAGAAAGATGAGCACAAGAGATTTGGAAGTTGGACAAGAAGACTCGACTTCCTCCCAAATATTTCCAGTTCTACTTTTTGAAGCATCAGGCTAATGTGCAAAAAGATGATAGATTTGTAGCAGAGAAATGGTGCTTCTGAGACCTTAACTATTATTTGAAATAATTAGAAATGCAATGGTGGTTAATCACCTTGATGACTTACAATCTGAGAAATGCCATGCAGACTCTGCAAGGCTTTGTTTCTTTTGATCTATTTCTTTGTGCACTTCCCAACTCTTACATTAAAAAAAAAAAAAATAACCACTTCTGCTTATCCCATCAAATAAGAAAGACTTTCAAGTCATTATATGTAAACTTTGGAAAAAACATACTAATCCCAAAAGCTTAAATAGGATTCAACAGTATCCAAACACAAGACTTCATTCGAGTCTTAAAACCATCCTTTCACCTAGGCAAGGCAGTCATTGTTGCTTCCATTTTACAGGAAAAGAACTGAGGTCACAAGACATTCAGTGAGTCATTAAGATCATCTGTGGGTGAGCAGCAGAGCTAAACCTAAGTCATTCTATACCTGGATCATTCTATACCTGCACTATATCTCACCACAGAGCAGCTTGCAAAATATAGGTAACTCAAAGATGTTCAACACCAGTGAGTGGAGAGTAGACTTCTACTGAGCGAGGTGAATTAACCTTTCATCTTCCCATTTTCCTTCATCCCAGTAAGAGGGAGTTGGGCGAAGCTGGGAGGATGATGTGTGTGAGCACAGCTCCCCCAGGCTGTGACGGGCCACAGCCCTATCCAGGGTCAGATACATAATTTTTGAGGCCAAGTGCAAAATGAAAATGTGGAACTCCTGGTTCAAATATCATTAAAATTTCAAGACAACAGTAGCAGCACATTCAATCAAGGCCCAGGTCCTTCTAGCACAGGCTCTGTGTGACTACTGAGGTGGCAACCTAGGAGGCTGGCCCAGGCCATGCCTAAAGCACTGGAGGTGAGAGACTGGGGAACCTGTTCTCAGGTACTACTCTGTCAGGAAAGTGACCAGAGGTGGCCTGAAATGACCAGCCCAGAGCACTTAAGAGAAAGTGCTGAGAAGTTTCCATGAAAAAATATAACCAAAGCTCCAATAAAAGAAGCAGAAAATATCTGTGCAAACACAAATGAGAGTGACAAGAGTTGATCAAATTGATACCAAACACATATGAGGTAATCAGAATATTTGTCAAAGTACTAGCAGCATGGAGATTGAGCTGAGTGTTGCCACTCCTTCCATCTCACCCCGCCAGGTGTTAAAATCAGGAAATATGGGAAGCCGTGGGTTATATAAGTGATTCCCAGCAGCTCAGAAATAGCTCAGCTCAACGTCACTGGGGGAGAAGCAAATTTCTACTAGGCAGAATCTTCCAAAGGCTCGGCTAGGGAAGCTTCTCAAAGTCCAGTCTTTACTCCATGGAGCTTTGCACTTAGTCTGTTACAGGGTTGTGCATGTCCTACCAAGGGCTCTGATCATAGATTCTGGAAGGTTTCTGTTTGCTGAAACAAAAAGTTACATGGGTACTGGGTACAAGGCACTAAGTAAGAGGAAGAAAATATAGCGCTTTTCCTGGTAAAACTGAAAATAATATCTTGAGAATCAGGAGTTTAGACAAAGGAATGACGCCAACCTAAATTTGAAACCAACCTCTGCTACTTAAGAACTCTGTGATCTGGGCAAAGTCACTGATCTTTCTAGCATTGGTTTCCTTCCATGTAAATTGAAGATAACCCCTGCCCCATCAGGATGTTGTAAGGAATTGACAAAATCATTAGTGTAATGAATTGCTTAGCACACAGTACGTGGCATTTGGTAGCTGTACAGTAAATGCAACTGTTATTATTAGAAGAATTAAGCAAGTATTTCCAGTATTAAGATCAGATCTTAAAGCCCATTTTAACTCTGCATGAGAAATATGACCCTTAAAATATCAACTCTGTACAATCTCGGGATGTCAAATCTCAGGCTTGTAAAAATATGGCAGGCCTTGTAACAGCAAGCCCGACTTGAGAGTTTATAGAGAGAGTTTGGGGAGTCATAGCAAATTGTGTCAGCACAGTCTTTTATTTTAAACTCATTTTAGAATATTTTGTGAGTTTGCAACTAAAAGCATTTATTTAATATGAGCTTTTTAATGGCAGTTACATAAATAACTATAATGACAATCTGATGAAATAAAGTGTATATATAGGGACTAGAAGGGAAAATTAAAGGGCTGTGCTGTCAGGGACAAGAGCTTGTTTCTTAAAATTCACTTTAATGTAGAATTGTTAATTTACCAATGAATAGTATTTTAGGTACATTTAGGTTTAAACAAGAAAAGATATTCATAGGAATCTAAGACTCATTTACTCACGCACAATTTAAAAAATAAATCAATATTCACTTGGTTCTTATATTTCCTTTAAAACATGAAACTGGAATAAGAGGCCAAATACTCCAAATCAATGAAACTTGCATATTGATTTTAAGTAAACAACCACCTTTGATCTTTGCTTTTGAAACAGCATCCTGTTTTCCACCAATATCCCCACCAAAACAATGGCCCTTTGTTTTGCCCATTTCACATTTTCAGGTTTTGGCTCCATAAGCACATCTACATGGTCATTTGCCCACCAGCACTACTACTAGCAGCCCACACCTGGAAGTCAAATAAATACTTCCAAGAAGCTTTTCCTCAAGTTTATCCCTTTCCTCCTCCTTGTAAAATCCTCAGTTGTATCCAAGTGGCTTTAGGATAAAGTACAAAGTCTTTATTTAATGTGTCACCCATGGTCTTACACAGTTGGACTCCTCTTTATTGAAGGTTCTCTCCTATTACCTCCCAGTAGCTCAGCCTCCTTTCTCTAAGATGCACTAAAGATATAAAACCATAAAATATATAGAAGAAAACATAGGTACTGAGCTCTTTGACGTCAGATTCAGCGACGTCTTTGCAGATGGCAACAAAAACACAAGCGAAAACAAACACATGAGACTACATCAAATTAAAAAAGCTTCTGCATCGTGAAAGAAACTATCATCGAAACAAAAAACACCCTATGGAGTGGGAGAAAATATCTGCCGATCATATATCTGACAAGGGGCTAATATACAAGATCCACAAAAATCTCACAACTCAACAAAAAGAAAACAAGTGAACCCAATTCTTATTTCCCTAATGATAAACAACGTAGAGCATCTTTTCATGACCCTGAACACTTTCTGCATGACACATGGCTGTGATCTCCATCCTGAGGAAGATGCCTCTTTTTTCCCCCCATGCAGAAGGGCAGGCACATATCGCTGTCTGTTAATGATGATGCTGATAGGGAAAACTCAATGGAAAAATAGCCCTAATCTTTTCCTTTAATGTGCCCTAAGCTCTTACATACAGTTTCAGTTTAAAGGATATGATCTGCACTGTCTGCCATGTTACTTTGAATTAGTCTCAGGTTGCTTTCTCACATATGTGCTATCTTTCCAAAAAGAATCCCAAGTCTTCAAAGGCAAGACTCTGACTACTACTGTTTTTCTTCATCTTGCATAACCTAAGACTTGGCAGTGTCAACCCAGAGGTTCAGTGGAGGTGTCCAGTCTAAACAGTCATGAGTAAAAAGGTAAGTAGCCAAACCACCTAGATAACTTCTTCCAGGTGTGATTACTTTAGTCAGCCAAGGTGTTATCCAGCTGTTGAGCACAAAGGCATTTCTGCATAAAAATGTTAGGATGTATAAGTGAGGGCCATGCTGGTAGTGGTGGAATTTTGAAGGGAGAGGAAGTGGAATGCAACTTAAACTGAAATGCTTTTAATCAAGGAGAACTTTCCAGAGGGAGTGAGACTGAAGGCAGGATTGGGGCACTAGTGTGAGAAAAACTAGAATTCAAGAAACCTGGTCTTTCAATGCTGCTGAGATACTGACGGCACCTCCTACATTCCTAGACTTAATTTTCATACTTGTAAAATAAGAGGGTGACCTTACTAAACCTTACTAATGTTTGTGCCTACCACCCACGACAGGGGTCTCACAACCTGCATAGGAAGCACATTTCCTTCTCATGCAAATCTGATTCCTGGGCAATCCTACTTTCTCAAATGATGTTCTTTCTAGCTGAAAACCTTGAAATTAGAAGAGATGATCGGATAATCAGGCAGATCAAATTGGAGACACAGTAGCATGGGCAATGTGGGCGGTCCAGGGGGAAATTAGCAATCCTGAAAGAATTGCGCTCACAAAAGAAAAGAGGACAGAAGTGGACACGACACAGGGTTAAAAAGGCAAGAGAGATGTGGGGAATAAGCACATCCCAGAGATGTCTCCCTGGTCAGGAGGAGAAGACCCAAAACTGGGTCACATTTCATTGACATGGGGTGGCCTGTGAGGGTCATCAGTGGTGGCAGCAGCTCCTCCTCCACACCCTCCATTCCTCGGTCCGTGGCCAAGTGCATGTCCACTCTCAAGGAAATCCGGAGCTTAGCTCATGAACCCCTGTGCTGTGTGTAAAGGATCAAGTTTGTTCCCGCTGGGATCTCAAATTTGGCGAAACATATAAATGAGTAAGATCCTTAAAACATTCTGACAAATTCCATTTCAGCAAACCTCCACTCCCTGCAGCGCACCTTCTTGGCTTGCTGAGAACAACAGTCAATGGGCCCGTGGACTCTCAGTGGTTATTTCTGCCTTCAGACTACCCCCTTCTCCTGTCGCAGTTTCCATCACCCTGTTGACACTGTCCCTGAGTCACTTGCCATCTGAATGCGCACACCAGCTGCGTGGGAGGCAGCCTCTAGAGGTGCTGAGGGAAGACAGCCTAAAATGAAATATTTGCAACAGCCATCTGAACAGGGCTGCCTGGAAGGTGGCGGGCGTGTGTGTGCTAGGCGGGAGCTAACGTTACTGGGCCCCTTGCTGCTGTGTGCCAGGAACCATGCTAAATGCACGGATCCTCTTACTGACTTCCTGCAAAACTGCCATCAGCTGAGTGTTGTTATTATCCCCATTTTACATTCATTTATTCATCCATTTAGTCAACACATATTATTGTGTACCTTCTCTCTCCCGAGAGGCAGAGAATCTTGCTGGAGGACACAGAGCTAGTACCCCGTTTTGTTTACCCCATTCTCTGCTGAAATAAGATCTCAAAAGTATTGGGGCTAAGAAGAATAAAGCATCTTTTCTCCTTATCTCCTGAAAGCAATGACTCAGACTAGAGTAAGGAAGGCAAAAGTCATCCAATAATTGCAGGAAAGGGTTCTGTTAAGTATAATAAGAGGACCGAGTTATGGGGGCGTGGGGAGTCATTGTAGCACTGAATGATCTGGTAGGTAATCCCACTCCTAGCTGGCTCCCAATACACCGCTTTGCTTTGTCAGAATAGATGGTATTTTAGCTTGTTGCTCTGGCAAGTCTCCTCTGAGAAATCCCCTCTAGTTTTTACCTAAACTATCTGGATTGACTTCCGAAGAAGTAATCTGCCCAGCTTGGTTCTTCTTTCTATCACTTACTTTAGGTCTAGGTAGACACTGTCAGGGATTTACGGAATGTCAAAGGCACCCCTTTGCCCCCTCCTAGATCTCTGAAGCTCTAGGAAGCTAGGAGGCTGTGAGGTTGTTCAGGCACAAGGGGTTCACACTGCAATCTAAACGTGAGACCCCCATGAGCTTAGAAATGAGAAAACTGGCCACCACTACTAGAAGCTCTGTTCTCTCCCCAGAGACCTCTTGAGGCTGACCCTGGCCCTAGCCATGCCTTGGCCAGACTCAAGCTCAAAATATTGTGGCATGAAATAAAACTTGATGCCTGCGCTTGCCTTGAAGCTAGGTCTTGGCTGTGGCCCATACTGAAATAAGATCTCAAAAGTATTGGGGCTAAGAAGAGTAAAGCATCTTTTCTCCTTATCTCTTTATCTCCATGTCCCACTATCATCCTCAAGTGGGTCACAGGAGTGGCGAGGAGGGCCCTGGAGAGACAAGGAGATTGCTTCATCTTTAATGAATATCAGAGCAAGATACAGCATTTGGGCAGAGATTGGGTGGAAGTTGTAAGTCACGATGTCCCTCCCCAATCTGTACCTACTCTAGAGCAATTAAGAATCTGCTGGTGCAAGAAAAATCCAGGACTTGGTAACTAGTTGCCAAGACCCATTAGAGAGGCCTCCAGGTAATGGAAGAGATTAACCTCCAGATGCCACATCAACCATCTCTAACCACTTTGAGAAGAGGGGCTACTTTTCCTGCTCTAGACCTTGGATTACTGATCGAGAGGCCATGACTGAGAGGGGGAAATCCTGGCATAAGGTGCCCAAGAAGGGCCAGGGGAGGAAGACAGTCTTCCTGGTCATGCTATCATCCTCAAGTGGGTCAGGGGAGTGGAGAGGAGGGCCCTGGAGAGACACGGAGATAGCTTCATCTTCAATAAATATCAGAGCAAGATTAATATTTGCAAATTGGCCAGCACGTAACAGGTGCTGTGCCAAAGGGTAGACTCTTTCATTTAATTCTTTAGTCAATTCTAAGCATGAGCTCTTATTATCTTGATTTTGTAAATCAGAGAAATGAGACTCAGAACCAGGAAGTCACTCCACTGAGGGCCCTCAGCTAATGAATGGCAGTGTCCCTAGTGAAATCGACTTTTTAGTCCCTTTCACTGTATCAGCCGCCTACTGAAAGGGAGTTAAAAGTGCAGAAGCACGCACACCTCTGCCCAGAGGCCCACAGCCATGACTGCCAGAGCAAGAGGTCAATATGGACAGGAGGCGAGAGGTGGGATAAGGAAGGCAGAGTAGCCCCAGAATGCTCAGAGAATTCAGGCTCCCTGGGGCCTCCAAATTCCCAGAGACAACACAGGCAAAGGCCCAGGGACTTGATCCTGGAAAAGCAGGAGCAAGGGCATGATGTCATTAGCACACTATTTTCCTGGCCATTTTCACATAGTTCCTGCTGCAGGAAGAGAGTCCTTCACATCTCAGATACTGGCTTAATGAGACTGGACCACAATGCAGCAAAAGGTTCTGGAATCAATAGTGCTTTCTGGCACACACCTCCTTGGCAAGCACTTCTGCAAGATGGACATAAAAATAAATGTGCAATGTAATATTTAAAAGTAACATTTAGCTATTAAGCTGATTGCCTATCAAGCTGTTACCTTTGCAATAGAAGCTCGCTAATTTACACTCACATAAACTCCCAACAGGCAGATACATCAGGCAGCACACCCTAAACTCCTCCGAGGCGAGGTGGGAGGTGATGGTGGATATAAGTAGGGAGGCTTTGCAACCTTAGCTCAGGAAGCTCACCATAAAGAACTGCAGTCTCTGGCTTGTCCCTGTCCTAATAAACAGCAGTAAAATGTCTGCTGCCTCAGGGTTTCTGCGTTTCCATGCTTTCCCATTGTTCCAAATGCAGCAGCCTGCTGCAGACCCTCCCATCCTGAGCAGGGTCCAGGGAACTTAAGGGTCTTTCACATTAGCCCAGCCCAGAGGGCTGGAATCAGAAAATGAAAACTCTTTCTGTGCTTTTGCCAATCAATTCTTGATGTGGAATATTATCTGATCCAACAGCCACTCTCATTTTTTAAATATTTTCCTAGCAAGGACAAGATTCTTCCCATGCTTAATTATCACCTTTCTAGCCTATGTCCAGAGAACTCGCAGGACTTCTGACATAGTACACTCAAAAAATAATGTGACCTTTCCTTTCAGTAGAGATGGCAGGTCCTGAATCCATCCTTATTACCTCACGTGTGACTTGTGAGCAGGGGCATTTGAAAAACTTTCTGATCCCTGAGAGCTCCAGCTCGCGGCCTGCTCAGATGCCTGAACAAAACAGAGAGTGAATGTCCAATGATTAGGAGGCATTTGCTTGCCTGTTCTAACCCTCACCAGGTATCCCTGGGTTTTCAAGTTTCTCTTTGATGGCCCACATGCCCAACACATAGATCTATGTATGCAGGCACACATAGATATACACGTACACAACTACATGAAAGGCAACCTTCGCTTCCAGGTGGGAGAACGTATGGGTTCTAACAGGCTAACTGCACTCCATGAAGTAATGAAGTTATCCCACATTCACTGAACACATTTTATGCACCAACAAGCTGTCAACACATTTTCCTAACGCTGAATGTGGCCCTCCCATTGCCTTGCTCACCATTTCATATACGAGGGGAACTGAGACTCAGATAATTTAAGTAATTTGCCCAAGTCCACTCAGCAAATAAGTGAAAGAGTTTGGCCCGCAGCCCAGGCTTCCCTGCACACTCTTTAGTCACTGGCTTCACTGCTGACAGGCAATGTGGAAACCCTCTTCAAGATGAGGGTGAGTACAGGTCTACTGCAGTGATCTACAAGTACTAGAAAACTCACTGCCTCACATAGCACTATGCAGTTCAGTGTCTTCAAGGGCTGATGTCAGTGTAATTTAATAAGGCACAATTAGAGTCCTTTTCTCTCCAGACCACGGCATTGCATGAATTAGTTGTTCCCGACACTGACATGTCGTGAAGACAGTTGGCCAGATGAATGGGAAAAAATTGCATTTTTCAGTAGGTCCCCCTGAGACTAACCATGAACATAGAGGTAAAGAAAGCAGTTGCCCAACCAGATTATGAGCTTCAAATGGAACTTTTTCAGAGCAGGGACAAAATGAATTAGCACAAGGAGCTAAGCAGATGGTGGGGAAAAGGCATTGCTTGACTCAATGGTCTCTCAGGAGAGGCAAGGAAGCAGATCTTTCTAATATATATAAACTAATCCAGCTGTTCTACTCAGGCGCCCTGGCTGCAGCAGAGGATCTGGAGTTGAACCAAATTTTGATGACTAAAAACAGATGACTAGGAACATGCACCCAATGACATGCTAAAATAAATTCTATGACCTTAATGTGAAAAAAGTTAGAGATTGAAAAGTTGTTTGTGTATTCAGTTGAATCTCTATGGCGTTGGTGAGGAAGAAATTCACAATAGGGTTATAAGCTAATTCTGAATGTTAGACGTTGGCATAGATTAGTGCTCCTCAAACTTTAATGTACTTACCAACCACATGGAGTCTTGTTAAAATGTAAATTTTTTTATCCAGTTTCTGCAGAATGGGAGGGACCTGAAATTACACATTTTTGTCATGTTCCCATATCATGCTGAGTGGCAAGAGTCAGTATGCCTTCATGGGAGTAAGCTGTAATAGTTGGGTGAATCCCCTGTGGGTGGGGTACTATTGTACATTAGTGTTGAATGCAAAATGTGCACATTTTAAGAAAAAAAGTTGATAATGTAGATAATAAAAACTAACATTTTTGCCCATCAAAATATACCACTAAGGAAAAGGCAAACCTCAGAGTGAGAAAAAATATTTGCAATACACGTCTCTGATAAAGAATTGAAACTGAGGCAGAGCAGAACTCTCCTATCTTGCCGGTTGCTCCCCTCAGCAGTGTATTTCAGTAGATCTGCCTGTTCTGCTCCCCAATGTCTCTGGTGAATCCTCTCATCCCCCCACCTCTGACCTGTACCCCAGCTTTTGTATGCATAGATAATTAAAAAAAGGAACTGAAACTGAGAATGTATAAAGAAGTCCTACAATGCAATAAAAACAAATAACCCAATATAAAGGGGCAAAAGACTTGAATAGCTACTTGACAATATACACGAATGACCAATTAGCGTTTGGAAATGTGTATCAACACCAATAAAAAGCGAAAATCCTAATGATCCACCATCTCCCAGGTGGCAGGGATAGCAAAAGCTGGCAAGGCTGTAGAGTAACTGAAATGCTCATCTGTTGATGGTGAGGGTGTAAAAATGTACAACTACTTTGAAAAACTAGTAATTTCTTGTAAAGTTAGACAAATGTCTTCCCAAATGCCCAGCAAATCCACTCTTAGGTATTTACCCAAGAGTTGAGAAACATATCTACAAAAAAAAAACTTGGATAAGCACCTTCAAAGCAGCCTTATTCATAACATCAAAAACCGAAACAAATACAACTCAAAATCTCATCATCAGGAGGATGTACAACAATTTGCATTAGTCATCCAATAAACGACCACTCAGCAATAAAAGAGAATGAAAGCAGAATATATGCAAACAACATGGGTGGAAAGTGGAAGAGGCCATGCACAAAGAGAGTAAATGCTATATATTTTCATGTTTATAAACTCTAAAACAAACAAAACTAATTTGTTGTGGTAGAGATCAGAAATTGGTGGGAGTGGTAGGAACTGACTTGGAAGAGATACAGGGGATTTTCTCAGGTGAAAGACATTTTCTATATCTTGATTGGATAGTAGTTACTTGGATGTATGTGACTGTCAGAACTCATGGAACTTACTAACTGTACATTTAATATAAATTTTACTTCAATTAAAAAACCCATTTTACTTTAAATAGTTAATGAAGGCTTTTAATAATTTTCACTAAGGTGAGAAAAAAGTTCCTAAAGCCCTTTTCTTCCAAGCAGAATCAGTGATAATATTGGTATATATATCCTCCATTTTTAATGAACATTTTCTCTTTAGTTTCAAAATTATATTGTTAAGTGAAGAATATACTGAAAAGCAGAAAGAATAAGGGAAAAAAATCAATCTTTTTTTCCAGACACAGCTACTATTAACATTTTGGTATATGTCTTTCAAAAATTTTATTTCTACTTATATTTATAAATTTTTAAAAAACGTATCTGAAACTCACTCTTCAATTTTGAAAAATTTCCTCTCAGCATTTTTCACTGGTTGGTTTTTACTGGCTGAATAGAAGGAGTCTATCATATGGATACATGAAGATGTATTTACTCAACCCCCTATGAACAGACACCTAGGTTTTCCCTTATTTTTATTATTAGTAGTAATACTGAGAGAGGAACCCATGCCACCCTTTACTTGCACACATTCCTGACTATTTCCTGGGAATAAATTTTAACCAACATTATTATTGAGTCAAAGTGTTGGTGCATTTTATGTTTATTAACAAATGCTAAATTTCCGTCCATAAAAATTGTATTCACTTACAGTCCTAAATATATATAATTATTATTTACCTTATTTTTTGTAACATTAGCAAAATTGTATACTGTCAATTTTTGTCAGTTTTATGTAAAAATGGCGACTCATTACTGTTTTGACTTTCACTGATTTTTTTTTGTGGGGTTGAACATTTTTTTCACATTTTTTGGCCACTTTAAATTTTTCATTGGCAGATTATATTATTCATCTGTTTCTACATTGTCATGTTTACTTTTTTCTTATTGATTTCTTATTGATCGTTATATATTAAGGCTTGCTCTTTGTGTGTTCCCAAAGTTTTCGCTTCTTTATCATTTGAATTTTAATTTATGATAAGTTTGCTATGCAGTTTAATTTGTATATTGCCAAATCTATCAATTCTTCTCAATTTTTCTTAAAATCATCCATTCTACTAATAATGGAGAAAGGATCATAAAAAGCTTTATAGTGATTAGCTCAGACATGACCTAGAAACATTCATACCCAGAGAACATAAATGGCTAATTAGGGCCAGGTAAAGGGACAGGAGAGGACTTGCTAGAGAAAACATCCCACCAGGATCCTTTACCTGTCTAATGAAAGCAAGCTTCATTGACCAGTGTTATTCTAGTCTGTTCCCCCTGAAACTTATATAACATAATAATTTAATGTTATTTCTATAAAACATTGAAAATTCAACTGTCCTGCCCTAAACCTCACTGGGGTGGGGGGTAGTTCAAGAGGATGACCTTCCTGGAGGATTGTTAGAAGCTGTAGAAAGAGGACAGAAGATTGGAACCTGTTTCAAACCCTTTCAGCAATATCAAAGATTAGGTCTCAAATATGCACAACCTCAAAGGTCCACTGGCCTGATGGAGGTCACACTAATCTGCTTCTCTCTTGCTGTGCAGCACTCTGAGGCCATGTCTTTTGCCAAATAATTGCCATAGAATCAGCTCACTTCTTGTGGCACAGGGTACCAGATGTGTCCCTCAGACCACTCATTACCTACACTGACCTCAGGAAGGATCAGTACTGTCATTAGAGTAAGTGATTTTATCACTGATGCCTAATTACTACTCAGTACTATAATGATTCTGCATGTCATTACATACGTGACCAATTAGTTCTGATGTAAGTTCCATTGATTCCCAACACACTGTGCCCCTGAATTCAATCTGCAATTTTTTCCTCATGTAGCAGGGCATTTTGACCAACTTCACCTAACTGGTATTCCACTGACCCCAACTGTGATGGACTCTTGAATTACAAAGCTGAAGTTCATTGTCTGTACTTAGAAGTCACCTCCACGGCTTCCATCTCTACCCATAACAACCCCCTGGGTCAGATGAATTCCAAACCAGTGTTTGGTATAGTTCACCTTGCATATTAAGAACTTAATATAAATCTGCCAAGAAATGAGTGAGGGGAAAGATGAACAACACCCAGGCCAGTCTGCAATGACAGTTTCGAATGGAAAATGTAATAGAAATAAGCACTCCAGATATTTATTGACTACATATAACATGCAAATGAAAGCTGTTAGTATAACGCCCAGCCTGTTTATCTTTAATAGATGCCCAACAACGTTTTGTTAAACTTAAGTCTGAATAACAAAGGCATTAAGGAAACAGGAGCAAAGGAGACATTTTCCTCTGCTTTCATAATTATATTCTTTATCCTTTGGCTGCTCAAAGTGTCGCCCAGAGACAAAGAGGTTGGGTGTACCCTGGGAGCTTCTTGAGTATACAGAATCTTAGAAATATACTAAATCAGAATCTGCATTTTAACACTGAACATTTTCACAGGTGATTCACATATAAAGTTTGAACAGCACTGGTCCAGACTTAATGAAGGGCAATTAAAAGAAAACATAAATTAAGAATTGCTACACTGGTCCAGCCCAGGAAATGTCTACATAGGTATTTGACTCTTACTGATAACATCTCGTATTTTGATGGCCTCTCTCCTTAACAGAGAACACTCTACTATGAATATTAGAACCCTTTTCTGGAGAGTAACTATATCTTATAGTCCATTCATTGCTAAGCTTGATCTATTTCTACTAAAATTATTTGCCCCTCTCTTACCCAGTTGAAATCAATACAGCCCATTCAAGGACCTCAAGTTAGTTTCCTACAGTTGCTCTCCACTAACTCAGAATTTTGTTACTTGAAATGCAGACTTGGAAATTTTTCTAGGTACTTTTATTTCCAAATTAAAATTTTAATGAAAAATACTAGTCAGAGTTTGCCCTTAAAGAGTATTCTACTCTTTATTATTCATTCATTCATTCATTCAACAGAGATCAAATATGGGACACTGACAAATAATTAGTTCCACTGTAATTCAGTGTGATAAGTGGTATGATGGGGAGGTATTAGGTTTGCATAATATATCACCAATGGTTGATCATTTTTATAAACCAAAATTTCATGTTTCGACCTAATATGTCAAAGACCCAGGAATATCATGGAAGACTTCCCTACGAAGTGATGATTAAGCTGGAACCCTAAGGGCAAGTTAAAGCTGGTGACGTGAAAAAAGACAGCGGGAAAAATCTCATTTCTATATACAAAGTACCCCCTCATTTCCTATCTCTAAACTGATTTCCTGACCACAGATAAAGGCCTGTCTCATCACTTTATCCTTTTCATGAGTAGGTCATGTATTTTTATGACAAAATGTCACTGTTGCTTAGAAACCACTGGTTTCCTGTTATGGCCGCTACCTATTCAATTATTTTAATTAATTTCAAACACTAAAA
This sequence comes from Talpa occidentalis, assembly GCF_014898055.3. NCBI lineage: Eukaryota > Metazoa > Chordata > Mammalia > Eulipotyphla > Talpidae > Talpa > Talpa occidentalis. The sequence goes on from NW_023601543.1 coordinate 9,318,498, forward strand.
ATTATAAATAGGCAAACAGTCTTAGGCTTGTTATTAGAGTAATTAGATATTCCACAAACTTGGGATAATTGCAGCATTGACCAGTTTACTCTTTGAAGAACACTTTATCTAGAAGACAGCCTCTCTATTCCACGCAATGCTTACAACATTTCTGAAATAAGAGCTTCCTCTGAAACCAGGAGGAAATTAAGGAATTAGTTGCTGGAGAAGTCTTCACATTAAAAAGAAACAGATTCAGAGTGAAGGAGATAAAAATAGCAGATAATTAGCAGTGAGGTCAATTCTATTGCAATTTCAAACTACATGGTAAATGAATCATATTTAAAGTATCTTTACTACAGTTTGCTGGGACATTTGAACCTCCAACATAGTTGGTAGTGGACACTTTAATAGTCAGCAATATCTTATTGTGATAATATTGAATAAAATCACAGACTAGTAGCACATATCCACACATGAATATTTTAATAACTAGTTTTGTCACAAGTGTCTGGCTAACTACAAAAAGTTGTTTAGTTATTGTGATAGTATACATGGAGCCAGCTTTTACCAGCTTGTGACAGCTCGCTGTTAAGATTTCAGGAATTTTGCAAGCCAACTGTTAAATACAACCATTATTAAATGATGTAGAATCAGGTGCCTGCCCTGGTGGCGCAGCAGTTGAGCGCTGGGCTGCGAAGCTACCCGCAGCTTCCGCAGCGCCAGTTCAATCCCCAGTTGCTGGCAAGGGTCCCACATGGCACGCAGACCTCTCCTGCTGCACCCACTACTCCCCTCAGCAGTGTACTTTGTCACTCTGCCTCTGCGCTCTAGCTCTGGTGAATTCTCTCACCCTCTCGCGCTTCTGACTGTACCCAGTGCTTGTATGAATAAATAAATCAATCTTTAAAAAATAAATGATGTAGAATCAAAGAACAGCCCAAGTCCTACAACTTAATATAAGAAGCTGAAAGGATAGCGCTCTTGCAATCAGTAGTGTTAGAAGGGGAAGGAGGGGCCTCCCCTGGTGGCGCAGCGGTTGAGCGCTGGGCTGCGAAGCTACTCGCAGCCTCTGCAGCGCGGGTTAGCTCCCTGGCCACCGGGGAGGGTCCCACATGGGCCACAGACCTCTCCAGCCCCGCCCGCTGCTCCCCTCAGCAGTGTACTTTGGTCCTTCTGCCTGTTCTGCTCCCTGCTCTGGCTCTGGTGAATTCTCTCACCCTCCCGCGCTTCTGACTGTACTCAGTGCTTGTATGAATAAATAAATATTAAAAAAAAAAAAAACAAGAAGGGGAAAGGAGTTTTAGTTTAATAATATAATTTGGGGCCTCCCCGGTGGCACAGTGGGTTGAGCACTGTGCTGTGAAGCTGTCCGCAGCCTCTGCAGCGGGGGCTCATTTCCGGCCGCACAGGGAGAGACCCACGTGGCGCAGCAGACCTCTCCTGCTGCTCCCCTCAGCACTGTCTGCCTGTTCTGCTACTCGCTATGTCTCTGGTGAATTCTCTCACCCCTCCTGCACCTCAGAACTGTACCCCAGGTTTTTTTTTCCTAGTTTTTTTTTTTTTAAATATTTTAATTCTTACATCATTTTTCATTTTTGCACAATGTATGTATTTTCATCTTGGTTATATTCCTCATACAATTCCCACCCCCCTTATTTTGACCCTAATTCCTCCTCCCTCCCACCCCTGCAGTGTGTCTCTGGTTTTTAGTGGCTTATTGATTTTGATTTTTTTTTATTATAATTAGTCTTTTTCCTGGTCCTTTATTTAGGTTTTCTAAATTCCTGCTATGAGTGAGACCATCCAGTATTTTTCTTTTATAAATAAATAAAATCTTAAAAAAAAGTTACTTTAAAAAAGTAAAAAAATATACATACAATTTGCATGAGGATGAGAAACAGTTTGACATACTCCACATATTAGATTTAAGAACAAGAATTTTGAATTTCGTTGGGAAATCAGGATTGGGTGCAGCTCTATTTGTCAAATCATGGTTGAATTATAAGCATGGCTTGGCTACAGATGCAAGAATTTGGTGAAAATTAACAAATTTATTGTGTGAGAATGAGCTGGCTGCAGACTTTTTCAATGGAGAGTATTGTATTTTCCTTTTTTTCCCCATAAATCACGAGGCACACAGCCTTCATAGTAATAACATTTAAGCAAATTGTGCATATATTTTTCCCCCGGAGAGCTGGTTGTTAAACCTTTACTAGGCGACCAAATTCAGGCCATTTTGTGAACTGAGCGAAAGTGTTCTTATTTACTGAGAATGGGCTTGACAGCCATTGCTGTCACCCTCATGATAAAACAATCAATGTGAGCCAGTCTTCCAAGATCAGATTGGCCAGTAGACAAGTTCCAACCAGTGGCTTTTGACAGTTTAGAACAATTTGTGATCAAAAGTTCTAAATCACAAAAGATGGTGATTAGAAACAATTTGTTAGATAGGTGGAGAAATCGAGCAATGAAAGGCTATTTGCACTGGACAATAATCATACAAATCAATAGTTTCAACAACATAAGCAACTACAGGTTTTATATATGGCATTTTGGCCGGTTTGAGAAGCTGCCAACCTGGGCTTTTATGCACAGTTGTTGGCTTGTGTGCAATGTGTTTTGGGTTGGAGGAAGGGGTTGATTCTGTTTGGGTAAATAAATTATGTATAGAATTTTATGGGTATATGTTTTAAAGAATATTACTGAGCTATAAAAAGAAAAACAAACTTCTGCCATTTGCAACAACATGGAATTAGAGGATGATACGAAGTGAAATAAATCCAAAGGAGAAAGACAAATACTAACCGATCACACTCATATGTGTAATATAGAGAAACAAAACAAAGGAACTGACAGAACTAAACCAAACCAAAAAGCAGAAATGGGGGCCTCCCCGGTAGCGCAGCGGTTGAGCGCTGGGTTACGAAGATGCCCGCAGCCTCTGCAGTGCAGGTTCGATCCCCGGCTGCTCCCGGCCACTGGAGGAGGGTCCCACATGGCGCGCAGACCTCTCCTGCCGCCCGCTGCTCCCCTCAGCAGTGTACTTCAGTCCTTCTGCCTGCTCTGCTCCCCGCTCTGGCTCTGGTGAATTCTCTCACCCTCCCGCGCTTCTGACTGTACCCAATGCTTGTATAAACAAATAAAAAATAAATCTTTAAAAAAAAAAAAAAAAAGCAGAAATGACTGCAGAATTGGGGCAGCTAAAGTGGGTGAGAACAAACTGGGAAAAGAAGCCTTCAGGTTTTTTAAGTGATGTTTCTAGCGAGGATACATACATGTGCATGTACACACACACACACACACATCATTCAGAATACCACAGCTACAGTTCCAGTGAAGAGGTTCTTATCAGGGGTAAAAAACAATTGAAAATTTAATGAAAAGCTTGTGTTCTTGCTGTTTCCCAGGAGGATATAACCGCTACCTTTTGTGAAGAGGAAGGGGGAAAACAGATGAATTAATACTGTCTTAAGAAATCCTGAGGGCCTCCCTCGGTGGCACAGCGGTTGAGTGCTGGACTGTGAAGCTGCCCGCAGCCTCTGCAGCACCGGTTCGATCCCCAGCCGCTGGGCGAGGGTCCCACATGACACCCAGACCTCTCCTGCCACCCGCTGCTCCCCTCAGCAGTGTATTTTGTCAGTCTGCCTGTTCTGTTCCCTGCTCTGGCTCTGGTGAATTCTCTCAACCTCCCGCGCTTCTGACTGTACCCAGTGCTTGTATAAATAAATAAATAAATCTTATTAAAAAAAAGTTATAACAAAAGAAATCCTGAATCTCTTTCAAGTATAGTCAGTATATTTAAATAAAGCCTACGTTTGCTCTGAAAAATTAAGTGCAGGTTTACTGAGGATTTAGCCAGCAGGTAATTTGAATACAATCTGTGTGTGTGTGTGTGTATGAGGGGGGAGGGTCTAGAAGGTATCTGCAGTTCCAGCACGTCTCAAATCTGTGCTATTTCATTCTATGCTCTTTCCCACAAGTGTTTCATTCATTTATTCATTCATTCATTCATTCAAATTTTCATCCGTTCATTCAGAAAACATGCACTTAGTAAGTGCAATGTGCCTGTACTATGCTAGGATATGATGCCAGGTCTCTTGGAGTTTATAGCACACACTAGTTGGGAAGACAGACAATAAATAAATGAATAAAAAATAAAGAATTTTAGAAAGGCTACAAGGAAGTAAACACATAATTGAGGGAAGCTACCTTGACAAAGTATGGGCAGGGGAAGTGCTTATAAGAAGGCGCCATTTCGAGAGCAATCTGAAGAATGAGAATGAGGATATTTCAACTAGGGAAAACTGCAAACACAAAACTCTTGAGCTGGGACAGATATCAAAGAACATAAGTGAAGTTGATGGAGTCCAGTGGACTAGTGGGAAAGAGCAGTGAGAGATGATATCAGAGAGTTAGGTGCAGGCCAGATCATGCAAAGCTTTGTAAGCAAATATGACAGAAAGCCACTTAAGGGTTTGGAAAAAGAGGTTGAGACATTTTGATTTGCATTTTAAAAATATAATTCTTACTGCTGGGTGATGTATCGAGTAAGGATACCAGTTAGTAGTCTTGGCAATAATACAGGCAAGAATTTATGTTCTGCTTTTCCACTTAATGTGTACAGGATACCTTTTCATGTCAAACACTTGCAAATCTTTACCACTTTGAATGGAGGCAGAGCATTTCATTACATGACTACAACAAAATTTAGTCAATTATTACTCTATTGTTGAGCATATGGGCTATTTTAAATACTTTATTATAATAGGATGAAACCAGTAACATCAATAATTGGGAAAAATTAATCTGACTCATGCTATTAGCTTCACCACACAGGATCGGTCTTGGGCATATTCTGCAGGGTGTCTTAAATCAGTGATTGGTAAACTATGGCTTGTGAACCCAATCTACCTCTCCAGCTGTTGTTTTTTTTTTTTTTTGAAGATTTATGCACACAAGAACTGGGGTACAGGCCAGAGGTGCGGGGGGTGAGAGGAAGCCCCAGAGACAGAGTGGGGAACAAAACAGGCACAAGTAATGAAATACACTGCTGAGGGGAGCAGCCGGCGAGTCAGGAGAGGTCTGCTACACCATGTGGGTTGCTCCCTGGCTGGCTGGGGAGCAAACTCATTCTGCAGAGGCTGCAGACAGCTTCATAGGTTGCATCTTACCCCCTTGCGCCACCAGGGAGGCCCCTCTCCAGCTGTTTTTGCAAATAAAGTTTTATTGGAATATGCCTATGCTCATTCATTTAAATGCTGTCTATGACTGCTTTTGCCATGTAGTGGCAGAGTTGAATAACTGCAACAGAAGCCAAGTGGTAGCAAGAGCTTAAAATAATTACCATCTGACCCGTTTACAAAAAAAAAAAAAAATGCTGATTCCTGCTTTAAAATATTAATTTATTAGAGAACCTACTATATGTCAGTCTTATAACGAACACTGGATAGACAGAAATGAATGAGGCAATTTTTCTGCTTTTAAAAAGGTTGAAGTCTAACAAGGAAGTTCAGATTTGGACATTATTATTTTTCCAATTGCTCTTTTTCAGCAATTTGTTTATGACACGCCTCGGTGTGGTTTACTTTGTGTGATTTTTTTCCTCTATCCATTCTAGGATGAACTCATATCTATGGGCTTATAATCTTCATCAAATTTGGAAAATATTTAGCTATTATTTCTCCAAATATTTTTCTGCGCTCTCCTTCCCACTCTGGAAATGTGATTATACATTTTCTTCATCTCTTGATAATGTCCCACAGTTCTGGTCATTTCTTTTCAATAATCATCTCTCTGTGATTCAGTTTATATATTTTCCACTATTTCATCTTTTATTTATTTATTTATACAAGCACTGGGTACAGTCAGAAGTGCAGGAGGGTGAGAGAATTCACCAGAGCCAGAGCAGGGAGCAGAACAGGCAGACTGACGAAGTACACTGCTGAGGGGAGCAGCGGGCGTGGCAGGAGAGGTCTGCGTGCCACATGGGACCCTCGCGGGTGGCCAGGGATTGAACAGCCACTACAGAGGCTGTGGGTAGCTTCACAGCCCAGCACTCAACCGCTGCACCACTGGGGAGGCCCATTCCATTATTACATCTTCAAGTTCAATAATGTTTTCTTCCACAGTGTATAACATGCTCCTAAAACTATCCTGTTAATATTCATTATAGATATTATATTTGTTGGTTCTACAAATTCCATTATGCTCTTTTTTAGACTATCTCTTATTGAGATTGTTTTTCTTTAGATTCTTTAACATATTTCTAATAGTTGTTTTATAATCTTTGTTTGCTTATTCCATTTATGTTATTTCTGGGTGTGATTTTTTTTTTTTTGGACTAACTTTCCCTGGGTATACATCCTTATAATGAACTTATTTTGGCAGACAGCTATTTTACTTATGGATTGGCTTGATAATTTTTGGCTTTTTAAAAAATTCTATTGGGTACAGTCTAGAATAGTTTTAATTCTAGGACTATTTAGATCTGCTACAAACATCTGACCATTTTGGTGGTGAATTCACTTGCTGAAGAGCATGGAAGCCCAGATCTGTCCTGACAGGAGTCTGTGCTCCTCACCAACATGATGTCCATGTCAGGGCATTGGAAGGATGCCATGAGGCACAGGGAGTGGTTCCTACTGGAGTCAGAGAGACTACCAGTTCGATTTGGGATGGTCAACAAAGACCTCGCTGGGCAGCAGTACTTGATTTAGCCCCAGAAGGAGGCCAGCATTCAAACAAGCAGAGAAGGCAGTAGAGTGTTTTCTAGGCAGTGATAGTCCCAGAAATATGATTGTAGAAATGGCAGTACTCAAGGCAGGACTGTTTCTGGGACAGTGAATTGTCCATCTGGGCTGGGTTGGATAGAGTAAAAATAAGGCAAAAAGGCAGCAACAATTTTGTTACTTCTCAGTGATGTCAAGTGAGGCATGGCCAATTTGGGGAAGCTTTATGCTACTTCAAGACCCACCTGGACCCACATGGCGACTCAACGAGGCTTGGCTGGACAAGCCAGCAATGCAGATCCACCTAGCCCAGTATCTGAACTGGAGTCACATTCAAGGGCTAATGGTAAACACATAATGTATCATTTTTAGTCTAGCTTCTTGTAAAGCAATAAATTGCTTTGAAAATACAGTACTTATGCAAATGTGGTATTACTATCAGTTACCACATTTGCATAGCCATCTGCTACTTTTTCAGAGCTAAGCTCAGAAATCTTTCCACTCCAAAAGTCTAGATGAAGCCTTGCAATAACTACAAGTTATGCACCACCAACAGTCTTTCAGGATGGCTAGCAATCTATCATTTGAACATTGAGACAAAAACTATCTTAATGTAATAATTATTAATAGATTTTCAATTAGTTAATGTTGTCTTGAGCTTAGATTTTGTAAAGCAGTTCTAGCCCGCCATATGTAGAGTATGCACTGCAGGAGCCTGGGAACTTCCTCTGGGAACAAGACTCTTCCCATATACTCAGAGCCTAGCAAGGTGGAAACAGAGATCAACTCATTCATTCAATCAACCAACAACATTTATTGTCTATGTGCTGGATACAGCTATAAGAGTTGGAGCTACAGATAATAACACAAACATTCTTAATAGATATATATTCTAATGGGGGAAATAGAAACAAACTGATATAAAATATGTCCGGTAGTGGCAGTACTTGAAAAAAACAGAAAGCAGGACAGAGAGATCATATGGAGAATGGCTACTCCAGATAGACGAGGCTTGAAGTTCTGATGAAATGGCATTTAAGCAGAGACCTGAGGAAGTGGGGGAGTGAAGCACACTTGCGTCTGGGAGAGAACGCTCCCGGCAGAGGGTGAACAGTACGTAAAAGAATATGCAGAGGAGAAATTTGCCTGGCACTTTCCAAAAAGAGCAAAGCAGATAGTGTGTCTGGATCACAGTGAGCAAGGAGGAGATGGTAGGAGATTGTCAGGAAACCAGGCAGGCACCTAGTCATACAGACTATGGGAAGAAGCTTGTCTTTTACGCTGAGAGCAGAAGACACTAAAGGTTTTCAGCAGTGAAATAAAATGTGACAACAGAGGTTTTGATTTAATTTTTTGGAATGGGGTAATTTTTTTAAAACTTCCTCAATTGATCCTAATGTGCATTATGGGCTGAGAATCTTTGCTTAGCAAGATTACTGTGTCTGCATTTCAAGAACAGATTCTGGGCAGAGGCAGCAAGGGTGGAAACAGGAATGCCAGTGAGGAAGCGATTGCAATCATCCAGGCTTGCATTAGCGTGATTCGAGAATGGCGGGGGCGGGGGGGCATGAGTGCTCCTGCCAATCTCTTGGCTGCTGCTGCAAAGACAGTGAAATGTTCAGGGCTCTGTCCCCTTAGTCTCTCTCTCTACAGCTGACGCCTCTGCCCCTTGCAGACCCAGAGAATCATCCCCAACCTATAAGGGGGTCTCTGGTAGTCTTAGTTATACCTGCTATGGACCTCAGCGTGAAATCCTTCTCTCGGGCGATGACAAAATTCTGGAAACCTGGGCCTCCCCGGTGGTGCAGTGGTTGAGCGCTGGGTTGGGAAGCTGCCCACAGCCTCTGCAGCACAGGTTTGATCCCCGGCTGCTCCCCGGCCACCGGAGGAGGGTCCCGCATGGCGCGCAGACCTCTCCTGCCGCCCGCTGCTCCCCTCAGCAGTGTGCTTTGGTCCTTCTGCCTGCTCTGCTCCCCGCTCTGGCTCTGGTGAATTCTCTCACCCTCCCGCGCTTCTGGCTGTACCCAGTGCTTGTATAAATAAATAAATCTTTAAAAAAAAATTCTGGAAGCCAAAATCCTCTTCTCCTGTGGTTTTGCCCCACTGCCCAGATTAACCTAAAGCTCTGGCTCAAACACTGGTCTGCCTGGTATCTGGCTACACAGCAACTCCACGTCTACATTCATCCTGACCTACACTTTCTCTAAAGTCTAATTTTAATTGTGGACACTATTGTGCACTTCCTCTGGGATCTGCACTGTTCTCAGCATCTTGTATTAACAAGACTACTGTAACGATACCTACTCGACAGATGATATAACTGAGAATCACAGTTATCTTGCCCAAAACCACATTCTAAGTGTAAAGGCCAGAACTTAAACCTGGTCCTATGGGATTCCATACTGCTTTACCTCACTTAATTCTCCCCTGTTCTAGAACCCAGTCCTCAGGGAAGATGTGGAACCTATTGTAAAACCCTTTGACCTTATTGCCTCCTGGCATGCCTCCTGTCTGCCCTTCCACAGGATGCCCCTCCCCAGGGGGCACATTTCCTCTGCCTCTACCACCCAGAATGCTAAGCCAGTTGGATATGGTTAGGTTTTTTGGCTCATGTTTCAAAGAAGTGGCTGTACCAAGTTTCTGGTTGTCTGCTTTTGGATGGGGTGAGTGTGTCTCAGCTGGATACCCGCATTCCCTGCCGTGGCATCTCCTTATCGCCCTCTGGGCAGTTCAGTTTGCTGTTACCTCTGAGAAGCCAGAAGACCCATTTGGAAGGGACAGTGGCTCCCTGGAGAATGTGAACTTTAAAGGCCTTGGTAAAGCCGAAAGCCAATCAATCTTTCTGCATCACTGACAAATGGACAAAGTTTGCCCTTTCCTCCCACAGTTCTACCTGCCTGTCGATGTATCTATCCCCATGTCTATCTCCATATCTATCCTCTTGCATGGGGCGTCCACAAATAGTTTTACATAGTAACACTGCATTACGTGGTGGTTTATCTGTGTGCAGCAGATAAAATGCATTGGAAGAGAGAGCTCCCTGAAATCTTCCAAACTGTCTGGATTTGAACAATGATCTTAAGTGATTCCAGATCCAGCAAAGTGTGAGCACAGAGAATGCTGGAGCATGCAAGCTGAGCACCACCAAATGATTTATTTAAAACCTCCCTAGGGACAAATTAAAAACTGTTAATATAAAATATGAGCAAAGAAAAGTGATTGGAATATAAACTATTAAGAAAGCTGGGAGAGAACCTAATTTGTGTCTGATGTGCAGCATTAAAACTGTGATTTATAAATGAATTTTGTAAAGCCCAGAGTTTACTGCAGCTGGCTATAAATATATGGAGAAATAATTCATCTTTTTTGTGTTTTCAAAAAAAAAAAAAGCATGCTCAGATGGAAGGACCCCTGGCATGTGTCTCAAAAAGCTGATTTGTGCTACAAGTCATGGTGGGTTATTTTCTAATATTTTCTTTATTTTTAGTTGAAAATTCACCTACATGTCATGGGTCTGATAAAAGCCTTCACGCTGAAGGGAATCTGTCTCTACAAAGGACACTGACATGACGCCGGAGGAGACAATACTGGCCTTGGCTGGGCCCTACGCCAAGTGACAGAGATGTGTGGGACGGACTCAGGCACTGGGCACTGCCTGCAGCTGAAGAAGCGCAGAGTATTGGTGAGGGGCTGGCCTTCTGCTCGCCCCTCAACACAGTCTCCAAGCGAGCACTCGGCAAGTCTAGACCTGTGGCAAAGTCAAGTGTGATCATTCTGGCCTTTTGATATTTTCTATCTCTTTCTATCGGCCTCTTACCTCGAGGAGGTGCTTCTTCTTTTTTTTTAAATGATATCCCTGTGACAGGATCTTTTCAACTGGCTTGCTAAATGTCCAGGTTGCTTCCCTCCTCACTCGTCTTGTCTTGCACACCCACACCAGCAGTTGGTGTGGGTTCAGCAAATGCAAATTCAGTTCAGTATTAGCCTAAATTAAACAAAGCTGAAAAGAGCTCGCTTCTAACTAAAATTACATTTGTAGGAGCTAGAGAAAGATGACAGTGAATTTACTGGCTACCCTGAGCAGGGATTAACCTTCTGTAACAGATTGGAGAATCGGGTACACCTGGGTTTTTGTAGGCACTGTGCTATTTTAATAGCCAATTTACTCTGCACAACTATTGCAAGGATTAAATTAGACGGTGCATATAAGGTGTCGAGCACAGTACCCGGCATAGTAATAATAGCAATTCTTATTCTCAATCATGCCACGCAGGGCATTCTCAGGAGGACTCTGCAGCAAGGAGTGCCTGCTGTAGGAGAAACAAGACGTGCTGTTCTCAAGTTTCTCACCCACTAGCAGGAGAGCACACGCGTGCACGAGTATCTGGAACACGAGACAGTAGTGATGAGCTTTTTATGAGGGGGTCACAGATGGAGCTGAGGAGGGAAGAGGGAAGGAGCAGGGAGGAAGAAGGGGTAGGGGGGAGGGGAGGAAAGGTAAGGTAAGGCAGAGAGTTCCACCACCACAGAAAATTCCATGGAAGGCAGAGCCATGGGCTGGAGTTTTGAAGGATGAGTATTTGTCTCAGATACATCATCGTAGAGGAAATATGGTAAGGAATGAGTAGAATGGCTCTCTGTATGATGATATCATTGCTCCCTCTCCCAGAGTGTCTGACATACACTAGTTGTATCAGCGTGTGTGCGATGAATGAAAACAAGTTGTAGGACTTTGTGAGTGATTAGTTTGGGCAGGTAGGACAGTGAGCGGGACATGTCTCCTCCCCATTCAACCTTGCATCATTCTCATGCACATAATTCTGTTTCCTCTGTCCAGGTATTCAAGACCTGCGTCCTCCCCAGCCAGGGCTTACTATGATATATCTACTTCTCGTGCAGCTTCATTCCCTTTGACAGTTCTCAAGTCTGTTTTTTTTTTTTTTTTTTTAGAACTATAGTGGCCTGAATAATAGCAGCAATGGCTTAAATATCACCTTTGTTTCTCAAAGGTCCTGTGCTCTTCCCTAGAAACATTTTGTAAGGCTCCATCACACGTTATAAGGTCAAGGCTATGTCCATATGCTTAAGCGTTTTCTGTTTGAGAACAAACAATGTCATGGAATTCAAATAACCAGATCTCTTTTCTCTACCAAATGCCAAATCATGACATTTGTCTGCACTGTTAGTTGCTCCTCTTGTTAAAACTGCAGGCCTTTGAAAATGGCCTATAGATCATCTGCATTCAAACATACCTTCCTCACTTTACAAAGAAACCAACCAATGCTCAAAGAGGTAAAAGGCCATTTGCCCAAAGTCATATACAACTTATGGCAGGACTGCAGGTAGCACTCATAAAGTTCTCTTTTTTTTTTGGTATTCTTGAATCATGTAATTGCAGTCAGTAGTGTTGGTTTCTTTCCTTTCATTAATTCATACTCTTCTCCCAACCCACTTCTCACTTCTACCATGAGAACAAATGCAGGGAATTTCATCCAAACTAAGATGTTAGTGATACCATCTGATATTTAGTCTCCAAGTCTGAGAATCTTAAAAAGCTTGGCTACTGGGGCTGTGCCTGACGATTTAAGACCCCTCCTCACCAAGAGTGTTGTGAAATATGCTTCTCTAGAGACAATACATGTAGTTAACAAATTTCCATATACCTGGCTTCATGTTTTAACTTGAATCTTAATCTCTAAATGACCCTAAGCTACTTAATTAACTTCTCGGTGCCTTAGTTTCCTTTTCTATAAAGCAGGATGATGAAAATTTATTCACAGGACTGTTTTCAGAATTAAATATAATAATGCATACAAAGAGCTTAACAGATGGAGAGGAATCCTCATCTGTACCTGCTATAGATAATTTAGATGATGAGATGTGGATTTTTTAGCTAATGAGATTTAAATGGATTTTAGATTTTCAGCTAATGCTGTTGGGATGAGACTGTTGAGAACACTGTGAATGTCTTCTGCGCTCAGAGGGCATGTTAGTCATTAGAGACCAGAAGGCAGGCTGTTGTGGGCAAAATTCTAAAATGGACCCCAGCACTCCCATCCACTGGTCCTTCCTTCCCCCAATATGGGCAGAATCTGCAGATGTGACCGGTGTCGCATCTGTGATTATGATAGTTAACTGGTGAAGATGGACTTTGCAAATGTACTTATGGTCCCTAATTAGTTAGACTTTGAGTTCATCAAAAGGGAGATCATGCTGGGTGGATGTGATATAATCAGGTGAGCCTTTTAAACAAGGACAGAGATCAGAGACAGAAGGTTCTCCTGCTGACTTTAAAGAAGTCACCAGCAACAACCACACATAATCTTGGAAGAGGACTTGAAGCCCCAGGTGAGACCACAGCCCTGGTCACACCAGGAAACACTGAGCAAAGGGCATTGACCAGCCATTCCCTGACGTAGCTCACAGAACTGTGCGATGACGAGTGGATATTGTTAAGAAGTCCCTAAGTGTGTGCTAATTTGGTATGAACAGTGGGTACTCTACCAATGGCAGTTTCTTTTCTTCTGCTTATTGGACTAGGTGAGCACTTGACACTTCCTCCTGAATTTCACATCATGCATTCCTCTTGCCTCCCAAGCTTCCTAGTATACCTGACCCTCATTATTTATCTTAAGTGTCCCAGCACTGCCCTGTCTGCACTATACCTGGGGGTCGTAGCATTCCCAGCACCTCTGTCCACGTGGTTACAAGGACTCCTGGGGCAGGCGCTACACATGGGAGACACTTCTCTACCCTCCCTGGTTCTTACTTTGGATGGCAACCTTTGGCGAGATCTCAGATTCCCTCTGGCTCTCCTAGCACTGCATCGCTCTGAGTGTCTTTGGCAAAGATGTCTCTTCTACTCTGATTTCTCAGCTGCCATTATTGACAGTTTCATAATGAGGCTGTCATGGAGGAGCGGCAGCTCCCAAGGGTGCTGTCTTATTACTGCGGTGCCTCCTCCCCGGTGCCGCACAGAATGCAATTAGTTAATCTTCCAAGTGTTTCTCATGTCTGCGCTATGCCAGGCAGGCTCAGAGGAGCACTCTGCTTGATCTCAGGCCAATGGGCAAAATATAGGGCACATCTGTGCTGAGCCACGGCTCCCCCTTAGTGTTTGCAGGGGCCTTCATGGTCTTGGACTGAGTTGCTGGCTGGATGTTCTTATTCAGTGCAGGTTTGACACTTACCCAGTTTGCAAAAAATACTGTCTCTTCAGCCACCCTCAGAGTTCCCCAAGCAGGCTTCTTATTGCAGATGAAGAAATTGAGCCTCACTGGGGTTCACTGACTTGCTCGACTGGCAGAGTCAGGCTAGTGAGACTTGAACCCCCACGGGTTTAATTGTTTGTCCACTGTCATGGAGGCGGCCCACTTGGGTTATGGAAACCTTTGGCTTGGGAATTTGGAGATTCAATTTTTGGTGTATTCATTTAATAAATACATGGGCAAGTCCTGTGCCGCTGTGAATATCAGTTTTCCTATCAATATAATGGGAGAGAATCATTATGTGACATGACCTTCTAGGCTAACTCCAGCTCTGCCCATCAAAAATTCTATGAAATATATATCAGAGCCTTCAGTTTACCTGATAGTACTGGAACATCATGCTTTGGCATTATAACTACCCAGGGAACCAAAGCCACCACCAATTTCAATTGATAGAATATGCTAATGAGACAATGAAAATTGATGGTTTGTCAGGTTGTGATGTATCATTTCTTGTTCAATCAATACATATTTGCTCGATGCCTGTTCTGTCCAAAGAAATGAATTATATATGCTGTGAGGAATTCAGAACAGTAGGAGAGTGCGCATTGGTGGTCTGGTGGTAAGCATAGCTGCCTCCTAGAAATGTCAGAGAAATATCGGCTGCTCTCCTGGAACTCGGTTCTAATCAGAGATGTGGGAATCAACTGCAGATCTGGATTCTAAGGCAGTAATGTAGAAGAACCACAGGATAAATCGGGCGATCGGATGGGGTAGTGATCAGTTCCTGGGTATGAAGTGCCAGCAATCTGGATGCCATACTCACCCCTGAGTCATCAGCTCATGGTATCACTGGGCCTCACTTTCCTGAACAGTGAGAAGGTCAGGCTAGGGAATATTTGGGGGAATTTTTGGTTTTGGCATTATGGGATTCTATAAGAGGAGAGCAGACCATATTTAGTAGAAAGAAATGAAAGCACTTCCTGAATTCAGTATTGGGTTCCCAGGATCTTTCCAGGGAAAAGGGTACATGGAGCAAGTAGGACTTAAATATTAGTTGTGAGTGAATAGGAAGAATATTAGTAAATGATAAGGATGAATAAAAGAATTTCATTGCAGATCAAATAAACAGCATAAGTAGAGAGGCAGCAAATGGACCACTGGTCTGGAATAGAGGGTTCCTCTGAAGAGGAATAAAATACAAAGTTTTAAAGGAAAACAGGGACAAGATTGTGGAGGACTTTGACTGCAGGATAAGTAATTGGCTTTTACATATGCTAAAGATTTTGGAAACCAGAGTAGGTGTTTATAGGTTGGTGGTTTGGTTGATTGGTTTTAAATAAGGCGATGGCATGGAGACAGAGAGAGTTAGAGAAGAAAGCACTAATGGTTGTATGGAGGGGGAACTAGGGAGGATGAGACTCGAGGCAAAGGCACCAATGAGCCATGTGAGAGATTATAGAGGCTGTACCAGGGCGGGGGGCTGAAGGTAAGAGAATGGGGTGTTTTTAGGAATGGCTATGAAGGGAGATAGCAGGGCTGGCTTATGACTGGGGAATGAGGAAAAGGGCTGTGGCAAAAACAATGCCAGAATTTCTCAGTGGCACCTGGAAAATGAATATTTAACAAAAAGAAAGAGTCGAGGGAAAAGAGAGATTTATGAATATTTAACAAAAAGAAAAAGAGAAATGAAGGGAGAAGATAGATTTGGAGGCATGCAGGAGTGTACTTTGCAATGGGACTTAAGGGCTGGCAAGACATCCACACCCGATGAGTAATCAAAAGCACTGAGCTGAAGCTCAGGAGCAGGGTGCGAGCTAGAACTGGAGATATGAGTTTATTCATAAAAAAGTGGGGATTAAATGGTGAGAGGAAATAACTAAGAGCATGTCTAGTTACAGAAAGGATAATGGGAAACAGAAATGTGGGGGGACTACCAAATTTTTTTTTTTTAATAGAGGCATGTTTATTTATTTATTTATTTATTTGTTTGTTTGTTTGTTTTTTGTTTATACATGCACTGGGTACAGTCAGAAGCGCGGGAGGGCGAGAGAATTCACCAGAGCCAGAGCGGGGAGCAGAGCAGGCAGAAGGATCGAAGTACACTGCTGAGGGGAGCAGCGGGCGGCAGGAGAGGTCTGCGCGCCATGTGGGACCCTCCTCCAGTGGCTGGGAGCAGCCAGGGATCGAACCGGCGCCGCAGAGGCCGCGGGCAGCTTCGCAACCCAGTGTTCAACCGCTGCGCCACCGGGGAGGCCCCGGGACTACCAAATTTAAGGGCACAAAGAGATGGCTTTTGTCCTGCTCGACCTTACAATTACTCTTCAGTGGACCCCCTGGCCTCCCTCTACTGCACTGTATCCTCTGGTCACAAACATGCTCCACTTGGCCCCATTTTTGAGGAATCTCCTTTTTGATCACTTCCTCCTCCCATATCCTTCCTCTTACCTAGGCACCTATCCTTAGCCTGACTACACATCATTCACCATTCTGGTTCCTGCATTATGGATTTCTGATCTGGAAACAAATCTCTAAGATCCCCCCCAAGGACAGTATTTTTCTCAGTGTCTTCCTCAACCTCTGCAGCGTGATGCTCTTGACGCCCTACTCTTTGAAACCCTCTTTCCCTGAGCCTTCATTTCTTCTATCCCCCACCCCAAGACTATTTCAAAGAAGCTGCAATTTTTTGATTGAGAAAAAGAGGTGATAATGAGGAGATGTAACTATGTGAGGAAGTTGCAGACCTAAGATAGGAGATCAAAACCAGGACAGAAGATCCTTCCTTTTAAATATCTTTTTACTAGAATCTGGAAAACGTGGCATTTGACTTTGTGCTTGACTACGCTTAGCAACATAAGGACACATCATTCATGGACACGATCAACTCCTTTCTGTGATTTACCCCCTAATAAATCATATGTGGATCCCCTTTCTTCCTCTGTCTTTCAAGCCGGCAGGCAGAAAAGATAATTTTCAGTGGAAAACAAGTTTTCTCAGAAATGTTTATGTTGATCTTTTATGAAGTTTAATGAGTGTGCCATTCTCTTCCACAACGTATTTTTTTTTGTGTGTGTTCTGAGAAGATATGCTAAAAAGTCATTAGTACCAATTTTCTCCTAAGGAACAGGGGTATGAAGGTGGAGGACAATGCTTGGACAAATAAGAAACATCTGTTCCGAGAAGACAAGGTGAGTAGGAGCACAAATATATAAAATTAAGGGCAGGAAGTGCAGAGTATCAAGTAGAAAGCTTTTGTTTTCTCAGGGAAGGAAAAGGCAGTCACACGTTAAAAGGGACTGAGGTATGCAGGGGGTTGGTTTCTGGTTCAAGATGGTGGGCTGGGCATCTGGAAATCCCGTGAAAATGATAGTAAAGCTATCAATAATTCAACAGGTGTGAATGCCCCAAACCAAGGAGACTGGCAGAGGGACCATCACTGGATGAGAAATAGCAAAAAATTTCTGCAGGATAGATGGCAGATAGAAGAGTGTGGCTGTTGTTGTAGGATGAGGAGACAGCAGATAGCACCTGTACACAGGAGCTGCATGTCAGGAGGGGCCTGATCTGCCTCCCAGGAACATAGACAGGCTCTGGACAGGGAGAGACCAGGGGCCTCCTGCCCAATGACAGCTCCCTGCTCACTTACCAAAGGCAAAGCCAGTCAGGTGAAAAGCCCGACTTGCCAAGTTCCTTAAGCCGGCTCTCCTTTGCTAATTCTTTAATATGAATGGAAAATAAGATCCCTGGCTGTTGAGGAAAGAATGCAATATAATGAGAAAAAGCAAGATAAGAAGATTAAAAAAGCAAAGGACCAGCAAAGGGATAGTTCAGGAAACAAAAGACTTAAGGGTGCTATTACTATTACAAGGAATGATCAGACAATAAGAAAGCACTCTACATAATAAAATGATTGTTAAAATATTGAGTTAAATAGAAGGCTTAGAAGATACAGTTGATATAATTTCCCAGAAAGTTGAGTGCAAAAGAATAATGATAATAACAGCATTTAGTACAGTGTTTGCTCTGCATCAATCACTATACTCCTCAGAACAACTATACAAAGGACAAACTACTAGTATTCAATTTTATACGTGAAGAAATTGAGATACAGAGAGGACCCAGATCATAGAGCTACAAGGTAGTTGAGGCATAATCTGAATCCAGGCTTTATACTCATCTCCTATTGCTGCCATATGAGTAACACTGAAGTATTACCTCATAGCTCTGTAAGTCAGAGCTCCAGGCAGGCTCAACTGGGGTTATTATTGCTCAGGGTTTCACAAGACTGAAATCAAATTGATGGTCAGCTGGGCTCTTATTGGCAAGCTCTAAGAACAATGTCTCCAAACTCATTCAGATTATTGACAGAATCCGGTTGCAAGACTGAAGTCCCCATGGTCCTGTCAGCTGTCAGCCTGGAGTCACTTGCACCTTTGAAAGGCTGCCTTGGTCAATGGGTCCCTCCATCTTCAAAGTCAGCAAAGGCACATCAAGTGCTTCTCATGTTTCAAATCTCTCTGACTTTCTCCTCTACCTGATCCATCTCACCTCCCTCAGATGCTTTTAAGGGCTCATATTGTTGGCGGGGGTAGGATGTCCTCAACAAACTCCTCAAACAGATTTCACAGACCACACCCCCACCCCAGACCAAAGAGATCCAAGACGCCAACGACTTCAAATCCCACAATGTCCTCACGGAAGGATGGATTGCTGGGAACTGAGGGTGGAGTTAAGCAGCCAGGGTTGGTATATAACTGGACTTGTGGGCCTTGGGGGATCCTTGGTTTTTTGCAGCTTTCAGCATACTACTGAGTTTCTAGCTCGGCGGAATTGGTAGGATGCATTCACCAATTTAGCTCCCTCTTTTTCTCTGTGAGCTATTGTTTCCCCTTCTTTTGTAAATAAACCTATAATTAACCTTTTTGCGTGTGCCTGCAGTTGAGTCTTACTATAAGTCCTCTTTAAGCTCCCGGGTGAGGACCCACAGTCAGGCAACCCATTTCACATCGGGATTGCCCTGTAACAATATGATTACATTGAGTCCATCAGATAATACAGAATATTCTTTTTATCTTAAGGTCAGTTGATTAGTAATACATGTCCATAGTCCCTTTTGCTAAGTAACATAACATGGCCACCAGTGTGACAGCAGAGGGGCCAAGTTCATGGCTCCAGAGCACAGACTCTGAACTGTTAAACTCTGACACCAAAAAATCAACCCAGATAAACATATCAGGGTACAGCCATACGGTAGAGTATTGCTCAGCAATAATAATGAACTGCAAGGAAGCAGTTGAAATTGAAAATTAAAATGAAAAAGTTAGTGATGATGATACTGTGCTACAGTTTTATTGTGATGGTGGCTACAAGGGTGTATATACAATTTAAAAAAAAGTGCACATGATTGTAACTGAATAATAATTCAGTAGGTTGGTTTTTAAAACTTGCACCAGATGGTTAATAGCTGACTAATAAGAATTCCAGAGTATGAGAACAGAGAAAATGGAAGGGGAAGGGGAAGGAGCAAAAATCTGCCAATCCAAACTGTCTTTTTAACAAGATGCTTATTTCATGGGCGTGGCTGAAGGTGGGGTAGAAGCTGCTTTTGATATTTATAAATGAACTTCTCTGGTAAGGCCTTTCCTGGAAGACTTAATCCCTTTATCTCTTTTCCAGGCAGAACTTACATATGCATTCCTTTGTTTTCCCAGTAAAGCTCCTAAACCCAATTTCCCCCTTTCTTCCCTAGTCTCCTTGCTTAGCTAAGCTTTTTAAGATGGCCTCTAAAGCCTTGCTGCTGAGTTCCTCAGTCCTGTCGGCTTTCTCCGCTGTATCCAGGAAGCACACATGTTATTATTAAACTTCTATGTGGCTTTTTCTCTTATCAATCTGCCTGGTGCCTGTTTGATTATTTGCCAGCCTAGAAGAACCCAGGGGGTATGGCATGATTTCCTTTGCAACCAGACAAAAGGAAATTGTCCCTGAAAAACTAGAGGACAATCTCCCAGAGTGGAAGGACATAAGTCCTCAAATGAAAAGGGCCCACCTATCACATAGAAAATAATGTAAGATCGCTTACTTGCTCTCTCTTACACACATGCCACACATTACTGAGAAACCTCATAATCCAAGGATAGAGATCCTAAAGACGCCAGAGATACAAAATTGGTCACCTATGAAGAAATAAGAATCAGATTGTCATCAGGCTTACCCCAAAGCAACAAATATCATAATAAAATACCTTTTCAGACCTGTAAATTCTCAGAAAGTTTATCTTTCTAATTTCCTTTCTTAAGGCATTCCCTGCAGATGTAATCAAGCAAGAGAACTTGGTCCCTACCCCACCTATTGAAGGATGGAGCTGAGCATCTAGGAGAAGCTAAAAAGGAACAGATAAAGGGAAGCCAGGGAGAAGACCTGGGGGAGGCACATGACACAGAGACACGTGAGGAAGCCACACTTGCTGCTCAGCCTTGGACTAGGGACTTGGCGGTCATGGAAGGAGACACTTGGAAGAGACGGGTGAGAGCCCCTTGGGGAGGCTGACAGTGGTGACTTTATCTTGACTTGGACATTGATTTTGCTCTTTTCCTGCCAGTTTGTCTGTCTCCTTCTGCCCCTTTTCTGTGGGTCCCCACCAGAAGGTACTTTAGACTTGGGGCAGGCTTTTGGACCTCAGTGGCCCTGCTCTGGGCCAACCCTGTTTGGCTGGACATTTACCCAAACGGGGATGGGTAACTTGGTTAGGTGTTTCATGGTGAAACTGTGGTGGTATCATTACTGAAATTAAAAACTAAGCCATAAGTCAATGATCCAGATCATTAGTTAGAGGACATACCCAAGACTAGTCACCCTTTTAAATCAATGATACCTAGAGTATAAATAGAGATAGAGCCCTGGTACCCCCACTCTATGCAGCAGGCCTCTCCTGTCTCCTTATCTCCCCCGCTGCTTCTCTTAGCATTGTATTTCAATACATTGTCTGTTCTGTTGTCCACTTTCTCTCTGGTGAATTCTTTCACCACCCTCTCTCCCCGTCTAAGGACAAAGGAAGTAGACTCTTAGCGTGAGAGAACTTGAATGGAATTAGCATGCATGGAGAGAGAAGAAAGTTTTTAATAAGATTTTACCTATAAGGCCTCCCCGGTGGCGCAGGGGTTGAGCGCTGGGTTGCGAAGCTTCCCGCAGCCTCTGCAGCACCGGTTCGATCCCCAGCTGCTCCCCGGCCACCGGGGAGGATCCCACATGGCGCGCAGACCTCTCCTGCTGCCCGCTGCTCCCCTCAGCAGTGTACTTCGGTCCTTCTGCCTGCTCTGCTCCCCGCTCTGGCGAATTCTCTCACCCTCCCGCGCTTCTGACTGTACCGGTGCTTGTATAAATACATAAATAAATAAATCTTTAAAAAAAAAGATTTTACCTATAAAACACCCCCCATTGCCCATCCCCTCGTGGGTAAATGCCCAGTAAAACAGGGTCAGCCCACAGCAGGGCCACTGAGGCCCAAAAACTTGCCACAAGTCTAAGGCACCTTCTGGGAGGGACGCATAGGAAAGGGGCAAAAGGGGCCAGGCAAGTCTGGGATGAAAGGAGCAAAATCAGAGTAGACCTCAAGGTAAAGACTGTCAGCCTCCTCACAGGCCTCACAGGGGGTAAGGCTTATTCTTCCCAATCACAAAATAAGGACATTGAGATTTAAAGAGGTAAAATGGCTTCTCAAGTTCACCAGCAGGTCAGTGGCATACTAAAGTCCCAAGCCAATGCTATTTCTTTTTCAGCTTTTGTTCACTGAGGTAACATCAGTTTATAACACAGTGTATGTTTTAGGGGTACAGGTTCACAGCTCTATGAATGTATGTTATCACCATGCCCAAAGTCCCAATAATCCTCCACCCACAGTTCATTGAAAGCTAGTGATGTTTCTAATACACTATTAGTATTTCCAGACATGTAGATGCTTAAGAACCACTATGGAGAGCTGTGTGGAGATTTCTGGACCTACTAAACATAGAGCTTCCATAGGATCCAGCAATTCCACTCCTAGGTATTTACCCAAAGGACACAGAAACATCAATTCCAAAGAGCACCTGCACCCCTATGTTTATAGCAGCACTATTTACAATAGCTAAGCTTTGGAAACAACCCAAATGCCCAAAAATAGATGACTGGATCAAGAAGATGTGGTACATATACACCATGGAATATTACTCAGCATTCAAAAAAGATAAACTCATGCAATTTGCAGCAACATGGATGGCGCTGGAAGGGATCATGCTCAGCGAAATAACCCAGAAAGAAAAAGAAAAATACCGGATGGTCTCACTCATAGCAGGAATCTAGAAAACTTAAATAAGGGACCAGGAAAATAACTATAAGAAAGTGAAAATCAAAATCAACAAAAAACTATGAACCAGAGACACTCTTTGGGGGTGGGGGGTGGGGGGCGGGAGGGGAGGGATTGGAGTCAGAATGGGGGGTTGCAATTATATGGGGAATATAAAAATAAAATTTATTATTAAAAAAAATGAAATATTTTAAGAAAAAAAAAAAAGAACATATGGAGGCAGTGGAAACTTCTGGAAGAAGCGTCCCCGTATGGGCTTCTAACCCCCAGGCTGACTACATCCCCGTTCCTAATCTTCAGAGCAGAGGAAGTGCTAGGTGAGGCCTTGTTTTTCATCCTCATTTTAATCTACAATGTTTGACAGGTATTAGATGCCGAGGATAGAACGCCAAGGCAGGCCCTTTGAAAAATGTGGCTACATTATCCACTTAGTTGAAGCCTCTTTGAACATCAGAGCTGTATTTCATTGAATATGGTAGCAGACAGAAAGAAAGTGCAGACTTGCTCTCTAAATTGTTCCCGGGCCTTTAATATTCAGAGAAGATTGCTCATGGGTCGGTCTAGGGAAGACGGATGGCCGTCACGGCTCCTGCTGGCTGCTTTGCTTCTAGGCGGAGGAGATTGCATGTCTGAAGATAGCGTCTGTCTGTCTTATTTTTCCCCAAAGTATTAGGCTTTGTATAATTGAAAATACAGTAATCTCTCTCCAGTCACAGGGTTACGTTCCTGAGAGAGGGAATGAATTCGCATCGACAAAGAGAGACAGCACATTGACGCAAGAGAGCCAGACTCAAGGATGTTGGGGGGAGGGGGGCAGCTGATGGGGGGAGGCCACTGGGTTCTCATTCTGGTGATTTTTAGGACAGGTGTAGGATGACCCAGTAGCCTTTGAGACACATCAGGGTGGGAGACTATAATCCAGGTGTTTACTCACCGCTGTCTGCCCAGGACTTAGCATGTGGGCCTGAACAGGGTTGGCAATTGACAAGTATTTGTTGCACAGGTGAGACAGGCTGGATTACAAGCTCCTCATAAGGACAGCATCTTGTCTTTGGCTTTCTCGTGCCTGGCATAGCATAGGTTCTTAATAACTGTTGAATGGACAATCCTTTTGCCAGAAAATCAGAGGCCAGTTTGCCCATTCAACTAAATGGGGGGTTCTCTTGGACCCCCCCATTGCTGTCCAGTATTCTGGGATGCCCTTTTGTTTTAGGAGCTTCATAAGGGGATGAACTTAATCCATGACATCTAGCAGTTTGATAACAAATGAGAGTTACCCAAACTTAGAGTTTCTCATCATTGTAGAAAAACAAATTATTGGTGGCCTGTCTTTGCTCTGCAGGTTTGCAGATGGGAGAAATATGAGTTGGATAAGGAAGTAGCTTTTGCGAACAGTGAAACATACTCTCAACTTGACAGCTCTATTTGCATTTGCAAGTCTGGTTTGAATGGCTGCTGTGCTGCTCCCTGTACTTTACAGGTGATGAGGGCGTGGGCCAGACGCAGCTCCGATCTAGAACCACCAGTAAAGCCGGCACGGCTGGGCACACGTCTCAGCCACTGGGAACATTTCACTCTGTGCAACTGGGGGAATTTAAAATGGGACTGTGAAGGAGCCTGGGGGAGGGGAAAGGCATGGCTTAACTCTGCAGTCTTAGTCACATTTCTTAGTCTCTCCACTCCTCACCATTGTTTGTTGAATGTGCGCAATAGTATTTAAATTTCACAGAACTTTTTAAAGAATAAATAAAACATGTGACTGCATTAGTCAGGCTTCTCCAGAGCAAGAGAAGCAACAGGACATAGCTACATATATGGAAAGAGATTTGTTATAAGGAACTGGCTTATGTAATTGTGGAGACTGGCAAGTCCAATGCAGTGTGGGCAGCAGGCTGGAGACCCAGGAATGCCAATGAAATGCAGCTGAGGTGCAAGGGCTATCATCTAGAGAATTCCTTCATAGTCAGAGAAGGGTCAGTCTTTTTGTTCTGTTTAGGCCTTGGACTACTTGGATGAGCCCACCCACATTAGAGAGAACAATCTGCTATGCTCAGAGTCCACCAATTTAAATGCTCATTTTATCCTAAAATACCCCTGCAAAAACACCCGGGGTGTTTGACCAAATGTCTAGGCACCCCGATATTTACCATTACAGTGACAGAGTCAGACAAATAGTAGGTGCTCGACAAATGAGTTTCCCCTTCCTTTGTTCTGTAGTGGTGAGGAGATAGTGTACATCAGAGGAAACCAGGGCATATCTACTTAATGAGAAAATTCAGGCACATTATGGACAAGTCAATTGCCATCTTGCTCAATTTGAATAAAATTCAAGTGATATGTACACGATTCCTTGCTTTTTTTTTTTTTTTTTTTTGAGGGGTAGGTGATTGAGATTATCAGGGGAAAGGATAGCTTCTAATATCTAGAACAGAAAGAATCCTGACTTTGCCTCAGGTCTAGTCAGCACATCAGTCGTCGTATGAGCTCTGGGGAGGAGGGATCCAAAGCAGCATAAATGCCTCCTTTCACTGTCAGAGAAAAAAGGGTCTAGAAGCAATTTTTCCCTGTGCACTTGCGGCAACACCTCGCTCTGCAGTAAGAATGGCCTGATCTGCAATTTCAGCTCTGCAATTTCCCAGCGGTGAAAACTTAAGTGTACTAGTTGGTGTTGTCTAGAGAAACAGAGCCAATGGTGTGTGTGAGGGAGTGAGAGTGAGTGAATGAGATTGATTGAAAAGAAGAGATTGGCTTGTGTGGAGCCCCAAGATCTGTAGTCAGCAAGCACTAGGGGACCCTGGAGAACCAAGATGGAGTTCCTGCAGGCGGCTGAAAGCCTGGGCACCAGCAGAAGGGTGGTGTCATTCCAGTTCGAAAGCCAATGTTTCAGTTCAAGTCTGAGGGCAGGGCAAGACCTATGTGCCAGCTGGAAGGCAAGCAGGCAAGAGGAATTCCCTCTTACTCAGCCTCCTGTTTTATCCAGGCCTCCCCTGGATTGGATGAGGGCCACCCACATCAGGGAAGGACAGTGTCTACTGACTCAGATATTAGTCTCATCCAGAGACGGCCTCACCGACAAACCCAGAATAAAATTTGGTCAACTATCTGGGGATGCTGGCTCAGCAAGCGGACACCTAAGATTCACCATCCCAGCAAGTTATTCAAATGTCTCGTATTCTTCATGTAAAGGGAGAACAACACCACTCACCTCTCAGGGGTGGTGTGAGGGTTGCATGAGAGAAAACATGTGAAAGAACCTAACACAAGCACAGTCCACGCAGAGGTGTGTGTGTATGCCGCGTGCATATGCGTGTGCGCAAGCACGTCTGTTTAATTAGCAGCTTTCTCTAAGGTTCAGGTGTAGTTATGCAGCTTTCATAAAACAAAGAGCACCAGATGTCAGTAGCAGTTGCGGGAGTAATTTTCCAGTGCTGGCTGAGCAATTTCAGCGCAAGACTTTGCTACAACTCATTTCGTTTTTATCTCCTTGTGGGAATAGATGGCAGAAACCCTAGAACTTTTGCATTAGAAGAACACCTCCCCACTGTCGACAGCATCACAGCTTTAAGAGAGAGGATGTGAACATAGACTCTTGTTTTCTAAATCCTTCTTGGATGAGAGAAGCTGCTGAGCGCTTTGCATGGACTGTTTCATCTTCACCCCTATGATGCAGCTTGTATAACTTTATTTTGGTGGGTCCCTACAGGGGGTGGGGGGATGGAGGGAGAGGCAGTGGGAGATTCTGATTGGCCAGTGCAGGATGGTGATTGCCTTTGGGGATGGGCCAGGTGAGAGAATATCATCTCAGAACATACACAGGGTTGCAAACTAATGTTACTTCAGCAAAAATTTTTTTTAATTAATAATAAAAGTGGATACCATTTTACAGATAAGGTTATTTTTTACATTTGTGCAGATGGGGTTCATAGAAATGAATGGCTAAGTCAAAATCACACACAGCAAGTGGTAGAAACTGGCAGAAGCTGGCTATGAACTTGGTAGAAGCACGGCTGACTCCAGAGCCACCCGGTAGGAAAGTTGCCTGAATTCTGCCAGATGGGACTTGGTTCCCCTGCTCTCTGCTGCCACAACACGCCTTTGTTTCTGTCACTCACAGTACTTGTTGGCTGGTCCAGT
Source organism: Talpa occidentalis (assembly GCF_014898055.3). NCBI lineage: Eukaryota > Metazoa > Chordata > Mammalia > Eulipotyphla > Talpidae > Talpa > Talpa occidentalis. The sequence goes on from NW_023601543.1 coordinate 9,344,891, forward strand.
AATTTCACGTCTGCATTATATCTCTCTCTCACTAACTCAACTGTAAACCCCTCGAGGGCAGAGCCACTCTTCTGCTCACCACTGACTCTCCCGCATAATTTATAAATGCTTGTGGAATAAATGCATGGATCCAAGAAAAGGCTAAGCTGCAGCTGGAGGCTTCTGACTTGGAAGATTCTGCAGTGGTGTTGGGCCATCTGCACCACCGCTGTGTATGGCCGAGTCTGACTCACAGCTCGTACCTTCAGCCCCAAATTGCAAACCAGCTATAAAGAGCTCTCAGCGAATGCCTGCTCATTTCTGGCTCGTATTTTACTGCCCTCTGTTCTAACAAGTCCCTTTCACATTACAAAGATCTTTTTTATTAGAGAAAAGTTTCCTTGAACCATGCTGAGCCCATTTTCCTTTTATCAGCCTTGTCTCCTTCAAACTTTCCCTCTTGTAATTTTTATTTGTCCCCTGGAACTCACTTAAACAATTAGCCTTCATGCTGGTTGTTAGATGTTTATGTTTGGTATGCTGGCCTGATCCGGGTTTGCTCTGAAAAACATTCCATATTGATTTTAAAATGTAGGGTTGGTGTTCGCCACATTTATCAACTCTGTCAGGTACAAAAATGCTTTCTTCCTGGCAGGGAAGATTGATAACTTGCAAGCTCTCCAACAGGTGTAAGATGGACGTGACCTCACTGACAATGTCTTGTCTTTTGACCTTTGTTTTGACTTATGTTTTACTCTTAATAAACTGTTTGTAATTAAACTTTCACATCTAACAGTTGAACGATGGACATATGCATTCTTTGGCATTTTTCCTCAGCAGAGACTGATGGCCTCGACTGCCTCTGGAACCATAATGGACAAACCTGATTTTTCCCCTCAGGGGAGGGGACAAGGGGAAACATCCTGTTCTTTTCTAGTGACCAGCAGAGGAGAGGTATGCTGGGAATTTGAGTTTAAATTTTCTTGATCATTTCCCCCATCTTATGTTTCATGACTTTGAGCAAAATGAACTCGGAAAGATGACTTTCCATAGGAGGGATGCATCCTCTAGCAGGGCACTGACATGTTTGCAATGAACTTCTCTCCCTTCATTCTCGAGTGGACTAGAAATCCCTGAGATTCCCCGAGGAAACTGTGGCCACGTGGTTTGCTTTATTTAGTAGGGCTATTACCAACGGCCTGTCGGCCGGAAGATCATCTAGAATGCCAGGGAATCCATCGTCAAAGCTTCCCTGGAACACAGCTCCTGCATCTTTCCACGATGAACACAAGTGGGATCTGGCACTTCATCTCCAAGTTCAAAACGCCAGCCTTTTCTCTACCAAACGAGACAGAGGTGAACTCTAGGTCTTAGCCTTTTGGTTTTGAGCAGTGCAAGCCTTCGACCTATCGGGCTGCTGGATGGAGGAGCCGAGCATCCTATTAGCCAACAGGGAGAAGCCAGCACTTCAATCTGCAGCGGCTCCCCCAGTGTGCTGGGGTGGGGGAGCGGGCCGGGCTGTGGAGCTGTGTGAGGAGACAGGCTGCAGGGGCAGTGCTGACACCAAATCAAGAAATCCTGTGGTTACTGAAGCATCTCAAGGGTGGCGGGAGTGGGGGAGGGGGAGGGGGCCAAGAGGGGAGGAAGCACCATGGACTATGGTGGTGGACAACGGGCGTGTGGGTGCCCTGCGGCTGCCATACACGTTGAGGAGAACCCTAACGTTACCACATTTGAAAGAGTAAATTATTATTTAAAACAGTAAGTTGTCATTAGCAGCGACCAGAACGCGGAGCTGGAGTGTACAGCCCTGTCAGGGGCAGCTGCCTGAGCAGGCAGCTGTTGGGTGGGCAGCTGGAACAGGCGTAGGCTGTGTCCTTTCAGTTGTCAGAGATGTAAACCCCGCAATCTGAAATCGTCAGACGCTGCCTCTGAGACCCTCAGGCTCCGCCAGTGCCAGTCCCCACGCTGACATCCCCCCCTCCTTGCTCAGAGGCTCAGTGAAATGGCAGGGAGCCCAGAAAGGGCTGGGAGCTGCATGTGGAGCGTCAGCGGGAGCAGGCCTGCCTCACGCAAACGCTGCTGTGGCTCTGGGTGGGGATGACCTCCTCAAGCGCTGTGAGTGCCCCCTGATCGAGCACAGCTCTACCATCTCGAACACGGGAAACCTGGTCGTCAAACTCACTAGGCTTCAGAATCATTGGGGCGAGGGAGGACACAGAGCCCAGTGTCTCGCCTTCATAACTCAGATTTAGCAGGTTGCGGGGAGGGGCGTCCGGGAACCTAGGTTCTTAACACGTCGCTGTCCAGGTGGTATCTGAACCAACCCCGATAGAAGATGGCCCAGAAGGTTGAAGCGGAGGCCTTCTTGATGAGCAGCTCACAAAACCACTCTTGTGCAGGTGAGGTGATGGGGCTCCAGAGAGGAAGGCTTGCCTGGGGTCTCGCACGAGGTAATGCCAGAGCTCGGGCTAGAACTGAGCTTGCAATGTCACCATCACCACCTCCATCCCCACCCTGGGTTGGTGCTTTCTCCTGAGGAGGCAGAGCAGAAGGTGGAGCCATAAACCTGTATTTTTCTGAGTGGACACAGCCTAGTGCGGCCCACAGTGGTTCTTGACGGAACCTGTTGGTATCTTTGTAATGTGGGACCGATTGTCTAATGGGTGTGAAGGTCGTAGCACTCCTACCCTGAGCCACTCTGGCTGCCCCGCGTGTCTGCGCCCGTTTCCAAATGTCCCTTGGTGGTGATGGCGAGCCAGCGCTGCCCCTACCTGAGAATGACCGGCGCAAAACAAGCAATAGTTGATGATTCATCAAAGAAAAATCTGATCTTTCAATTTTGCTATTAATTTACTGTGACCTGAGGCCTGTCCCTAGCTCAACGATTGAGGCTCTGCACCCATTTTTCCAACTCTGCCATATGGGAGAAGAAAGGACAGAAAGATCTCTTGGGATCCTCTCAGCTGACTTTCTAAACGGATGAAAGGAATCATCTCGTGGCTCTCGAGGAGCAGGTGGACTATCCAGACAGGGTGTAGCCTGTCATGAAATGGTTCCGCTCCCAAGGGAGACCACGGCTGGAGCCACTCTGCAAGCAGTTGCACATCAGCTGCACATGTAGTTGGCTTCACACCTTTGCTCTTAAGAGAATATGACTTGGCTGTGCTTATCCTGTCAGCTAGGAGTGGACAGTGACAGACTCAGTGTCCAAAGGTGATGTGGGCTACTGGAGGTGATTAGTACCTATAATCGAAGGCCAAACTGCACATATTTTAGCTACCTCAGCTCCTTTTTTTTTTTTTTCCCCAGAAGCGCGGGAGGGTGAGAGAATTCACCAGAGCCAGAGCGGGGAGCAGAACAGACTGACGAAATGCACCGCTGAGGGGATCAGCTCCTTTTTTTATGTGATTTGGAAGGCTGTCCTTGTTGTTTGAGAAGCAGCCCCTGTCCCCCAGTTCATTATCAGGGAATTCTTAATTCAGGGGGTGGGGAAAGAACATTTAGGGATAGTGGCGGGGGAGGGGGTGCTCACCTAACTCTCGGGATGGGGACCTCCAGTGACCTTTATCCCAGCGTGTAGCCATCTTCTGTACTAACAGCGGTCCCTAAGCCACCACTCTTGGCTAAAATAAGGCAAATTGCTGTTCTCACCAAAGAACACAGAGCTCCTTTCTGCTCAGAACTGCAATTTGGCTCCTTAGGCCAGCTCCTTTGGGAGAAAGGCATCAGATGAATTTCTAGTATAGGCACATGATTAATGAAAATAATAAGCTGTTTTAATTATCTTTTCACTTATCAGCCCTTTTCAAAGGGCTCTGCAGGAAAGCTGTTGACCAGAGTAGTTATTGTCTCTCAGTCCATTTCATAGTAGTTAATAGTAGTTATATCATAGTGACTTTATCCTCAGCTCATTTTCCTAGAACAGCAGAACTGAAAGGTACAGAGAGCTAACTGAGTTCCAACTTCCTGTTTTGGTTACTGGGGCAACTAAGATCTATCAGGGGAAGGAACTTTCTCGGGGTTGGCTAGCTAGTCCGCAACAGAGATCAAAGTAGGATGGAGGACTCTGACTCCCAGTCCAGTGCTCCTTCCACACTTGATTCCCTTATGGAGGTTGCCTTTGTATGGAATTCCCAATTCTGTTACTAAAACCTCTAGACCAAGACCAAAACCAACAAAGTTCCCCTGCCCCCACATACACACAAATACCAAATATTGTGCCATGGCCAAATAGTTTCAGCTAACAGAAACTCAAACTTTTATCCTTAAGAAACCATCAAGAAGAAATTCTAGGGGCCTCCCTGGTGGTGCAAGGGGTTAAGACGCAACCTATGAAGCTATCTGCAGCCTCTGCAGCATGAGTTCGATCCGCGGCCAGCCGGGGAGCAAGCCACATGGTGCAGCAGACCTCTCCTGACTCGCCTGCTGCTCCCCTTAGCAGTGTACTTCAGTCAATCTGCCTGTTCTGCTCCCCACTCTGTCTCTGGTGAGTCCTCTCACACACCCTGCCCCCTGACACACACACCTCTGGCCTGTACCCCAGCTCTTGTATGCATAAATAAATAAATCTTTTTTAAAAAGAAGAAATTCTAGACAGAAGCACTTTTCTCTGGTAACGTGCTCATTTTTCATCTTGCTATCTGACATAATGTTTGGGGATATAGCTCCATTCTGCCTGAACTTAACTGCCATAATGGCGCTAAAAAGGAGCCTGTAAGAGAGTGACAATCTCAAAATTTCAAGGAGTCACAGATGAGGTAGGGCTTTGTAGATGAAAGGCAAACCCTATACCCACATCTGTGAGCTGAGATACAGAACTGACATTTAGGTGAAATCTCCCCAAGTCAATTTTCTCTTCCATCCCTTTAGAAGTATTAAGCATTGGAATTCCTGAAGACAGGGACTCGGCCACACTGACTGCACACACTCCTGGTTAACTCCCACCATGTCAGACTGCAGACCATTCTCAGTTTCTACTCACTCTTCAAAAACAAGCCAAATTCTTTCTTCTTGGGATATGTATGACACACAAAGAGACATCCTGGGGCCAAAACAAAGCCAGAAATAGAAAGATCAGGACCACAGTCAGCTCCGAGGACCACAGCTGGTGCTACAGTGGCATGCCATGCCTTCAGGGCCCCCTCAGCAGTGTCAGTATTTGGCTCAAATATCTGTGTTTCCCCTCCCCTTCACTGTCCAAGTCAGGGGCTGAAGACCATCCTTGAGTCTTCCTTCTGCCCTCACACCCAATCATCACCCAGTGTGGTTTAGTCTACCTCCTTAACTCACCTGTGGATTCCTCCACTTCCCTTATTTTCTGAGCCTCCATCACTCCTTGTCTGGTCTACAGTAAACTCTTATACTAGTTTATGTAGTAAACTAGGAAAACAGCAGCAAATGAAGATGACTAGAACACTGTTCTCACAGAGCCTGGTATGTACTCCTATTGACCATTTACTCATTTGCCACCATTGGTGGACTTTGAGTTTGCTGAGGGCATGTGCCAAATCTAATTTACCTCTCTCTCTTTAAAATCCAGCAAAGTACTTGGGACACTCAACAAATACACATCAATAGATGAATATTCAACTTTCTCAACTGTCTATTAGTGACAGCTAATTCTTGGGATGCTAAGTCACTTAACTTATTTTCTCCTGAGTTGGAAGATGTCCACATTCTAAAAAAGCCTCAAAGCAGAAATCTCTTGGCAACCTAAAGATTCACCTCTTTTGGCAAATTCCAGAAAGCCTAAAAATCATATTGATATTGATGGTGAACAAGTTTTGAGTGGTAAGCATAATGGAGAAACATATAAGACCTCATCAAATGTACCTGACCTACTATACAGTGATCAAAGGAATTCAATTGGGACAGCTGATTTCTTGGAACAGAATAAGATTTTGGAAGCTGATGCTGTTGACATGACTTCTGAAGAAGATCCTACCAGTTGATGTCTCTGGAACTAGAGGGACGTTTCCTCAATGGAAGTGTGCACATGTGAGCTGGACTTGCCACTAACACATCATTTTGCTGAAGTCAAACGTTCAATGGAAAGATGGTGTCTGTTGGTTGGACTGTATTCTGTCAGCACCGGTGCACTTGGAAGAGTGAAAAAGCACTGTGACTGACATGTGCTCCTTGGAGGAATCTTTGTTCTAGGAATTGTTTACAAAATAAAGCCAATAAACTTCTGCACACCAATCAATGGATAGACATGAGGATGGAGATTGTTAAAAAAAAAAAAAACTTACTTCAGATATAAATGCAAAGACAGAGACCTCTAGAGATGAGGGTTTTATAGGCTTCAGCCTCAGCTGAGATACATGTAAGGTGATAGGGAGAGTCCTGGGTTTAAACTGCCCCTAGTCTTAAGAAAACTGTCCTTTGTGGAAGGCTTGCCACACGACGGCTCACAGAGCGATCCCTTTCATTTTGAAGACATACGAGGTAATACAGTACCAAGCAAATAATCATTTTATAGCATGGAGCTTAGATGCTGATGGAGGTTGAATGGAATGTGATGACTTAAAAGGCCCATGTGAGGAAAAGTGAAGAAATTTGAACTTGCTGCTTCAGAGCTACATATTGCCATTTTGGGGAGGGAAAACCCAAATGACACATAAAGGGGTTGCCCCCGTTCCACTTACAAAGACTAATGACCAGCACGTTTCCAGTGATGAAAGTCAAGTATCTGCAGCATTGTGTTCTGTGGGTGACACTGCCTCAGCTGACATTCTCAGAAACTCACCCCACAAATACGTCAGCTGCTTCTCAGACTCTTTCACAGGATGAAATGGAGCTCGTGGCGATGGTGTACTTTCAGCTCCAAAAGGTCTGGTTGATAATAATATTTTACCTTTGACATGTGAAGAAATATAGGTTAATGTCGATGGTTTCTCATTAGAAAAGAAACCTGTGGCAGAAAATGCCAGAGTTGTCTAAACGAATATGTTGCATTCTCAAGTTACACATGTCTCCTTTAGTATCAGCTCCATGGAAGGAGCAACATGGATTTCAGCTTTCCATCTCACTTGTAACTACAAACACAATCAGCACAGTCAGAAGACAGAAGCTACTGTGGTCACTAACCCTGTGAATAATAGTCACGCTACAGACCCTACACGGGTTACCAAGTCAGTAGAGAGTGAGGGCTTTGTTGCCCTAGAAAATACAGAGGGCCACTTCATTAAAACAATTTCTTTCACCAAAATCAGAAAAATTAACATCAGAACGACATGTAATAATATCAACTTTGAGGAAAAAAGGAACTGCAGCAACGAAAGCCCTAATAGCTATCCATCTCTTCAGGAAAAATCAGAAGAAACCATTTGTGGGAAGTAGGACCAAAGGCTTATTATGCAAACCTTGTATTTTAGCTCCTAAGAGAAATAACTCATTTGCAGCCTTCAGTTAAGGAGGCAAGTAACTTTGGTGGCTTTCAAACTAAAGGTGTAAACCAAGAAGCTATCCAGGCATTTAGCAACCCTCACCCAATCACTCATCATCAGCTAATGTGGTTTCTCTCTCTCTCTCTCTCTCTCTCTCTCTCTCACACACACACACACACACACACACACACAATTAGTGTTGATTCAGAAGTTTTGAAGACATGTGAAAAAGGCCTCATGTGGAGCTTACTTCAACTACAATGCCTTTGTAAATGAAATGGTGTTTCCTCACCACATCATGGGGACTCAGCTGAGGGTCAGTTTCATAAACTTTACCTAAAACTTTTTTTAAAAAAATTAAGGCAAAAAAAGAAGAAATTAGGGCCTCCCCTGGTGGCGCAGTGGTTGAGTGCTGGGCTGCGAAGCTGCCTGCAGCCTCTGCAGCACCGGTTCGATCCCCAGCCGCCAGCAAGGGTCCCCACATGGCGCGCAGACCTCTCCTGCCACGCCCACTGCTCCCCTCAGCAGTGTATTTCATCAGTTTACCTGTTCTGTTCCCCGCTCTGGTGAATTCTCTCACCCTCCGCGCTTCTGACTGTACCCAGTGCTTGTATAAATAAATAAATCTTTAAAAAAAGAAGAAGAAATTAGCTGCTCTTAGATCTTCCCACCAAATTGGAACACTTCCAAGAGAAAATTTAGAATATGTGTCCCACTGTGCTTCCTCAGATGACTGCAACTCAATAGAATTGTTAAACGAATTATAGTATCAAATTGATATTGTCAATAATAAATCTATATAGATATACTACAGTTCCTGGTGTTTCCCATACAGTTGTCAAATTCATGAAGAAATTTTTGCAGAACTGTTTTCTCCTGCAGCTCTCATTTCAACAGAGCTCTGGGAAAGTGGGGAGGCCAATGCTAGGTACTGAGAAACGGGAGAAAACGAAACCCCAGCATGAGTACCTGGTGAGTTAAGCAATAGGAATATCAAAGACATAACTATAGCAGCACCACCAAGAAAAATCAATGTGAATCTCAATGAGATTCATTAGTAAATAATGCTTGGGATTGAACTTGGACAGTTCTATAAAGACTGCTGTTTTGGATGACTTTTTTTTCCACTTCAGCATTCAATGCTTTAGCAAATGACCCATTAGTCTTACCTCATTTTGAGGACTAGCTGAGAGTTACTGAATACTTGTTAACTATTTTTAGTTTCATATTTATTATTGCTCTTTGAAAAATGTACTATGTTTTTAGGTCGTACACTGGCCTTGACATGAATAAAGTGTAAGCTATGGAAAATTTTACCTGTGGTTCTGCCCATAAAGCATCTGTAATCTGTTTTAAAAAATAAAATGATGATTTTATTTTAAAAAATAGCAATTGAACAAAGGTAGTATCAAAGTCCTTCCTCTTCTCTGATTCAAGCAAAGGAAGTACGAGATTTTCTCTACTCCATGGGATACAAGAGGTGAAGCATCTGAGTCTGCCTTTATCCATCATTGTAATCCCAGGTCCTGACACATTTCTGAACAAATGAGTGAAGACGACCACCGCTGGCATTATTGGCTTATGCATCGCAGTGACGGAATTCTTATTTCATGAAAAGTGGGTGGGAGAAGGAACCTTGGAGGACATCAGATAAGTCTTCAGTTTACAAATGAGAAAACACAGGTCAAGAGTGACTGAGTGATTAGCTCAAGTTACACTGGAACTTAGCACATCAAGCTTTCTAACCCCACCAAACCTCCCACGCCATTCAACTCAAATTCCCTGGAAGGCTTTATGAGCATCTGGTACCTTGGTCCATGTTCAGATTCTCTAAGCTATGATGTACTTTTTCAAAGCACTGATATATAAACGTGTTGGTCAGAGAGTTGCTCCCCTACTTCTGTCCATAGCCCCCAATATGACTATGGTTTCTCACTTTAACTAAATGTATTGATTTCCCATCAGTTCATCTGACTATATAATTGGGAGTATAAACTCACCCCTCAACCTGTGCATGGGCTTCACACACCCTGTTCTGCTGTAAAAGCAAACTTTTAAAGGGCTCTGTGTTTTCTCCACATAGAAACGAAGCCTATCAACACTAGATGCAAGAGATAACTATAGATAAATAAATCACTTGCTTTACTGTCAGCGAATTCTGACTGTTGCTACTGATTCAATAGATTTGGAGGAAAATAAACAAGGGAATTCAATAATGAGCACTGCTCTTTCCAATAAACTTGCTGGGAAACCACCCAAAGTGAAAGGAATCAATTTAGATAGAAATGAGACGACCACCAGCCAGTGTGGTGGGAAGGCTTGAAAATGCCTCCTGTCTGGTCCCTCTGCATTGTGAGGGTCCAGTGCTGGCCTTTCCACCTCTGCAGGGAAGCACCCCCCTCGCCTCCCTGGCTTCTTGGAGAAACAGATCTGTGACAGTAATCCATCTGCAATAAAACTGAATTTAGCTTCAATTTAACTTCTAACAAGATACTTTCACATCTCTTATCTTGGTCTTTTTCATTTCTTCTTATGACAATCCTGTAAAGGAGACAGGGAAGGAGTTGTCACAGCAGAGAGACGAAATGACTTATGAAAGGTCACTGGGCTTGTCAGGACAAAACTCCAAGGCTCCAGACATAGAGCTTAGCCCTCTTCCACCAATGCCACATCATCACCGAAACAGACACTCTGTAAAGCAAATTTTCCTTTGTTCTTTATCACACAATTGACGAGGTGATACATTCTAGGGAAGGCAATTAAAGGGTCATAGTTTGGCATCACTTAAGTTCAGTGTTGGCAATATGGAGCCCTAGAAGGAGTAAGATAGACTGACTTTCTTTTCTGTTTCCTGATGGTGATGCAAAAGAATGTGGGTTCTGAGGTAACAATTCCCAGAAAAGATCTGGACATCAAAGTGTTGGGAACAGGAACACAGTTTCCACGGGCCACGATACTCCTGTCCTTCGGCACTACATTCCTGGGGTCGGCAGACTACAGCCCACAGGACAAAGTTTTTAAATAAGGTTTTTTTTCAATGATTTTAAAAGAGAAAACCAGTTTTAAGTAAAAATGCACAGCCACAGTCGCTCACTTGTGTCTGCTCTATGGCCATGCTCAGCACGACGTAGCAGTTGCCATAGAGATGGGCTGCAAAGTCTACGTTATTTACTGTCTGGCCCTTTAGGGAAAAGTTTGCTGACCCCTGCTAAAGAAAATCAAATGCTAACCCCTCTCATGAGGAAAGGGGAATTATGTCCAGAACAGAAATCACTAGGGCTTGGAAGGAGAACGTACGTTGCTCAAAGTTCCCAAATAGGATGGAATTTGGGTGTGGGAAAGGCATAAACAATTTTTCTTGCCATTCTTTGTGAAATCAGTCTTGGGCCCTCATTAGATTTATTGTGAAAAGGTCTATTGTAGCAACTTCCAACCATTTAACAATTCCTGGCAGGATTTTTCTCTTTATTACGAGTAATCCACTATCAACCTGGTGCCAGAGAGTTAAAGGACAGTGGAATTGATATCCTGCAGCAGACACTGTGGAGAGAAGTGTCTTTCCTTTAAATGTCCTATTTCCAACTTGTCCCATCAAGCAGCGCCAACAACATATCATATGTGAGGGACCCAGCTTTGTGGGACTTTCTGATGTTTAACCACACATGAAGATTTTGGAGAGTGCAGCAACAGCTAGCCTTGGAGAGGCCATAGAGTGTGAAGGCTCTGCGGATTTCCTTGCCAGGGACAACTCCTCTAAGTGGATACTCCATGTACTATGATCCTTCTGTGGTCTGGACATCAGAGTTAACAAGCAGAGGGAATAGGAAGCTCACTTTCCTTCCTATGAATCACTGGCTCCTTCAAAAGGCTTGAACAGGGTCTTGTCAGAGGGAAGCTTTGTCTTAGGAACGGCCGGGCTGGGCAGTGGGTGGAGGTGGAAGAGGCTGGGATGGAATACTAATGAGAACACCAATAAGACTGTTTTTTCCCCCTCAGCCCTTGCCTACTTCTGGTGTGTTAATTTGGATGGGCTTTACAAAGCACCACAAGCTGGGTGGCTTCGACAACAGAAGCACACTGCTTCACAGTCCCAGCAGCTAGGCGTCTGGATCAAGGTGTTGACAGCGCTGGTATCTTCTGTGGGCTGCGGGGGAGAAGCTAGTCCCAACCTTCTTCCAGCTTGCTGTGGTTTGCTGGCAATCACGTCAGCCTCCTCGTTCATCTTTATGTGGCATCCCATGTGTGTCCAAACTGCCTCTTTTTATAAGGACACCAGTCCTACTCCATAGGATCCCACCACAGGTAGTCACAGCTGCAACGACCCCACCTGCACATCTGCTCACATGCTGACGTGTTGGGGGTTAGATGGCAATGTACGAATTGCAGGGTGGGAGGCAGAAGGGTGGTGGCAGGAGCAGGACACAAATTAACCCATAGCACCACCCCTTTTCCATTCCTCCATTTTCATGATGCAACTTCTCTACCTCAAATCCTGGACCTGTCTCAACACTACTAGAAGTTGTCATAAGACCTTAGCAGACAGCATAAGGTATATAGTCAATTCCTTTCCTGGAAGTCAGTCACTTTTTAGGTAAATGAACCTGGACAAGTTATATAATATCTTTGGGCCTCAGCTGCTGCTTTGGCAAGCTGGGGAGAATGACATTCTTGATGTCATGGGATGGTTGTACAGAGCACACTACGCAGCCTGATCCACCGCGAGGCTCACTAAACAGTAAGAATTAATATTATGGGCAGCAGCTATCTATGGCTCCAGCACTGGACAAGCTTGGCAGAAAGCTGAAGAGAACAGCTCTGGCAAGGGTTCACTCTATTGTCCAGGAGAATATTTATTGAGCCGTGAAGACAACAAAAGTCCCTGCTCGCCAGTGAGAGAGATGCACAAGATACAAAACTAGTAAATATCAATATATGCGACCGTTAGGTTGTGATAAATGTTATGAAGAAAAGGAACACGGGATTGATGGTGAGAAGTGACTAAGAAAAAACCCTGACAGGGACTTGCGGGGATGCTGAGAATCAGGGGCTGACACTTGCCCCCTGGCCTAGGCTTGTGCTTGCTCTGTGAACACCAGGCAGGCCTCTGTGCTGCAGGAGTGAATATTCTCATCAAGGGCTTGGAAGTGAATATTGATTGCAATTCACCTCTTTTCTGTCTGCTGAACTCTGTCTCTCCAAATAAGTACCGTACCACTGAGCACTCAATTATATGCTGCCCAGCCTTTTTCATTGCTATTTCTCCCATGCCAGCCCCTTCCTGCACTGGTGGCTCCTGGCATTCAGGGCTCCAGTCTCTTGTACTTCTTTTTGTCATGGTCTCTGTCTCCGAACGGGGTCGAAACAGGCTGTGGTTTCTCCCGAATGCTTGCGGACTAAATGATTTACAGAGGAAAGCAAAGTGCCTTAACTTTTATAGGAGACAGTGACCAGAGCAGAACTCCCAAATTTATCATGCTCATGTTGAAAGCAAAAAGTAATCGCTGCCTAATGGGGTGACCATAGCCTGACTGGCCAGCATGGGTGGGTACCGCATCAGGGACAGTGCATGCCACGGCGCGGCCTGCTTATGTGACCATCCTAGCCGTCAGGACCTCAGCACCTACCACGTGCAAGATGTCCTTCTAAACGTCCTTTATATACATTAGCTCATTTAATCCTTGCTGCCACCTATGGTAAGTAACGTGACCCCATTTTACAGGTGAGGACATTGAGGCCCAGAGACTGAAGTAACTTGCCGGAGGTCTCACCTGCCAGTGCCCCAGCATACCACTGTATCTCCACTTTCCAGGACACTTAGTTCCCCCTTGCTCCCGATATATCACACCAACTTGTCTTTCCTCCATATGCCTGGGATCACTATCCTACTCCTGGCTTTGCCCATGTGAGACCTTTGCCTCTTGGGCCAAAAGCTGACTTACCCTTCAGGGACCATTTCAAATGCCACATTCTCCATGAACTTTTCTCCCAATGTCCCATCCCAAACTGGGAGTTTCACCTTTCTTCTAGTGCATTTTGCCTCTTTCAATTTTAATAATCATAATATCCCATAGATGAAAATCAGGTGACAGGTTGCAAGCTCCTTGCAGGCAGAATCTTTGTTACCCATGCATGTGTTTCATCCCTTAATCCTAACCCACCCTAACTCCTACCCATGGAATGACCTTTCAAAATGCTGTGTTTATAATAATAGGTAATAATAGCTAACATCGTTGATTGCTAACTAGGAATAGATTATTACATTTAATGCTAATAACAACTCCATGAATTAGAAGCTATCACTGTCTGCACTTTACAGAAAGTAACTTAACATGATACATAATAAGTAGCCAGTGATAGAAAGAATTACATCTTGAACAAAAAAGTATCACACCTTGAGGGCCCTCTAGCCCTGAACTTGAAGACACTGTTTCTAATCAGCCGACAAGAGTCACTCTTAGACAGGATGACTGTAACCAAGCTGTCGAAAGATGAAAGTCAGAGGTGAAGAAAGTCCATCTGGAAACAGCGAGGGAACGAGGGAACGCAAGGGATGAGTAGAAAACACAGGCAGGGCCACAACAGATGGAGGCAGGTACTTGGGGCCCACAGACAAATCCCAAGTATGTGAGATGAGCTCAGCAGAGCCCTGTGTCAACACAGAGCAGGACCGGCCCTTGAGGCCCAGTGGCTCCTTACTGTGGCCTTAGGAGTAGCATCTTCAAGGGCCACTTGGAACGCAGAAACCACAATAATCTCATACCCAGAGTTAATGCTTCCATACCGCAGATCAAGGATCAGCTGTTCAGCCCTGGGTGAGTTGGTCTTGTCAGTGTACTCAGGCCAGACAATCCAGGTAAGGGGTTCCCAAGGCATGGGAATTTCGCAGAAAGTGTCCTCTGGCAAGTCACCTGACCTATGCGAGCCCCAATTTTCTCATCTATAAAGTAGTATTAATACTGACACTTCCTAACTCATGCTGACTGTACAATAGCATGCAATTGTTTATGTCAGGTTAAACCATTCATTCACATCTACAGACAACAATTTCTTGTGATTTAACCAAAGAGGATGCAGACTGAGGTTTTATTTATCTCCTTACTCCTAGCATCACGTACAGTGCCTGGCACAGGGGGTGCATCTAATCAATATTTCAACCAATTTATTGAGGTATAACTGACATGCAAGAAGCTGCCCAAATTCAATTACGCAAGCTAATGAATTTTGATACGTATGTACTTGCAAAACCATCATCACAATCAAGATACAATGAACATATACCTCCCAAAAGTTTCCTCATCAATAAATATTTGTTGGGGAAATAAGAAAGGGAATAAATGACATAAATACTGTCCTGGAGACTGAAAACAACAACATGAAGGGGTTCATTGCGAAGCTTATGAGCAGACACTTATTCGTCACCCCTATGCCCAGGGTGAGTGAGACTGTAAAAGAATCCTGAGCCATGACAGGTTTGGGGTTCACAAAGAAAACGGTGTCCCAGAGGGCAGTGTGCACCTGCTTGAGGAATGAATGCAGACAGGCGCCAGGTTCCATTCCCAACTCTGGTGCCAACCCTGATTGTAACATTGGGTCACAATGATTCTGTTTGCCTAATTTCTTTCCAGGAAAAAAAAAAGTACTGTTGATGCAAAAAGCACTTCAGAGTTGACTGGGTGGCTTTGAATCTTATTCTTTCATGGGGTTTTCTTTTTACATTGGCTTTAGGAATAAACTTGGACAGAGATGGATGGTAAGGAGTGTTAAGATGAAACTAAACTGTAATTTCAAGTGATTTTGCAGCCAAGATGGGATGCTTTACTCATATTTATGACAGTATGCAGTATTGGAAACTTCCACAGGGCAGTAGGGGCTGCCTAATTAGCTAGGGAATTGGAGATTGTCCAGGCCTTGTCTAAGTGGGACAAGCCTAATAGCTCACCTCTGCCTCAAATGCCTAAGAGGATTGATGATAGTCCTGATTTCACTCTGAACTTCTGCTTTGCTTTGCCCGGGAAAACTGAGTCTCATGCATAAACTTCCCTAGCCATTCCACATGTGTGTTTTACCCCGGCCCCATGGATTTCTGTGTCAGTTTTCCTGGAAAATTCAGGAATATCTGTTTCTATAATAAGAGCAAGGATAGTGTAGACTATTTGCAACCCATGTGGAAAACTGATGCTTTCTTTTTTTTTTTTTTTGGAAACAAACTTTTAATCTTTAAAGTTGACTAAAACAGACTGCTAGGAATTAGTGGAAACATTTCTAAATGTTATTAGAATGGAATTTCCCCCCAAATTGCATTTTAATATTCTTTTTCATTTTTCTTTTTCTTTTTTTTTTGAATTTTTATTTATTTATTTTTTTAATAATTTTATTTTTATATTCCCCATACAATTGCAACCCCCCATTCTGACCCCAATCCCTCCCCTCCCGCCCCCCACCCCCCAAAAAGTGTCTCTGGTTCATAGTTTTTTGTTGATTTTGATTTTCACTTTCTTATAGTTATTCATTTCCTGGTCCCTTATTTAAGTTTTCTAGATTCCTGCTATGAGTGAGACCATCCGGTATTTTTCTTTTTCTTTCTGGCTTATTTCGCTGAGCATGATCCCTTCCAGCGCCATCCATGTTGCTGCAAATTGCATGTGTTTATCTTTTTTGAATGCTGAGTAATATTCCATGGTATATATGTCCCACATCTTCTTGATCCAGTCATCTATTTTTGGGCATTTGGGCTGTTTCCAAAGCTTAGCTATTGTAAACAGTGCTGCTATAAACATAGGGGTGCAGGTGCTCTTTGGAATGGATGTTTCTGTGTCCTTTGGGTAAATATCTAGGAGTGGAATTGCTAGATCATATGGAAGCTCTATGTTTAGTAGGTCCAGAAATCTCCACACAGCTCTCCATAGTGGTTGGACCAGTTTGCACTCCCACCAACAGTGCAGGAGAGTTCCTTTTTCTCCACAACCTCCCCAACATTTGTTGTTGCTAGTTTTTTTAATATGTGCCATTCTCACTGGTGTAAGATGGTATCTCATGGTAGTTTAATTTGCATTTCCCTGGTTACAAGTGATGTTGAACATTTTTTCATATGCCTGTTGGCCATTTGCATTTCCTCTTCAGAGAAGTTTCTTTTTAGCTCTTCTGCCCATTTTTTGACTGGGTTATTTTCTTTGTTGTTGTTGAGTCTCATCAGCTCTTTGCAGATTTTTGTGATCAGTCCTTTATCATTAGTGTTGGGTGCAAAAATGTTCTCCCAGTCAGTGGGGTTTCTCTTTGTTTTCGTTATTGTCTCTTTTGCTGTGCAGAAGCTCTTTAATTTGATGTAGTCCCAGCTGTTTATCTTTGCCTTCACTATCACTGCTTTGGGTGATGTGTCTGTAAAGATGTCTTTGATGTGCAAATCACGTAGTGTTTCGCCTATATTTCCTTCTATATATTTTATGGTTTCAGGTCTTATGTCTAGTTCTTTAATCCATTTTGAGTTGATTTTTGTGTATGGTGTGAGGTAGTGGTCAAGCTTCATTCTTTTGCATGTAGCAACCCAGGAAAACTGATACTTTCTAACGAGAGGACTGGCCGGATGCCTAACTTTGAGTTTCTCGTGTTGGATCCTCCATACATACTGGGTATTGTATGGAATGTTGGAGACAGATGGGATCTTTGAGATTATGAAACATTTTCTATGGTCTTGAATTTAAAGTACAAAGAAAAAGTTATGCAGCGCTTAATATATACAAAAGCAAAGTAGATTTGACTGAAATTGGGGGTCAAGGTATTTACCCTCTCACTACCTAGAGGGTTCCAGAGGCAACTTCATTGACAACTAGGATTTGCCTGAATACTACTGGAAGCCTCTAGTTTCTCTGAGGCTCAGCTTCCTCCTCTATAAAATGGGAAGAATGTTAGTATCTACCTTCTGGGGGAGTTATGAAGCAAAATGATATCATCTATTAAAGCATCTACATAATGTCTGATACATGGAAGACTGGGTGAAAGGGAATTTATTTCTTTCCCATGTGCTTGGTCTATCCTGGCGAAGAGGAGCAGCATGTCCTAGATAGTGAAGGGAGCACACTCAGGGAGCAGGTCGCTACTCCTGCTAAAGCAGCTTTCTCAACTCCCACTGAAGTGTGCCCTTCAGCACATCACAGTTTTTCACCCCCTCTGCTGAAACTGAGAAAATAAAAAAGGTGCTTTTGTCCCCAATGTCTCTGAGATACTCTCTAATTGAATCCTGAGAACAGAGTAAAGAAGGTTGCCCTCTAAGGATCATATAAATAAGTAAAGAAGGAACCTGGGTGTTTCTTTCAAGCGCAGAGAATCACAGTTCTGTTAACTGGAAGTCATCCTGAATCCAGAGATTACTAAATTCCTGGAGTCTGAATGCCAGTGACAGTCTCTCAGAAAACTGCCACACCTAGAGAGGAAGCAACTTAACAAAGGCTCTGCTGATAGTCACAGAAAGCATCCCGTGCCACCTCTACGTAGTTCCAAAGTCATTCATCGAGGCTTTCATGCGAGATGACTTCCAAAAAGGCAGAGGCCTGCTATGTGATCTGACCATGCTCATCTTTGAACACATTTCTAAACTGAAATGGATGCATTTCTAAACTGAATCATCCTTGCCCATCAGTATTTGATGAAATCAGGCAAGCCAGCATTAGAGGAACCTAAAACACACCCTATACTAACACCACCCATTGTTACTACTTTAGAAGTATATTTAGAGCACCCCCCTCCCAAACTCTGCTGTGGTCCCTCTGTACATACCCTCCCTCATTACTTCCCACAAAAACAGTAATTAAATTGTCATCTCATCCAGCTTGTGGAGAGTTCCCAATCTCCCCACACCAAAGTGGAATGTTATTTAGAATAAAAAAAGATTTTAATTCCACAATCTGCTCACATTTGTAGCATGGAGCTAGGCAGCTTGGATGGAAGCTTTGGCCTTCCTCTTAGCCAGACCTCCCTGCTAGTACATGATAAAGCCATCTTGTCCACAAAAGAGAGGCTTTGCATATTGTTTAGAAAGTCTTCACGCATGCCAGCAAACTGCAACAGTCTTGCCAATAAGCACAAATAATCTAGCCCATCGCGTCTCCATGAGGCCAGGGCCAAATGTTCTCCACTTCTGTACAAAGTGCATGTTGACCCTGATGGATGATAGATGCCATTCCTTTTTCACTGACACACCTAGAAACCCATGACATCAGGTGGAGTTGCAGATAGAATTTGGATGATAGATTTAATTAGACATACAAAGAATTGGCTTTGTGAGCAGGAATCACACTTGGGCATCTATTGGTTAGGTTGCTTGAATAACAGATCCTAGATTTCTGGAACCCAGTGATTTACCATGGTGAGTTATAAGAAGAGGTGAGGTCATTGTGACTTTGTGAGCTTATAGATTGTCAGAATGAACTTCTGATTATCACCTCTTATTAGACAATTGTAACTATAGTAAAATGTTCCCTAAAATTGATTGACAAGGAAATTACTTTTTGGATTAAAGAAGACCTGGAATCAGATGTGACTTTTCAAAATTGAACAAACATGGGTGAAAATGAATCGCTAAAATAAGAGAGAATTCAGAAGTTTCACAAAACATACATTAGATCTGAGAGGCACTTGCAAGGCAAAGCAGTCTAGTGGTTTCCACTCTCAAGTCCTGGGAGTCCTATAGGTTTTCCAAGCCAGTAACAGGATATCTAGATTTATTTTCCTTTAGAAGTCCTAACTTCACAAAAGTGCACTGGTTAACCAGAACATGAAATGTCTATCCTTGGGCTGGAGGCTTATGAGCTAAGTGTGGTTCATGGATACCTTGAATTTGTCATGAGCTCTTATCGACATATCCCTGTATATTCAATTGCTCACATATAATATGTTATTACTTAATAAAAAGGAGTATTGTGGGCTTAATATTTCAAAGCACGAGGTATTATTGGGGATGAGGATACGGTTTTCTTTTCAAGTGTCTCCAGTTAGGAGCAAGGTCATAACTCACTGAATTTGTCAAAAGTTCTTGCTTTAAGAGTGCTCTGGGGGGCACGAGCCACTCCTGTCCCTTACTGGTCATTCTCAATCACTTGCATGCACAAGGGTAATAAGGTATTAATGAATAATGCCCATCTCAGCACCACACCAATCCATCCCTTTAATCTGTACATCAACCCTTAATCATTAACTTAATCATTTCCTTAATCATTCACTCTACTGAGGAAAGAAGTTTCAGATTATGAGTCACATAAGTCTTTAGTCATTATTCTTAAATTCCCCAGTCCAATTTTATTTACTTTTTTTGGCTGGTATCTACCTGGTTGAGTGGGCCCACCCTCTTAACTGAATTGATCAATCAATTCAGTTAAAATATCAGAAGGTATTTCCTTCACCCCAGTGGGGTCCAACCAGGTGTGGACAAGTATCAAGAGTTGAGAAACCCAACTATACTGGTGAAATCTCAGCAGCTCCAAGGCTGAAAGTGGCAGGCCGGGCTTAAGCATTTATCACAAGTCCAGGCCCCTCCAGCTCCTCAGAGGCCCTCTGCAGCAGGGCTAGCTACCAAACACTCTGCTGTCCTCTCTGTCTTAGGCCAAGTTTCCCATGTAACAGACAGAGATAGAACACTCCATCAGGAGTTTTCTGGATGGCGCAGTCAGGAAGGCATTGTAAACGTGAGGAGGGAGTAGGGTTGGGTGGCG
Organism: Talpa occidentalis; assembly: GCF_014898055.3. Classification (NCBI taxonomy): domain Eukaryota; kingdom Metazoa; phylum Chordata; class Mammalia; order Eulipotyphla; family Talpidae; genus Talpa; species Talpa occidentalis. Next base: position 9,364,962 of record NW_023601543.1, read on the forward strand.
TGAGGTTCCACTCACACGCAGTTGCAACAGAGGCCTCAGCTGATCCTGCAGAAGTTCCACAGTGGGAATGGGCTTTCTGAGTCATCCTGAACCAGCTTCAGGGATCCAGGCTTTGTGTACCCACATGGCTAAGTGCTCTGTGTGAGCTGTCCCTGGGGAGGAAGAATAGCTTGGGTGCAGCAGTTCCCTTGGGTGGATGGTGATTCTCAGACAGAAACCCAGTTCAGAGTCTTCAGCAGCCAAGAATCTGCAGTTATCATTCCTGCTTACCTTCTCTCCCCTCACCCCCGTGTGTGCCCTTTAGACAATAGCCCTTCTGAATCATTCCTATAGAAAGAAGAACCTAGAACACAGACTCTTGCTTTCTTCCTTTGCCCACAAATCTTCCTTTTAATTCGTACAGAATTTCAGAGAGCTGGCTGGCTAGGGTTAATGTGAAATTTGCAGCTCACAGAGAAAAACGAATGGTCCCTGTGTGTGTTTGAAGTTCCTTTCATTATTTAAGGAGCTTTCCTCTGCTATTCAGTTATATAAAGATTAGAAGCAAAGTGGAGTCAACAAAAGAAATGAATCATTTGAATAGCATGATTGCCATTCTGCAGTGATCTGAAAAATCCAATATCGCCATTTAAATCAGATTCACTTTTGTCTAGAGAAAGAGACTTGACCTTTTCCAGTGGCCACCTAAGTAGAAGGTCAGACAGACCAAGAAAATGTCTCAACCTTCTCTAGATTTCCTTTTATTCTTTTAGCCTTTGTTCCCATCTCTTCTGCATCTTTGACTTTTTTTTGCACTGAAACTCAGTTATCAAACTGTCTCCGTGAAACCAAAATAAGTATCTGAAAACAAAAATCCCTTTAGTTTAGTTAGCTGGAGTAGCATCCATTCCCTTCACCCCTGCCAGTGTTGACTGGATTCAAACAGGCATGTATGTTGTATGAGCCCAGCCATTCAAGTTATGATGAAATTTTGACACATCATACTTGATACATGCCTTTATATAAGGTATTATTTCCTAAACTACAAGTTCTACCACCCCAAAATAATGAAGCAAATGTGGATTGTTACACTCTTGATCTATCTTTCTGTGTTTTAGGTATGTGACATCAAAGATCATTGGCCCAAGCAGCTTGGTTCATGATAAGGTAGGAACTGTCACGGATATTTCATTGCCTCTCAAAAATCCAAATGTTATGTTAACCATTTGGGAAAGAATGAAGGCAAGGGAATTGCCATTTTAGGGTTAATTTCCTCTTAGTTTGGTTTACATTCATAGGCCCACCAGAGGAAAAAGTACAGAAATTAAAGTTTCACATATGTGGGTTCTCATCCAAGCAGGAGAAAACAACTAGCAGTTGACTAAAGCATCTTGTGAACCCCAAACTATGCCATTGAGTCTGCGCTTCTCTAAAAGATAAGTGATTCTTGTGGAGGAAGAAGAGCTTGTTAGAGCAGAAGAGTCTTCTTTCCTCTTGTGAAATAAATTGATAATTTCAAAATGTCAAATAAATACTTTTGCAAAGAAATGATGTGGTGACGTGCCCAAAAATCTTCCGGCTGTGGAAATGTTGACACATCTCTAGGATTTGACTACATCAAAGAGTTGTCTTCAATATCTGTCAACACATCATATTTCTGCATCTCAGTTTTCATGTATTACAAGAACACTATCAACATTTGCTTCATTACATAGTACATTTGAGGGAGGGGTGAAAAGAATAAGTAAAACTGCACTATTGTAGGTCACAGGAACTTCCTCCTTTGGTTTTTGCTTACACACCCATTCATACATTCCATGAAACTCCTCCCTCCTTTAGCTTCCAGGACACCGCAGGTTAATTTCCCTAGCATGCCTTTCCCCCCATGTTTCCTCACCCCTACTGAGCATACACTCTGCTGTCCCTCAATTCTTACCCTCCTTGGATCTTAGCATAGACATCACTTCCTCCAGGAAGTCTCCCAGTAGCCTCCAAGTCCAGGTTAGGGTACTTTCCAGGGCACTCCCATAGGACCCATCACTCTACACTAGGCTAGCATTACCTGCTTATCTGTTTCTATTTTCCACTAGGTCATAAATTCTCTGTGGTCGGAGATCTTTTCTCTTTTGTAGCACTTAATCCCATCATCTGACCCAGTATCTGATACACAGCAGGTGCTTAATGAATGAATCAATGTTGGTTTTGTAACACCTTCCCATCATAGACATACACGCAGTTTCAGGTAGTGAACTATTCTTGAAATTCATTTACACCTGATTCTGCTATCTGAAAGTTGGAAACATATCCCAGCCAACAATGCCTCAGGAAGTGTTTTTACTCATCCAAGGTGGATATGAAAACAAAACCTCAGGGCTTTTGACAGTGTGTTATAGCCTCGATTAGCTGTAGCCATTACCAACCTCTGCTTAATCGCGCCAACATGTCTGCCTTGCACCAGTTCAATGCTTACTGATCTCAAACCATAGGCACATTCTCAGAGACAACAATCAAAAGGGGGTGACACAGAGAGAACACACTTGTCATAGGATTTTTTTGCAGCCAGAATTGGTCAATAGCTTGGCACGTCATCGACCTTTGTGTTTCTGATACCTAACTGGAACATGAGTTAAATAATGACTAAGGGAAAGTTGGCAGCTTCTTGAATCACTCAAAGATACAATTGTTACCAAACGTAGTGCTTTGGGAGAAGCAGATCTAATTGCACCCAATTCTATTGCACCTGCCATCCTTCTTCTTCCTATAAAAGAAACCCAACAAATTTTCTGTCCTGCCGGGAGCTAACCGATCTTGTCAGAGCATTGACATCTTAGAGCCAGGAGGCTTGACTATTAAATACTTTGGAAAACTGAAGGTGACTAACACATTTCCAATATCTGGAGTTTAGGGCCCTAATACAATCAGAAATTACTAGGAAAAGAAATCAAATGCACTTCTAATGTTGATAGTTATTAGGGAGTCTCAGTACCAAGGAATGAGCATGTCATGCAGCAGTCGAGCCTGTAGGATAAATTTGATTAATTCTCCACAGCAGCAAGCTTGCATAATCAGATGGTGTTGCTTAAGGCCTTCTCTTGCTCTAGAGTTCAATAATCTAAACTGTATAGCCTCTAGTGGATTTCCACACTGTCACGTATCAAAGATCATCCCTGCAGATGGAAAGAGAAGATATCTGTTGGGATGAATGTGAGCTCAGTGGGAAGGGTGAAAACTGTGGATGAATGTGCTTTACTGGATTTAGCTCCCTGATGCCAGGAATATGCTAGAATCAATGTCAATTCAAGTAAGGTGGCCACAAAAGTGAAAGGTAGAGAGCTCTGTTAAATGAGGCCTTTGCTTCCAGTCCTACTTGGACTACTAGCTTATTGTGCGACCTTGGGCAAGGCATTTGCTCCCTTTGGGACTCAGTGTCTGCTTCTGTACAGTGAGGGAGAGTAGAAGTCCTCTCTGATGATCCCTCTGTTCCTTCTACCTCATACAGCCTAATAAGTTAATTAAATGTTCAGGTAATAGCATTTAGGGTCCAAATGAACAGAATAGTCATCTCAGTTCTGCCCTTAATGTTCTGTTTGTCTGCCTTACACCAAATGTGTGGATGGAAAGAGAAGACAGACCGATGGAACAGAATTGAGAGTCCAGAAATAAAAATTCATTCATTGATGGTCTATTGATCAGAGTACCAAGGCCACTTAATGGTGAAAATAACAGTCTTTTCACCAAGTGATGCTGGGACAACTGGGTATCCTTATGCAAAAGAGTAGATTTGGACCCCTACCTTATACCATACACAAAATTAACTCAAAATGAATCAACAACCCACAGAAGAACTAAAACCATAAAAGTCTTAGAACCTATGGGTTAATATTTGACCTCAAATTTGACAAGTATTTTAGATACATCAAAAGAACAAGCACCACCAACAACAAAATACATAAATTGGACTCTACCAAATATTTTTAAAGGTGTTTCAAAGGATACTATTAGGAAAGTGTTTAAAAAAGGCAATCCAACAAACGAAACAAAAATAAATCTTCAAATTCTGACCCTAGAAAGCTGGTTACCAAAGGGGATGGACAGGGGCAGGAACTGGCAGAGGGGGGCAATTGGCTCAATGGGATGGTGACTGGACATTTGGTGGTGGACATGGTATGATTTGTATAGTTTCTGGGGTATACCTGAAGCCTGGACAACACAGTAGTGCAAACTAATGTTACCTCAATTAAAAAAAGAAAAAAATTGTCAGATTTCTCCCCCCCTGGGGACATAACTCTTGCAAATATCTGTCTTTGTCTGGTTTATTATTTCCTTTGGGCACTAGACTGCTTGCTTTTCTCAGACACAGTGACTCCGTTTAATATTGAGGCAAAGGCAAATGTCAATTTGTGGAGCTTCATGGTTACAGTACAGACACAGACTGGAATTCTCAGAGACAACCACAGCTCGTGACCTTTGCCAGGAGCACCTCTCCTGATGCCAAGAAGGTAAACAGGTCTGTCTTGGTCTTTGTGTCTTTTCATGCACCCAGAAGAATGCTGCTTTCCTAGCAGGCATCGCACTGACGCCTGCTATAGTCTCCTATCCCCTCTTCTCATTTATTCAAGAGATGGAAGCATCAAATATTCCAGCACTTATGTTTTGAAAAAAGCTTCGTATCATCTCCTTCCAAGTTAAACATAGTAACAGAAAGCTGAGAAGTTAGCTGGATAAGATGGAGCCAATCTTAAGGAAATAAACAGCACTGGGCATTTTCTAATTAAGAACACTACTTTGGCACTGGGGGACAAAGGTGAAAAAAATAGGATGCCTAAAATAGAGCATTCTAAATTGAGTGTACAACACAGTGTCCAAAGTGTTAAATTTGAGATTTTTTTAAAAAATAGAGTGAGAATTTGATGCTTAAGATGCCCTACACATTTTTCCCACGTAAGAGTCATAACAGGTTTTGCCCCTGGCTTCAGCTTTCCTGCTTGCTATTTGCTTGATCAGTAACTGGAATGTACTAACCAGTATTGCTTACTCTTTCCACAGAGAACATTTTTCCATTTAACTTCCAGGAAGTGCCCACTTTCTGAATTTCTTCCTATCCCCTTGGCCACTCCTAGTTAGCTTCCTTTACTGGTTCTTTCTCTGTTCACCTTTTCTCTGTTCCACCTGTAAATACTGAGAGACTCAGGGCTAGGCACTAGTCTTTTTTCTCCTCTCTACCTGACAGACTTCCTAGTGAGCTCATCCAATTACATGGCGTTGATATTGTCTATTAACTAGTAGCTCTTGAAGGTTAATATATCTTTAGTCTTGGCTTGTGTTGCTGGTCCCAGTCTTAAACATCTAATTGCCTCTTTGTATGTCTACTAGGCAGCAAAAACTTTAAGTCCACAATCAAATTTTCCATTTCTTTTCTGCCCCATATCCTGCTTCTCTCCCAATTGCTCCCAACTCAGTGAGTGGCATTATCACCTAACCAGTGGTTCCAGCTAAAATCCCTGGAGCCCTCTCTTCCCCTTTCTTATCCAAGAAATAAGAAAAAATAAAGATTCCTATTGATTCTACCTCCAAACACTGAATCCATCCACTTCTATCTATCTCCACTGTTACCTGAATCAAGGCTGCCAGTATCTCCCTTTGGACTAGACAGGAACTAGTCCTCCTGACAATGCATGGTTCACACAGCAACTGCATTTTTAAAAAATACACTCATCCTATGATATTTGCCTGCTTAAAATCTAATAATATCCCATTTTAAGAATAAAATTCAAACTTCTCACTATAGCCTACAAGGCCTTATGTGATCTAAACAGCTTGACTCTCTGACTCCAGTTAGAATCACGCTTTCCTTGCTCGTTATAAATAGCCACACTGGATGTTTTGTTCCTATAAAACACAAACTCATGCCTGATTAAAGACTTTTGCTTTTGCAATTCCATTTGCCTGGGAGACTCTCCTCCTTTATAGGAGGTCTGTTTTTGTAAATGAAGTTTCATTGTAACACAGCCATGTCCATTTGTTTACCTCCAGCTATGGCCACTTTTGTGCTACAGATAGCAGAGCGTAGCAGCTGAGAGAGCGCCTATGACCCACAGGTCCCTGAAGGCAAAGTTTGCCCACCCTGGTTGAATCTTTGCTTGGCAGTCTCCTTATTTAGGTTTTGTGCTAATATTACCCCTTCAGAGAGATGTGCCCTCTCTCCCATTCCGGCCCGTCTCTCATACCATCCCCTGCATAGCTCTTCTTTGAATTACCTTATTTGATTGGTTGGTTATTACCTGTTAACCCCACTAGACTGTGTTTCTCTGTCATATTCCCTTGTGATCCCTAGAGCTGGGCACTGATATCTGGCAAAGCACAGGTACGCAATAAATATATGTTGGATAAAACAATACATGAATGCAGGTGAAGCATTCAGTTGTTTACAAAACAATGGTTCAAGTCAGGACTCCACATACATATTGTCATAGTTTATTTAGGTCTAGCTTTGAGCAAAATGTACATTCAGGAAAAGAAAAACCTCTTCCAACAAAGGTATACCAGCAGTGATGGAAGAAAAATCACTGTGTGGTCAAACCAACTTCATAAATTATAATTTATGGTTAATTAACTGACTCTTATAAGAGCAAATATTTTAAGATGGGGGGGGGGGCAATGGTTAAAGGAATCAAGTAGTTTCCAAAATTGCTTTAGCTGCTCCTTCCATTTGTCTAAAAAGGAATGTTAATATTACCTTACTGAATTCATTTTAATCAGCAATGGAAGGAAGTAGGAGGGTAATGTGGGTGGTGAAAAATGACCCTTTTAATAGATTCCCAAACCTGGCTTCATTTGTGTCATCTCTGCACTTTTTCAGCAATTATTTTTGCTCTGTCTTTCTTCAAGTGATGTGCATACTAGAGCACCGCCATCCCCCCCCACCTCACCCCCCCCCAAAAAAAAGCCCTCATGGTCCTGAGTCTCTAATTTTGCAAATTGTCTTTGAGCTCCTCTGCTGGCTCCCAGAAGGCTGCAGAGGTGGTTCATCTACTGGAGTCAATAACATAAACTCAAGCATACAAGATGAAATAACCACATTAAAAGGGCAACTCGTGCTCCTTTTCAGTTAGAAAGAATTAAATGGTGTATTGATTCCTACTTTTGAGTGAAATCAGCAACTGTGATATTTATCAAGCACAGCCTGAATGAGAGTAAATCAAAATTCACTTTCACAAAGCTGCTTTCTATACATGTGCAGCAATGTGGCTACCTGGACTCTTTCTTCCTAAATACCAGGTCTGTGCAAAAGTCTGTGTCATCTTTGCAAATTTTCAGACATGATGAGAAGTATACCTACGTGTCTCCAATGCAACAAAAAGATTTGTTGAATATGTGAGCATATCTATGCCTTTCACCTGCTTTTCTTTCAGACTGCATTACTGTATTCACCATGACTAATGCCACGACTTCTTTAATAATGGGGCATTCATGAGAAAACACTGATCAAGGATTGATTTAGCAGGTAAATTTAGATAGCACTGACTTAAGGGGGGCAAATGGCTTACAAGTTCCCCCATGTGTAATTGTATCTGCCCTTGCCACTCTTCTGCTTGTCCTGAGCTGCGATCGACTCATCGGCATGAACTTGGAAAAGGAGATTTACTTTTACGGGTTTATTTCCTTAAGGGTAGAGTAAAGAAATTTCCTGGTAATTTGGTGATTTGTGTTAATTGCTATGTTAGCCACAAAAAAAAGCCTTTCCCAATGAAAGTTGGAATTTATCTGAACATTTAAACTTCATTTCACATTTTAAAATTTGGACATTTAATGTTTTGGCATTTGAAAGAAATAAGCAAACAATGATTTATGGAAAACTGCCTCTCATCAGCAGTAGCAACATTCTGGTTGTATACATTTGCTTGGTTAATGAGTCTCCAGGATGTTGAAAATAGCTAAAATGATGGGGAACCAAAGTGGACACGACAGAATAAAAGGGGTGAAACAGGAAAAAATCTGGAAAGGGATCTTTTCCCCTTAAAACTTGCCTGTGAGTGGAAATAGCTGGTTATTGGAAACTTTTCCCAATCTTACCCATCTAACAGGATGACATATTATTAATAAGCTTAAAGTTTGTCTTCATAGGAAACAGCTGATATTAAATATAATCAGGATAAGTTATCAACTTAGGAGTCATAATAGGCTCTCAGATTTATTAAAATGGAAGATGTAGTGACAAGTACTTGCTGTAGGTCAGTCATGTCTGAGTTCAGAGAAAGGAGAATTGGAGTGGGCCATTGTCAGTGTTTCCAGCTATGTCCAGGGGGTAGCGCCTTGACCACATGGTACCTGGAGTAGAGGGGCACTCATCTGTCACTAGATGTTATGAACTTTCTGCATCTCCCCTCAAGCAGGACTCCACCCTCACCTAGCCACCTTTAAGATCTGGTGATCTTCTTTCCAGAATAAGACGGGCTGATTTGGTCAACAGGAACATTTTAGATTCCTTGTAGCTTCTTATAAATCATTCTAAATGAATAGATTTGATGTCTGCTTTATCAATAAGCCTTCATATGGTGATCATTACCATTCCAGAAAAACATCTTAGAAGTAAGAAGGTCAGACCCTGGTGACCTTCCACAAAAGGGGTAGCATCCCTTGTCCAGTTCTACCAATACAATGACACTTCAGGAAGAACTAAGGAGGCACACAACTTGCTTTGAGGGCCTGAAGCTGAGATCTAAGTCTAACCCCAATCTCAGTCTTTTTGTGCCCTGTGCCCATCACTATGCACTCCACCCACCTCACCCCAATCATCCCATTCTCAGTCCATTTTTGTCTATCCTCTGCTAATTTAGCCACTGGACCCAGGCACCAATTAGAATGGCCACAGATGTATGTAATATATTTTTGATCCATGACCTTCTGTGACTACAGTTTAATATTACCACTATCCTTCCTGTCCTCAGTTACGGAAGTGGAGGAACATTTGCTAAATTAAATTCCTGCAGCGTCAAAATAGAGGCTTTCCTTATGTTTGAACTCCACTATGTATGTCTGTAGGATCGATGAGATGAGATGCAATCAGTCATCTACCCACTAGTGTTTTAACTGTCAAGTTGTTGCTGTTAGTGGGTAAAATGATGCCCCCCCCACAACAATGCCCTTGTACATGATCTAATTTGGAAAAAAATGACTTTGTAGAGGTAATTAAGAATCTCTATGTGAGAACATCCTGTGTTATCCAGGTGGGCCCTGATTCCAATGACAGTATCCTTTGAAGAACTACACAGAAGAGAGACAGGAAGAGGAAAGGCCACATGCAAAGAAGGCCTGAAGCCTCCAGAAGCTCGGAGAGGCAAGTACTGAAACATAATAAAATTCTAAGCGGCTGAACGTGTGCCACAGCAGTCTCTAATATGCTGCCCACTCTCATTGGAGCTGCTGGCACGTCTCCATCCTCATCCTACTGCCATTCTCCAGGACGCCAACAACCAATCTCCAGCTTCCACATCGTCAACTCTAGTGCCCTTCAGCTTCTTTTCATATCTAAGACCCTACCTGGACTTTGTAATTACCAAGAATGTTCCATCTCTTATTTGTCAGATGTTAAAACCACTCCCAGGTTACCTTTTCCATAGCTCGCCCACACCCTTAACCACTGTTCTTCGCCTTTACTGAAAGACTGTGCCCTTCACCCCTTCACCAGTTCAGCAGCCCCTCCGTCTCATGTCCTTCCCATTGCTGCCCAGAGCCCATGGTCAATAATATAAATTGCCGTTTCATCCGCTCGCTCAACTGCCTCCCACCCGTTTTCTTTTGTGCTTAGTTATTATTTATCGAGGGCACACTAAGCATCAGGTGATACATTGATTCTTCCATCTAATGTTACCAATCCTATGACGGAGTTACTATTATTGGCCCCATCTTAAAAGAACTTAGATGCTTGCGAGGATAAGCAGGTTGCCCGGATGCGCGCCCTGGATAAGCAGCAGGTGCGGGATTCACAGCCTCTTCTGTGATGAAAACTTCTCGTTTAACCACGACGCAATACTGCCCCCTGCTGCTGCAGCCGCCCCACGCGTTCCCAGCACACCACCTGCCTTTCTCATTTTTTAGAACCAGAGGGCTGAGCACTGTTAAAGAAAACCTCATGAAATTGTGCAGAGGAAAGCCTCTACAAACTCCTGACCTTACCTCAGTTGAGTTCTTCGTAGAACACATTTATCCCTTTAATTATTGTTCCCTTCAGCCCTATTTTTCACATTAATGATTTCGAATCTTTGCCTCGTTAATCGTTTTCTACCCAATTCCAAACTCCTTCACTCTCAACGACTCCTATATCATCAGTATTGAATCCACTGGGGAGAAATCCCCTATCTTTCCAGTATTCCATCTAGAGAATTTTCTCAGTACCCACCTGTTTTGCAACCATCCCAGGCCAAGAAGGTTCACCGTTGGTTCTAGCAATTTGAAGAAGCCTTTGGCATCATTTTCACAGGTTTTAATGGTAAGCAGGGGAAACAAGCCAGCGGGGAGACAGCAACTTGAGGCCCCTTCCCAGCATGACGCCATTCTTATAGCCTCTCCCTCCTAGGCACAGATGTGCACACTTGCACATGCGCACACACCCATGCTCAGGTGTACATTATCAGGCAAAAGTGCCGCACACTCACGCACCCTCTACCTTAACAAGATCAAGCCCGCAGGTGATAGCCACAGAGGCCAATGGCGAAAAAGCCTGACTAACTTCATTTGCCCCACACCACCTCTTCTCCTCATTTGAGCACAAGTATCTCTCTGCCTATTGAGGTCAGCTCCTCACTCATGTCATCCATCGTTTCTTCCTATATTTTCTGTGTTTTATTTTCCATTTCTATTATGTCTTCATGGTCAGAATATAAATACGCTTAAATGCCTTCTAATCCTAAAGAAAAGTAACTCAATCAGTGCTGAATCTAGCCCCACTGGCTGAGTTACCAGTTTACTTCCTCCCTTGAGAGCTTACTTCGGCTATTTCTGTCTCTCTCATTCCTTCCTGACATTAAGCTTCCAACACTGCACATAATAATGTCTCACACAGAGAACTCATAGACATTTATTTTACCTGGTCAATGCTAGGTTATCCCTCCATCTTTTTTTTTAATATCCCATCACTCTTAGTTTATATAACATCAGCTTCTCCTAATTGTTTTCCCTTATCTCTGATCACATATTTGGGGGCATTTTTCATGGCTTCTTCTTGGTCTGTCTGCCCTACAAAATTACTGTACTCAAGGACTTTAACAACAACTCTTCCCCTTTTTCCCCCACTTAGAAAAGTACATAGAATGAGAAGCCATCTATTTCCATGATGTCACTTTCATCTCTGTGCCATTTTCAGTGGATGGCATTACCTTCTTTAATGGGCAAAGTAGAAACTATCAGATGTAAATTTATCATCCCACATCTCAAACCACAATACTCCAAGCTAAATAGAAAACAACATGGTTCTACTTGAATATGTTATACGTCTTCAGAGTCAACAGACCCGAAACTTAATTAACAGTTTTTCCACCAAACTAGCTTTTCCTACTCATAATTTCATTCAACAAATATCCCAGCCTTGTTCATTTACTGAGGACTGCAATAAAAAAATTGGTAAATTTTATTCATAATTGCACCCACAGTCTAGTGGGGGCTAGAGTGAGGTGGGGCAAGGCAGCCAAACAGACAAACATGTATCAGATGGTGATAAATGTCAAGAGGAAAGATAAAGGTACCACTTCTGGGTATTTATCCAAAGTAAATGAAAACACGAACTAGAAAAGACATTTGTACTCCCATGGTCTTTGCAGCATTATTTAGCAAAGCCAAGACTTAGAAACAACCTAAGTGTTCATCAGTGGGTGAATGAATAAAGTGCTTCTGGTATAAGATGCACAATGGCGTATCATTGAACCATAAAAAAAGAATGAAATCTTGCCATTTGTGACAACACCGATGAAATTTGAGGGTATTATGCTAAGTGAAATAAGTCAGACAGGAAAAAAAAACCTGTATGATCTCACTTACATGTGGCATCTGAAAACAAAGCAAACTCAGATAGGAAACTAGTGGTTTCCAGTGATTGGGAAAAATGGGTTAAGGTGTTCAAAAGGTACAAACTTGTAGTTATAAGTCATAGGAATGCAATGGACAGCATGGGGATTCTAGTTAATAACACTATTGTAAGTTGCTATGAGTGGATCTTCAAAGTCCTCATCACAAGAAAAAAATTATAATTAGGTATGGTGACAGAGGTGCACTAGATCGATCATGGTCATTTCACAATATCCACAAACATGAAATCACTATATCATGCACTCAATATAATGCTATATGGCAATTAAGCCTCAATTTCAAAAGCCACCAGAGAAGGGCACAGGGATAATTGGCAGAAGAGGTGATATTTTTATAAAGGGTCTGGAAAGTTTTCATTACTAAGGAAACAGAAATGGAAATAAAGAGGTTTTGAGCCATGTGGACATCTAAGAGTGATCTGGGCAACTAGAAAAGTCAGTGCAGGCCACGAGGAAGGACTATACTTTGGAAGAGTGAATGAAAGTGAGTGGTAAATGAGATCAGAAATAGTAAGGGTCACATCGTGGTGAAAATTTGAATTTTATTCTAAGTGTGATAGAAAGCCACTGAGGGTTTTTAAGAGGAGTACCCAGATATGGCCTACTTTCCCTGACACAGAGATTTTAAAATATGCAGAAAAGTAAACAACACAATAAGCATCTATACTTAGAACAGCACAATAAATATCCATAACTACAATTCACATGTGCTAACACTATGCCGTATATACTTTGTGTAAACTCTGTTGAAGTAATTGGAAATCTAGATATTGCAACCTTTTATTTCAAAATACTTCAGTATACATCTTCAAACAACAAAACTTTGCCTACGTAGACTATGTGCATTATCCTACCTACCAAAACTAACAACTCTAATCCCCAGTTGACAATCACATTTCCCTAATTGTTTCCATGATGCTTTTATAGTGGTTTGGTCTAAACAGGACTCAAGGACATGTATTGCATTTATTTCATATACCTCTTACATACACATTATAGTAGAACAGCTCTCCAGCCTTTATCCTTTTTCCCTGTGGCATTAACTTATTGAAGAGTTTGAGCCAGTTATCCTGAAGCTTTGTCTGGTTGTTTTCCTGTGGTATTTAACTGATTCCTTCACCCCTTCATTTTTTGTAAACTAGGAATTAGAGATAACTTGTTGTGATTGGCTTATATTTAAATAAATCACTCTGGATGCTTTGGAGAATATGCTGTGGAGTGGGAATAGAGACAAGGAACTGAGTCAGAGGCTATGTAATAGTCCAGGTGACAGACATGATAGCTTGAGTAGGATGACAGCAATGGTGTTGGTGAGAAGTGGCCATATTCTACATATAATTTGAAGGTAGAACCAGCATTGATTTACTGCCAGATGGTGTGTGGGATGTGAGGCGAGAGAAGTCAACGATGATTTCAAAGTTTGAAGTTGAGTAACTAGAAATATAGACTTGTCATTTACTGAAGCAGGTTAGACTGAGGTAGGAGCAGATTTGGGGCTAGATGAAGAGTTACTATTTGGACAGAGTTCACCTTCTGGGACATCTTGTTACCGGTATATTGACACTTGTCTTGCTCTTATCCCCTTGTATTCATCATCAACATTTTTTGATTTTACTTACCAAGCACATCAAATCCATTCTCTGCTGTTCATCTCCAACCACTGTTGTAGTCCAAGCCTTGATCATCTCTTCACTATTACAATCTCCGATCTTGGTCTTCCTCCAGTCCCACATCCAGGGGCCACCTGACTGGTCTTTCTGCAAAAGAAAAATCAACTCATATTACTTTTCATCTTAAACCCCTAAGTGTGCTCATTTTCCTTCAGGGTCGAGGTCTGTGTGCCTCAAAAACTCTCCATGATCCGATCCTAGACTAACTTCTGTGACTCCTTCACTGCCCCCATCTCCTCTTCCTCTATGATCTCCTCCTAAAGAACCCTGTTCTTTATCAGACAAAGCATGTGCTTCACATCTCTGGGCCACTGTATCTGCTCCTTTCTACTGAGAATGACCTTCCTCTCTCAAAAGGCATGGGCAACGTCTTACTCGAATTTGAATCTTCAGAATTTGGCACATGCAACCACTGACTACTAGATCATTCGTGCTGGATGTTAAACTGATGTACTACTAACAAACATACAAGTTACTTTGAACTTTTACACCATAATTCACAAGGCTACATGTTACCTTTTCTCATTCAGCAATGCCCCAGACGATCCATCAAAAATTTCTCTATTCTGATAAATATCAACCATAGTGGCTTAAGCATAATCACCATCAATTGGAGTTTTAGTATCTATTTGGATTTTCTTTGAATTTTCATTTTACATCACTTCTAAAAAGTCATACTTTTCCCCACTGAACATAAAAAAATGAAAATTATGCAGAATCTATAAGAAAACACTTTACAAAGTAAAAATACAAGGTGATGTTGTTATTAAAATAGTAATTGCCTTCAAATGAAAGTCTATCAAAAGCAGAACAAGAAAATTAATGATTGATTTTTCTATTTGTCTTCAGGACCGATTTGCCCTAAACAGAACAGTCTTCATGATTCATGTGGGCTCTCAGCTTGAGGAGCCTGTGTTTAATTTAGCACTAAGAGCATTACCTTTCATTTTCCCTTGCCCGGGACTCGCTTGGCCTTGGAGTGCTAAATGAGTGACGATTCACCTTCCAGGAAGCCAATTACCCAGAAAAGGAGCACTTAGTTGATGCCCATCAGAGTGAGTTATTTTATTTCCCCTTCATGGCTGGAAAACTTTGCTTGGAAAGTTGAAGATCTTGTTCTCCTGACACAGAGAAGAGGACCAAAACTGTTTCTTGTTCTTCGGTTGACCAGAGAAATGTCTAGAAATTTGGGATTGGATTTTCCTTGTGAACAAGTCTAGTGCCAAGCACAGGGCAGGCTCACTATCGATTTGGGCAGATGGATAAAGCAGAGTCCCAGAGCCCTCAGTGGATTTTTACGGCTTTAATGCTTTCTCCAGGAAGCAGGTACACAGGCACACCAGGCAGGGAGGCTGGCATGAAGGGAGGCAGGCATGTATGGGCCGGGCAGGTAACCGAGCCTCCAAGCCCCCCTCCCAAATCTCCATACTTCCTCTGGGCTCTGGGGTTCTCTCATGGTCTTACCTCTCTGTAGTCATGCAGCTTGCCCTCTCGTAACCATCCCAGTCTCCCACACCCTAAGAGACGCCTGACCTCTAGGCTCAGGTGTGAACACTTACACATGCACGCACACCCACGCGCCAGATGTCCACAATCAGGCACGGGTGCCCTGCGCCCACGCTCCCAAGTGCCTTCTGCTTTAACATGATCAAGGCTGCAGATGACAGCCACAGAGGCTAGTGGCATAAAAAGCCTGATTAATTCACTTACCCTACAAGTATGGCAGAAGAGACAGCAGATTTCTCAAGTGTATACTTTTCCCCTGTGGATTACTTCCTCTATCATAAGCCAAAGGCAACGGTTTCTCTTTCATAGATTGGGGTTGCCCCTTTTCACTCTTCTCCAGCTTTACCCCATTCCAATGACTTCCTGACCTGACACACACTAGTCATCAGCCAGTCATTCTACATGTAGACATGACTACTATTTCAGGAGTTCTGAATGAATAAATAATATACAACACAATAGATCAGATGCCTGCTTGTCATTTCTTCAAGCCAGAAGATCTCTGCACATCGCTCAGATCTACCTAGATTCTCATCACCTGGGTGCTGTGTGTTGGGTAAAAGTACTGGGCTAACGATCCAAAACTCAGGTTTTCATCCAACTCTGCTGCTCATTTGCTGAATTACCTCACACACGTCCTTCTTTCCTTGGATCTCAAATTTCTCAACAATAGAGTGAAGTAAGAAAAATGAACTTTGAAGGTTCTCCCACACCCTAAGATTCTATACACTTTTTTTCTAGCATGGGTGTATCCTAGGGCCTCTTTGATGCTTAACTCCAAGCTCAGTCCAACGAGCCCTTCCTAGTAAGATATACAATGGATGTCTGTTAGAATAATTTCCTGGGGTCTCGTAATCCAATTGTTGGGGGGAAAGGATGTCCTGAGCAGACTCCATACAGGCTTTGTGGACTTTACCCTCACTCCATCAAGACATTGGGAACTACAAATCCCATGATCACCAAGGGGAAGGTTGCCGGGACCTGAGGGCAGAGTTAAGCAACCAGGTTCTTAGTTTGAGTATTTAACTGGCCATGTGGTGTGCTAGGTTTTTTACCAGCTCAGAGGATCATTGGGATTTCAGGTGAGCAGAACGGGTAGGACGCATTTACGGACTCTTTTTTTTGAGTTCTTTATTTTTCATTTTTTATTTTCTTGTAAATGAATCTTTTACTAACCTTTTGTGTATGTCTGTAGTTTAGCATTAATAGGTTTTTTTTAAGTGCACGGGTGAGGACCCACAGTCAGGCAACCCGTTTTATATCAGGGTTGCTCTGTAACACTTTCTTGTGAGAATCAGCAGTTGTTATAAAAGGAAAGAATAGTTCCAAAGTTAATTACACTCCTTTTTCCTGTTAAATAGAATGATGGTGTAAAGGCAGGACATGGGCACAGGGCAGGTTTTCTGGGATCCCATGCAGACCGGGTAAAGGAGGAGTCAGAGTCCTCAGTAGTTTTGCAGGTTTTTTATTGGGGTTCACCAGGCATATGGCAGGCAGGGGTGCTGGCTGGGGGGCTGGGAGACTGGCAGGCCTCTCAGCCCCCAGCAAGTCTTCACTCTATCTGGGCTCTCTGGTGATCTCGGCTTCTCTTCGGCTTCTGCTTCGGCTTCTACTGCTGCTGCTGCTGCTGCTACTGCTGCTGTTGGCGTCCCCGTGACGCCGCCCTTAAAAGCACAGTCTTAGCTCAGCTGAATCCCATCTACCTATGCCCACACCCTATTCCAGGTGCCCGCCATCAGGCATGCATTCAGGACAAGGATCCATCATCTATCCTGATGGCGGAAGGGCAGAAAAGCCTGATATTTTCTTTACCCTACAGATGGTTTCTCTCTCCATTATATATCTGAAAAATAAAATAGATGTAAGCCCAGATATTTCACTTAACTGGTCAGTGGAAAGCACACATGAAGAAAATTAACTCCCGAGTATGCAGCACCTAACAGCGTGCTGAGCTCAAAAGCAGGCCCCAAATCAGTGTTTGTTAGGTCACTTATGGCAAATATCCTTCTTTTCATACATTTTCAATATTTCAACAGGAACATATACTTTTGCAATGAGAAATCAAATGAAATGAAGCACTTTCGCCAAGACTGACTTCTCATGGAGATAGGCTATTTGTGTGGTATAATTTTTCCAGAAATCATTAGAAACTTTAAGACTCTGATTTTATACCATGTAATCTGGTCAAAATGTTTTTCCCCACTCTGGTATGTAAGAGAACAAGCAAAAGAACCAGTAAATAACTAGGGCATTTCCGTACCAACCAGCTGGCCCTCAATCACCATGTTTGTGAATTTAAGCCATTGGTTACATTCAGTTATTTTGAAAATAACCAATTAAGAGCTGATTGAATACAACTAGTGTGCAAATCATCTTGCTCTTTGACAAGATTCAACCTTGTTCTTCTATCACATAGTTTAACTGAATTTAAACAGGTGTTTTTTATTCCTCTCCCCTCTATGAAACTTTAAGATTCACAGTCAGAACACTGCCGAGCACATATAGGCATTTCATAAATATTCAAAATATAAGCAAGAGTTATCAGTTGGCCCAATCCTTAAACTCAGATTAATATCTATACCCAGTTGTGACGATTGTCTATTTTATTCTTGAAGATTTCAGTGTTATTCACTATAGCCACTAAACTAAGACTATTATAATTAAGTTAACTGCTCCTTGCCAAACTTGGTTTCAAATTCTCAACTTCAGGAGGATCAATGAATTACAAAATTAAAAGGTGTCATGTAGGATAATTGGTTCTTCCAGGAAGACTTACCTCATTGCTTTTGCAATTAACACAAAAGTAGGTGTAATGAAGACTAAGTATTTTGGGGAAGTTAAGTCATTAACAATGGATTAGGAATAGAAACCAATTTCCTCCTCTATCTATGATGTATTAGACATCACTACCACCCTCTCAATAATGAGGAAAGATTATTATACTTTGCTTCTTTCTTTGGTAACATCCTGATGACTAAGTGGATATTTCAGTAGAAGCCCAAGGCCAAAATTTCAGCTGGGAACACATTTTAAAAAACCTGCCTTTCCTAAGAAATTAAGACCTATTTATCCTGCACCAGAGCCAACCAAGGCTAATATTGACTGTACAGCGAGGGCATGGGATTAATAGTGTTCTTTCTTCCCTCTCCACTGTAATATTAAAGTTAAAATTTGGAATGCAGTATGTAGAGTAAGGAAAAATGTCAGGCTTTTCTGCCCTCCCGCCATCAGGATAGATGATGGATCCTTGCGGTCCTGAATGCATGCCTGATGGCGGGCACCTGGAGTAGGGTGGGGGCATAGGTAGGTGGGATTCACCTGGGCTAAGACTGTGCTTTTAAGGGCGGCGTCACGGGGACGCCAGAAGAAACCGAAAGAGAAGCTGAGAAAGAAGCAGCAGAAGCCGAGAGAGATGCAGAGAACGCCAGAGAGCCCAGATAGAATGAAGAATTGCTGGGGGCTGGGAGGCCTGCCAGCCTCCTGGCCCCCCAGCAGCCCTGCCTGCTGTGTACCTGGTAAATCCCAATAAAAGCCTGCAAAAAGCCACTGAGGGCTCTCACTCCCCCTTTACCGGGTCTGCTGGATCATAGAAAACCTGCACTGTGGTCCATTCCTGCCCCTACAGGTGGTTGGTTAGTCCCATGCTCAATATAGCAATTGACATTCCACAGACACTCTCCACTGTATTTCACTCACTTCAATGAACTACCCTATCCCCATCCCCACTAGTTAGAAATGGAAAGTGGGGTTTGCCCTCAATATCCATAGAGGTCATTTTTAAGTCAAAGGTTACTGACTGAGAGAGCTATATAATCCCAGATTTGTGTATTAGCATCAAAGAAACTCTTCCCTGGCAGTGACAGATGATGTTCGGAAATGCTGTGAACCAGAGACTCACTGGCATGAGCTGCAATTGTCACTTGCTAGCTTTTAACACGCCAATGGGAATTCAGATTAAAGTGCAAATATGAACAAAAATTTAAAGGCAAAATCAGTTCTTTGGAAAAATTCCATCATTTCTGCAATAGGATTTCATGTTAACCTATTATTTTATTTCTTTAAAACTCTTTTACTCAAGCTAAAGTTATGACAAATTGCAGCAAAATAAGAAAAACAGGTGCATTCCCTAGATAAGTTTATTCAATTTCTACATCATCTTTGCTTCCAATTATTCCGAAGATAGCTGGGCCAGAAAAATGATGAACTTTTCATTTTGAATGGCATTCAGCAATTGGCTTGATATTTCATAATGAAGCAAAAGTCTGAAAAATATATTCCAAAGATTAAATGGCTAGCAAATGTTTTGCTTGTGATGTATTTCATGTTCATGACTGTTTTTGGAAATGGCCTTTGATGAGACAGGGAGTCTTTAAGAAAAAATTAACGGAGAAAAATTAATCCACAATTGTCAAATGGACCCGAGAGCATTAAATACGTTATTTTTATTATCCTGTACCCCAAGTTAGTGTGGTACAATGAAAAATCGAGTAGGAAGCAAAGAAATCGGTCCTTGTCTGGATCCTGCCACTCACAAGCTAGACAATGAAGAGCAAGTGGCTTAATTTCTTCAACTGTGTTATGCTCACCCTATTAAACTGCTGCATGACCCCACAGTATATTAAACCAAACATGAAAGAGACTTTGTGGACTGTGGAATACTAAACAAAGAGAGTTACACCTAGGAGAACTATGTGCACAAAGATCTAGAGATCACATACGCTATTTCTTCATTACTAATGAGCAGGGCTGATGGCAAAGGACGAGTCCTGAGCCACTTCCTTTGTCACCATTTCCTTTTATGAGGTTCCATGTATATGTAACATTAAGAAATACCAAAACAGGGCCTTCCCCGGTGGCGCAAGTGGTTGAGCGCAGTACTGTGAAGCTGTCCGCAGCCTCTGCATCACTGGTTCAATTCCAGCTGGCCGGCGAGGGTCCCACATGGCGTGGCAGACCTCTCCTGTCTCACCTGCTGCTCCCCTCAGCAGTGTATTTCATCAGTCTGCCTGTTCTGTTCCCCGCTCTGGCTCTGGTGAATTCTCTCACCCGCCCGCGCATCTGGCCTGTACCCCAGTTCTTGTATAAATAAATAAATCTTTAAAAAAAAAGTACCAAAACACATTTATAAAAGTTGGGGTGCTTTAGAAATGTATAACATGCATTGTACAAATATGAAGAATGACATAATAAAAATAAAAATGTATAACATACAGAGACATCTATGTCTTTCGGAACTATGTCAAAAGGCTAAATTGGAGGCCATTGGTGAATTTCAGATCTTGGTCAAATGACTCTTTTAGATTCCACTTTATAATATGTTCTGCCAGTGACTTACTATATAAGTGTCATATGTGGTGCTAATAAAAATTACTTTCTATGTTCAAGTTTCAGAATAGGAGAATTGGAAATAGATCAAAATTTTCTGTTCTGCAGATGATGGAATAGCCCATGCACACAGTCCAAGTTTGAGGCAGGGACTAGAAATGGGGAGTGAACTAAAAAGAATGAGAGCATTTAGGGGGTCTAAGCAAATATCAGGCTACTGTTACTGTCTTGTTTCCTCTACTGTGATTGAGGGGAAAAGGTCATCCCAGAATCCACTCTGAGGAAGCACAACTCTGTCTGGAGAGGCAAACAAATCACTTACAGAACGTGTCATAGTCAAGGAAATATAACTCAGCCACCAAACTCATTTCAAAAAGTAATTCTGAATTTTACTCAAATATTTCAAAAAGCACCAAAAAGGCTAGAATTCATAACCTCCCGAACAGCTTTCAAAGCTCCTGTCCTCTCCAGTTCTCCCATGTCCTTCACTCACTGTAAGTACTCTCAACTCTTCAAGAAAAGCATGGCCCCTATAAACTCTTCTAATTATTTCTTGCCCTGTGCATTTTGATACCTGTCTTAAGGTTACAAGATAAAATACAGGCCATAGAGTGAAATTGGAATTTCAAACAGACAAAGACTATTTACTGATATACTTGTTTCATGGAGTATTTGGGACCAATGTATACTAAAATATTTCCTAGTTATCAGAAATTCAAATCTAACTGGGTGCCCTGTACTTTTATTTGCTAAATCTGGCACCCTGGGTTTCATCAAATTGAAACCCAGAATGGACCCCAGCTCTATATTTCCAACCACTGGTCCCACTGTCCCAACACATGCCCAGAAAACTTGGGGGTGCCATGTCCCCTTGGTTTGCTCCTGCTAACTGGGGGCAAAGAAGAAAAGCCCTTTCTTGGAGGATGTGATTTTCCTTACACGTTCTATCTCTCTCTCTTTTTTTTTTTTTTTTAACCACAAAGAATCCTCATGGAAGATTGCTGGCAAATAAAATTCTCCACCTTATCAGACATTATTGGATCTGAACACATAAGGGTTAGAGAAAATCCCCACAGGGAACTGCAGAGGAACTGAGGTCAAGGAAAACCTCACCAAACACATCCAGATAGGAACACTCCCTCAGTGGTTGCTGACAGGAAAAAGTTGTCATCACATTCTTAGACATGACAAGGGTCTTGTGGCTGGGTTTTACAAAAGGAATCCTTACCCTTTAGAAATAAGTAATTTAGAGATAAGTAGTTATGCATAAAATGGGTTGTATCTAGGAGTGGCTTTAAAGAATCCCGTGGAAGGGGAGAGTGAAGACATAGGGGTTTCTTATATTAGTTTCTCTATATTTGTATATAAACTTTCTATAATGAAAGGTTTTTTAAATTAAGGCAGTTCATCACCTGTATAGGTCTTCCTTAGAAAGGATGGTGGAGACAGACGCAACACCCCAGCACCCTGCAGAGGGTAACATGGCTGACCTGAAACTAATTAGTGTGGAAATCAGCACTGCTGCGTGACCATCCCCACCGAACAGGGTTCTCGTGTATTCGCTATTTCAATCTTCAAAAAAGTCCCTGTAGTAGCCAAAGGTTTGTTTAAAGAACTCTCCCCCGAGCTCTCACATATAAGAAAGCAGGATCTGGATAAAATGCTTGGTGGATAGAAGCCGTAATGGGGGAGCCTAGGGCCACCAGTCCATCTCTCCCGACGTGTCTTCTAGTGCTGCGTAGCAACCGTTTCTCAACAAAAGTCATCTTGCACTGGAATCCTAAATTACATCGCTGCCACCTTAGTCCTCTGTTTTTAGGAAGGAAAATCTTTTTGCCGTGATGAACATCCAGGGGAAAAGCCAGATCCTGACAGCAGCAGAGACAGGTATTTTCCTGAATAAAATGTACTAGAAGTCTGACAGGAGCTGCCTACGGGTGTCCTTGCGCCCCTGCAGAGGCACACCTTATTTGAGCTGGCTGCAGCCTTTGGTTTGCTTAGCCACCCTGACCCCTTGCAACACCCACGCTGTTTTGGCAGTTGTCACAGAATGATACACACACTGACTAAAGGAGGAAAAATTCATGAAATTGAAACCCAATGAACCAGGGCTCCCCCTGGTTCCATTAACTATAGAATTCTTTAAAAGTGCAAATAAATTCAAAATACTGTTATATATAGATATAGCGCCAGTAGGTGGGGACTGGTTTTCATTCAATTCAATGAAATATGATACTTATTGAATAACACTTAGACGCCAGGCAATGACTTCTGGAGTTTTCTGATAGGAAGGTAGCTAATGGTGACTTGCAAATTACTAGGCATCTCCTACAGAGTATGTATGAAAAGTCTTTTTACACATTTTGCCAAGTATCACCTGATTTGGATGGACTACGAAGTCTTGTCAGAAGCCTGGGGAAGTCTGTCAGAATCTTGGCAAACTTGTCTTTGTTCAAGGCTATACAGTGTCAAGATTGCCGGATGATCATTGAAACGTTGACATATTTGATTGCTCGCTCCATCAACCAGACATCATATCTGGAAGGCATGAGAGCACAGGCCTCAGTGTTCACCATCTGAGCTAGAATGCCCGTTCTACCAACTCTAGATGCTTCACCTCAGAAGAAGTTACTTAACTTTGACAAACCTCAGTTCCCTCCTCAGCACATGAACAATAGAGATGCGGATGTTGTGACACTGTCAAGAGCATCAAATGGGGTTCCCAAGACCTCCTTGTTTCTCCTGCTCAGAATTCCTTCATTCCCTCCTCCACTGCCTTGTAACAGCTATGTACAACCTCACCAGCCTCAAGTCAAATACTCCTAACTTTAATATTTTTTTCCCTCAAATTTTGTTGGTCTGCCAACCATTTACACACCTATATGCTTTGAGAACACAATTTCACACTTCCATAGGTGTACATGCTTCACTTCCCCTCCACCAAAGGCTCCAGTGCCGATATCCTACCCCTTCATTTCCTATACCCTCCCATCCCTCTCCCCTCTGGTAACTAGTACAGTTTTCGGTTCATGAATTATTTTTGTTGTGTTTTGCTAGTTGGTTTTCTTGGTTATTTATATTCCACTGATGAGAGAAACCCTACAGTAACTTATCTTCCAATTTGACTTCTTTTACTTAACGTAATCACCTCATAACCCATCCGTTTTGTCCCAAAGGCACAATTTCATTTCTTTTAGTAGATGAGTAGTGCTTTTTTATCCAATGTCTTTATCCACTGATCTGTTGTTGGGCACTTAAGTTGGTTCCATGTCTTGGCTATTGTGAATCATGCTGCTGTGAACACAGAAGGGTATACATCTTTTCATATCAGTGTTTTCCTATTCTCTAGGTAAACAGCTATAAGTGGTATTGCTAAGCATATGGTATTTCCATTTAATTTTTTTTGGAGGAATTGGCATACCGTTTTCTTTTTTTCTTTTTTTAAAGATTTATTTATGCATACAAGAGCTGGGGTACAGGCCAGAGATGCAGGGGGTGAGAGGATTCACCAGAGACAGAGAGGGGAGCAGAACAGGCAGACTGACTGAAATACACTGCTGAGGGGAGCAGCGGGCGAGACAGGAGAGGTCTGCTGCACCATGTGAGTTTCTCTTTGGCTGGCTGGGGATTGAACTCGTGCTGCTGCAGAGTCTGCGGACTGCTTCATAGTGCAGTGCTTAAGCCCTTGCGCCACCCGGGAGGCCTTGGCATACCATTTTCCAAATAAAGGCAGCCCCAAATTACATTCCCCCAACAGCGGAAGAGTATCTGTTCTCTATATCCTCACCAACAGTTTTTGTTGCTGTTCTTTTTGATGTAGGTCATTCTCATTTGATGTAGGTCTTTTTTGATGTAGGTCATTTTGATGTAGGTGATAGTTCGTTGTGGCTTTATTTTACACTGCCCTTTTAATAAGTGATGTTGAGCATTCTTTCATGCACCTGCAGGCCATCTATATATGTTCTTTGGAGAAGAGTCTATTTAGGTCTTTTGCCCATTTTTCGATTGCTTGCTTGTTATGGCCCAGCTATATGAGTTCTTAATGTATTTGGGCAATTAACCTTGTCAGACACATGATGTGCAAGTATCTTCTCCCATCCGTAGGTTGCCCTTTTGTTTTTGAGTTGGATTATTTTGAGGAACAAAAACTCTTTAGTTTGATGTAGGCCCATTTGTTACTCTTCTTTTCTGTTTCCCTTGCTTTTGGAGTTGTGTCCCCAAATAATAATTTTGAGGCTTAAACCCAGGAGTGTATCCCTATTTTTTATGTAGTTCATGTCTTAGAGCTAAGCCTTTAATCCATTTTGAGTTAATTTTTGTGTGTGGAGTTAAGTAATGATTTAATTTCCTTTTTTTTTTTTTTTGGCATCAGAGTATCCAAATTCCCCAACACCATTTATTAGAGAGATTTTCCTTCCTCCATTGTATAGTCATGGCCACTTTGCCAAAGATTAACTTAACCCTCACCCATGGTTTGAGCTTTTTTATTTATACTCACGAACTCGCAAACCGCCATTAATCCCAAAACATGCCTGCAACGCACAGGAGGCCAGACCAGGGGTGTGCAGTCTCCCAACATATTGTACTATAAGCAGTCTCTCCCCTCAAAGGGAACTGTATGCTCAAATGCTGAGCCTGGAGCACAGCTCACACAGTTCATCTTCCCCCACAATAAAGTATTCCTAAAGGGACTGTTGGTTTTTGGTCCTGTTCACTGAACTCAGTTGATAGCATCTGTTTCAAACATCAAAGACATCCTAGCAATATTTAACCTCAAAAGGGAAAGTCGCTGGGGGCTCCATCTCTTCTCTTTTGTATTATGGTAAAATGTATATAACAGAAAATTGACCATTTCAACTGCTTTCAAGTGTGCAGTCTGATGGCAATAAGTACATTCCCATTGTTCTGCAACCATCCAACTATCCATCTTCAGGACTTATTCACCTTCCCAAACTGAAATTCTCTACCCATTAAAAAAACAACTTCCCATTTTCGCCTGCCCCTAAAGCCTGGTAACAATTATTCTACTTTTTGTCTCTATAAATTTAACTGCCACTACTCTATTCTGGATACCTCATATAAGGGGAATCATACAATATTTGTCTTTTTGTATTTGACTTCTTCCACTTGGCATCGTGTCTTCAAAGTTTACCCATGGTAAGAGATTATCCTAAGTGAAATAAATCAGAAGGAGAAAGATAAATACCAGATGGTCTCACTCATATGTAGGATATCGAGAAATCAAACAAAGGATCAGACAAAGACAAACTTTAAAACCCACCCTTGAGTGCCTCCCGGTGGCGCAGCGGTTGAGCGCTGGGTTGCGAAGCTGCCCGCGGCCTCTGCAGCGCCGGTTCGATCCCCGGCTGCTCTCCGGACACCGGAGGAGGGTCCCGCATGGCGCGCAGACCTCTCCTGCCGCCCGCTGCTCCCCTCAGTAGTGTACTTTGGTCCTTCTGCCTGCTCTGCTCCCCGCTCTGGCTCTGGTGAATTCTCTCACCCTCCCGCACTTCCGACTGTACCCAGTGCTTGTATGTACGTATGTATGTATGTATGTATAAATAAATAATCTTAAAAAAATAATAAGATAAAATAAAACCCACCCTTGAGAGCTGACCATACATCTGAAATATCCAAGAGGGAGGAGCAGGGGTATGGGGAAAGGAAAAAACGGTGGAGGTGGCGGGGAGAGCACAAGGACTATGGTGAAGAATGCTGGGTACTCTGGTGGTAGGAAAACTATGGTGACCACAGCTGAGGGGAGAAATCCTATAGTGTAAAACAAAATGAACAAGGATGTCAAATAATGGTAGTTTGCTAAAGAATACATTATTATGAAAAAAGTTTATCCATGCTGTAGCATGTGTCAGTAGTTTACCCTTTTTAAGGCTAAATAATATTCCATTGTATGGCTATGCCACATTTTAATTATCTATTCACCCATTGATGGATATTTGGGTAATTTTCACATTTTCGCTACTGTAAAAAATGCATCTATGAACAGGAGTATACAAATAGCTCTTCAAGTCTTTGTTTGCAATTCCTAGATTATACACCCAGAAGCAGAATTGCTATATCATATGTTAATTCTATTTTTTTGTTTGTTTTTCAGGCTCACCCCTTCTTTTTCAGGGATTTTTTTTTGTTTCCAATGTAAATTTCCCTATGTCCCTCCTATCTATTTCTTCTTTAAAACTTAGTTCAAGTGTTAACATCTGTTATTTTTATTTTTCTTTCTGGCTTATTTTGCTGAGCATGATCCCTTCCAGCTCCGCCCATGTTGCTGCAAATTGCATGAGTTTATCTTTTTTGATTGCTGAGTAATATTCCATTGTGTATATGTACCACATCTTCTTCATCCAGTCATCTATTTGGGGGCATTTGGGTTGTTTCCATAGCTTAGGGACCAGGAAAAATACTAATTATAATAAAGTAAAAATTAAAATCAACAAGCAACTATAAACCAGAGATACAGAGACACACTATGGGGGTGGGGGGGGGAAGAGGAGGAGGGATTAGGGTTAAAATAAGGGAGCTGGAATTGTATGGGGAAAATAACCAAGACGAAAATGCATACATTATGCAAAAATGAAAAATGATGTAAAAATATATAAAATAAAATATTTTTTTTAAAAAATGAACACCAACAGAGCAAATTGCAGGTAATAAAAACATTTTTTCATGAAAAAATAAAACTGTAATTTGTTAAAAAAAAAAAAAAAACCCTAGTTCAAGCGATACCTTCTCTAATAAGCTTTCCCTTGTCAACCCCTAGCCTTGTTAGGGGTGCTCCTGTAAAACAGCCAGACTGCCTCTTTCTTATCCCTTAACAGATTGAACTGAAAAATTGCTTACCCGCCTGTGTTCTCCTCCATTCTACTATGAGCTGTGTCAAGACAAAGGTTTTCCCCATGTAGCACTGCATTTTAAGTTCCAGCATTTTCCTTGCACACAGTGTGCACTCAGGAAAAGGCACGCTCCTCTCCACAACGTCAAATGTTCATTTGGTTTGTTTTTATACTCACCCTCTCACAATGAATTGTTTAATTCAAGTGTTTCCTGGAAGTTTTCCCTTTAAGACATTTCTGCAATATTAATATCTTTCTATCCTTACATTCTTCTTAGAAGGTCAAGAAATATTTTGGGGACAATTTGTCCCCATCTTTAAAGGCTGTGTCTACACATTTCCAAAACTTGATCCATTTGTGACTTACCTAGTCAAATGGCACACTTTGTCATGTTAATGCAATATATTTGGAGTTTCTAATTTCAAAAATCACAGTATACTTGGTTTTAATGAGATCCCAATTTCATCTCATCTGTCTCCTGAGCTGTTAGCCTCATAGGTACAAGGTTAAGCTTGTTTTATTGTTTAGTGAAAATGAAAGTTGACAGCTCTATCCAGATTAATCACATTAATGAGAAATTTTGGAACAAGCAGTAACAAGGCAACTCCCTCCCTACATCATGTTGGCATAATGGGCCCAAGGGGCCTTGCCTGTTCACCCTGCGTTTCCCTGAAATATATAATTAAGAAGTCAGCGCCACAAGAAGAATGGGAAGGTTCTGCATCTTTTCTAAGTTAAAGTGCAACATTCTAGATGTTCCAACATTAGGAAAATTTCTTGGAAAACAACAGCTAAAATTTTTCAATAAGCTCACTTTTCATTTTAACAAGTACAGAGGACTTCACCACAGGCAGCTCCAACAGAAAATATAGATTTATTGGAGGTTTGAACATGCTCAATGAGGCACTACAAAGGCACTATAGGGTTACTAACATAGAGCAAATATTTTAGACTTTGTGGCTCTGTCATAACTCTCACATTTAAGACAAAATCAAAGATAATATGTAGAGGAATGGGCATAGCTATGAGCCAACAGACCTCGAGAGAAACATACATTGGGACAGATTTAGTCCAACTGGGCTGTAGATTGCGGACCTCTGCTTCAGACAATGTGCAATAGTGGACCTTGTTCTTAGCCAGTTTAGATAAATGAAATAATTGTGACATCCTGCTGTTGTCAAGGAAAAGTGTTAATCTGCATACTTGCTATGGTGACTTACTTTAAAATATTTTAATATAAACTACATATATAATCACATAAGGTAGGATAAAATTATACTTCTGGTAGTTAGCTACTGTGTAAAGTGTCCTGATCAAGTTTCTATACTCCAGAACTGCTTAGTGAGTTTTCAGCATTTGAAAGACTCCACCTCGGGGGTCTACACTCCCAGTTGGCTAGAGCAAGTGCTTCAAACAGTGTCTCCTAGGTCTACACTGGAGACTGATGACTGATATACAAGGTATTAGAAAGTTATTGACAAAATGAATGTTGTGCAAAATATATGGTTGAATAGAATGATTGTACAGGTCCACTTGTCCTTGACTGAACGTGGTCTAATAACCCATAAATCCAGAACGAGTCCCATTTGCTCCAGAGCAATGCTCAAAAAGAGGACACTGTTATGATCTGACCAGCAGGTGGCTGTTCCTGTCCTCAGGACACTATGGTGACGGCCTCGGGGGACTCCCTTTATGTGTGCCTGTTGACAGAAGTGCATGGGGTCCTGCAGGGTAGAGGATTCACACTAGTAATTTGAACACGGAAAATTCAATATAAAGAATTATTACTTAGGTGAATAGTATTTAACTACTATTAAATACTATTAGAAGTTTACTGACAAAATGAGAATGAAAGAGAATTCCAAGATGTACAGAGATAACAAGAGCAGAGGGAAACTGAACAAGAAAATAACTTGGAGATATGGAGGCAGAGCCCCTGAAAGGCTGAGCTTCAGATTGATGAGAAGAGGTGGCAGCTGACAGCAACATGTGGCACAACTGTGATAATGAAGAAACTCGGGGGGTGGCAACTTGCTGGAGAACTGCGAGGGAGCGGTCACTGTACTGACAAACTTGCCAGGGGGTGCTTGCCTCTGAAGTGCAAAAGCAGCCTGCTGCTCTGGAGATGAAGTTTGCCAGGGGAGCCCACTGATGAACTGTGAGGGCTGATGGGCCTCCCCATGCTCTGCTCTGCTTGCTGCCACATGGAAAATAGCACACGAGAAAAACAAAAAGTCTCTTCTAGCTCCCACCTTGTAGTCTCCATGCAGTGCACCCTCCTGGAGAGCTTATCAGGTGGCAAACAGAATTGGAGTCTGTAGAGTCTAACTCCAGTGTCACAAAATAGGCAAAGAAGAATGGGTTTGGAACAGAAAGTCAATATGTTACTGACTGGCACGGTGCCCCATGACACACTGTGATCTCACCCAGTCTTCAGTAACAGGTGGCAAGACCATTTGGGCCTGCTCACTAAGTAACAGTTATATATACACCCAAGACTTGTGTTCTTTGTAATTTGACACCAGGTAGAAGGGCCATAGGGCTTCCGGTACTTTCCAGAAGAACCTAACAATTATTGAGCTCCAATATTGCCTTATATCAGTTTGCAACACTTTGGCTCAGACCTCAGAAACCAATAAGTTGCATGAATTTGGGTAAGATATTTAACCATCCTGAAACTCACTGTTCACATGTGTGTAATGACTATTAAAATTAGTTCCATGTTGCACAAATTTAATATGAAAATTAAATGACTTAAGTCTTGGTATAGAATAAGCACTCAATGAATGATCACACTCTTACTGCATTCAAATTATGTGGTGGAAGGCACTGATTCTAAAATTTATTTGGAAGGACAATGGCACAGGGCAGTTAAAAGAATGTTAAGAAAAATGAAGTTGGAGGAATGACAGTATTCAATTATGATACTTGTTATGAAGTAACAATAATCACGAGAGTGTGATATTGGCACAACTCAATGGAAGAGAACACAAGCCAGCAACGGGCACACAGAGATACATTCATCTAGTGTTTTACAAATCTGTAAAGAGAATTGAGTGGAGGAAGGATGGTCTTTTAAACAAACGGTGCTGGAACAAGTGGACATCCATATGCAGACAAGGAATTAAACAGATTTATATTTTATGTACACATTGACTCAAAATACATTATAGAATTAAATGTAAAATGTAAAACTAAGACTTTAAATGAAAACATAGGAGAAAATCTGTGCTTCTTATCTAAGTTTTTAGATAAAATAAGAAATAACAAATGCTGGTGAGAAAGTGAAGAACAGGAACCTTCCCGCTCTGTTGGTGAGAATGTAAGTTGGTGTAGTCATGGACAACAGCACAGTGATTCCTTAAAAAACTGAAAATATAACTAGCCTATGATGCAGCAAGTCCATTTCTGGGTATTTAGCCAAAGAAAATGAAAACACTGACTTGAAAAGAATATGCACCCCATGTTCATTGGAGTATTACTTATAAGATCTGGAAGCATCCCAAGTGTCTATTGATGGATTAATGAGTAAATAATATGTGGCATAGATTATAAGGGAATATTATTCAGTTACAAAAAAGGAAATTTTGCAATGCATGACAACATAGATGGACTCTGAGGTCATTATGGTAAGTGAAATAACTCAGACAAAGATAAACACCATATGTGTTTACCTATATGTAGAATCTAAAAGCCAAAACAGAAACAAAACAAAAACTGAACTCACAGATACAGAGAACAAATTATTCTTGAGCTTGTCTAGTGGTTTGGGTGTTTAGGGGCTTTGGGAAAATGGTGACAAGGACATCTGGCAAGAAGTAAATGGACAGATCTTTCTGAGTGCGCTGAGTCTGAAGATAGTTGTGGTCTATGTGAAAGTTCATCAATGAATGACCTCAACAGAAGAGCCACTTAATCAGATGCGTAAGTTTACCTGTTCTATGGAAGCAGATAGCTAACTTATTTCCCCACCTATACCTGTCATTGCCCATTGTATTCATGAATGAAGTAGTTAGTGACAGGGTTCGAGGCTATGCAGTGGCTGAGCAACATGGCATCTGGCCACGAAGGTTGCTTTAGCCACAGCCACTAAGGAGCACCCCATTTACTCATTTTTGACAATGAAGTGTGGTAATGGCTTCCTGCAGTGACGATCCTGTAGATGATCCACATTATTGAAGCTCACGGTGGTGAGAGAGACAAACAGGTTCCAAATTGTCTTCATAGATTCCAGTTGTCTTTGCAAGCTCTTTTTTCCCTGTAGCTCCAGTTTGTCCATCATGGTTCTAGCTATTCTCACACATTCCAGCTTATGCTCATGGGCTCCAGTTTGTCCCTACGCTCCCCACTCCATGCCCATCATTCCTTCCTGATTGCTGGCCCTGATGACTTCATGCTAATACAGTACGCAGATGTGATGGCTTTATGTAGACTGCGTAATGAGATCTGACAGTAGCTCACTGTCAAACTCCTATAATAAATCCCTTCTTTTGTTGTGCTTCTCTGACCAAATCCTGACTAATATGTGCAGACTATGAGTTACTTCTACAGGTCCCAGTATTTCTAAGGTACCACTAATGCAAATGACAGTTAAGGTCTGTCCCTTTTGCTTTGATTTGTTTACTTTTAAAAGGCAAAAAAAAAATCATTTCTGTTTGTAGACATCTTCTTTCATCTTTGCTCCTGTAAGTGCTACTTCTAAAGATAATTTGGCATTTTTGGTGATAATTAACAAGGCAGTGCATTTCAATGTGTTAAAACTAAAAGTGAATCTAACAAGTAGGGTGTCCTTTGACCAAAGATTTCATATGGATCAGGCAATTCCATGTTTCTGTCCTCACTTTCCCTGCCAACGCTCTGTTGGTGCTGAATAAGAAGGCTACTTTATTTGTAATGAATATGAAAATGACTACCAAAATGCACACATCAGACCTGCTTAATTATGGGTGGCAGAATATACAATATACTCAACTCAAACCCCATTTGGTAAAGGATTTTCGGCAGGCTCTGTCTTCCTCTTGGGCTCAGTTCTACTGTCCCTAGGAGATAGCAGTCAGCAGGAGCAGACAGAGCAATTCCACAGATCATTTGGTCAGATGCTTTCTTCTAACACTGTGTGGTTGTTTTTTGTTTTTGTGTTTCCATTTAAAGAGGAGAAAAATAAAAGTTTGGAGTCTCAGGGGATGATGGCTTACCCACCCCTGCAAGATGTGGGAGGGATCTATGAGATCCCTGGTTCTGAAGAAATACAACTTTGAAGCTAATCACACCTCACGTATCCCTCTACTTGCACTCCCAGAGCAGGCACATAGGTTTCAGGCCTTGGTATTCTATCCAGCAGCTTCTGCTACCTAGTGCTTAAGAGAGGCCTCAGGGACAGGCCCCAGGAATGTTGGGAGCCTCCACCCAGCCTTCAGGAAAATGTAAAGGAATTTATCATCTTATCATCTTTTTAAATTTTAGATATATTTTATATCATTCTTCCTTTTTGTACAATGTATGATTTCTCCTCTCAGGGATGGTCCACGTAAAATTCCCACCACCCATTCACCCGTGCACCATCGCCATAGTCCCTTGTGTTCTTTCCTCCCTGTATTGATCCCTTCCCCTCCCCCACCCCTGCAGAATGTCTCTGGTTTATAGTTGCCTGCTAATTTCGTTTTTAATTTATTATTTTTTCCTGATCCCTTATTTGTTTCCCCTCCATTCCTCCTATAAATGAAACCATTTGATATTTTTCTTTTTCTTTCTGGCTTATTTTACTGAGCATAGTCCCTTCCAGCTCCATCCATGTGGCTGCAAATGGTATGTGTTTATCTTTTGGATTGCTGAGTAATATTCCATTGTGTATGTGTACCACATCTTCTTAATCCAGTCATCTATTTTTGGGCATTTGGGTTGTTTCCATATCTCACCTATTGTAAATAGTGCTACCCAAAGGACACAAAGGAAACATTAATTCAAAAGGATAACCTGCACCCCTATGTTTATTTCAGAACTTCTCACTTTTCTCTCCCTGATCATCATTCATCTCCATGTCCTTACGTTGCACTGGGATGCCAGGAATTGTTAAGTAGAACAATAAGCATCCTTTCCAAAGATTCCTACATCTTAATCCCTAGAACGTAGGTATATGTTAGGTTTTATGGTGAAGGGGAAGGAAGTTAGCAAATGAAATTGTGTTTGTTGATCAGCTGACCTCAAGATGGACTCTTTAGGTAGGCTGAACAAGTGGAAAAGGGTGGTAGAAGACAGAACCAGGGAGAGGGCAGCATGAGAAGCACTTGGCCCAAAGTTTCTGGCTTTGAAAACAGATGCAGAATGTCATGAACCAAGGAAGGTGGACAGTTTCTCGAAACCGCAAAAACAAGAAAATGCATTCTCCCAGGAATTTCCCAAAGGAATGCAGTCCTTGTCAATATCTCTATTTTAACTGAATACTTTTAGACTTCTGATGTGTCTAAATATGTTATGTTATGTTTTAAGAACCACTAAGCCTGTGGTAATGTGTTATAGAAACAATATAAAATGAATACAGCAGGCAATAAGCAGGTTTCACTATTAAACTGTTTCTGTGCTAACTAGCCATTTGGAAGGCCTCTTTTTTTGGCTTTTTTCTTTTTTCTTCTTGTCCGCTCTGTTTTGTACAAACTGATTCTTGGAATCCATTTCATTTCCCCTGTGAAGTCTGTTTGCTCAAACCCTCTTAGACTGGAGCTCATAAATCTGCTTATGATTTACTTTCATGTATCCTCACCATCCACTTAGCCTTCTCTATATTCACTCAATCTATTCTGTGCTTTTATATATCCTCTCCTCTTGTTGCATCCAAAATCACTCAGATTTGCCCAGGGCATGATTGCCATGCCAAGATTCAACACTTAGCCCTGGCCCAACTCTCCTGTACTAAAAATTCTGCTCCCTCAGTGTACCTTGCCTGCTAAAAGCTAGATAAGCAAAAACATTAATCCAATTTACATCAAGTCCTATCCTTGATCTATCTAAGGAATAGTCACAACAGAGAAAAAGAAATGAGATGCATGGGGGAGGAGGTTGGCATTGGAATATAAAAATTCCTTCCTTTTAATCCACCAGCATTATATGACTGCTGAAACACATCACCTGTCTAATTTTAGAATTATCTTTTCAGTTTTGTCCTCTCTTCAAAACAGAGAAGATAGAAAAATAAAGACACAATTTCAGTAAAATATGACATGGGCTATGCTAAAAGTCTACATAAAAGTCATGAGAATTCTGAAAGGGGCAGCTCAGCCTAGGATATTCTAGAGGAACTCACTGCTGAAGGTATATTGAAATTTTCTAGATGAAGAAAGGTGGGAAAGAAAAGTACAGTAGGGCTGAGTCAGGGTAGTATTTACAAAGGACGATGTCAGTTTGAATTGCAGCAGACTACACAGGGAATGAGAAATGAAAGGACATGATGCTTAAGAGTCACACAAGGAACAAGCCATGAGAATCTTGTAAATCATGGTAAGAGAATTGACCTTTATTCTCCAGATGATGAGAATCCATTGAAAGCTTAAAATATACAGGGATGTAGCAACCACATTTGCATTTTTGTAAGATCTTCCTGACTATTAAAAGCAAGAAGCGATAATAAGAGGCACTCTTAGTAGACCAAACAAGAGATGACAGGGGTCTGAAATCAGGCAGAGAATAGCTTAGACAGAGAGGAAGAAAAAAGTCTGAAAAATATTTAAAGGTAAAATCAGGAATCCTCAGCTATTGATAGAAGTGGGGAAAAGGGAGGCAATGCTGAAAAGGAAGAGTCTACGATCACTTACAGGTTGCATTATTAGGTGCCTCGGTGGAGGTGATGCAGTTTACTGAAAAGAGTGGTGGGGATTAAGTTCCATTAAGGTCACATTTAGACTACGACATGGAGCCATGTAACAGGCAGTTAGAAATGTGCATCTGAAGCACAGGAGAAGTGTCTGAGCTGAATATTCTATTTCAGACGTCACTGTCAAAGTGTAGTTGAAACCATGGGATGTGATGCCATGAATGAAGAAAAGCATGTAAAAAAAGAATAGCATTGGTCTATAGATGGACAGTTGAACCCCATCAATGTTTTAGAGAAAGAAAGAATAGAAATTTATGAAGAAGGTTGAAAAGGGAGTGGCCAGAGGAAAAAACAAAAAACAAAAACTAGCATTACGGAAGCCAAGGAAACAGAATGTTTTAAAACAAAGAGGGTGGGGAGAATTTAAAATACAGTGGAGATAGCCAATAAATTAAAAATGGAGAAGTATTTGTTATGCTTTTCAATGTGGAGATCACTGGTCACCTTGGAAAAAAGCCTTTCAGTGAAGTGGCGAGAGCAGAAGCTGAATTACAGTACAGTGGGGACTGCATGGCAAGTAAGGAAGTGGAAAAACAAGTATAGAATACTCTTTCAAGAAGCATGGCTTTAAAGGAAATGGGAAAATAGGAGGTTATTACAGGAGGGTATAAGTGCATGGGAATTTTGGGGGTTTTTTGTAAAGACAATTACTTGAACATATGTGCATATATGCAGAGAAGGAGATAGAGGAATGGATGGTGGATGGATGGATGGACGGATGGATGGATGGATACAGACATACAGACTGTCTATAGGGAAATTAGTAGAGAGGAAATACAAAGACATAGGGGAAAAAAGTAATTGGTCCCAGAAGAAGAGCTGGTTCAAGGTGAAACCAAGAACTAGAGCAATGTAATGGACTTAAATGGAAGAAAGGCTGTATCTTCCCACTGAAAATGGAGGGAAAAGAAGATTGGGTGTAGGTGAAATATATTATAGGTAGAGAAGTAAGAAGCTGGGTAGACACACATCTGATGACTTTAACTCTACTGACAAAATAATGCAATAGTATCTGCTAATGGTTGAGTAAGGGATTTAAAGAGCATAGGAAAAATTGGGGAGAATCATAGAAAGAAATGATAAGCAAAAATGGTCAACAAGTATAAAGGACCCAGCTGGGATTGAGGGCTATGAATTTGCAGTAAGATTTTCTCTTGCAGCACAAAGACTCTCTAGGGCAGGATCAGAGTAGCAGATTATGGGATCATTTCCAGATAGTATTTACCGATGAAGATTCAAAGAAAGAATAGGAATATAATAAGCAATTCTCCCACTTACACAGGAGATACATTTTCTCTAACTTGTGCTTTCTCCACGGAGATATTCTGGGGTCATAGAAAGAACAATGGATTGAGGTGTCAGAGACCAGGGTTCTAGTCCTAACAATACTATCCTTTCTAGGCCTCAATTTCTTCATTCAGCCATGACGGGTTTAGATGGTCTCTAAGTTCTCATTCCTGCTCTTACATGCTTTAACTGTGAAACACATCATAAGACACTTATGATCAAGAAAGTCTGGGAGAATGCAAGTATGTGCAAATATATGTGCCATGCAGATACACTGGACTGCCAGGTTCAGACAGTAAAATTCAGGCAAATTCACTCATGTTTGCCCTCTTCATTGATCCAGACCACTCTTAATATCTTAAATATGTAAGTTTAGAGACACAGGCAACATGGAATGTTCCCAAAGTATTGCCAACTTGCAGCAATTACATGACTCAAGTTTCAGGTGTTTGATACATTCACAATGGCAAACACACATCCCCATTACTCAGGAGCAGAGGCCAAACGTACCCTTCTGCTTATGAACACCAATGTACTTGTGCTGCTCCCAGCTCTCTCAATCTTATGGCTACATAGACACTAAGTTCATACCAAAATTTGAAAGATAATAACCTCAAGATTTAGATTATGAGAAACAAAGTTTTTCAGTTTCTGGCCTCCATGGAATATATTAAAGCACTTCAAATTTAGTTTGACTTGAAAATCAAAGTCAAGAGGAAAAGGATTAGCTGTGACATGACATATCTCTTAAATCACATCCACCTTCCAACACATTTGAAATATGAATTTTATCTTCCTCCAATGATTGAAGGACTAGATATTTCCTTTGACCTTTGAAGTGCTGAGGTAGAATTCTGAATGCATGCTTACTACTAAAGCAAGTTTTGTCATCTGGGCTGGATCTCAGAATTTACTTCCCTTGGATAAAGAATTTCCTAGCTAGAACATATGAATTTGAGGTGGGATGGGGGCGGTGCAGGGAAAGGGACATAATTCAGTCATAGCAGGAAAGATTGTCTCCAATCTGATAGTATTAAAGGGAACAGGATGAGATTAGTGCCTGTTACCAAAAGTCAAACTGGAAAAAGTCTCATTCTATATAACTAATTCTGTGAAAAAAAGGAAGGCAAATGAATAAATGAAAGTGGAATATAATACTAAGTGAACACAGCAGGAAAAAATATAGATAATATGGTCAAAATAACTATAAAATGTGTATATTGATTAGAAGACAGTGCACAAACTGAAAGCAGATCTGACAAAGGAATGGACAAGAAATATCTTCTCTTTTATCACAAGGTTTCATTTAATGTTGATGTTATCATGTTATTTGCAATAAGGAAGATTAAATATTTCTTAAAATAGATTAAATAACTGAGGAATTAAAAACTAAGATTGGTTGCTTAGGAAATTCCATTGAAATCTTCCTACCTAAGTCATTTTAAGAAAATTTAGTTTGTCCCACTTGGTATTCCCAGAAATCTGGAAGAACTATTGTTCTTTGCATATTGCACTTCTTTAGCATTGAGAAAAGAGGCACCAAAACCTAGGATTTCACAAAGTTTCATCTTAAAATAAGTTTGCAGTGAAGCTTGATGGAGAAGCACCAGAATGTCTTAGCCACACAAGGATCTGTTTGGAACATGTGGGAATAATAGCCTGGCCCCGAAATATGGCCCTGGAACACTCTCAGTATGGTGTGGCTATAAAAACCCGGAGAACGTTGAGGCCTGTATTTTCTGATAAAGTTTGGTTAATGATAATTCCAAATGAAGTTCTTTCTGTTAGGGCTTCTTCTGCAGTAAAATGTGAAAGGACCTCTTAGACAGAAACCTGCGGGTCATATAGGAAATCATATAGGTCAAGGAAATCCTGAATTTGTTGCTCTGTCAATTAGTCCATACATCAGAGTCCATTCTGTCAACCCACGGGCTGCCTGTTTCCTCTCCCCAAACAATTTCAGCAATGGTTGGGTTTTTCTCCATCTCTAATTAATATATAGCTTCCCTCAAACCATGTGATTATTCTTCAGGAGAACAAAGGTGTTGTTTTCTCTTAAAATAGAAATCATAAAGCAATAATGGTTTAGGATATGCTTGTATGAAATAAACAGTGGCAAGGCAAATATATTTGAAATGAGTCTTCAGGATCTGAAGAGGAAGGCAAGTGGAGTTGGAAGTATAAGCAAATATTCTAGAATCTTAACTCCCTTTTGTAGTCCAATTGCTGGGAAGTCAACAGTTGGATTTTCATAAATCATAGTCATGAAAAAACTGTAGACACCATCTACTCAAACGGTTTTCAGACTTTTAGAGTCATATAAATCTTTTATAACATGAAATATCTCTTGGAACCCCACTATATAAAAGACATACACAAATGATGTCTTGATTGAAGCAGGGATAGGAAGCTCAAAGCACTGCCAGTGTCACAGCCCTTCTTTCAATCATGAATCCACAGGCTGCCATTCGATTCCTGCAAGGACTGCGAGGTACAGCTTTTCGCCTGGGGAAATAGCCTCAGAGAGAAGAGCCTTCCTTACTTCTGTGTCACTGGCAAGTCAGTAGCAGATTTGTGACACAAGGCTTTAAGCCCAGAGCATTTTGTGCTCCACTATAGTTCTGGAAGGTCTGCAACCATTTCAGAAAGCAGTAATTTCTTTTCACTTATGCTCACTTCACTTGGTGCAAAATGGGTTCTATGGTTAATGCTTTCACTTCTAAATCTTGGGTTTTTATGCTATTTTTCGTGCTCATTTTTTAATTTGACATGCGGGGAAGCGAGGGATTGTAATGGCAACTTGATTTCAGGAAATGTGCATCTTAGTTAAAAGTTTCTTGAGCAGTAAATAATTTATCATTGTGAAGCTGGCATTTAATGTGATGATAAAATGTCTACTAGGAAAGTCCCTGGCACTTAGTAGATGTCAAATAAATGTTAGTGTCCTATCTCTCTCCTCCCCATTTGACAAGTGATAGTTTGGAAGCCATGTTTCAAAATGCCAGGATGAGCAAAGCACTTGCAAAACAATGGGATTCTGATTGTGTAGATGAATACCTTAGCTGGGTTCCTCAAGGACCTGGGAGGTCTTGAACATTTTACATAAATACAAGCAAAGGTCCTTATATTTTTCTCTTCTCATCTGACATCAAAGCAGCTATCTACTCCTGCAAATACTTGGTCTGTGATGGGTACTCCAGATCACAAAACAAAAGAGGTGAGAGTTAGTCCTGCTGAAGTGCATCATTGTGCTAATAAAATTAATCAGTAGCAATGACAGCCTTAGAGCAGCAGGGAAGCTTACAAAATGGTTGCAGTTAGGAAGTGACTGCTGGAGAGAGAAGCAAAATGCAATCAAGGATGAAATAAAGCAAAACAAGATTGGTTTAAAAAAATAACACTGCAATCTACTGTCAATAGTACCTTAAAATAAAGGAAAAAGGGGGTTATTACTTGAAGTCTAATGAAGAAAGGGTTTGTAGAAAATGTAGTTCCTTTCCTGTTTGTTTTTCACACTAGTTTCAGTTTCTGTAAATCTAACAAATAGAAAAAAAATGTCATTAATTGTACAAATATGTGCCCACATGGACATGGTATAATTTAGTAAGCCAATATGTAGGGGACAGGAGACTGAAGCGCAGGGCCCTGGGTTCAGCTCTGCCAGTTTTCTGTTTCCATTGAGTAAGTCCTTTCCTCTCAGCTTCCCGTTCTAGTAAACAATGGGGTAGACTTGACATTGTAAGTTATATTCTTTTAACATTTCAAAAATCTGTGACTCTTCAAAGAACTTTAATTTTTTTTTTTTAAATATTAAATTTTATTTTTATATTCCCCATACAATTGCAAACGCCCCATTCTGACCCCAATCCTTCCCCTCCCGCCCCCCCCACCCCCCAAAAGTATCTCTGGTTCATAGTTTTTTTGTTGATTTTGATTTTCACTTTCTTATATTCATTTTCCTGGTCCCTTATTTAAGTTTTCTAGATTCCTGCTATGAGTGAGACCATCCGGTATTTTTCTTTTTTCTTTTGGCTTATTTCGCTGAGCATGATCCCTTCCAGTGCCATCCATGTTGCTGCAAATTGCATGTGTTTATCTTTTTTGAATGCTGAGTAATATTCCATGGTATATATGTACCACATCTTCTTGATCCAGTCATCTATTTTTGGGCATTTGGGTTGTTTCCAAAGCTTAGCTATTGTAAACAGTGCTGCTATAAACATAGGAGTGCAGGTGCTCTTTGGAATTGATGTTTCTGTGTCCTTTGGGTAAATACCTAGGAGTGGAATTGCTGGATCATATGGAAGCTCTATGTTTAGTAGGTCCAGAAATCTCCACACAGCTCTCCATAGTGGTTGGACCAGTTTGCACTCCCACCAACAGTGCACAAGAGTTCCTTTTTCTC
This sequence comes from Talpa occidentalis, assembly GCF_014898055.3. Lineage (NCBI taxonomy): Eukaryota > Metazoa > Chordata > Mammalia > Eulipotyphla > Talpidae > Talpa > Talpa occidentalis. The sequence goes on from NW_023601543.1 coordinate 9,405,926, forward strand.
CACATCCTCGCCAACATTTGTTGTTGCTAGTTTTTTAATATGTGCCATTCTCACTGGTGTGAGATGGTATCTCATGGTAGTTTTGATTTGCATTTCCCTGATTACAAGTGATGTTGAACATTTTTTCATATGTCTGTTGGCCATTTGCATTTCCTCTTCAGAGAAGTTTCTTTTTAGCTCTTCTGCCCTTTTTTGACTGGATTATTTTCTTTGTTGTTGCTGAGTCTCATCAGCTCTTTGCAGATTTTTGTGATCAGTCCTTTATCATTAGTGTTGGGTGCAAAATGTTCTCCCAGTTGGTGGGGTTTCTCTTTGTTTTTGTTATTGTCTCTTTTGCTGTGCAGAAGCTCTTTAATTTGATGTAGTCCCAGCTGTTTATCTTTCTCTTCACTATCACTGCTTGGGTGATGTGTCTGTAAAGATGTCTTTGATGTGCAAATCCCGTAGTGTTTCGCCTATATTTCCTTCTATGTATTTTATGGTTTCAGGTCTTATGTCTAGTTCTTTAATCCATTTTGAGTTGATTTTTGTGTATGGTGTGAGGTAGTGGTCAAGCTTCATTCTTTTGCATGTAGCGACCCAGTTTTCCCAGCACCATTTATTGAACAAACTTTCTTTGCTCCAATGCATAGTCTTTGCTCCTTTGTCAAAGATTAGTTGACCATAAATCTGTGGGTTTATTTCTGGATTTTCTATTCGATTCCATTGGTCTGTATGTCTGTTCTTGTTCCAATACCATGCAGTTTTGATGATTATGGCTTTGTAGTATAGTTTGAAGTCTGGGAGTGTGATGCCTCCATTTCCTTCTTTTTTTTTCAGTAGAGCTTTGGCTATTTGGGTTTTGGTGATTCCATATGAATTTCATCAATAATTGTTCTATTTCTTTGAAGAATGCCATTGAGATTTTGATTGGAATAGCATTGAATCTGTATATTGCTTTTGGTAGGATGGCCATTTTAATAATGTTTATTCTTCCAATCCATGAGCAGGGGATGTCTTTCCATTTCTTTGTGTCTTCTTCTATTTCTTTTAACAGTGTTTTATAGTTTTCTTTGTATAGGTCCTTTACCTCTTTTGTTAGATTTATTCCCAAATATTTGATTTTTTTTGTTTCGATAATAAAAGGGGTGGTTTTTTGATTTCTTCTTCTTCAGATTTATTGTTTGTGTATAGGAAGGCCACTGACTTTTGCGTGTTGATTTTGTATCCTGCCACTTTACTGAATTGATTGATGAGTTGAATTAGTTTTTCTGTGGAGATTTTGGGGTTCTCTATGTATATTATCATATCATCTGCAAATAGTGATAGTTTGACTTCTTCTTTTCCTATTTGGATTCCTTGGATGTCTTTCTCTTGTCTTATTGCTCTGGCTAGGACTTCCAGTATTATATTGAAAAGCAGTGGTGAGAGTGGACATCCTTGTCTTGTTCCAGATCTTAATGGAATTGCTTTCAGCTTTTCACCATTGAGAATGATACTGGCTGTTGGCTTGTCATAGATGGCCTTTATGATGTTGAGGTATGTTCCTTGTATCCCAAGAATTTCAAGGGCTTTAATCATGAATGGGTGTTGCACTTTGTCGAAAGCTTTCTCAGCATCTATTGATATTATCATATGGTTTTTATATTTCTTTTTGTTGATGTGTTGGATAACGTTGATTGATTTTCGGATGTTAAACCATCCTTGTGCCCCTGGAATGAATCCAACTTGGTCGTGGTGAATTATCTTATGGATACATTGTTGGATTCTGATAGCTAAAATTTTATTGAGGATTTTTGCATCAGTGTTCATTAGGGAGATTGGCCTATAGTTTTCCTTTTTTGTGTTGTCCTTATTCGGTTTTGGTATTAGTGTAATATTGGCTTCATAGAACGTGTTTGGTATTGTCCCTTCCTTCTCAATTTTTTGGAAGAGTTTGTGAAGGATAGGCACTAATTCGTCTCTGAATGTTTGGTAGAATTCATTTGTAAATCCATCAGGTCCTGGGCTTTTGTTTTTGGGGAGGTTTTTAATTACCATTTCAATTTCGCTGCTTGTAATTGGTCTGTTTAGGTGTTCTATTTCTTCTTTATCTAGCTTTGGGTGATTGTAGAGTTGTAGGAATTTGTCCATCTCCTCTAGATTGTTGAACTTGTTTCCATATAACTGTTCATAGTAGTTACTGATTAAAAGAACTTTAATTTTAAAAATGATTTTAATGTAACAAAGATACTCTTTGTTAAGTGGACAACTTGATTTCTAAATACTAAGTTCAATTTTCTTGATGATGTGGAATATTCATACGTTTGAGATAAAAAGATTCTCTGAAGCAGATGGATTAATGGCTCTCTAAATGGTTTGTTCTGAATACTATTTACATCTTGTTGTTTTTCATCCCTGGACCTCAGCCACTCTCTTGAGGGATAGTACTTCCAATACTTTCCAATTCCACAGCTAATCGACTTTACTGCCTGGAAGTGATGCTTATGGTAAATTTTCCTTTCTGAAATTTCATCCATTTTCGCCTTTCCTCAACTTCAACCCTCTCTGTCAAGTACCAAAAAACGATCGTTGGTTTGTTTTGCTTTTTTTTTATAACCTTAAAAAGATTAAGTTTCCTAGCTAGTTATAGGGAAAATATTGGAAATTGAACACAAATATTTTCAAGATTAAAACTGTGAGAAAATCATCATAGCAAGTAATAAGCCACTGAGTTTCCTCAAGCTGGAAAATCACTCTTTGGATTAACCCACCAGAAATCCAGGGGACAGAATTTGATCCTTCGAGTAGAAAAGAAGAGGGTGTTTTTGAGGTTCTTATATTGCTTGGCATGAATAAGCAATCATCTACAGGATCTCAAGTCCGGTTAGTGTCTCTCAGATCTGGTTACTGGCTCCCTCCGTGGTCATAGCAACTATTTGGAGAACAGTGGGTTTGGAGAAAACCGACCTAAGAAACTCTGAAATAAAATTTCATTTAGGAAAGCTGAGAATCACTAACATTCTCATTTGTCCATCAGAAAAATCAAACAAATGGAATGGTGCATACGGCTACAGTATCGAATGGTGAGAAACTAAGTTTTCCCAGTAAGATCTGGTACAAGGTAAGGATATCCACTTTCAGTACTACCATTCAACGTACTAGAAGTCCTACCTGGAGCAATTAGGCAAGAGAAGGATTAAAACAAACCAAATTGGGAAGTAAGAAAAGCTATCATTATTTGCAGATGACATGAGACTATATAGAAAATCCTAAAGACGCCATTAAAAAACTAATGGAGGGCCTCCCCTGGTGGCGCAGCGGTTGAGCGCTGGGCTACAAAGCTGCCTGCAGCCTCTGCAGCTCCGGTTCGATCCCCGGCCACCAGGGAGGGTCCCACATGGCACGACAGACCTCTCCTGCAGAGCCCACTGCTCCCGTCAGCAGTGTGTTTCGTCAGTCTGCCTGTTCTATTCCCCGCTCTGGCTCTGGTGAATTCTCTCACTCTCCCACACTTCTGACTGTACCCAGTGCTTGTATAAATAAATAAAGAAATCTTAAAAAAAAACTAATGGAAAAATAATTAAGTTCAGCAAAGTGGTTAGAAAATCAACGTACAAACATTAGCTGCTTTCCCATATGCAAACAATGAACTAGAAGAGGAAGAAATCAAGAAAACAATTCCATATATAATTGTATGAAAAAAAATAAATACTGGGGAGTGAACTTAACAAAAGAGGTGAAGGACCTATACAATGAAATCTAAGATATTGTGAAAAGAAACAGAAGACACAGACAAATGGAAAGATATTCCCTGCTCATTGGTTGGAAGAATTAATGTTGTCAAAATGGCCATTTTACCCAAAGCAATATACAGGTTCAATGCAATCCTTATCAAAGTTTCAATGACATTCTTAGATATACAAAGAAAGACTGTAATTCACATGGAATCATAGACCCTGGATAGCCAAAGCAATCAGACGAATGGGGTATCATATGATGGGGGTATCACATCAGGTTTAAAACTATACTACAGCTGTGAAGCTGTCCATAGCCTCTGCAGTGCGTATTCGATTCCCAGCCAGCCAGGAAGATACCCACATGGCGAGGCAGACCTCCCCTGTCTCACCTGCTGCTCCCCTTAGCAGTGATTTTGGGGGTGGGGGTTAAGAAAATGTTAAACATGGGGTCTCCCTGGTGGTGCAACGGGTTAAGACGCAGCCTGTGAAGCTACCCGCAATCACTGCAGCACAAGCTCTATCCCTGGCCAGGGAGCTCCCCACATGGCACAGCAGACCTCTCCTGCCTTGCCTGCTGCTCCCCTCAGCAGTGTATTTCAGTCAATCTGCTTGTTCTGTTCCCCACTCTGTCTCTGGTGAATCCTCTCACCCCCCCATACACCTCTGGCCTGTACCCCAGTTCTTGTATGCATAAAAAGAATCCATCTTTTTAAAGAAAGAAAATGTTAAACAAGAAAAGTGTAACTTGAAGGTCACTAGGTTTTAAACTGGGGAATTCTAAGGATGTGATTTGCATTAAAACCAATTCCTTCCTCTGTAGTTACAGCATACCCCATGGGTGATATGGACGCATTCAGGAAGCTATTATAGTGGGCCAGGTGACAGATGCTGATGATCCGACTGGGTGAGAATGGAAAGCAGTAGGTGGACATGAGAGCTAACTTGGAGTCAGAATCAGCATAACTTACCAATGAATGCAATATTAGGTATAGGGGAGGGATATGCTGAGGATGACTCCGAGGCTTCATATTTAACAACTGATTGTGAAATCTGTTATGAGACAAGGAATTCTGGCACAGTGATGGGATTAAGATTTTAGGTCTAAGAATAGGAAGGAAAGAAAGCTCATAATTAAATTCATTAAAACTGAAAAGCAGTAAAATGAAAAATTAAAAACAGTGAAGGAAAGAAAAAACAATAGGAGACAAGGAACAGAAAACAGAAGAATAATGTATTGTTGTTTTACTTTGGTCTTCATTTTTTTTTTTTTTTTCACAAAACATGAAGAGTTTACAATATAAGTTCTACATGCACAATTTAGTACTTTTAGGGGGGATTATAAGCATTAAATATGGTTAAAGTTCCTAGGAAATGTTCTATAAATGAATAAAATAATGTTTATCAAATCCTACTTTATCAAGGAAGCTCCCAAGGAAGCCACCCCATCCCTGCCCAGAATCTTCTGGTAGTGCCCATTTCCCGAGGATGAAGGCCAAATCCGTAGCCTGTGAAGAGGATATTTCCCATCAAACCCCAGGCTACCTCACCTCTTCCCTGTCATCCCATTCTATCCTATGTTCCAAGCCAACAGGATTTATCATAAATTCCTTTCAAACACAGCTTTTTTTAAGGATTGGATGTCTTTGCAGATACCACTTCCTACCCTTGGAATGGTCTTGATTTCCCTTGCCATATAATAATCTCCTTAATTTTAAAACTAGTGCTCGCATGCTATTGAGCTTGGTTTGATTTGTAAGTTTAGGATAGGTTCCATTTTGGACACATTGTATCTGAGATGTCCATAGAGAAATCCATTAGCATTAGATATGAATATGTTTAATAATAATAAAGCTTGATAGCACAAGGCAGGTAGTTCAGTCTGTAGGATTTAAAGAATCTTTGGTTAATAGCCAAAATTAATTTATTTACTTTTCTCTAAGGGCTTTAGAGGACATCTCAATAGACAATCTACAGCAATTCTTATTTAAATCTTCTTTCCTCTCTAATCAAATAGCTTTAGACAATAAAGCCCCTAAGACTCTAATCTCCTACAATCCTCAAGGTGGAGTTAATAGTTTTTCTTTCCCTAACTTTCTCAGCTTTCTTCCTTCTTTTTCTTCTCCACTCCTTACAATTTTGTTAAGTAGAAAAAGAGTCTCTCTTCCAGCAACAAATTTTTTTTCGTTTTTAGAATACTGAGAGAAGAGGAGAAATTAGATGACAGTTATGATTCTCCTTGGAGCCATGGTAAATGACAAAAGGCTGTATGGATATGGAGAAAAGAACTCTGTACTGTTCACTTTGAGAATGAAACCATACCAATGTGATAAGAGTTTGTACATACAGAAGAAAAGTAAGGGAAGGATGACTCTGTGACAAGCCATTTTAATCGACCAGTTTAAAAAAAAAAAAAAAGTGTAGGTAACGGGAGAAATCTGAGCATTTAAGCCAGTAGAACCAAGAGAGGCATATTTTGGAAGCTTAGGAAGCAGGGTTTCAAAAAGAGTAATGTGGTCAACAGCCTTGAACACTTTAGAGAGATTTAGTAAAATAGAGTCTCAAAAGTATCTTTTGGATTTTACAAAATAAAGTTAAGTGGGGACATTTCCTAGAGCCTGTCCAGTGAGCTCCAAACTGAGCATTCGAGGAAGAAATAATACTAATCTTAAACAAACTGTTCCAGACACTAGAGAGGAGAGCACTTCCTAACCCATTTTACAAGGCCAGAAATACTGTGACATCAATAATAGATAAAGACATTATAAAAATTAAAAAAAACTAAAAACCAATATTCTTCACGAAAACAGAGGCTAAAAAATTTTAACAGAATTTTATCAAGCCAAATACAGTAAAATATAAAAGTACCAAATGGTTTTTTCTAAGTATACACAAACTCAATATAATTTACCACATTAACAAAATAAGGGGAAATACTAAATGAGTTTGTTAATTGATGCAGAAAATATATTTGAAAATTTCCAATGATCATTCATGTTAACAACTCTCAGTAGAGAAGGACTAGAACGTATTATCCTCAAAATGATAAAGGACATTTACCAAAAAATGTCTACAACAAACACTACACTTCAGGATAGCTTCTCTCTCTACTTCTATTCAGCATTTTTCTGGAAATCCTAGCCTGTGCTTTGAGGTAAGGATATGAAATAAAATCATAGGGACAGCAAAGAAAGTAGCAAAAGTATCTTATTTATATATGACATGACTGTGAACATATACCAAAATAATTACTAGAACCAACAAATAAATTTAGCACTGTTCCATGATATAAGGTCAATATACAAAAATCAATTAAATTTCTCTATATAAGCAACAAATTATTTGAAGTTGAAATTTAAAAATGCCAAGTACAACAGCCCATGAACAGAGAAATCTATAAAACACTGCTACTCTGAGAGATTAAAAGAGACTAAATAAATCACATTTATAGGTTAGAAAATATAATGTTGCTAAGATATCGGTTTTCCCCAAACTGATCAAATTCTCAACTGACTTTGAGAATTCAATCAAAATCTCAACGGACTTTGTAACAATTGATGAGCCAATTCTAAAATTTGAATAGAAATAAATTTTACTTAGATCAGCTGAAACAGTGTTGACAAATAGTATTGGATGAGTTGGACTACTTGATATACAAAATTAACTCAAAATGGATTAAAGACTTGAATGTAAGACCTGAAACCATAAAACATATAGAGAAAAACATACACAATATGCTCCCTGACGTTGCCTTAGCGATATCTTTAAGGATTGGACTCCAACAAGGGAAACAAAAGCAAAAAAAAAAAAAAAGTGAGCTCTATCAAACTAAAAATCTGCACAACAAGATAAGCCATCATCAAAATGAAAAGGTGTCCCACTGAATAGAAGATATTTGCAACTTATACTTCCAACAATAGGTTGATATTAGAAACTCCTTACAATCCAGTTATCCCACTTTGAGATATTTATCCAAAAAATACAAAATCACTAATTCGAAGAGATATGTGTGTTGCACCAGTATTTACAATAGCCAAGAACTGGAAACCACCTAAGTGTACATCAGCAGATGAGTGGATTAAAGAAGAGGTGGGTTATATACACCACAAGTTCCTTCTCAGCTACTATATTAAAAAAGATGAAATCCTGTCATTTGTAACAACATGGATAGACCTAAAAAGTACTATGCTTAACAAAATAATCATAGAAAGACAGAAATCCTGTAATTTCACTCATACATGGTATACAGAGAAAACAAATGGATGAACTAATAAATAAAACAAAAGCGACACAAAAAAAACCCAGTAGGCACTGGATACTGAAGTAGTACTATAGACAGTGCTCAAAAGTAAATACATAAGTGGGGGCCTCCCTGGTGGCACAAGGGATTTTCCATCCCCGGCCTGCCAGGGAGCAACCCACATGGTGAAGCAGAGCTCTCCTGTCTCACCTGCTGCTCCCCTCAGCAATGTATTTCAGTCAGTCTGCCTGTTCTGTTCCCCACTCTGTCTCTGGTGGATCCTCTCACCCTCCCGCATCTCTGGACCGTACCCCAGCTCTTGTGTGCATAAATAAATAAATCTTTTTTTAAAAAAGGAAATACATAAGAATAGGCATTAATCACATGAAATAAGGTTCAATGTCATTAGTCATCAGGAAAATGCAAATAAACCACATTAAGTTTACCTCTTTACATCTAAGAACAGCTAAGATGTAAATAGACTGTTGACACTAAGATATGGAGCAACCAGAACCTCCAAACATTTCTTGTGATAGTGTAAAACTTTCCAACTGTTTTTTAAAAAGTGTGCTAGATTTGAAGAAACATACAATTGACAAATGACGTAGCAACTCCTAGATATTTATCTGATGGAAATGAAAACAGATGTTCATAGAAGGACATATATTAATGTTCATAGCATCTTTATTCAAAATAGTTAAAAACTGGAAACGTGCTGAATCCCCATCAACAGATGAATTGATAAACAAATTCACAGGTATAGTAATGAGCTATAAAAATGAGCAAACTATGGATATATACAACAGCCTGAATAAATCTGAAAAACATTTTGCTGAGCAAAACAAACTAAACCACAAAAGAGTAGATAGTGTATGCTTCCATTTTCACAAAACTTTGGAGAAAAATATAATCTATAATTACTTAAAGTAGATTAATGGTTACCAGCCGCCAGGGGTGGAGGTGGATAACTGCAAAGAGGCACAGTGGAACGTTTTAGATGACAGAAATGCTCCCTATTTTAGATGTAATGGCAATAAAATCCAGGTATGTATCAAACCTCATCAAAGTGTACACTTTAAATGAGTGTACTTTATTGTATGTAAATTATACACTTTAAAAGAATAGTGTGGGTGAGTGTGTGTATATTAGTGTCACAAATGTTTGCTGAAGAAATTAGATTTTTATAGTTATAAAAATGTTACTGTAGATGTAGAATACAATGCTAATTTCTCTCTTCACAAACAGTAAATATCAGAGTATTAGATGCAGCTAATCTGTCACAAGAGCAGATGGTGGGGGCAACAGAGGATTTTCAAGGTCTCATAACACCATTGTGATTTTAAGACCATGACAATTGCTCACATTTATTAAGTACTTATTATATATGAGGTATCAACCCACAATCTTTACAGGTGAATCTTCCTAGTTTCTTCATTTTATGTGAAGACATTGAGGCTCAAAGATCTTTGGCAATTTATTCAAATTCACACAGCCAGTAAGTGAGAAGTCTGCAATTCAAACTTGAGCTGTTCTGGATCCAGAGGCTCTGCATGTTTTTAAGTGGAAACAAGCTTTTTATCTTATACAATTTTGTATTGGAATATACTACACTTACTGCAAACTCACCATTTAATGTATACACTTCAACACTTTCATATACCCATAAGGTTGAACCAACACCAATGCTAACTGCAGAATACATTTGTTACCCCAAAGTGAAAGCATATACATTAACAGTACTCACCCAAGTCCATTAGCCTCTCCCCTGGGCCCCAACAACCACTAATACATTTCTATCTCTAAACTTGCCTGTACTGAGCATTTCCCACTAATGGAATTATAAGTATGTGATTTTTTATATGTGGCTTATTCCACAATGTTTTCAAGGTCCATTCATGTTTAACATATTGAAAGAGCACAAAATTGCTTTTCAAAGTGGCTATAACATCTTACATTCCCACCAGGAATATACAGTTTCCAATGTCTCCACATCCTGGCCAACACTTGTTTTCTTACACTATTATGACCACCCTAGTGTAGGCAATAGCTCATTTGCAACATTTGGACCCCTCCAAGCCCCATCCCCACCCTTCTGACTCAGCAACTACAGAACAGATCTGATTATACACAGAAGCCAGCAGAGGCAAAATATATATATATGGACATAGGTACACAGATGTAGATATAAAATATAGATATAGATATAAACTATATCTATATAGAAATATAGATACATATAAATCAAATCCAATCATACAAAACCACAGCATCATGGGAGGGGGGTGGAAAATAGTTTAACCCCCATAAATTACTGCTACAGTTATAAAATAATAAAAGAGGGATACTTTAAGTAGCAAAATAGGCAGACCAAAAGAACAAACAAACTACATAGCAACATGATATCACAAGGTGAGAACAACTCTCAAGAATCTAAAAGCAAAAACGTGGAAGAATATTTTAAATTTTATAGTTTTTAATAAAAGTTGTATGTAAGATTATTTTATTTCTGCATCTTTTCAATTGTTTCTTCCTTGTATTTGTCTTTTTACTATCCTCCTGGGTAACACTTGGCTTGCATTCTATGATCTTTTTCTCTTTTGTGTCCAATTTTAGTGTAGAGACAAGCACATGCTGAGGTGAATCCCCACAGATAGTTGTGCCATTGCCTTTTCCTGCTGCACTTAATAAATGTAGATATTTCTTCCTGCAAACACGGACTACGTTGCCAATTTGCCGCCCTTTGTAGTGTCCTCAGGTCCCCACAATTCTTTCTCTCCCGTGAGCCGATCTTGCTCCCACAATTACTACTGTCTTCCACAATTCCCCATCTCTCCATCTCTCCTATAATACCATATTCCCACAATCCTCTCTGTCACCCATAACCCCCTACTCTTCCCACAATTCTCTCTGTATCCATTGTTCTCTATTATTCACACAAGTGCCCATTTCCATAACTCCTTGCTGTTCCCACAAATCTCTGTGTCTCCCATTATCCCTCTGTGTCTCCTGTAATCCACAAATCTCTATGCCTCCCACAATTTCCATTGTTTCCACATTCCCTGTCTCCCATAACCTACTGCCTTTTCCCACAAATCCCTGTATCTCCCTTAACTTCTTGCTGTTCCCACAAATCCCTGTGTCTCCCATAAACCCTAGCTGGTCCCACAATTCCCTATGTCTCACATAATGCCTTATTATTCCCACAATTCCCAATCCTCACAATTCATCATACCTCCCATAATTCTGCATCATTTCCACAATTCTCCCACCTCTCATAAGTCCTGTTGTTCCCACAAATTTGTGTCTCCCAGAATTCTTTGTTGTTTCCACAATATACTTGGCCTCACAATTCCTCCTGGCTCCCATAACACCTTGCTATTCCCACAAAACCCTGTCTCCCATACTCCCTTGCTGCTCCCACAATTCCCTACATTTCCCACAATGCTCTACTATTCCCACAATTCCCTATCCTTCCATAATGCTCTGTTATTCCCACAGTTCCCTGTATTCACAGTGCCTTCTTCCCATAATTCCTTTTTCCTCATAAACCCTTGCTGTTCCCACAATTCACTATGCCTCCCACAATTCCTTCTGGCTCCCATAATACCCTGTTGTTCCCACATTCACCTTGCCTCCCATAACACAATGGTGTTCCCACAAATCCTTGTGTCTCCCATAATCCCTTGGTGTTCCCACAATTCCCTAGTTTTCCCATAATGCTCTACTACTCCCACAATTCCCTATACCTCCCATAATGCTCTTTTATTCCCACAGTTCCCTGTGTCCTCAATGCCTTCTTCCCATAATTCCTTTTTCCCCATAATCCCTTGCTGTTCCCACAATTCACCTTGCCTCCCATAACACCATGCTGTTCCCACAAATCCCTGTATCCCATAATCCCTTGTTGTTCCCACAATTCCCTAGGTTTCCCACAATGCTCTACTATTCCCACAATTCCCTATTCTTCCCACAATTTTCTGTCCTTTTTGCCTTCTTCCCATTCCTTTTCCCATAATCCCTTGCTGTTCCCACAATTCACCTTGCCTTCCATAACACCAATGTGTTCCCACAAATCCCTGTGTCTCCCATAATCCCTTGCTGTTCCCACCATTCCCTAGGTTTCCCACAATGGTCTACTATTCCCACAATTCCCTATACCTCCCATAATGCTCTATTATTCCCACAATTCCCTGCATCCTCTATGCCTTCTTCCCATAATTCCTTTTCCACCTACAGGAGAATTGAGGTCAATGGAGGGGGCAGGGAGGGCTCAGAAGTAAGTGGGAACAGGAACCAATGGTATATGATGAAGGGATATGGCTGCGCTAGGGTGGGTTGTGGTGTTGCGATGAACATCTGAGAAGGTGTGAACCTATTCCTGTGAATCATATGCAGTGGTGACAACAAATGTTAGTTACTTCAAATAAATAAATAGTGGTGGCAAAATTAAAATAAATAAAATATCTACCTTATAAAAGAGAAAAAATAACATTAAGTATCCTTGATTATAAAATGTGAACCATGAAAACTAAAAAAAGAAAAACTAATAATCCAGTCATTCACACAACAAAATATCTACTGATGCTCCCCAACTTACAGTGGTTCAAAATACAAATTTGTTACTTCAAGATGGAAAAAACAATACATTCAGTAGAAACGATACTTCAAATTTTGAATTTTCAACTTTTTCCAGACTCATGTAGTACTATATACTCTCTTCTGATGCTGGGCAGTGACAGTAACCTATAGATCCCAACCAGCTACACATTTATAAAGGTAACCTACTAATATGCTATAGACTTTTTAAGTTTCAGTACAGTATTGAATAAATCACATGAGGTATTCAACACTTTATTATGAAATAGGCTTTATGTTAGATGAAATATGCCCAATTTTAGGCTAATATAAGTGCTCAGAGCATGTTTGAAGTAAGCTAGGTTAAGCTATGATATTCAGTAGGTTAAGTATATTGAGTGCATTTTCAACTTAAAGATATTTTCCAGTTAAGATGTGTCTATTGGGGCCATGGTGATTTAAGAAAGATATGTATGGACTCCTGCTATGTCAAATATTAGTCTGAATAATGGTACGATCAAGCAGACAAAAGGCCTGCCCTAAAGTGTAGCTACCAAATACATTATTTCATTGAATTCTCTCAACGATTCTATAGACTAATAACAATAATCTTCACTGACAGATAAGGGAATAGGACCAAAGAGAACAAAAACTTTCCCATTGCCTCACAGTATGTGTGAAGCAGGGCTTCAAAGCAAGGAATTCCAGGGCCTTGATCCTTCCATTCTACCATACTGCCTACCACACCTTGTAAAATCACAGGAAGACTGAGCATATGCACATCAAAGATGTACCATGTTAGAAGGCCAGCATTTGAAGTCTGGGAGGAAAAAATTACAAATAAAAGGTACTTTGGCTTTATTCAATACATACAACTTTGGAACTCTACCCAAGGAGAACTAAGTTTTCTCAAGGAAATGGCAGAGGGATGTTGGCACGTACGCATCGATAATAGCAATAAAAGATAACACATTAAAACTAACATAGAAAAGGTTAAAGGAAGCTTAATAAAAGCTTTGTGCAAGGAAATGTCAATCCCTGATGATGGGATCAGAGAAAGCTTCAAGAAAGAAGTGGAATTTGAGCTGGGCATTGATGGGTCTATTTTCACCATTCTTGTACCTTAGTGTTAAATCCAGATGACAATAGTCACTGTCTGTAGCTGTGCAGTCCAATATAATAGCCACTTGTCACATGTGGCTATTGGATACTTCAAACATGTCTAGTCTGAATTGAGCTGTATTGTAAATATAAAAGACATCAGATTTTGAAGAATTAGCATGAAAAATAATGTAAAACATACATATGTCATTAATTTTATATTCACTACATGTTAATATTTTTAATATATTCAGGGAAATTATATCACTAAAATAAAAAAGGAAACAATCACAGTCACACAGTTAATTAGAAAAGAGTATGATTCCTAACTTTTGGCATGGTGACATTTTTACATCAGATTTGCCTACTTGTGATGAAACAGTTTGTTACACAGTACCCGTGTATGGGCCATACTGTAGTGAATATTGAGGGGGGTAGTATATTGCAGGAAATATGAAGGTAGCATTTACCTAAACTCCCAAGTGTTCAATCTTTGCAGGAAAACTGCCTCAATCCTTTGGTAGGCAGAACTTGAAAATAAGCAAGCTATTTGGTCAAACAGTGCTATGGTGGGCATCTGTATTTAATCATTTGGTTGAGAGTATATTTTTATAGCAAATTTTACATTAAAAAATCTGTACTAATGAGGGCAGTCAATGGGGTAAAAATCCAAAAAAAAAAAAACACAAACCTAGAAACCTATGCCATTAAAAATCACCTTTGCCTCCTCTGCCTTGTCAGCTGCTGTGCTAGTGTGGACACCAGCAACCTCTGTTGTTCCCACAGAAAGGAGGAGCTGCCATGCAGATGAAGGTATTCAGCCAGCTCATGTGTCTTTAGCGGGGCCCATTTCATTATTTTGAGTTCCCCAGGACAGAAAAAGTGCTTACAAAGCAAAAAGCATCAAATGATTACATGCAAGGTTATAGCTGAACAGTTCATTTAATCTACTTATGCCATTGCTAATGTTTAGCAGTTTGGGATTTCCCTGAAAAGCGACACAGCAGCCGTGTACCCCAGCATTACTGGGCTAACAGAGGAGAATATGTGTGCATGTGTATCCAAGAAGAGAGTTGGTAAAACGTCACGAGAAGCTGCTAACATGTGGTTCACAGTCCAATCTCCGGGCTGCCACTTTATAAAACCTGTAGTCACACTGGCAGACATGTCAGCTTACCAGTACTGGCCGTGCCACATGCTCTGCCTTCTGACCCCAAGACTGGTTTGGCTTCTGCCCAACCCCAGGGGCAGGTCCATGCACTGAAACACACCAAAATGACGCGTGCTGAAGTGGAAACTCGACCATCTCCATTTCGGGACTGGGCTTCAAGACCACATCTGACCCAGACGTGATGTGGGGCTTTCACTCAATCGTAGACTTCATTCTACCTGAAGGGGAGTTGAGGTTAGACACCATAGGGGTGGCACCCAACTGGAGCTCTCTGCTCTCCTAGTTCAGGTCTCCCAGCTTTCTCCTCGGTGAAAGCCAAACCAGTATTGGAGTTTTGTTTGCCACACTTGATTTTGCACTATAGAAACTATCCCCCAAAAGGTGTTTGTTGAAGCATCTTGAACTCTGCTCTAGAAATAGTGGGTGCATAAACACTCTCTATGAAGTATGTGTGGTTTGAAAGTGTTTGTGATAGCATTCTCTAGTTTAGAAAATCAGTAAACTTGCATTAAATATTGATGCCAAACTGTTTCCTGCCACTCTGAGCATAACTGAATTTCTGCAAAGACTATGCATTAGTCGTGATTGCTGCTTAAAGTCAAGATAACAAACACACACTAAAATATACACATCTAAACACATGTGTACAATGCAGGTGTGTTGTGTTCTGTGTACTTGCACTGGGTGAGCTCCCAACTGCTTCACCAACATGGACATGGTTTCCTGAAAGGCTGGAAGATTGTTTTGGCAAGTTCAGCCCTTCAATGAACTACAGCGGCACCCCATTCCTGGTTGTAGCTCTTTATCACAAATTCCAAAACTTTAAGGTAAGTTTTCAGAAGTGCTGGTAGAATAAAACATTGACTGGGTTGTCACTTGAAAATAAACCCTTTTTACTCTCTTAGGGTTATTACTCCAGTAGGAATCACTTCACTCAGCATCATGTACAATTCCCCTTTATGAACAGACATTTGCTTTTTGAAGCATTAGTGCTCTGAGTACGAGCACTTAAGTCACAGCTCTGTTCTTCCTACCTATGCAAAAAAAAAGAAACTCATTCTGCCATTCAGTGTGAGTGAGCCTCAGCTTTCTCTTATGAGAAATTCCACTTTACAGTTATCAAGAGCAGTAAAGGGAATAATATTTTCAGAAAACCTAGCATACAGTACTCAATTATTAGTTACCTACTTATCTATGCAATTGTCAAGTACTATGTAAACCAGGTCATCCTACCATAGGGCCGCTAACACAGCTCATTGTGCTCTGTGTGTGTGTGTGTGTATTTCTTTTGCTAAGGCATCTATTTTTCCTTGGATAATTATAACCACAATGTTCCAGAAATTCCTTTGCTTAAGGGTTTTTTGTTTACTACTGATCTATATTTGATACAGTTTCTTTTTGGGACTTACCCTTAAATAGATCATTCTATCATGTTTTGTTTTAGCTTTTAAGTTGAAGGAATATGATTCTTCTTGTATTTTCAAGGGTTTGGGCTTTTAAACATCCCTGAGAAGTGTTAGGGTCTATCCATCTATCATCAACTATCTATGTAGCAATCATTCATGGCTGTACATGGAGAGCCCCATATTAAAGTCACGACATGAAATGCGGGGAACCATCATTCAGAGAAAAGGCAGGGGGAGGACTTGCTGAGCTCAAGATGGCTGGGACTTGTTCCATGTGCTGTTGCCTCATATGCACAGAAGAGAGCCAGTGCATGGGGGTGATGGGAGTGCAGTTTAGACCCCAGAAGAGTTATTGAATGAGGGTAGAGAGTGTGAGATGTGTTTCACTAGGAACTAAAAGTCTAGAAAGTATTGATGCTGACAAAGTGGAAGGTTAAGACAATCCAGTCCCAGGATCCTTTTGGAAGTATAATCAACACCACTTCTATCCGTGTCACAGGGTGTGGTGAGGGACTTCACCAGCTGAGGTTCTAGTTTTCACACGTGCTGTGTACAGCTGAGTCAGAGAAGGCAGGATGAGGAAGCAGGCCTACGGACTGCTCGCTCTTCTGCCACTCGCTAGCTGCGGACTTTGGTCCAGCATCTTTATCCCCGGACCTCTCCTGCCCTATTTGTAGAATGAGAAGTTTGAATGAGATGACTTTGATGGGGGTCTTTTGATTTTATCATCATTTCCTGTTTCTCAATCCCAGAAGACAAAAACAGAGATAGGAAATCAGGTTTTTTGTTGGTATTTTTTTTATTAGTATTAATTTTATTAAAATGATAGCTATGTAACATAGCATCAACAATTTTAAAG
Source organism: Talpa occidentalis (assembly GCF_014898055.3). Lineage (NCBI taxonomy): Eukaryota > Metazoa > Chordata > Mammalia > Eulipotyphla > Talpidae > Talpa > Talpa occidentalis. Next base: position 9,422,973 of record NW_023601543.1, read on the forward strand.
TATACCAATCAGTGGCACTTAGTACTTTCACAGTGTTGTACAATACCACCTCTATCTATTTCTTTTTTTTTTAATTAATAAATTTATTTATATTCCCCATACAATTGCAATCCCCCCATTCTGACCCCAATCCCTCCCCTCCCGCCCCCCACCCCCCCAAAAAGTGTCTCTGGTACATAGTTTTTGTTGATTTTGATTTTCACTTTTGTTGGTATTTTTTTGATCCCCTCCCCACAGAGTAAAGTTTAGGTTCTTTCTAGTCATGGGATGCTTATGTACAATTCAGCAAACAACCACATTTAAACACTTCCCACCACCACTTTCATCTCTGCATCAGCTACGGTGTCAGTGCACTATCACAGGCCGAGTAGCATCGGTTTCTTAGGCTTAGCTAAATGAAGTTTAAGTACTGGAGCTTAGAAATATGTTAGAAAAACTTAGCCTGGACAAAGGGCCTGGGCTTGGCTGTGATTGCAATCACAGTGGTGCTGGAGCCCCTCCCACTGATTTCAACACTTCTCTGAAGCGCCTGCAAATGTTTAAGTGTGAAGGTTCCCAGAGAATCCTGATCTTTTTAGCAAGTTGTGTTTTCAAAGCAAGCTCAAGACCACAGGGGATGCTGGGCTTAGTGTGAGCAATCAAATACCAAGTAAACAGTCTCATCCCCCACCCTTCATCACCTGTCCTTTCTCTGGGCTTTTCTATTCATTTGGGATCTGCTCTTTCATTTGGTTTAGGGGACCCCCTTCTGAGCTAGAAACCTTTGTTTTAGGCAGATTTTGCTCCTGAGATGTCAGAGCCTACATTAGCATCACTGTTTGGCATTGCCAAGGTGTTGTTTGAAATTGCTAACTTGCCCTTTGCTGAGTATGCTAAAGGCAGATGGAATGAAAAAGAACATCACTCCTTTCTAAAATCCTCCCTCTAGCTCTTTAGAGTGACAGAAGGTGACAAGAGGCAGCTGTAGCACCAGTGTAATGAAGCCCTTATCTGGCCTTGGGCCTGGCTGTCCAGCTCACACCCTGCAATCAGAATCCTGAATTTTTTCTTGTACAGAAAGGACACCACACCTTTTGGATTTTCCAGAAAAGAGAATTCTCTTTTCAAATGCTGTGCCCCCGTTCATACTTGTATTCTGACTTTGGAGTGGAAAAAGTGGCTTTGGTAGCCTACCTGCCAGGATTCTGGTCACTATGCTGTTTTAACTTTGGACAATTCTAAACAACGGGGTCATGTTTACTTTCAATTCTTTCTTCCCTCGGTGGTACACATTTGAGCTTGGGAGGTGAGCAGAGGGTCAGGAAGAATTTATCTACCTGGAGTAAAACCCCCTTCCCAGGCAGTGACATGAGAATAGGAAAGTTCCCCAGACCATCTTGGTGCAGTCCCATCCTTTGCCATTGAGGATTGAGATGCAGAAAGCTGGAGGTACAAGGTAGACATCACCCCATCCCCACCATTAATGGTCACTAGGTTCAAAAGGGGAAGTAGCTTATGCAACAATCGAACATCAAGTCAGCAGTTGAGATGGTCTCACACCAGTACTTCCTATTAGAACATGTCAATGTGTATAAAACAGGAGAGACAAGGTCCAAGAAATGAAGGAAACACAGATATGTCAACTAAGAAAGACCTTGGGACTTAGAAACCGTCTAAGGCAGAAGAGCTGACCTGCCTTGAAGGATTGTTCCCATCAGGAGCAGCTTAAGAGAGCTGAGCATACAGTTATGTGCCCTGAGGAGATGAAACACATCTAGTGCCCTGAACAGCACCCTTATACTGTTCAGGGAAACTGAGGAGGGACCTGGGAAACGTATTTGTTTTTTCGGAAACTAACAAGCTAAAGGTAATGCTCTGTCTCTGGACTAAACCCTGAAAGACACAGGCTGTAATAGCAAGGAAGCTCAACATGTCCCAGCCAATGGGAAGACAAGAGGGGTCAACTGACCCAAGGGGGCACAGGGAGAGCCAACGCAGAACTGCTGTGCAGAGAAGATACACCTTGAGATTCCACCAACAGTGCACAACCCTTCAGGCAGCAGTGCCGAGGCCCGCCCACTACACTGTGAGAGGCCACATAGCATTGTGGGTAAGAGTGATGTGTCTGGAGTCAGACAGACATAAATTTGTATCCTGGCCATACCTTGCCATTTATGTAACCTCGGACAAGGTGCTTCCCTTCATTGGGCCTTATTTTCCTTATCTTTAAGATACAAGAGACCTCCAAGTCTCACTGGTAAGATGCAATAAAATAGCACTTGTCAGAATTCCTGCTATATAGTACACACTAATATATGCTAACTGTTATTAATTACTAAGAAGCTGAGCATGAAGTGGGCCACAAGATTCAGACTCACAGTGACTTGGCTCACTAATTTGTCTGTTTTTTCTTGATGAAAGCATAAGGACACTTGTACTCCCCAGCAGCACTCTCCCGGTCTGTCAGATGAAAATAACGACGCTTTGAGGTTATCATCAGAGCTCACACGGCTGTTTGTGTATGGTGTCTCAGCCATTGGGGCACTTACTATTAACTTGGGGTCAGAGTTTCCATAGATGAATGGGAAAAGGAAGAGCAAAATGCAACAGACCTGATCTTCCCCATCCTTTGCCTGGAATGCTGGCACTGTGAAGATGCCAGCGCAGCTCCAGAAACACAGCACAGACTCTCCTCTTGGGGGCTTATCAAGGCTGATTTCAGTCAGAAGCCTCTAAAGTAACTACAAACGTCCCATCCCTCTTTGGTTAACTTAGAAAGAAGCAGCATGGGGCCTCCCTGGTGGTGCAGGGGGTTAAGACACAGCACTATGAAGCTATGCACAGCCACTGCAGCACCAGTTCGATTCCCAGCCAGGGAATTACCCATATGGTGCAGCAGACCTCTCCTGTCTCGCCCGCTGCTCCCCTCGGCAGTGTATTTCAGTCAATCCACCTGTTCTGTTCCCCACTCCGTCTCTGGTGAATCCTCTCACCCCCCACACCTCTGGCCTGCACCCAGTCCTTGTATGCATAAATTAAAAAAAAAATAGAAAGGATCAGCATTCACACCAAAATTGCTGGCTCCTCTTGTGTGCCTTCCTGGCAGACCTCTTGTGTGCCTTCCTGGCAGTCCAAGGCTTCTCCCACCAAAGTCAAACCTAGGGTGACACACACTTACCCTGTGGTCACATCAGTCATCACGAGGCCTGGCCTCAGAGCCTATTTCCACTTCCAGTTCGGTTTTGACTCCACAGATATCATTTGAGCCCCTACCATGTAGAAGACTCAGTACTTGGCTCAGAGAACACACTCAAATATTCATTGATGGATTGATGGATGAGAGCAATTACCAAAGTCAACATAACATTCTCTACCTTCAAGGTACTGACTGACATCCAGCGGGGAAGACTGATTCCTACAAAGTTAGTTTGTACTCAGAATAAACTGTGATAAAAGCTATATAAAAGTACAAAAGGTACAACTGGGAATAATTCCATCTGCAGCAATCTGGGAAAGCTATTAGGAGAAGGAAGCATTTGATATGGACCTTTGGGGCTAATTGAGACTTTGACAGTCAAGAGAAAGGACAATGCAGTCATAGAATAGAGAATAGCTTCAGTGAGGAAGCAAGGAAGAGGTGACCTTCTTTTTGGAGAATGACAAGTAATGGTATGTGTGTTTGTCTCTGTGTTTGTGTATGTTTTCACACTTGTGTGCATGGATACTGGGTCAGGTCACAGAGAACCATGATGACTATGCAAATAATTTTAGTCTCTGCTTCTATAAGTGATGGAGACCTGAGGAATATTTTGAGTAAGGGAATGATGAAATTAGATGTTTTTTTCTTTTTATATTGTGGTCTCTCCTTTCTCCCTACCCTTTTCTTACTATTCCCCCTTCCCCTCCCCTCTTGGATGCCTCCTATCTATGGTTACATTGCAAGGTTTGCCTTTGTTTGGTTTTCCTATATTCCACACATAAGTGAAACCATTCAAATTCTGGGATCAAATACTAGATAATGACACTTCGAAATTACTCAGACACAAGTGTACCACCATACTAAGGCTGCTGGGGTCAGGAGAAAAATTAGAAAGCCACAGAAGTTTGTTCAAGTGAATAAACAAATGCTGAGAAAACTCTGAGGAGAAAGTAATTGACAAGTTCTGGGGGCCACACTCCCAGACTGATAAGCAACAATTACCCTTGCGATTTCAATATCAATCTTATTTTTTTAAGAATGTGATACCAGCTGTTAACATTAGGATCAATACTTGCTACAGCAGAGGTCACTGCTGTTAGGTGCCCACCAAACACTGGGATTCATTTTTATCTTGATTGAGACTGAAAAAGAGGGACTACGCTCTAGAATCATCCAGAGGGAGTGCATTACAGGTGAAAATGATGGCACTGATAGGAATTTCATAGGCATTACTAGGTTTTAACAGTTAAAAAAGAATCATATGATTAAATAAGTTTAGGAAATTAGCCAAGAAAACTTAACTAGTTACCTTTCTGCAGGAATTTTGAAACTTTCCTGTGCTGATATGTATTGTGACCCTCCAATGAGCTAGAATACACAACATTTTCCATATTTATTTGACCTCACAACCCTTTGTTTTTGGATCAATACATGGGGCAACAGTTCTTTGGAATTCATGACAGGTAATGTGGTTGCACAGAATAGGATTAGATGCAAAACAGAATTTGGGTCTTACAGATCACCGATGATAGTGTTTATAATGGAGTGAATATGTCTCCTCAGCTCATACATTGAAACCCAATCTCCATGTGAGGTGGAGCCACTATAATGTGATTAGTTCATGAGAGTGGAGCCCTCATGAATGGGATTTGCGCCCTGATAAATGAGACATCGGAGAGCTCCCTCACTCCTCTGCCACATGATACAGGTAGAAAATGGCTATCAATAAACCAGTCACCAAATTAGCCAATGTCTTGATCTTGGACTTCGAGGCTCCAGAACAGTAAGAAATTAATTTTTATTGTTTATAAGTCATCAGTCTATGGTATTTTTGTTATAACAGCCTGAGTACACTAAGACAGTATTCTAATTTGGGGTAATTTCTATCTACCCAGCTGCTCTCTGTTTCCTAGTACAACATCCATCAATCAGAACAACTCTATTTTGAAAAAAGTAAAAGAACTGGAAACAACCGAAGTGCTCAGGACAGATGGTAAAAAAGATGTGGTACGTATACACAATGGCAATACTACTCAGCTACAAAAAAAGAAATCCTGCCATTTGCAACAATGTGGATAGACTTAGCCGGTATTATGCTTAGTGAATTAAGTCATACAGAGAAAAACAAACACTGTACAATTTCACTTATACATGGTACATAAACAAAAACAATTGAAATATAATAAAAATAAACTTTTAGATTATAAGAACAAATTGGTGGTTACCTGAAGGTAAGAGGGAGGGGAGAATAAGGAAATCAGATAAAAGGGGTCAGTTGTATGGTAAAGGAAAAACTGGATTTTCAGTGGTGAATTCATTGTATTATATATACATGCTGACATCATAATGCACAGCTTAAATGTATATAATGTTATAATATAATGTTGTTACAAAAAAAACTATTTTGCACTCATTTCAGTGGGTAAGATTGGAGATTAACTTCATTCATGATTTTTTCCCAGGCATAGATGAGATTATGTTCGCTAATACCCTACTTTCAGCCCTCTTGCTTGACTTATCACAACGGTCCATAACAAGACCTTATGCCTTTGTTGTCTCCTTTTTCCAATAAATCCTATAGAATTCTTAAAACATCAGTCTGGTTATGTCACTACTCTACTCAAGTTACAATGGCTTTCTCATACTTATTTAAGAAAAGCTCCTCTCTATGGCATCCAAAGCCCATCCAACTCAGCCCCTAAGTCATCTTGTCAACCTGAGTCCCCCCACTTTCCAGAGAAGGAATTGCTCTCTCATTTGATCTGAAGCACACTGTATTACTAAGAAAACAATTATACTGGTACATCTTGTTATGTGTATATGTGCTCCGATCCAGGTCTTGCCTCTAGGAGTTGCATGAGATTGGGCAGGCACTTACATTTTCCAGTGAATTACATGTGACTGGTATGTTTCCTCTCCTGTGCCACCTCAGTGTATTGTGAAGCCGAGGTGAATTGTCCTGCTGAGCCAAGGACACAGTTCTCCCACCTATGACTCACCACTGCCCTTTAGCTTCAAGCATGACTGCTTTGAAGTTCAAGAATAGTCAGTTCTAATTTTAAAAATAACTCAGAAAAGGAAAAAACAACTCATTAAAAAACAAATAAACTCTCACTACAGTACAATATGTCAATCCTGAGTCATATCAAAATTAATTGAAATGCCTTCTTTTATATTCAGCTACCTACAGATATTTTCCCTTTACTGTCACTGATTTAGTTTCAAAGAGCAGCTGTTATTCCCTTTGATAAATTGATCAAGACTGCCACCTATTCGCTATTTGGCTGAAATGCTACACATGTGGTAGTTTTCTCATACTCACTAAAATCTAGCAAGTTCCCCCTGAGAAGCTGCCATTCAAGGGATCCAGAGAGCTTCTCTGGGGAAGGAAAAGGGGAGAGGGGCTGTGGCCAGAGATCATCTCTTCCAATCTATAGAAAAATGTAACTTCACTCTTGCTGAGGGAGACACATGGGTATTCAAAGCAATTGTCACAGTCATAAACCCCCACACTAAAAACATGTCTGTGCTGGTTATTCTCTAGTTAGTGCTGCCAGAAAAAAATACAGAATGCCAAATGAAATTTGAATATCAGAGAAACAATAAGTACTTTGTAATTAAAAATATGTACCCAATATTGAAAGAGACACATACCAAACCATTTTCATCACTTACCTGAAATTCAAAATTAAGTGCATATATGCCTTGTCTTTTTATTTGCTGAGTCTGGTGACCCTACTGTAGTGTCCCCTTCCCACTCATTCTCACCATTATTTTCTGGCTTTCGTTTGAATTTGGCCAATGGGAAGTACTAGAATGAGATATAAGGGTAGAAGAAGAAACTAGCAACTTATCCTGCCCCATTATGCTCATGGCAATGACTATATTCATCACTGACCCCAAATCCTGCCTGGTGTCCCCTATTCCATGGCTTCGTGTTGTCTCCAGGTTCTGGTCATTCTATTCCTGTCACTTTCCCTTTCAGGCCTAGGGATGACAGGGGTTCCCATAGTCTCAGATTTCTGGTGCTGCAACATCTCATAACGTTTGCTTAACTCTGCTCATCATTCTGCAGCCAGGGTCTTCATTCCACGGTTTTCAACTATTCACCACAAGAGTGAACCTATCCCTTTAGGTCATCCAGCCTGGTCATCTGTTGCCTTGCAGGGTGGGAACCTTGGGAGTGGTGCAGGATGGAGGAAAAATAACTCAAAGTCCAAGTAGTGAGAGAGAGGCCTTGAAGGGCTACATCTCTGGAGATACAGTGTCAATTTCCGGGCCAGACTCACATTTATGTGAGGGTCAGATTCAGGGATGGTGGGCAAGTCCAGGGAGGAATGTGTGGAGGAATGTGTGTGGTGGGGATGTGGATGGGGGATGCATAATAGTCTGGCACAAGCTAGGGGAGAGTGAATAGGGGCTATTGTCTGGGGGGGCACCATTGTTGCTGCAGATCAAAACATCTTGTCTCTAGTCCCTGTTTACACTTGACTTCCTATCAAGGTGGTCTAGCTGGTTATGCTAATCTTGCCATAATGTCTGCCTGCTGTTTTCAGCAGATATCCTCATACCAAGACTTTTGTCCTGGTGAGAGGCTCCCTGCCTGACTCTACACTTAGCTTAATCAGTAGCAACTTGGGGCACCAAGCAAAACCCCGAGAACAAGGCAGGGCCAGGGGGATCCACAGTCATCAAAAACAGATTGTTTTCAAGTATAATAAAAGTGGAATTTTGAACTCAGGAAAAATTTGACCCCACCCAAAAAAATACCCCCACTAAGCACTGTCAGTGATGACAACAGCCCCGTGATCCACAGCCAGTTAACATATCTTGCAATCAGTGACATTTAGGGTCTTGGTGACCCTCTTGGTAGTTTTCAGCTACTGTACTCTGATGCTGAAATGAGATGTTTCCAGGCCTGTCCAGGCACAATACCTTCTAGACTTCTTCAGGGAAATATCAGAAAGAACCTCAAGGATCTCTATCCTGATAGAGACAAGCCCTTTCTGCAGACTGGAAGACCAAGACCTATGGAAGACCAAGTCCACTGAGAATCTCTATCCAAGGCCACCCTCACTGACTTTGACTCAGTTACCTCGGCAGCATCTCAGCCATACCCAAACATACATTTATTACTTCCTTCGTTGGCCCATCCATTCAAGCAATATGCAAGTGTCCAGAGCTTAATATGTGCCAAGCACTATGCTAAGTGCCATAAATCAGAAATGAATTCTGACTTGATCTTTGAGGGGCTCCATTTTAGTGGACATATTCACAGAAAAAAGGGGGAAAGGATGTAAGCAATATTTTGAGCCTCATGTTACAGATGAGGAAACTAAGCACAGAGAGGTTAAATAGCGCGTGTAAGTTCATATAGCTACTAAGTCATAGCACAGATGAGCGTCACACCCAGGTAACCTGGCTCCAAGATTAACACTCTCAACCACTACATTCCTAATATGTTCTAGGTGCTAAGGAGACAAAGCCAGAGAAGACAAGTTCCTTGTCCTCAAGGATTACAAAGTCTGGGGGGGAAAGACCCAGAGACATGTATTTATAGGTCAAAGTGATTACAAATCTCTCTTCCTTGCTTTAGACTTTGTCCAACTTTAAGGCAGACCCTTGCAAGTCCCCCCTCCCAACCCCCAGATCCTAGCTGGTTTGAAAATTCTTTGACAGCTAGTTCTATTCACGATCTGGGTCCTGCCACATTGAGCAGAAGAAATCTCCTCTGCACACTGCTGGGTTTGGCTGACAGACCCTCTTCAAATGCCTTGGCCAAGGTGTTACACCACTCCTCTACCTGCTCCAGACTAGCCAGGACCTCAGGCGGCCACCCCTGGTCCAGAACCACCAGCTGGCCAACTAGCCTCCCCCTGTGAGAAAGAGATTTAGACATTTTCTGTGAACAACTGATTCCACAGGAACTCTTGTTACCATAGCAACAAAAATAAGCCAACAGCTGCCTTCTAATCCCTGAGCCTGGAGAACATGGAATTGACAGAGGAAAAACACAGACCTCTCGAGCGGGTGCCGACCTTCTTCCCTCAGCTGGATGAGGACGGGCAGAGCTGTTCACCCTGTGTTGATGAGGTCTGAGCATCCTCTGCAGTGCCCCCCACCCCCATTGCCCCATAGAAAGAAAATAGGGGCAACATAGCTTAACTGCCTCTATTATTTTCAGCAGCTTCAACTCTCTACCAACAGCTAGAATGCATGATTTGGCAGTGGCAGTAGGTCTGGAAAGGAAGTAATTTGTGTTTACTTAATCGTGCAAAAAATTATTGCTAATAATACAAGCTAACAATTGTTCACTATGTATTGGGTGCTATACTAAGCACTTTACATATACTATTGCTTTTGCTCTATTTTGTTAATTCTTAGAAAAATATGCAAGGTAGGGATTATGACTATCCCCATTTTACATATGCAGAAAGTAAGGATCAGAGCAACTAGGTAACAAACCCAAGACAACACAGCTAATGAATGGTAGGGCAGGGATTCAAATCCAAATCTGTCTGACTATGAAGCTCATGTTCTTAACCTCTCTTCCATGTTGAACAACTTCAAAATTCCTATTGGGAGAACCACATCAACTTAGGAGTTGTTTGATGACAGTGTGGCGGTGGCTCTGCTAGAAGAGGGGAACAGCAAATCCTATGTCACATGCTGGATATGGTGGGAACTTAAAACAGGCCACCTAGGACAACCAGCCCCAATATGGATGATTGTAAGAAATGCCACAGTAGGCAAAATGGGAGGTACCAGGCACTCCAGCCATTGATCGAGGCCGAGTCTACTTTCCAAACTTGTCAATGCATATATTGGCTGCCAATTACATTGGGAAATGTTGGACTTTCTAGTATATTCTAGAGAATTGATCAGCTTAGTAGCCCAGGTCAGCATTCATTCCCTCTTGAGTGTTTCAGGTCTGTGGTCTGCTTTCAAGGGTCAGTCTTACAATTTGTCTTTGATTCTTTGTGTGATTTCTTTAGAGTCCACATTAAGTGAAACCATCATCCAGTATTTATTTTTCTCTTTCTGGCTCACTTCACTTAGAATAATATTTTCCAGGGCCTCCCTGGTGGCCTAGGGGTTAAGTCTCAGCACTATCACCACTATGACCTGAGTTCAGTCCCTGACCAGGGAGCTGACCCACACATGGCGCAGCAGACCTCTCCTGTCTCTCCCGCTGCTCCCCTTAGCAGATCTGCTCCCCTCAGTAGATCTGCCTGTTCTGCTCCCCACTCTGTCTCTGGTGAACCCTCTCCCCACCCCGCACCTCTGGCCTACACCCCAGTTCTTCTATGCAAAAATAAATATTTTTTTTAAAAAGAATAACCTTTTCTAGTTCTATCCATGTTGCTGCAAATGGCATCAATTTATCTTTTTTGATCCCTGAGTAGTATTCCACTGGGTATAAGTACCACATCTTATTGATCCACACATCTGTTATGGGGTATTTAGGTTGTTTCCATATCTCAACTATTGTAAATAGTGCTGCTATAAATATATAACTTCAGATTTCCTTTTGATTTAGCATTTTTGTGCTCTTTGGATAGAAACCTAGGAGTGAGATGGTGCACAGGTGAATTGGTGGTAGAAATTCTTTTTTTTTTTTAAAGATTAATTTATTTATTTATACAAGCACTGGGTACAGTCAGAAGCGCGGGAGGGTGAGAGAATTCACCAGGGCCAGAGCGGGGAGCAGAGCAGGCAGAAGGACCGAAGTACACTGCTGAGGGGAGCAGCAGGCGAGACAGGAGAGGTCTGTCGTGCCATGCGGGACCCTCGCCCGGCGGCCGGGGATCAAACCGGTGCTTCGGAGGCTGCGGGCAGCTTTGCAGCCCAGTGCTCAACCGCTGCGCCACCAGGGGAGGCCCAGTGGTGGAAATTCTACAGGGACTATACCTGAGAAAAGAAAGCAAGCATTGCGCAAAAGTGAAAAATGATGTAAAATATATATAATTTTTTTAATTAAAAAAAAAAGAAACCTAGGAGTGAAATTGCTAGGTCATACCTGTGAAAAAAAGAAAAGGGGAAAAACACAAGTGCCATAGTGGGTGTGGAGAAAAAGGAAGCATCTTAGTAAGCTCTTGGTGGGAATGCAGACTGGTCCAGCCCCATGGAAAGCTGTGTGGAGGTTCCTTAAATTACTTTTTCTTTTTCCATACCACATATAAGTGAGATCATGTGGTACTTCTCTTTCTGATTAATTTTACTTAGCCCAATGCCCTTCAGGTTCATACAGGTAACAGCAAATCACGGGATAGCCTTCTTTTTGTGGAGAAAAGTCACTTTTAAAAATAAATAATGTGCTCCTCCTTCCCATTTTGCTCCATCTCCCTTCCCCTCCACTGCAGAATGTCTCTGATTTATAGCTGCCTGTTAATTTTGGGTGGTTGTTGCTATTTTCTCCCCTAATCCCTTATTTGATTCCCCTACATTCCTCCTATAAGTGAAACCATCCAATAGTTTTCTTTTTCCTTCTGGCTTATTCACTGAGCATAATCCCTTCTAGTTCCATCCCCGTTGCTGCGAATGGCATTAGTTTGTCTTTTTTGATTGCTGAATAGTATTCCATCGTGTATATATACCACATCTTTTTGATCCAGTCATCTATTTTTGGGCATTTGGGGTGCATGTGTGAATTGGTGGTAGGAATTCTATGGGGACTATACCTGCTAGGAGAAAGCAAACATGGTACAAAAATGAACAATGATATAAAATATATCTAAATAAATTATAATAAAAGACATAATGGCCAAAAAATTCCCAAATCCGGGAAGTAATATAGATATAAAATTTATATAGATTCAATTCAACGTCGTTTTCAACGAGATGCATTATAATACAATGACTTAAAAAATCAAGGAAAAAAGAAACATTTTCGAAATAGTGTGTTCATGTCCAAATTTCTCCTTTTCATAAAGATACCAGTTATATTGAATTAGGGCCCACCCTCATGCCAACTGCCCATGCATTTATTTTAATTATATACCTAGAATCAGGGAAATCATCCAGTGGGTGGGTCTATGTCCGAATGTATTAACTGTGATCCAGCCAAGAATGGTCAAGAATCCATTTATTATCTGACTCACAGCTCCCTTCTCTAAACAATGTAGCCTTAGGAACACCAAATAGCAATATTAATTTGAACAAAGCATCAAACTGTCGTCCAAATGTTTGTGTGCTCATCTTTCCCCAGTGTATAGTTCTCCAAGTGACCCTATGTCCTTTTTTGGAAGGACTGGAGAAATCTTTACAGTATATATGTCCATGTATTCCAAGGTCCCTCCTCCTAGGGAGCCAGCTTTGCTTTCAGACAGGCACAAACCAGGCCCACATCTGGACACTAGGCAATAGATTGTGCCCTCTTACAGGGCAGCCTGCTGCCCTCAACTCCCTGATCATCCATCTTTGTTGTTTAATTAAATAGACTGAGCAATGTGTGGCTGTGCAGCTACATTGCACTAGGGATAATGTATTCACTTACCATCTTCCAGCTCTTATGGTCAGGGTCACTGACTGCTATTCTGACCTTAATGCTCAGTGTGCTAACTACATCTACTTGGCATCTGATAGTTAAGTGTCACCATCTGTCTTTGATCACTTCAGGATCCTATTATCCTTCTTGTTGTCAATGAAGCTCAGTTCTGTGGTAGCCTCACCTTCCATCAATCCTGAACTAGAGAGAAGGGCAACCAGTAGAATTCTCTGTAATACTGATATACCTCGCACTAGCCTATTTTTATTGCTTTGGTAAATGAAGTATTCTTCAGGAACTCCTGTGGAACATACTTTCCTACCCTACGTAAATATATCTAGCAAGCTCACATCTCTGTACCTTTTTATCTCTTCCTCCATGACCTGCTAAGGCAAGTATGCCATTTCTACTTCACTTTGTGTGGGATATCACTTTGTCTAGCTTTCTAGGGGTCATCTTAGCAAAGCAGTTATCTTGTGTCCCAGGATCTTTGAAAAGATGCTAAATCCTGCATCTAAGAGTTGTTCCCAATGGTTGTGCTCATCCTTTTTCAACTTTATTTCCCTTCACCTGGATCCCTTGCAATCCAGAACGATATATACTGGACTGGTATGCATAGCCAGCACATACTTGCTGGGTCCTACAGCGCCTCTGGAGCAGACTGCCTTTCTCCTTCTAGTGAACACGACCCACCTAAAATATGTTGTGAGTGATTAGATATTATAATGTGAGGTAAGTCAGATCACTAGAAGATTAAATATTCTCTCAATGAGGAGAAGCCTCTCTGTTGTCTTCAAGCAAAGGGGAAGCACTATCTCTTAACATGGAGAAATATGCTTTTCCATAGGAACAGAAGGTTCTGGGAATGTCAGACTTCAAGACCTTGGAGTACTTCAATCCAGATCCCCATGCCAAGAATACGACATGACCTTGGATGAGATCTTCAACTGATGGAAATTTCTAGAAGTACTGGTAGCTATAAGCTGACAGTTAAGAGCACTCCCAGCACTTGGAGAAAAAATGTTTTTAAGTCCTGAAGGGCGATCCTGGTGGCAGCAGCAGAACATTCTTCACTTCTTCATTTTTATTAAATTCCCCAGATGATTCTGAGGCACACTAAAGTTTGAGAGTAACTGCCCCAGGTGATAAAATACACATTCACCTCCACTATGCTTAAAACATTTCTAGAAGAGTTGGAATTTCAGGCAAGGATTGAGGAGGACATAGGCCTTCAAAATTGAGGATACCTTTGATTTTTAATAATATTCAAGTAGCAAAAAATGAAGTTTTAACAATTTAAAAAATATTTCTAATATTGTTACTTGGATTCTATACAGAAGGAGGTTTTCTTCATGAAGCAAATATAGAATTCCCCCCAACCTCATTTTCTCTAATCTCTTAAAAATGTGGACATTACCAGCGAATGTTGTTTAGATAACATATATGGCAGTCTTTAGAGAAAGTCTTTACCGTGTACTACATTTCAATCTCACAGGTCTCCCTCTGGAATCAGTTATTCTTTTATTTGCCCACTAGTGGACACTGTTGTGCTTCTGAACTTAAAACTGTTTTGTGATGGGATGGTGAAGAGGCAAAAGAGAAGACATGAATTGAAAAATAAAATCAAAACTAATACAGCAACAATCTTGTTACAATCCTGTTTCCTTATTCACCATATAACAGGCTAATAAATGTTTATGCCGATCAAATTTAGGCTAACAAAGTGAGAAACAGCTAAACTTAACACTGCTCACAGAGGGGATACAGCAGGGAAGCTTGTTGCCTAATGACATAACTACACCACAAAACAGCACTCTATTCCCCGGGGAAATGACATAATTTCTTTTCATGCAAAATTACTTTCCAGTTTTTTAGTTTTCTATATTAACACTTTTCAATTTGAGAATGCTGTCAACCTTTTCATCAAGATTCAAACAAAATACTGAAAAGTAGAACATAACAAGCTGTCATTAAAAGGTTGGTTTGTGTTCAGATTTTGGGCAAAAGTCAATAAATGAGTTTTAAGTCATTTATAATTTATTTTAATGAATGAAATTCTGAGCTCACAGAATATAAGAATTGTTAGGAGAATCTAAGATCATTTAATTTTCTAAGCTATTGTGATATTGTGCTAGCAGTCACTTCAAAATGTTGGAGGTAGCATTTTTAATAAGAGCAATATAAGCTCCGGAACAAAATCTAGGCAAAAACTGGAATCCTGCTGTCTACCTATTGCCAGAGATTGGGCAGAGTGCTAGACCTCTCTGATCTTCCATCTATATAAGCGCGGATAAATAATACATTCCTAGCAAATTTGTTGTGAGAATTTAGTGAGATAGTGTAGGGAATAGGTCCAGTAAATCACCTGGTACAAAGGAGATTATCAGTAAATATTTGCTGGAATTCTTCAGGAGTTCTTTTTAGAGGACGTGAAAGCCCTCGGCTTTCAAATGACTACAGGCACAAGCAACCAATGGTTGACTAATGTCTCTTTCTCTTCCTAGTACATAAGTTGTATGAAAAAGACTTCTGTGTGCTTTTGTTCACCATTATGACACAAAGTAAACTGTATTTATTAGGGGCTCTTTCCATACTGGGTGAATGCATGAATACATCACTGAGATCCAAAAAAGATGAGTAGTTCCTATGACTAGGAAAGTGTACTGTTGTAGCAGTTAGAAGATAATAAGAAATGTAATAAAATGGTCCAGATGTCACAACAATTCTGAGCCATACACAGGAACTTGCTGGCTATACTCACCAAAGCTCTCAATAAGGATCACCAACCAGACTAGGTTCTGATATGAGAGTCAAGAGCCAACAATGGGGCCTCCCCAGTGGCGCAGCGGTTGAGCGCTGGGTTGCGAAGCTGCCCGCGGCCTCTGCAGCGCTGGTTCGATTCCCAGCTGCTCCCCAGCCACCAGAGGAGGGTCCCACATGGCGCGCAGACCTCTCCTGCCGCCCGCTGCTCCCCTCAGCAGTGTACTTCGGTCCTTCTGCCTGCTCTGCTCCCCGCTCTGGCTCTGGTGAATTCTCTCACCCTCCCGCGCTTCTGACTGTACCCAGTGCATGTATAAACAAAACAAACAAACAAATAAATAAAAATAAATAAATAAAACATGCCTCTATTAAAAAAAAAAAAAACAAAGAGTCAACAATGCCTAGAACGCAACAGAATCTCCTTCCTGTCTACGGATCCTGCCATGTCTGAACACTACCAGCAAACCATCCCGCAGAAGGCTGCCGCACCACCTTAATTATGCTACACTTGAGAAATGCGAGAATGCGTGGTATTTTAGCATCAGGTTTCTGCGCTCTATCTTTCCAACAACAACAACAAAAAGAATCAATACACTGAAGTATTATCGGTGCCATGAATGTAGTTATGTCCAAGTGTAGTGAGGTACCAGTAGTTTTGTGTATTTTCTTTTTTAAAAAAAGATATTTCTTTATTTATGCATACAAGAACTGGGGTACAGGGCAAAGGTGGGGGGGGGTGAAAGGATTCACCAGAGACAGAGTGGGAAACAGAACAGGCAGATTGTGAAATACACTGCTGAGGGGAGGAGCAGGCGAGCCAGGAGAGGTCTGCTGCGCCATGTGGGTCGCTCCCTGGCTGGGGATCAAACTCGTGCTGCAGAAGCTGCGTCTAGCTTCATAGGTTGCATCTTAACCCCTTGTGCCACCAGGGAGGCCCAGTTTTGTGTATTTTCTAGAGAAAGAAAGCAACTCTTGGGCCTCCCTGGTGGCACAAGTGGCTATGTCTCAGCACTATGAAGCTATGGGCAGCCACTGCAACAGGAGTTCAATCCCCGCCCAGGGTGCTACCCACATGGTGCAGCAGGCCACTCCTGACTTGCTTGCTGCTCCCCATAGCAGTGTATTTCAGTAGATCTGCCTGTTCTGCTCCCCACTCTGTCTCTGGTGAATCCTCTCACCCCTCCACCCCACACCTCTGGCCTACACCCCAGCTCTTGTATGTAAATATTTTTTTTAAAAAAAGAAAAGAAAGCAACTCTCCTGAGCTCACCATATTTATCAGTTTCATTCCCAATTGTTTCAAAGTATTTCCAGCGCTGGGGATGGGATCTGTCTGGTGCATGCTGAATCCATCTATCTAGTCGTTGAAGGGCTCTTGGTTTGCCATGTTAATTTCCAATGCTATGTATTTTGCCAGTGTTCTTTACCTTTGTTTTTTTTTTTTCTGTGTACACAGAAAGCAATATATCATGGAAGCACAGAGGAGTAAGAAGTATCATGTAATTCAAAGAAAACTGGATGAGGAGTCAGACAAATCTGGTTTATATTCTTGGTTCCTCCACTTACCAGATATATTACTTTTGACCTTATTCTCAAAGAATCATTTGTCTGTTCGAACCTGTCTGGGGGTTACCTAAAGTATTGATATGAGGTGCTTGGAACTCACTCAGGGATATAAAGCAGTAAGAACCTTTGTAAGACAAATGAACAACCTGCAGCTGCTTGGGACAAAAGAATATAGTCCAGGCAAACAATAAGGCACCAAAGCCTGGGAGGAACAGTCAGAGAAACAGTTCCTTTGGGAAACCCAGACATTCAAAAGTGTATGCTAGGGAATTTAGCAAGCTACATGCAGATACAGGGCAGAATGTATGCTTACAAAAGACCAGAGAAAACTTAAGCTTTCATCTCTAGTCTTAAATCGAAGAAGCAAAGGCTAAGGCAAAGATGTCAACAGCCTGGCTAAGTTTCTTTCTTCCTTTTTTTTCTTCTTCTTTGCATATTCTTTGCATATTCTCTCATTTTTCTCTCTCCCTCCCTCCCTACATCCTTTCCCCCACCCAGCCCCTTCCTTTGGCTCCTGGTAGCAAAAGAAATCTCTGTCAAAACATGACCTGCACACAAGCTAAAAGGAAAAAGACAAGAGACCACACATAACAAAAACTGAACTCTTTAAACAAGCAGATTCTGGAAAATGGCAGCAGGGTGAACACACAGGGCTTGCCTCCTCCACATATTCACAACCAGATTACACCTAGACAAAACAACACCTGAAAGATAAATGGATGACAAATGCAAACACCAAGAATAATGGCACAGCATAAAAAGGTAGGAAAAATCGTAACCAACTTGTGTTTAGAGCAATAGCAGGGCAGTACAACCCATGAAAGGGAGGGGTAGTTGTCATTTGGAGCTGTTAATTCAAGGACACACACACATATGTCTGGACTTTAAGACCCAGTAGCTAGAGAAGGGGGTGACAGGGTTGGCTCCAGGACAGAGGGTGCACCACTGGAGAACTATCAGGGTAAGGGTGCATGTGGTGATTGTCAGCTTGAGTCTGTGGCTCCCAAACTGGAAGAGTTGGGACTCAAACTGTTTGGGAAAGCAAGATCAGATCACCTGTGTCTCCTCAGAAAAGCAGCTACTATTAGCAGCCTGTGGCTGTGCTACGCAAAACATACACACACCCCCGCCCCACCTTACCCTACCCAAGGCCAAAACTGAGACAACTGTTTGCTCTCAGTAGCCAGAGTCTGAAGCATCTGGATTTAACATTTGCTGTTATAGGAAGCTCAACTTACCACCAAGAAGAAGCACAGACTTTGTGTTAAAGGATGGAGGGCAGTCCTGCAGGCAAATAGCAATTGAAATGTTAGGAACAACTATACTTAGATAAAATAGATTTCCAATTTTTAAAGATAATTAAAGGTAAAGGTGGATATTATTTAGTATTAGTAAGGGCCTCATAAAGTAAGAAGAAATAATACACACACACACACACACACACACACACACACATGCCCCAAATGATGGAGTACCATGATATATAAGGCAGTTATACTGACAACAACACAATAATACCAGGGGATCTGAACAGTCTACTTACAACTTTGGACAGATAAACAAGACAAAGAATAAGCAAATCATAGATTTAAATGAGCCAAACCAAATAGGACTAACAGACATAAACAGAATTCTCCACCCAAAAATCTATGAATACATATTTTTTCAAGTACACATGAAACATTTTTAAGAATATGCCATACGTTGGGACATAAGTCAATTGTCAATAAAACTATGAAACCATATGAAGTACAGTTTCTGACCATAATACCATAAAACTGGAAATCACCAATTAAGAAAACTAGAAAAATGTTTAAAAAACATTGAAAACTAAGCAATATCCTGCCTAACAGATATAGGATAAAAGAGGAAATTAAATCTGAAATCAAAAAATACTTCAAGACTAATAAAAGCGAGGATACAAGCTACCAGAATCTATAGAATGAAGCAAAAGTAGTCTTAAGAGGGAAGCAGAAAATATTTCAAGAAGTACTATGCCTAAAGCGACTTGAAAAAGAGGTACAAAAAGAGGTGTTTTTTTTTTTTCTTCCAGAGTTAGAAGGAAAGAAATGATGAAAGTAAGAATGGAAGTAAACAGAAATTTAAGAGATCAGTGAAACTAAGAGTTGGTTCTTTGAGATGATAAAATTGATAAACCTCTATAGCTAGACTAACAAAGAGAAAAAGGGAGGAAACATTAGAAAGATTAGAAATAAAGAGGTGAAATTACCAGATAGCATAAAAATAAAAAGGGCTATAAGAGATTACTATGAACAATTACACACCAATAAATTCAATAATTAAAGAAATGGACAAAATTCTACAATAATGTAGTTTACCAAGACTAAGCCAGAAAGAAAAAAAAAGGAGTTGAATAAATTGGTCACAATTATGGAAATTGAAACAGTAATAAAAAATCTCCCCCAATACAAAACCCAGGGTCAGACAGATTTATAAGCAAATTCTATCAAACCTTTAAAGAAGAACTTGTTCAAATTACTATAAAAATCCAAGAACAATGAATACTCCCTAATACATTTTATGATGCCAACATTACCTTAATACCAAAATCAGACCAAGACAGCACAAGAAAATTGCACACCAATATCCCTGATGAATATTGATGCGAAAATCTTCAACAATATATGAGCAAATCAAATTCAACAAAACATTACAAGGATTATACATTATGATCAAGTGGGATTTATACCAGAGATGCAAGGATGGCTTAATAAATGTAAATCAACCTATGTAATACATTACATCAACAAAAGATAAAAATCATGATAATATCACCAGATGCAGAGAAAGCATTTGATAAGATTCAGCATCCATTTATGATAGAAACTCTAAATAAGGTGGGAATAGAATGAACCTACCTCAACATAATAACATCCATATTACAAACCTACAGCCAATATAACACTTAATGGTGAAAAATGAAGAAAAAGATGCCCGCTGTTGCCACTTCTGTTGAACTTAGTATTAGAAGTTTTAGCTAGCATAATCAAATACTAGGAAATACAAGGAATAAAGGTTGGCAAAGAAGTGAAACTATCATTAGTTGCAGGCAATATATATAGTCTATATAGACTCCACCAAAAAGTTACTAGAAACAATCAATGAATGCAGTAAAGTGGCAGGTTGTAAAATCAACATAAAAATAATCTGTTGTGTTTTTATATACAAACAATGAACAGGTACTGATGAGGCAGTCTACTACGATGGCCTAGCAGGTGCAGCAGTGTAGTATAATGATTAGGAGGGTTGGGCCTGGAGCCACACTGCCTGGGTTTGACTTCAGTTATGCCGTTTTCTAAACGAACTCTTTTGAGTTCTCTGTGGTTCAGTTTCCTCCTCTGGGAAATAGAATAGTGGTACCTACCTCATAAAGTTGTTATGAAATTAATTTCCTTAATAAAGGGAAAACATCTGTTAAGTGTCTGAAGGATATTTTATGTTGCTATTATTATTCCCCCATTTATCTTTTAACTTCTGTGGACCCCCAGGGATCTTTCTTTGGCTGTCTGCTGTTGTCCACCTACTGAGTACCTACGTCACCACTTCACGCCCATGGGTTCAACTAAAATTTATGTTCATTTCAGTTTTGCGAAAGGTGACAGCACCACTGCTGAGAATCCACAAATGCCAATATCCGTGACCTGCCGTCTAACTATATATTAGTGCTGTCACGTCCTAAGACATGTAACATATTTCTAAATTCTCTGCCAGAAAATCTCCCACAATAATGAGCAAGCCTACTTTGGTGAGCTAGACTGAACTACGTGAGTCTTCTCCTTGGTTCCTTCACAATAAGTAATCCCTGACATCATGGGGGCATGGATCCTTTGAAGAATCTAAAGGACTATATTACCAACCAGCAGGGAAATACACACATATCAACACAGGGTGAAAGTCAATTTCACCAGGTTTCCAGACCCCTTATATCCCATGCCTAGCTACAGAAGGTCATAAAGATGGACCCCCAGATATAAACCTCTGCTAAAATTCAATCTTTGCTTACACCTCTGAGTCTTTATGTTGGGATTGAGTGGATCTGAAAACAGAACCAAGGAAAGTGAAAACATAAATCTAAGTGAAATATATCTGAGGGAAAAAATAGACCTAAGTTGGCCTTGGCCATCCTCCCTAGACCTCCTTTCTCTTTGGGGCTCCCAATTCTGCCTCTTAACCAAAGGAGAGGGAAGTCTGTGGCAAGTAATTACAAGTTAAGAAAACAGACCCAATTAAGTCCTGTAACTCAGTTGACATCATCTATTTATTGATAGTTTGCTAGTTCCAATAAAACACTTTCTTTTAAATATCCCACATGGTCTCACCCTTGCAAGTAATTACTCTAATATTTTAATGAAAATTAATGGAATCAGGGAATGTAAAGTGCTTAGAATAGCAGCTGGCATATAGCAAGTGTGATATCACTTGCTGTTGTATTATGTGCACACAGAATGAGTATTTTTAAAAAGATTTATTTATTTATACAAGAACCGGGGTACAAGCCAGATGTGCAGGAGGGTGAGAGGATTCACCAGAGAGAGAGCGGGGAGCAGAACAGGCAGACGGACTGAAAGCACTGCTGAGGGGAGCAGCGGGGGAGACAGGAGAGGTCTGCTGCACCATGTGAGTAGCTCCCTGGCCAGCTGGGGATCGAACCTGCACTGCAGAGGCTGCGGACAGCTTCACAGCGCTGAGCTCGACCCACTGCACCACCGGGGAGGCTCACACCCAGAATGAATATTAAGGGGTGTTTCCCAATATAATATATCAGGGGAGGAGGAGAGAATGGGGAAATTAAAAGGAGGAAGAAAGAGGAGTCGAAGGAAGAGGGAAAAAAAGAGGAAGTAGAAAAGGAGAAAGAAGACCTCCCGTTTACTGAGGGATTGATATGTAATGGGAGCTATTTTAAATGCTTTATCCCTCATTTAATGCTTACAGAAACCCTAAGAGATAGGAGCTATTATTATCCCCATTTTACAGATGAGGTAGAATCTCAAAGAATTTCTTATATGTTACAGATCACAGAGTGAACGAATGACAGAGCAGAAATGGGAAGGCAGATTTGCTTTATCCCAAACTCGCACACACATCTACTGTTCCTCATATAGTTTCCACTGTAAGAAATCCATTTTAAAATGATTGCAGCAAAAATGTTTGGTTTCTAATCATGTGCATGTTTCACACTTAGTGATAGTGACAACTATACAATTGATTGTATTCCTTCTTTACCTTCACCACTCAAAAGATGACAATCAAATCTGAAGCTCAACCACAACAATTATGTTGGCTCTCAAGCTGGAATATTTGAGGAATTTTTCTTCCATGGACTGAATTTTCAATCTCAATCTCTATTTTTATTAGTATTTCAGTATGACTGTATTTGTTATAAGGCAAAATCTTTTGTGCCAAAAAAGGGGACACAAAATATGTACATAAATAAAAAATGAATATGTTCACTTCCTGGTTTGAAAATTATTCCTACAATGTACTGTATGGTGCTCATTTGTTTTTCAACGCTTTTCTTCATATATTACAAATCCTTTATCCCAATCTCTGTCCCATCCCAACCTAATAACAGAGGCCCGCTCCAACCCTATTTTAGTTATTTAACAAACATTTACATGAACTTAGGAGCCAGGTGTTTTGCTCTGCTAGAATTCTCAGCTACTTCTCATTGCAGCCTTATGACAATGGTTTCTGTTATCCTTCACTTTATAGATGGGAAGCTGACACACAGAGAGGTCATGTAGCTATTTAATGTCACACCAGTAAGACGCTCAGCCAAGATTTAAATTCAGGCAGTCTTGCTTGAATCTACACCTTCAAGTGAGGCTGAACCACATCAACCACCACCAATGAGGTCACATAACATGGGATATAATAAAGTCTTAGCAAATATTTGGTGAGTAAATGAGTGACTGAATAAATAAACCTCAAGACTTGTCTAGGGCCATCCTTACTTCCCTTGGAAGCTGGTCTTTTGCTTTCACAAAAACTCTGATTCAGCTTGGTCAATGGATTAAAGCCCAAAATTTACCTTCTAGGCTTGGCATCTGTTATCTAGTTTTTCTGGCATGACCCTCTCTAACCCCTAAGCACTCTGACTCAGATTCACCCTATGGTTCTCTCGGTTAAAGCAGGGCCCTGCCCTAGTGCCAGTCCATTAAGAAACAAATGCTAAGACTGTCCCACTTGTCTGGACTCCTGAATAAGATCCCCCCAGGTACCCTCAAAGGGGTGGCTCAGGAATTCTGATGATGTCTGTACTGCTCTGGAATTAGTGCATAGTAGTAATTTGCATGCCCATGTGTTCCGTCCACATTTGACAGGTATCATCTAAATATGTACCAACTAATACAGGGCAGGTCAGGGGGGGTGGTTTATTGGAGGAAATGATGTTTGGGCTTTAGGTATAAAAAATAAGGTTGTTTCAAGCCATTAAGTATGGAAAAATACATATTAGCAAAGGTATAGTCCTTCTATTTCCTGATGGAACTATATGAAAAGACCTTATTTTCATTCCCTTTCAACTCTAGTTTGTGTTGGCTATTCTTTTTTGTTAATATTTTATTGAATCTGATGAATTGAACTGATACTAGCTATAATAATTTGAAAGTAGGGCCTCCCCTGCTGGCGCAGCGATTGAGCGCCATGCTGCGAAGCTGTCCGCAGCCCCTGCAGTGCTGGTTCGAACCCCAGCTGCCAGCGAGGGTCCCACATGGTGCGCAGACCTCTCTTGCTGCGCCCGCTGCTCCCCTCAGCAGTGTGTTTTGTTGGTCTGCCTTTTCTGTTCCCCACTCTGCCTCTGGTGAATCCTCTCACCCTCCCACGCTTCTGACTGTACCCAGTGCTTATATAAATAAATCTTTAAAAAAAATAATTTGAAAGAAAAATAATTTTATCCAAAATATTATTAAAAACCATCATGCTACAGGGTCTCCAATCCAATTTTGCCTTTCCCTGTGGCCCTTCTTCTGCCTCTCTTTCTCCTTTTCACCCAGAGTTGGCCTGGTCACTAAAGTAGGATGAAAAGGACAGAGAGATCCCCCAATAACATGAAATTAAAAGTGACCCAAGTAGGGCATTAAACCTGAGTGTTCCTTGTGCTTTCCCCAAGAACATTCCAGAGCATGGTACACCTCATCCAGACAGAAAAAGGAAGACCTAGGAGAACATTCCTGAACATATGCCAATGCTCCCTGGTCTTGAGAGAAACTCCCTTTATGCTGTGAGGATCCTGGAAGAATCCCAGTTCTTTGAAAACTCTCTCCAGGGTAGGTGTTTCATAATTTGAAGGGAAAAAAGGAGCAGGGAGAAAGAGGGCCCGAGGTGACAGAAAGGCTGAGAGAGTGAGAGACAGTATTATCTGTACTGTTCAGGTCTGATGACAAGGGACCAAGACAACAGAACATGTTCCCTGCACAAAAACCACCCTCCGAGAGAATGGACCTCACTCCAGGTTTTCTGGTCACAGTCTGGGGTCCCGCTAAATCAGAGTGTCCTCTTCTGCCTCAATTCTCCCTCCAAAGGTCAGTGCTGTGTGGGGTTCCTGCTGCCATGCTCCACTGGGATTCCCTGGACAGTGACCGGGAGGGAGCCCAAGTCTACTTTTTCTCTCTGCTCACGATGACTCAGACCGCACTCAGGCAGTGCGTGGGCAGAAAGGCCTGCCCTTGGCCAAAGTTCCAGGCACATGAGCTGCATGGCTCAGCCCTGGACAGTGAAGTAATCGAACAAGGAAGAGCAAGGCTGACAGGAGGTACAATGATGGCAGACTTGGACGGACGGAATGGTATTTGAGCCCAAGTTATCCAGAAGGAGAGATAGACGCTAGCACTTAAAACGCAGTGACTGTAAGCCAAGCCTGGTGCCAGTTACTTTACACACATATTTTATTTCATCCTCACAACTCTACTATCATCACTCATTGTGAAGATAAGGAAATTGAGGTACAGAGAGCATTTGTGGCTGTTCATGGTTCTATGGCCAGAAAGTGGCAGTGTAGGAGTTTAAATCCTGCTCGACCAGATTTTAAAATGAATGTGTCTGCTCAGGAATGCCTCCTGGAACTCGCTCGCTCATAGCACGTTTGCTACACGCTACCTGCTTACCTGCTCCTGTAGTGACGGGGAGAAGCGGTGCCCTCAAAGAAGTAAAAGGCAGAACTGGATCTTCCCCCCACAGGTTGGCAGCAGAAAGCAGCCTGAGTTGGTTGTGAAGTCACCTGCTCCAGGAGCTGTTTGGAGGTGCCCCTAGGAGGACGGCACAGCAGTGTCGCTGGTGTTGCTGCTCCCACCCCTAATCTCTTAATTATATTTGCTCTTGGTGTCCAGCTGTCTTATGTTTCTTTCTCAGACCTTCATTTTTCAAATCCACCACAGAAGCAACACTTTCGACGCACTTGTACCATGTTAAGTGCTTGCAATGCAAGAGCTTTACTGGGCCTCACAACAATCCACTGAGGCAAGGGAAGGGTGGGAAATAAATCAAAGATCAACCAGGTAAATGAGCGGTGCGCGCGGGCAGCAGTATTCTTGGCTTATTACATAGGTGAGGAAGCAGAGACACACAACAGGGACGTGAGTACCCGAGGTGACACAGCAAGGAGGTGGCAAAGTCAGGACGGACTCCCACCCCCACCCGGGCTGCCTCTCTCTGGAGGCCTCGCTCTCCACCACTGTTGCTCCTGCCTCCCTGCCTCCCTGCCACTGTAGCCTCATCTTCTGGGTCCTCTGCTACAACTCTTCATAGGGACCTCCTGCTTGACTATGGCTCTAGAAATGGATATTACCATAGTGGCCCTGGCCTATGGCTCCCTCCTTCCACTATGATGCATTCTGAGGCTCCACACACTTCTCCAGTCCAACCCAACATCAGCTCCTGCCCACGGTTCACAGAGTTTTTCTCAATCTTGGCACTAGGGACCAAACAAAACCCAAAGTTTTCCCCTTTCAGGACTGGAAGCCTCAGCCCCTCCTGTTTCTCAACAAAGCTACTGCTCAGAAATTTCTGCAAGGCCAGGTTAAAAGCAAAGAGCTCCACCACCTACATACTAGGGCCTTTTTCTCAGTAAAAGTCACCGCAGTGGCACACTCACTCTTCACCCATCCCCTTGCAACGGGGGGCATTCACGCAAGCCAGTTTTAAATCTTTCAATAGAGAGACTCAAAACAAGTCAAAGTCACAATCCTCCTTTAGTAGTCCTGTTGTAACTAGACAAGTCTCCAGGGTGGGAAGAAGTTAGTCCCTTAACAAGGGCCCGCTCTTAATTACGCCGCTGCCAGGAATGCTGAGGCAGGGTCTGCATTCAACGCTGCTCCGGAAGACCAGCCCCGGCTCTTTGTCATCTAATCACCTGGTAAGAACATCATCTTGGCTGAGTCTTTCCAGAGCCTCTGAATGGTCAACATTTGGAGTAAGTATTACAGAACAGAAAGGGGATTGTTAATTATTGCACGGGCCTTCTCTTCCCTGGGACAATAGATCAGGCTGGACGTTTATTGAGTGATGGGGGGAAGCAGGGAGGCGGTGCGGTGGTTTCAGGATGGCCTCTGGGTCACAAGGTCAGGTTTCTAAAAGTTATTGTACAGACTGCTGTTGGTAGCTCTGCTTATTAGAGAGAATTAGATCCTTTGTGTTGTTTGTAAAAGCGAGAAAGTCCCAGCCAGATTCTGGCTTAAGTGAAACTTTTATTGCTGTCAGTCACTCGGCCCCGCCAGCCTGAACCCTCTGTGGGAGTTCTTGAAGGGCCAACTACCTTTCCTCATTCACAGATCTGTCTGGGTAGACCCAAAACTCTTGAGAGCAGAGAATGCCATTGTGGCTTACAGGTGCTTTGCAAGAGATGACATATTTGGACAGTTCAAAGCACTGGGGGTTGCAAGAATTTTTAGCGCCCTTTAATGTAATGACTTACTGCTTGCCTTCTCCACTAGCTAGGAACTCCAGGCCAGCACGATTTTGTTTCCTGCTGCTGTATGTCCAGCATGCAGCATTGACCTTGGTATATAGCAGAAAATACAGATTTGTGGAGAAAACGCAGACATTTTATAGAGCACGTCGCATGTCTCTAAGGTCTCTCACACACTATCCTAGAAAATGCACATGTGCGCGAATGTATGTATGAAATATGAAAACACTATGGGCTTTTTTCAACTATTAATCCCACTTTATCTAGAGAGGGACTGAGACAGTAACAATATCCCCAAGGGGGCAGGGCCCGGGTTTGAATCCAGGCCAGCGGGCTCCAGAGTCCTGTCCCTACCCTTCACCGCTGTTCTCTGCTCTGAGGAGGGCGCAGCCGTCGACAGTGGAAATGGAGGCCTCTCCCCTCACGGAGAGGAGTAAGAAGACAGAAAGACCGTGCCGAGGTTTAGCCCCATCAAACTGATTTTAAACAAAGAAACAAGTATCCCCAGTCCCTCAAGTCACGGGGGAGAACGAGGCAGGCAGGAGCTTGGAGAGCCGTGGAAGCTGGAGGGGTCGCCTTGGAGACCATGGAAGGGAAGAGAAGCGGGGCCCCGAGGCACAAAGGCAGGGAGAGGGACGGGCAACCCAGAGCCCCGGCCTCTCCAGCTGCTGGGGGTGGGGGGGGCGGTCATCTGCAGCGGCCTGGTGGGCGCACGGAAAGCCCAGCGACGTCTGCAGAGCCGGCTCCGCCGCGCGGGCCCGCGGGGCCAGGGAGCCCGTCTTCCCGCACTTCCAGCCGCAAGCAAGCAAGGGGACTGCTGGGAAGCCTCTGAACCATGCCTGTCCCTGCGAGCACCGTAACAACTAAAGCCCTCGTCTTCTTACAAAATTTACAGAATGGCACTCCGCTGCGGAAGAAAAGAAGAAAACAAATGAAGAGAAAACGAGGAGACACCGGCACTCGAGACGCCGCGAAAGAATAAAATGGCCCAGATGACTCACTCAGGTGATGCTACACATCACACGCCCGGTGCTCATTTAGCTCCCGAGTACCCCATAGGGTATGCACTCAAGACTGTTTTAAAATATTCATTTACTTGAAATCCAGTTATCCATATTTCCATTTTGATGTACCATATATTCAAGACTGCATTTAAATATTCTATTAAAACGGATTCATTGTCAAATAACATAGAATCCGCCAAACTAATAGCTAACATTTCAGCACTAAGCCTTCATCACAGCTACGTCAAACCCTGATACCCCCTTCATTTCTTTCCAATTCTAGCACCTGTAACCATAGCAACGTACACTGAAACCTTTCAAGCAGAACAGAACTGACAATCACACTAACAGCACAAATACCTGAGCTGAGAAAAGAGAGGGGCGGCCCAAGTAGGTAGCTGTTGAAATTAAAAGCTAATGACAAGAAAACAGCTGGAAACAAGCCCCGCTCACCCTGCTGCCTCCTCCGAGCACAGGCACGGTCTGTGG
The DNA here is from genome assembly GCF_014898055.3 of Talpa occidentalis. Classification (NCBI taxonomy): domain Eukaryota; kingdom Metazoa; phylum Chordata; class Mammalia; order Eulipotyphla; family Talpidae; genus Talpa; species Talpa occidentalis. The sequence goes on from NW_023601543.1 coordinate 9,451,382, forward strand.
AGCCCAATTTGATTTCTGTTTTATTAGTGAAGCTGCCATCCATGAGGGCTTCTTCGGCGTCACCCCAACAAACGAGCGGAGTGGAAACTTAAGAAAAATAAGTTGTTTGGAGAAAAATGCAAGGGCTGCATGGGTCTGCCAAGAATGTGAGCCCCGCGTGTTTTCTGCTTGTCCACGAGACAGACACCGGAGCCCTCTTACTGCATCCTTTCCACATGTAAACACGTGTCCGTAAACTGCAAGGAATTGTCTGCCGTTGAGAAAAGACTCCCATTAGCCAATTAGAGTAATTACATGGATTAAGATTTCTTGTTTTTGGTGGTTCCTTTTTTTTTTTTCCCCGTTAAATCCCTAATTCCTTCTTGCCCAGGAAAGAAGGGAGAAACAGCTGATAGAGCCAGAGAATTAAACGGAGGGCAAACTAGGGCATTCTCATTTTCAGATCCCAAAATGTAATTGAAATTTTATGCTTACCTCAACATAACAACATGTGATGATGTCTGTGCAAGGGAAGGCATAAAGGGTCACGTTTCCCCAAGACTTCAATTACGGTAGCTTCTATCTTCCCTAAAACAGCATTTGGTCTCAGAAAATTGCCTTTAATGGTGCAGGTGTTTGTTGAGAGTATCCATCATATTTAGTCCCAAGCACTCCATATTAATTCACCGGTTTCATTAGCAGAAGCCTTTTCTTCCAGCTGACAATGAAAAGTAAATGTAATTTCAAACAGATGTGCTGTTTTTCTAAGAATCAGAAAGAGGAAAAAGAAGCTGCCTTGGCTAGAGACGGGGAGATGAGCCTCCAGCCCTTCCATGCACCCAGCGCAGCTCTCTGGAGCATATTCTGAACTGTATCCACATGCATGCCCTCCTCTGCATCACAAGGACGTCTCCCCACGCCCGAGCAGCCACTTTCGAGCACTGCCAATACCTACAGACTGTTTCCCTAGCCTGATGCAAATGATCGGCATTACTACTATTAAGAAAAGTGACCTGAAAATGCCACTAAAAACAACTTAGACAGATTCAATTTACACTATTTCAGCTAGTAATGTTTCCCTGGCCCTACAGAAAGTCATAATGATGAGTCCCTGACCGCATTTGTAAATGTCTTTATGTGCATGCACAGATAATGCCACATCCAGAGTTCACCTCTCTGGGAGCCTCATTTACCCATGATATAGCTAAGAACTAGAGCACCAGAAAATAAAGGCCTGTCTGCTTACAATTATTTCAAGTATAAGTTTAACAAGCAGCGTTCAATTCAATTCAACAAATAACCATGTTGGACACTTGACCCACGCTTATAAGGGCAGGGAAGGGTCTGGGCCTAGTTTCCCACAGCTGCCAGTCTCTGTTTCCAGAGCAAGAAAAGAGCTTTCTGTGAGCTTTGGCCTGCAAAGCTTTGTCTGCTAATTAACAGGCCCTCCATTCCACTGAGGTCAGTTCCTTGGTGATGTAGAAGTTGGTTGTTAGTAGCCAACCCCTCTAAAAATCCCCTAGAAGAACCTGCCTTCCAAAAGAATGACTATGTTCTACATAGGTCTATATTTAGGGGAAGATTCAGTGCCTCTGTTTATGGGAGGCCTTAGTTCTAGCCCTTTTAGGTTAGGTTGATGGCACGGCCAATAAATGTCTGTTAGAAGAGCAAGGTCATTACAAGTCATCTAGTCCACTAACTGCACTTTTCAGACAGTTGAAAGAAAGTTCAGTGAAATGAAAGAGCCTTAATTCCATGAACACTACACTGAGCCTGTTGCTTCCTAGTTAAATACTTTTTGGCTCCTCTGGCCTCCAGGACAGAGGCCAAACTCTTTGGCACAGATTATAAGGTCCGCAATGCAGATTCCTGCCAATGTCGCCAGTCTTTCCTCCTTGCCACTACCCATAATCCTCGTCCTCTCTGCTCAGCCCCAGTGAACATTTATGGCAATGGCTATCGACGTTGGTCACACACCAGAATCAGCTGGCATGCTTTGGAACATCCTGACACCCAGACTACGCCCAAGAGATTCTGATATAATTGATCTCATTTAGGGCCCAAACTTTGGCATGTCTTATAAATGCCCTTGAGTGATTGTAATATTTTGCCAGGGATGAGAACCACTGAGTATGGTGATCTCCGAGCTCCTTTGTGAAATCAAAATCCTTTCCAACAGTGGTGGTAGAAAGGGAAGATTGTGCAAGAGGGTGAATCTGAGTATAACTTTAAAAGATAGCCAGAATTTTCATAGGTAGAAATGAGGAAGAGACACAGAAAGTCAGGTCTGGTGGCCTGGTTGAGTAGGTAGTGACATGGGATGCAAATATTTTCCTTAGTATGAGATGGTTTGGATAGATGGTAAGCAGAAGATGTATTTTTTTCCACTTCTACTTATATTTTGTGTAACAAATATCACACTTCAATATGCACAAGCACAGATACTACAAGTGGCAACTGGAGGAACAGATAACCACTTATATATGGAAACAAGTTCTATGCATCTTCGTTCTAGAAAGTCAGGGAAAGAGCCAACAATACCTATAGCAAATACACCCTCATTTTCAAATGAATATGAGAATCCTTCCAGCAATCACAGGGTATGTAGCAATAGTAGTAATAACATGAGAAATTTATTGATGCTGACATCCACTGTTTAGAGAGAGGTGTATATTTGCATGTGACATTTAGTATTTAGTTTCTATGATTTCCTTGGCAAGATTAGTTGGAATCTACACCATGTATGCAACCATTTAGAATCACTACAGGTTAACCTGAAGATGTGGTTTAGTTTAAAAGTAGAAGAGATTAAAAAGATCAAAATGCTTGTGCCAGTCACGATGATGCGATGAGGCTACAAGGGTGCCCCGAAACCAGAACTCTATGAATAGTTTATAAAAGACTCAAAGACATTTGGAGGATTATCTAAAAATGCAGGCTGTGAGTGAAATGCCAGAATAAATATCTGCAAGTGAAATACCTAATCCATCCACTCATTCATTCAACAGCAATCATGCATGTCGTAGTATGTATCAGGTAGATGACATCCTTACTCTCAGAGCGCTTGCAAATCTAATGGGGGAGACATAAATGACAATAGTATGGTAAATGTTAAGTTTGGCGAAAGGACAGGGTTCCGTGAAGGACAGGGCAGAGCTAGCTTGCCAGGATTAAGGGAGGAAAAAGATTCCCGGAGTGACATTTAACTTGAGACCTAAAATTGAAGTATTATTGATGGTGTGCACACACACACATGTACATACATGCACACATGCTGCTTAGAGCAGAATTCATTCTGGAAATCAAAAGTTCAATGTGGTTAGGGTGTGGAATATGAATGTAGGGTGTGAAAATAGAGGAAGCTGAATAGTAAGCCAGCGTGATTCTTAAGGCTGTTATGAAAATTCCCTCACATCATTCTGGTTGTTTCAAGAAAACAAACAAAAAAAAAATCAAGAAACAAGAAAACCAAATTCAGACAACATAGACACAGGACACAGCCCAGGAATATCCTGCTTTGCAACTGGTATCTTTTGAGAGACACTAAGGCACAATCACTCAGACACTTTGTTTCACTGTGTGAACCTGTCTGAATAAGACTCTATGGCAGTGATCTTCATGGGCTGAATTATGTAAATGAAAAGGTATTTCCCAAGTGGGGGGGGGGCTCAAATCTTACCCCACTTTTATTCTCTTTTGGTCTAGGAGAAGTCAAATAGAGGTAGCTCACCTTGGCCCTGGCAGACAGAGCTGAGCCATCACAGATTCCTAATGTACAAGACCCTTTGCCTCAGACCTCATGGGAATTCAAACAGCACCAAGGAGCATTGGCAATGGAGAAATAAGGGTCATTGGGATGGGATCGTCTATAGTTAGCAGAGTCATACTTCAGCTCATGGTTGACATGGTGTTGGCTTCTTTGTAGAGAAATACCTTAGAGACAGGTTGAGATTTCATGTCAAAAAGTGCTTAGAGTTGCTTATACTCATGGTGTAATAAAAATGCAAGGTAGTTTTCTAACAAGCACTCAAATGCTTCTGTGAATATCACAGGGTTAACAAGTTCAAAGAAATTTTGAACAGTAATGGCAAAAAGCTTGATCTTTCCTCGTTTTTTTTTTTTTTCATTTTCAGCGTCTTTGCTAGAAAAAAAGGAAGCATAACTGAATAAACCCTAGAATTAAGATCTCTTTTGAGTGACAATCTCTTTAGTTCTACACAGTTAAGAGAACCCCTATGGGGTTAATAGAAGACTTTGCCTCCTCAGCAGTTACATATTCCATTTAAAACTCTGGGTAACAAATCATTACCAGGCCTTCTGGGACATCATTTTTACCGCCTTTGGAACCTCTTTCTGGAAGCAGAGCATTATCCTGATACTGCACAGGAAGTGGGGTGCTCCTAGACCCTGCGGGACATCCAGGATGACTGTCATGCCCGGGAGCTCGCAATGTCACTCCAAGAAATGAACCAACTGCAGATTGTCAGCACTATTGTTCAGGTGGAAACATAAGCGCTAACAGTTCACTTGAAACTATACAGCAAGTCCCCAGACTGGTGCTAGAACCCAGATGTCAGTTTTCATTGTATGTTTTCTTAAGCACGGATGCAAGAACGGATATTTGCTAAAGTGATCAAGAGCTGAAGTCACTGAGCACTAACTATACCTTGTACACAATGAGAAATGCTATCTACATGAACCCACCTAAGTCTCACAGTGTCCTTGAGAATTAGACACTATTATTCCCATTTTACAGATTCAGAAACTACTGGACAAAGTCCATTGCTCAGGGCTATGCTGCTAAGAGTCAGAGCCAGAATCCTAGCTCAGCCCAATGTGATGGGTTAAGCCATCACTGCTATCGGACTTCAAGAATGAGGTAAAGAGGGCCTCCCCGGTGGTGCAGCGGTTGAGCGCTGAGTTGCGAAGCTGCCCACAGCCTCTGCAGCGCCGGTTCGATCGCCGGCCGCCGGCAAGGGTCCCACATGGCATGCAGACCTCTCCTGCCGCCCGCTGCTCCCCTCAGCAGTGTACTTCAGTCCTTCTGCCTGTTCTGCTCTCCCCTCTGGCTCTGGTGAGTTCTCTCACCCTCCCGCGCTTCTGACTGTACCCAGTGCTTATATACATAAATAAATAAATCTTTAAAAAAAAAATGAGGTAAAGAAAGAGAAAATGTGTGCTGTTATGTATCCCGCTAGGCTGTATTTCAAACTGACTAACAGAGTCAGCTGAGCTGAGTCAGCTGAGCTTAGAGTCTCATTAGGACTGAAAAGCCTCCCCAGGTGTAGTGAACATCATCAAACCTTGGTGGAGGCTATGACACCACTGTGCCACTGTGTGGGCTGGGGTCCTGAACTGATGATCACTTTGCCTCTCAGAGATCTCTGTCACAAAAACACCTGTTGGGAAGGGGTTTGACCTGCAATTGACTAAGATGGGTAAAGATAAAAGGCATGATAGGAAAAGAACATAGTTTGAGTCAAGACAACCATGGGTTCTTGTTAGTTGCTCCTCCTGACACTCAGTTTCCCCTTCTATTTGACATTAAGCACACTGCAGAGAATTCTTTGCTCACAAATCTTTCCTTTCAGACAGAACACATACTCCTTAAAGAGTAAGGACTTTGTATTTTCATCTTTGCATTCCTGGTGCCAAGAATGGTGCTTGATACACAGAAGATATTCATGAAAAGGCTTGTGGAAGTTAATACTTGTTTGCTGAAACAGTGGACTGAGCTAAGTCTATGTCCTTGGATAAGCCATCCTAGAGATCAACCCAAATGGGCTTTTAGTAGAACATGAAAGTTCTAGTCTTTGAGGCTGTTTAAATACTTTAAAACTTTTGGAAATGAACAGGCTATCCAGTTCAATTTCTAGAACTCTCTCAGACTACTTTAACTGAAGAATGAATGTGAGTCTGGTACATTCAGTTTTGAATACTAGACTTGGCTACTGGGAGTGCAGTGGAGGAACCAGAGAGTGAAAGAAAAGGCCCAAATCTCCTGTACAGCAGGTGGGGGGAGGGAAATAAGGAAACTTTACAGCACAGTAATATATAACAATCTATGAAAGCTAATAATTACAAACAAAACCTAACTTGGATAACACGGTGGCAGGTGAAGCCACAGTAGGGGAGGAGAAATATTGCTAATTTAGGCACAGCAAAGAAAACCCGGGTGACTTGCACTTTGCTTTGGCTCACACCGGCCGGTGGCTTCAAGGTGTCATGTGACATGTCAAGGGGTAGGCGAATTGGTCCCCTACTACCCCATCTTTCCCCATGTTCATCTGTAGCTCCAAAAACCCCTTCTTAAAATGGAATCCTAATTCTGATATTCCCATGTCAAAGACTAAGCTTTCTGGGAGAGTGGTCACTCAAAAGTGCACCAGCAGTGGGGTGTTCAGTGTGTACCCTGCAGTCTCTCCATCTGGCCTCATGGAGCTCATTTAAGGGAGAAAGAACTACAGTGTTTATGAACACATAATATCACAGCTTAGGCAGTCTTGTTAAAAATGTTTTTACCAATATGGTAAACATAACATGCTATTCCTTTTTTTTTTTTTTTTTTTTTGGTGGGACCCTCGCTGGTGGCCAGGGATTGAACTGGTGCTGCAGAGGCTGCGGGCAACCTTGCAACCCGGCGCTCAACCGCTGCTCCACCAGGGGAGGCCCCATGCTATTCCTTTTTGAAATATATTTTTATTGCGGTAACACTGGTTTACAACATGGTATATGACTTAGAGGTATAGGATTTCATCCTTCAAGTGTTGTTACCCCACCACACCCACCACCAAAACACCCCCAGTCCTCCACCATAGGCCACTATGCTGCCTTCCCCACCCTGTCTCCCTCCAGTAGTTTCAGTCCTACTATCAGACTTTTAGTGTTTATTACTCGTTGGGCTTGTAACATGCTATTCTTAAGTAGATGAACCTATGATTGAGAAAAAACAGTTTCTGACACATGGTTAAAAATCTTCCTTGAGAAGATTTTCAACTATGTACAGATGGAAAAAAAGGAAATGAACCAGGATCGTAGGGTTTCCTCCATCTTGGTTGCTAATGCTCTACTGACAAGTTATAATGAGAGCTTCTCTGTCCCAGAGTGAGGAATAGGCTCATTAAAACTCGAGGAACAGCAGAGCAAGCTTTCAACCCCCTTGTTTTTAAAACTTCACTGGTTTTTAGAAATACTAAATGAATTGCCTGACAAAACGATGTTATTGATTTCAAAGTGTGTCTGTATTCTAGCACTTGCATTTGCATTTGAATCTGAGCTACTTAGAGTGTCAGCTGTTGGAAAGAAGAATAAAAATGAGAATTCTGTGGTGGGCCCAGAAAGACTGATGTGTTGACTCTTCCACTTAGTCACTTTGGAAACAAGCCTTCTACTAGCCTTGGCTTCTTCTAGATCAAAACACATCAATTAACATGGATTGAACATTGCTTTCTTCTGGGTTAGAAGAAAGAAGGATCCCAAATTTCAAACCATCAAATAAGAAGGCTGTTCCACATGGGAACACTAGTCGGAGGCCAGGCAGTAACACGGGAAGGGCCTGTTACTGCACACTCTCAACAACCCAAGACACAGCACATATCACGTGGAAATAGTAAATAATCCAAAAATCACTTAGATTTGGTTCTGAGACTGCACCATGTGATCTGTGTGTAAGGCAGATGTGGTCTCCTAATTACTTTTTCTTGTGCAATATTAGTGTAGATTACTACGCCTCGAGCTTATAACTGGTGGCAGGAAGAGGGAGAAGTTACAAAGACTCTGAGGTCCAGAGTTACTATTTGGAAGAGAAGTAGATTTGAGGAAGGGCAGTATTTCAGCTATGTTGACCTAGAGTTGATATGGGAGAATCAACTCCATGTAACTGTTCAGTGTCAAGGACTAGGGCTCCATATCTTTCAGAGGGCCTAGGATGGAACTTCAGGGAAAGGCAACCTTGGGGGTAACCGGGAGCAGAGCGCAAAGGAAGCACAGAAGGTGCTATCATCAAGCTAGCAGAGTCAGCCTTCTTCTCAGTCCCAGATTTGAAAGGAAGGGTAAATTTTGGAGAAGGAGGGGGTGACTGGTACTATGGGAAGCTGATGGGAGGTTCAAGGGGGTAAAGACTGCTAGAAGGCCAGTGGGATGGAGTAAGGCGATAAGTCCTCATAAGTAGAACATTCAGGAATCAGGTTGCAAGGAGCATGAAGGAGAGGGGGGGAAAACAGGGGTAGAAAAAATGAAAAGAGGTTGAAAAAGAATGAGAAAAATAAACCTGCAACTAACCTGAGGAGCAGGGTCAAGTCAAAATGTGATTGCTTGTCTGTTTCAAGAAAGAGTTTAACTTGCACCATTAAAATTTGTTTTATAGGTAAAACTGAAGATAGCTGACAACAGAGCTAAATGGAATAGCGTTTTTGGAGGTGCCTCAGGAACACCAGAAGGGAGCCTCGGGGGGAAACACTGAGTTGGGGAGTGAGGAGAGAACACGGAGGTGGAGAGACATTTTGAGGAGGTAGAAGAGGGAGATCATATCATCAAACAGTAGGAGGTGTGGGATGGGATTGCAATCGTGAAGATAGCAGGGGAGTCTGGTGTGATTAGCAGCAGGAGTGATCTAGGAAATGAAAATTAGCCAAATAAAAAGATTGATGAACAGCAATGGGCGTCCTGGTGGAGTAAAGTAATCACATTTGTATCTGACGGAGTTTGCCTAAATGGAGCAATATTTTTAGGTCAAGAATATAATCAACTTCAGAATGAGGGGAAAATGTTCCAAAAAGACAAGTTCATCGGTGTGATCCAATAGAAGAGGAGGTGGTGGAATAACCCCAAAGTGCTTTTCTCTTTAGGCTCCACAAGATGCTGCTGCTGCTGCTTTGTAGCAGCAGGATGCTGGTCTTGGGGAAAACTCCATTTTAGCACCCATGTAGACACGGAGAGGACTGTCAAAGGAAATTTGGTTTGAAAGAAAATATGGAGTTTTAAATAAGACAAACAAAAAAAATGTAAAGAGGCAATCCATGCAAAGGAAAAGAAGGAAGAGGTATTTTGGAGACTCAGTATGAAGTCACATTAAAGATTGGATTTTCCCATAATCACTGTCGATGAAGGACCGATCGAAATCACTGATGGGAGATATTATGGGATGTGACCACAAACCTGCACCATTTTCTAAATTCTCTTTCAGAGATAGGCCCCCAGCTATCCAGTCCACAACCTTGTGCTTCACCCTTGACCTCTACCCTCTTTTTCACAACTCAGAATCAGGCATTCAAGCATGAAGTACAGGGCCTCCCTGATGGTGCAGGGGGTTGAGCACAGTGCTGTGAAACTATCCACAGCCTCTGCAGTGCGGGTTCGATCCCCGGCCAGCCAGGGAGATACCCACATGGCATGGCAGACCTCTCCCATCTCGCCCGCTGCTCCCCTCAGCAGTGTTTTCGGTCCATTTGCCTGCTCTGCTCCCCACCTTGTTTCTGGTGAATCCTCTCACCCTCTTGCACCTCTGGCCTGTACCCCAGTTCTTGTATGCATAAATAAATAAATCTTAAAAAAATAAAGCATGCAGTATAAAGTAGCACTTGAAAAAGACATTCCTGGGTTTAAGTTCAGGCTCTACTATTTACTAACCATGTAATTTGGGAAAGGTAACTTCTCTAAGTACTGATATTTATGTCTGTAAAATTGAAAAAGTAATTATATATATATTTCTGAGTAGATATGGGTTTTCAAGGTATTAATTCTTAAAAGCCATTTACATCATTATTTTGATATAAGATCAATAAAAACTCTATAGACCTTAGTTACTCCTCTCACTAAATTAGATCCTTAATCTGGTTTGAATAAATAAGCTAGAAAAAACATTTATAGAACTGAGACAAAAATGATGGTTATTAACTATTAGGAAATTAATTTTGTTAGGTGCATAAAGTAAATTATGGTCATTTGAGAAAATGTTTTTGATGTTTTAGAGATTCATATGGATGTACTTGTGATTTAAATAGCTAATCTACTTTATATAACCTCAGAGAAAAACAGATGATGCATATATGGCAAAATATTAACAAATGATAAATTTAAATGATGGGTATTCATTACACTATTATATTTTTCATATTTGAAAATTTTATTAAATAAGGAGTAAAATAAATACAAAGAATAAACACAACATAAAAAGTCCATCTGTGTATCTCTAGATCCATCTACTTCTCTTCATCTCCAGTCACTGCCCTAGTTTAGAGGCTGGCAAATTTTTCGTGAAAAGGGCCAAAGAGCAAATATTTTTTTATTTCATGAGCTATATAATCTCTCTGACAGCCACTCATCTCTGCCATTGTAGCAAAAAGGCAGCAATTGACATTACATAAATAAATGGGCATGGCCATCTTCCAATAAACCTTTATATACATAAATAGGTGATGAATTAGATATAACCCATGGGCTGTAATTTGCTGACCCTGCTCTAATTGAAGCCCTCATCCGCTCCAACCAAGAGTACAAGTGCTCTTACAACCCTCAATCTCATCATCTTCCCTTCAGACTTGTCTCCACTCTAATTTATCCCCCCAAAGAGCAAACAGTAGCAGTTTCCCCCATATTTAGAACTCAGCAATAGTTCCCTATAACCTTCTCACCTCACTACCTGTCCAACATTGATTCTCATCATCATCATCAACTCTCAAACTTCCCCCAGAAAAACACATCCTTTTTATGTCTTCATTTTTATTTTTAAATGACTTTTTAAAGACATGATTGACACATAAGAATTGTATTCATTTAAAGTGTACGACTTGATGTTTATACACACACACACACACAAAAGTTCACCATACTCAAGCTAAATAACTTATCATCACCTTTACATGGTTTCTCTCTCTCTCTCTCTCTCTCTCTCTCTCTCTCTCTCTCTCTCTCTCTCTGTGTGTGTGTGTGTGTGTGTGTGTGTGTAGGGGGGCAATAGAGTAGATTTAAGATTTATCCTCCTAGCAAATTTGAAGTATATTATATTAGATCTCCAGAGTATAGAAAGTTCCTTCCTGCTCACATTAGAATCACCAGGAATATATAAAGCAAATATTAATAGAACTAAGGGAGTAAAACAGACAACAATGTAATAATACAAGGAAATTTCAATACCCCACTTTCAACAATGACCAAAGGGATAGCACCTTCAATAAAGTGTTGGAAAAATGGATAGTCACGTGCAAAAGAATGAAATCAGACCTTATCTCACACTATATACAAAATGTCAATTCAAAATTATTAAGAACTTAAGTGTGGGGCCTCCCCTGGTGGCACAGGCGGTTGAGCGCCATGCAATGAAGCTGTCCGCAGCCTGTGCAGCGCTCGTTCATTCCCGGCCAGTCGCCAAGGATCCCACATGGTGTGGCAGACCTCTCCTGTCACGCCCCCTGCTCCCCTCAGCAGTGTATTTCGTCAGTCTGCCTGTTCTGTTCCCCCTCTGTCTCTGGTGAATCCTCTCACCCTCCCATGCATCTGGCCTGTACCCTGGTTCTTCTATAAAATAAATAAATCTTTAAAAAAAAAAAAGAACTTAAGTGTGAATCTTGAAGCTGTAAAACTACTGGGAAAAAGTGGAAAAAAGTTTGTTGACATTGATCTGGTCAACGATTTCTTTGGCTATGACCCCAAAGCATAGGCAACAAAAATAGACAAGTGGAATTACATCCAGCTAAAAAGCTTCTGTACTATAAATAATCAACAAAGAAACAACCTACAGAATGGGATAAAATACTTGCAAACCATACATTTCTGGAGAAATTCTAAAAAAATAAAATATCTGGAATTGCTAAAAATAATGAATAATCACCAGGAGTGATGAAAGGTATTGTTGATGAAAATGTGTGAATGGAGCAGGGGCAAGGTTAAAATGTACATTAAGATGTGGAGACATGATAAGTGACCTAAGATAAATTCTACATGAATTATATGATATCCTCAAAAAGTTTTTTTAATTCAAAATAAGAAAATTGCACATATTATGGAAGATTTTGAGAGATGAGGTTTAAGATAAACTTTAAAGTATCAATACAATTTAATTAGTGGATATTGAAAGTATCCTAAGTAGATGAAATTGCAGAGGCAAAGGCCTAGAGGTGGCCAAGCGCAGGTGAGTGGTCAGGGGAGGCAATGGTTGTGTTTGGAAAAACAGGTTGTATGTAGTGTACAATGGAGATGAGGAAGGGAAGGGAAGTCAGCCTCACTCTGGACCTCAGGTGCTCACTTCCACCAGACTCTGTTCTAGGCATGAACAATGCCTTATTTAAATCTCACTTAAGTTTCAAATTGAAATGAAACATATTTACATCATTAGGCCCCACAGATTTCTTAAGTTTTTGCTCCATTTGTCACAGAATTGATATTGATAGTGATGTCAAAATTGAGATACTGTAAAGTAATGGCTCAGAGCTGGCCTGGGGCCCAAGAGCCTGAGTTTAGATTGTAGATTCACAGCTTACTAGCTGGTGATGATAAAACCCATGACCTAGTGTTTTGTGTTGGGTTGTAGACCCCCTCAAATTCATATGTTTAAGTTCTAACCCTCACTACCTTACAGTGTGACCTTATTTGGAAAGAGGGTCTTCATGGACGTAATGAAGGTCATGTTATAATGAGCCTCAATCCAATATCAGTGTAACCTTAAAAAAAGGGAAAACTTGGAAACAGAGACAGACACACACAGAATATGGAGAGATGCAGGGGAAAGATGGCTACCGACAAGGCAAGGAGAGAGGTCTGGAACAGTTTCTTCTGTCAACATCCCTAAGAAAGAACCAACTCTGCCAACACCTTGACCTCAGACTTGTAGTTTGAAGGACTGTGAGAGAATCTGTTTCCATTGTTGAAGTCACCTAGTTTGTGGTACTGTGTTCAGGCGACCCTGGCAAATGAAGATACCTCACTCTCGGGCTTCTGCTTCCCCAGTTTAAAATGTGTGATGAATTAAAAGATATAAAACACACAAGTGCTTAGAGGAATGTTCAAAATATAATAAGTGTGTGTTACTGATGTTGTGGATCCATTTCCTGTTCCATTATTTATCTTTCTATGTCCAGGTGGATATGCCTATAAGGCAGGCTTAGATATTTGTCCTTCACTTGCAGCAAACGCCTCTTGGCTTATAATCACCATTCTGTAAGGTTGTTTCCTGTGTAAGTTTTTATACTTTGCCTTCCAATCAAACTGCTTCTCAGTGCACACATACGTCTTATGTTAAGCATCGTATCTCTTTCACTCATGTTGCCTGAACTGCTGTGACCCTATCAAATAGGTTTCCCGCAAATCCTTATCCTGATATCTCTTTTAAGGATGTCGTCTCAAGAACATACCTGCTTTCCATTTCTACCTGCAAATAGCAAAACAATATCAACTGGCAGAGATAATTACCCACTTGTGAAAGGAAGTGTTATTTCTCTCTGCTGCAATGCAGTGCAACAGAAATGTCACTCGGAGTCAGGTTATATTAAGTAGCTTTATGTCACATGACACAGTGTGAACTGACACATGCTGTGCTTCTGGATTAGATCTGGGGTCACAAATCTAAAGAAAGACTTTTGTACAGAAGCAAATGCTAGTGGCTATAAGTCACAAATCTACTATTCATATTTTTGCCTTATGTGCTTTTCTTGCATTGTTGGGGCAATATGGGTGTTGAAATTAGTCGTGTAATCTAACCACATCTCTCATGTTAATTTTTGGTTGTACTGAGTGCCTGGATTCCTGTCTTCGCACGTTGGTGGGGCAGGGGCAAGCCCCTGAGAGGCTGACATTTGGAAGTCTCATTCTGGCTTTTCCTGTGACTAGCATAGGACATGTGGCAAGTTCTTTCCTCTTTCTGGGCCTCAGTTTCTCCTCTGACAAAATTAGAGTGCTGGGCTAGGTCATCTCAAAGTTTCCTCCAGTTTTAAAGTACTACGATCTTCTCAAGCTGTGTGATAAAACAATTGAGGGCTCTGTCAGGGCATAAAACCCCACTAACTCTGGTTTTTCTCAATAACATTGACTTTCTGTTTGAAGCCTCTATTACTTAGCTCCCATGACACTTTACTGACAGCATCAGAATTACAGAGCTAAATAGCACATACTGGTCCCAGCAATTCTACAGTGAATAAAAATATATTAGCATAAAGTTCAATACATTGAACTTTCACTATACAATATTGAAATAAGAAAATTTCAATATTTCAATTTCCATATACAATAAGAAAATACATTCATTCAAAATACAAGTATATCACCAGAAAATTACAAGATAAATAATGTTCACATTCAATGGAATATATTCCTCGCAGGACTGTTGGCTTGAAACAAAAAACCTGGTTGGGTTCTGGTGAAGGTTAGCTTCCAGGATGTAGAAAAAAGAATAAGTTAGTTCTCTGTGGCCTCTTCTGATAAGCACACCAATCACTTTCATAATAGCTCTACCTTACATCCAAATCATCTTCCACTCCTAGCATCATCACATTTGGGATTAGATCTCAACATATGAATTTTGGAAGGACACAAACATTCAGTTCATAACAGCTACCTTTTAAAAATTATTATTTTATTTTAATGAGGTAGTAACATTGTTTTGTAACACCATACACAATTTAGAGGTACAGGATCACATCTCTTCAAGATGGATGTCACACACCATAGGTACCACCAAAACACCCATAATAGCAATCTGGTCCCAGAATCCTGGCCTTCCTCTCCTTTGAAAAATTCTCTAAGTTCCTATGCTGTCTGCAGCAAAGTCACTAAGCACATACTGCTAAATACCCATAGACACACATACATACACACACAGATGGCACTTGGGGTCTGTGACCTGAATGGGGATGCTTGAAGTATGTTAGATAAACACTCTCTTGCCCTTCATCCCCCGTACTCCTGCTCATTCTCTTCATGATCAGAAGGGTTTCTTTGTGCAAGCTCCTGATGAGGTGCCAGGTGAGTGCTGCTAGAGGTACATTTGGAGGCATTCACTGAAATGTGTTTGCAGGTGAGCTGGGAACATGGACGTTACGTGTAATGGTGACAGAAGAGCTCCACTACTCCCTAATAATGTAACATGAATTTGTTGCTGCTTTACATCCAAGGACTATCATGTTATCAGAGCAATGGGAGGGAACAGTGATTATATTTTTGCAAAGATTTATTGTCAAGAATTTAAAGGAAGCTAGACTCTTTGGCACTACAACTCCATCAATGTGCAGAGAACAGAAACGTCACTAATCCAAGAATGACTTGAATGAACAGGCTAAATACACCCCTTGAAGAACATGTTCATTTAAAAGAAATACTGAAAGCAGAAAACAACCTTGCCTCCCAACCCATAATAGCTCAGATATTATAGGAACCACAAAGAAGAAAATGAAAACTAGGTTGCAGGAAATTCTTTCTGATACTAAATCCTGCTGGAAGGTACAGGACAGATCTGAACTGCACAACCTGCTCAGATTCTTGAACTGTTTGGTCACTTTTTGTCATTTTCACCACTCTCTCCATAGTTATTAAATATTATTACTGCATTTGCCACAGATGCCTTGCTTTTAAGGATTTCATTTTAAAAGCTGAAGCACCCAAGTGTTTATTTTTTGTAATACAGCATATTCTAATGGTGCTCTTTAGCTAATGCTGCAGCCACCTTATGCCCAATTTCCATTATGAGTCATTATTATAGATGTGTAACTTGGCTACAGAAAATTGCTCTATAAAGACACCTGAACAGCAAGTTCTTATACAAGCAAGGAAATTTTAAGATGATGAAATGCTTAAAAAAAAAGAAGATAATAAATACTCTTTAATACCTTAAACTACCTTTCTGAGCTCTTAAAAGTTAAAAATGACTTGCTGAGGTTTTGCTTTTGTATTTTTTTCTTTTTCATTTTTGCCCTTTGGAAATAAAAGACAACGTACTTGGCCTCATTCTATAGCAGACTTCTTTCTAACTTCCTTGCCCTTATAAATCAGGCTATAAAGAGGTGAGAATCAGCTCCAGATTTGTTCTACCTTTTTTTCCTAGAGTCATGAATATTGCTATTTTCATTGGCTTCACAAAAAAATACAGTGCTGTTTGTAGTCATTAAAGTAGCCATTGTTTAAGGGAAGTCTCATTAACGTTCCTTTTAAAATCCTTCCCTTGGAACATTAAGTAGTGAAAAGAACATGCTTTGGAACAAGATAACACAGAATTCAAATCCTAGCTCTGCACTCAGCTTGTTTTCTCAGACATACAACAGGGACTACACAGATCTTAAGCTACATGAGAGAAGGCACAGGCTATGTCTAAGTACAGAGTCACAGGCCTAATAGGCACACAGTGCATAGTAGCCAAACTGATGATGGTGGCCATGATTCCTTTCTTGGGAACGAAAATATGGGATCTGCCCTGGGCTAAAGAGATTTGGGAAAGTGTCCATCCATGTAAGACAAGGCTTTCATTAATCTCATTCCATGATCTTCAGTTAATGGTTGGGAAATACACACACACACACACACACACACACACACACACACACACACCTTGCTACCTCCCAGAGAAGGAAGGAAGAGAACAATCAATGAAAAAATAACTTTATTTAATTGCCAATTTACTGTGCTAATACCAACTAAAATTTATTTACAGGACCTGAAGGAAAGACCCAAAATAAGCATCAGGAAACTCTAGTTGTCTTGAGATATCCTGAGAATAGAATCTCAGAAGTTATTGTAAAGACCACCCCTTTTATAGATCATTCTAGTCCCTATCATCAGAAGTGAGGGATTTTCTAACTTGTTTGACCCAGGCTTAAGAGATACAGGGCACAAGATTGCCAACACCACTTGTGTGCTATAAGATCTCTACACAGAAGTGCCAGCTAATGATGCATTCCTTAGTGAATCCCCCCAAATGTCTTGTGGTTAAGTCATATTCTTGTCATCTTGGGGATGGATGTTGATACAGCTCACCGTATATTCCATGTACTAGTTAACACAATCCATTCCATTTAGCCAGCAACACTAAAATAATGGATTCTTGACAGTGACTTGGGTTGGGGTGTAGCATTTGCAAGCAAAACACACTCTACCTCCTCAATATTGGCTGCTTTCGTGGAGGCTCTTACAGCTGACAACACAACAGAGAACTTCATAAAGAAAGTCTCATGATAGCTGTTATTTATTATGCAAATGCTGCCTGCCATGGCAACATTGCATCCAGGAGTTTGCTTTATTTGCACTAGGACATGGCCTGCATATTCAAATGAAGGCAGCCGTACATTATGCCTACACATTACAAAGATTTTGTTTTCCTTGACACTTACAGGAGAACAAACTGCAATTAATATAGCCTGTTTAAGCAGACAGCACCCAATTAGTTATCATCCATTTTCAGATTGGGATGCTAGACAAAAAACATGGAGCTGGGCTCCTTATTCAAAAGGAAAATACATCCAAACTACAGGTTTTCAAAGACACATTTAACTCACAATGGCAAGGATACTCACTTAGCCTTTAATGTGAAATGGAGTGTTAATTTTTCTCTGTCACCTCTTAATTGCTTCCTTATTATACTGTTCAAGCAGTTAATTGCTAGACTGAGTGAAAGAGTGTTTTCAGGGGAAAGGAAATGCCACAGCATGAAAGAAAAAAAATAGAAGCAGTTCACTAGCGTAATTGGGTCTGATATAACATTAGCTATGGTATTCCTTTTAATGGTATCTACAAAAATTAATAGGCAAAGCCAAATTGTTTGTGATTGGGAAAGTTGAGAAAGATTAAGCCAGTTGGCGTGCCTACATGTGACTTGCATCACTGTCACTTACAGAGCCAGCAAGTGGACCCTTCCATGACACCCACACTTGGCCCAGATACAGGCTGCCTTCCCCATGTGTGGTACAGATGGGGGCACCTCCACCGGCCAGATAACCCCAGTGGGAAAACTGCTTCCAATGTGTCCTGTGGGCGTTTGCCTGATGCCTTTGCTGGGTTAACTCTTCACAGATAATTGAGGCAGGGGAAGAGAGGGCAGAAAGCTCGTGGCCTAGGTTTCTCGGGCTTTGGAGCACTAGCTCCATTTGCCCTTAGAAAAACTGACCCTTCCTTTCAGTACTATCAAGAATAGGAGTTGGCGTTGTCAGAGCTTGATTGTGCTTATTCGGCAAAGAAATGGATAGTCCGAATACAAAGCAAGGATTACAGACGTTTATCTAAACAACAAAACATAGATCGCTGACTTTAATGAGGATGTTCGCATGCCAGTGTTACAGAATTCATAATAAGTATTATTTTCTACATCCTCTAATTTTATTAGAGCATAGCAATTATTAATGAAGAAAGACTGTAAAGAAAACACTTGCTTACCATGAGGTTAAAGGAGAGAGTTTTACTTATATTGCATTTTAATTATGATCAAAATAAATAACTTTGTTGCATCTTAAATTCAACTTCCCAATGAAACATAGGAAAAAAAATGTAAGCCATTTACTAGATTGTGTTCATTAGCATTTATTCAACGATTAACTCATTAGCCTCACTCAATCAGCTATTCCTGTTTGTTTACTGAAGTCTGCTGATCTTTTCCTAGTTTTGCCTCTACAAAGGCAGGGATGGGAGATGCAAAAGTTAGTGGGGATGGAGTCTTCTACACAAGGAACAACAGCATGAAACTGAACCAGTGACCCACCTCCAAAGATGCAGAAGTAAAGAGAATCCAATCCTAAAGTAAACGATTATCAACTATAAGGTATTGAACTACTAAGCAAGAAAACCAAACATTCAATATGAAACATCATAAAGAAAATCTTTTAGGCTTTGCACTCATCTGCATAGCACTGAAGAGCAAATGATCTAAATTAGTTGTTCTTAATGTAGGTGCAATCATGCTAATCATAGGTAAAGAACTTAAAATAATCGCATAAAAATTTTATGTGAATGTGAATCTCTGGACATTTTTCTCAGAAAGGATCCAAAGTTTTTGTATTAGTTTTCTATGCTGTGTAACACATCACCACACCTTAAACGGCCTAACACAACACTCATATTTATCTTGCAGTTGCTGTAGCCAGGTGTCTGTGCATGGCTTACGGGGATCCTCCAAGAGGCTGCCATCAGGGTGTGACCCAGTGCTGTGCTCTCATCTCCCAGCTCTACTGGGGAAAGGTCCACTCCACGTTCGCTCTGGCTGTTGGCAGCATTGGCTTCCTTTTGGTTGCTGGACTCCCGGACACTTGCTTCACCAAAACCAATAAGGAGAACAAGACCCTCAAGTTAATTTATTAAGAAGTCTTAATAGATGAACAGCTGGGACTACATCAAATTAAAGAGCTTCTGCACAGCAAAAGAGACAATAACAAAAACAAAGAGAAACCCCACCAACTGGGAGAACAGTTTTGCACACAACACTAATGATAAAGGACTGATCACAAAAATCTGCAAAGAGCTGATGAGACTCAACAACAACAAAGAAAATAATCCCGTCAAAAAATGGGCAGAAGAGGTAAAAAGAAACTCTTCTGAAGAGGAAATGCAAATGGCCAACAGGCATATGAAAAAATGTTCAACATCACTTGTAATCAGGGAAATGCAAATCAAAACTACAATGAGACACCATCTTACACCAGTGAGAATGGCACATATTAAAAAAACTAGCAACAACAAATGCTGGCAAGGGTGTGGAGAAAAAGGAACTCTTCTGCACTGTTGATGGGAGTGCAAACTGGTCCAACCACTATGGAGAGCTGTGTGGAGATTTCTGGACCTACTAAACATAGAGCTTCCATAGGATCCAGCAATTCCACTCCTAGGTGTTTACCCAAAGGACACAGAAACATCAATTCCAAAGAGCACCTGCACCCCTATGTTTATAGCAGCACTGTTTACAATAGCTAAGCTTTGGAAACAGCCCAAATGCCCAAAAATAGATGACTGGATCAAGAAGATGTGGTACATATACACCATGGAATATTACTCAGCATTCAAAAAAGATAAACACATGCAATTTGCAGCAACATGGATGGCGCTGGAAGGGATCATGCTCAGTGAAATAAGCCAAAAAGAAAAAGAAAAATACCGGATGGTCTCACTCATAGCAGGAATCTAGAAAACTTAAATAAGGGACCAGGAAAATGAATAACTGTAAGAAAGTGAAAATCAAAATCAACAAAAAATTATGAACCAGAGACACTTTTTTGGGGGTGGGGGGCAGGAGGGGAGGGATTGGGGTCAGAATGGGGGGGTTGAAATTGTGTGGGGAATATAAAAATAAAATTTATTATTAATTAAAAAAAAGAAGTCTTAATAAGGTAATACAATCACTGGAGTGATAGTTCACCAGTTTTGGCACATTCTATTGGTTACAAGCAAGCCACATGTCCGGCCACACTCAAAAGGAAGGAAATATACAAGGCTTTGAACACCAGGAGGCAGAGATCTTGGTGGTCACCTTAGCTTTTCAGATGTTCAAATAAGATCTAAGTTTTGTTTTTAAGTCATAAACCATTGGTTTTGTCTACAGAGTAAATGTGTATTATTCATTATCTATTGCTGAGTAACAAATTACTACAAAATTTGGTGTCTTAAAACAACAATAATTACTTATTAGTGCTCATCATTTCTGCGGGGCACAGTGTAGATGGCTTACATCTGTTCCAGCATGTCTGAGGTCTCCGCTGGAAGACGGCATGACTGCAAGTTGAAATCATCCAAAGGTTCATTCACTTGCCCATCCAAGGACTTATGTCTGCTATTATCAGGAGCCTTGGCTGCTGTCACATGTGGTCCCTATATGGGTGAAAGTGGGCTTAGTCACGGCAAGCATGGTGTCAGAGATCCACAGGTGCTCACTGAGACAGTTGCGGGGGGAGAAAGAGCGATCATTTCTGATGCCAGAAATCCCACGGCTTCACTTGTAATGTGTTCTATTCTATTGGTAGTCGTTACACAGATTCATTTCATTTCAAGATGTCCAATCACAGATGCCGGCTCTCACTGGCAAAGGAAATGGGATGAATGTGTGGGTAGGATCATCCCGGAAAACACAATCTACCAGAACAAATGAACATAGGCCTTCGACAAATATTTACTGGGCGCCTATACTTTGTATAGGTAACAGATCTACTCCTTTGACAAATATTTATCAATCTTTTATATTAGATAGGTCGTGATGCATGATACTGTATCTGTCCTTCAATGTTATATAAACTCAATTAAATTGTCCTGAGCAACTTGCCAAAGCAACCTATCTAATAGCCTCCTGAAAGACTGCAAATGTTATTCCCTCATTAAGTCATCCCACTATTTGAGAGACAAACACACATCCAGCAACAGTTCCTTTGCCAACACTGAGACTTAAAGCACTGTGGAGGAATCCCAATAATAAACAGAAATTGACAACTTATAACTGAGTCCCCAATAGTTCGAGATCCCCATTTATTGTCTTCCCTTCAGATAATAAGTCCATAGACCATTTGTCTTACTGTACTTTATTTTCTCAACAAATTGTTCTCAACTTCCTACTATGTGACATGCACTACGTTAGACACAGTCCTACTGCACTGCTTATGGAGACTGACTAGACAAATCAAGAAACCAGGCAAACCATCAAACTACCAAGGGACAATAGAAACAGACAGCGCTTTCCTCACTCCCTCTACAAAACAATTGAATTAATCCTGGCATCTTGCTAAATAGTAAAACGTATCTCCTGGTCCTACCCCACCTTCTGTTTTATTTGGTTTTGGCCTCTGAGAATTTTATTCCTGCCAAACGGGTCAAGCGGGAAAGAAAAGTTAATAAGCAAGTACACACAGGACAAGACCACGCTGGATAAGAAAGGATCCCTCGATACTCCACACTAGTGTGTCGTGCCACTACCACTCCTCTACACACACACCCCTGAATCCAACATGGGAAAGAGTACCCCCTTCTTCCACTGACAAACAGTGGTCTCCCAATTTTAAGAGACTGAACTCGCTCTGTACTTTTTGACACAAAAGGCAGCATGGAAATGGAAGCTAATGGCCATTCCATTGTGTTAGGCAAGCGCCTTACCCCAAAGAACACTGTCTTTACAGATCTCTTCCAAGTCTCGCCCTGACCTGACCCTTATGGCGGCTGGGGGTTTAAAATTAACAATCTTTTTAACTACTTTATTTCTGATTGTCATATCCACATCAACCAGCTATTAGGGCCTGACACACCCTTCATTAGGGAAGGTTTTCTGAGTTGCTATGCAAAGCTTTGATAGTGCAGCCGGTCACCCATTCTATCACTTGTCTTTCAGTTATTGGTTGATTGAGCTGTTTATACTGCTCTTTAAAAAGAATAATCACTGGGCCTCCCTGGTGGCACAAGGGGTTACGACGCAACCTATGAGGCTGTCTGCAACCACTGCAGCACCAGTTCAATTCCCAGCCAAGGAGCTACCCATATGGTGCAGCAGACCTCTCCTGTCTCACCCGCTGCTCCCCTCAGCAGTGTATTTCAGTCAATCTGCCTGTCCTGTTCCCCACTCTGTCTCTGGTGAATCCTTTCACCCCCCTGTACACCTCTGGCCTGTACCCCAACTCTTGTATGTATAAATAAATCAATCTAAAAAAAAGAATAATCACTGATTTACAGTGCCATTAGCTGACAAGTTGAAATCCTGCATTGCATTCTGCAGGTTCCCAAAGCTGGCATGAGTCTAGCTTCCTAGAAAATGTGTCCCTGTAGTCATATGGCTTTAATAAGCTAATAAGTACCACTTGAAACTCCTTGTGACTTATTTCTGGCTACAAAATGAAGATGATGAAGCTAGTTGAAAACAAAATCACTATGAAGATTGTGGTTGTAGAAGTTATTATTTTGGGGGAAAAAACCTTGGTTATTAGCCTGGTATTCTGAATGGAGATAGTAAAATACAGGCCCAGGACTTCCTAATCCATTTTCATTGCTCCAGAGTGGATCTTTATTATGTATGACCTTATGTTTGTTCAGTTTCTCAAAGGACTTAGTTGTTTGTCAACATTGCAAGCATCTGTGTATGTCTTTTTTGTCGCACAGTGTAAAACCAGTGAACGTGGTGTGGATGAGGGGTAGAATACCATGGCGCCATTGGTGGAACACATTAGCACACCAATATTTAATTTGGGTTGTTAGAGAACTGCAGTTCTGTGACAAAATGGTATTTTCAACCAGTTCCCCTCTCTCCCCTCCCCTCCTCAAGCTCAGCTCATCCATCATAAAATTGAAGCATGTCGTCCACTGCCACATAGTTCTAAACACCTTTGAAAGCAAACTACTGAGAGACAACACACACAGTGTCCTCTCCCTGGGCAGCAGCATTTTTCACACATAACTAGTCAACCAATTTATTTTTAAAATAAACCAAAGCAGAACGTCTGACCTCATAATTACATGACGTCACAACTCGTAGAGCTTAGCAACAGCGCAGACGCCTGCCAGAGGACGCCCTGGCTGCTGCCGCCCTGAGGAGGAGGACGGGGGGCGTGGAAATGGAGCCTCTTCCTACTCTGGGCATCCAGAGCCCTGTGGGATTGGCACATCTGCTGGTGTTGGTCCTCCTGCTTGTGTCCGCTAATGTTCAATCACAGACCGATTCGTGGAGCGAAATGCTCAAACCAGATGCTCCTACGCCAAACATGACCGCCTCCATACATGAAGACCGGATCAAACCTTCCACCCCACGAATCAGCACCACTCTCCTGCAGACAATCAATACAGAGAAACGTGGAGGGACATCCGTAAGACCTCATCCCGCACCTGCCAGTTCTCTGACCGAAAAGGAGGAAGCTGGTAAACGTGTGGACCCTCTCGTGGAGAAGCGGCATCTTCTCAGGCTGCGTAGTTCTGCATCCGTCACCAAAGACACGCTCAAGAATGGTAATTATGGAAAACCAAACACTGACCCATCCCCCAGCCCTAGGGACAATGGGTCCCATGTGACTTTGGGAGAAAACAAAGGCTACATGGACAATGAACCATCAGAGAAGTCTCCTAAGAGCCCATATGCAAATATGGGGGAAGACAGCCATCTCATCTTTCATTTTTTTATTGTTTGTTTTTGTGTTACTCTGATTTACATCATATATTACAACAAAAGGAATATTTTCCTTTTGATTCAAAAGAAGAAATGGTGTAGTCAACTCCATCCCCCAACAATGAAATGTTATGTCCACCAGAATGTTAATCAGGCAATGCCTTCTCTGAATTTTGTCAATGATTATATATTTTAAAACACCATGGTTTGAGTTTGCTTATTATGTAATTTTTATTTTTTATGATATGGTATAAATGTGATCCATAGGTGGTTGGTATTTAAATGAGAGGTGGGCTCTATTTTGCCTTGATGCTTTGGGAATTCAATGTCACAAAGAGTATATAATTATTTATCTAGACTTTCAGAGCTGAATACAGTTTCCTGAAACATGGGGCTAAGCATTACCTACAAGCTTTTTTCATATCTAAAGTTGTAGTTTATATTATTTAATATTTTGAGTAAGATTTTAAAAATTAAATGGCAAAGATATAAAAAAAAGTCAACAAAAACAAAATATAGGGAGACTAATGGAATAGAAGCATAATAGGAGCATAAGTCTGGGCTATGGAGGAGGGACTAATGCTCTAATCAATAAAAATGAGAGACAGATGGGAGAAAAATATATCTTAGAAGTTGGAAACATTAATAGAGGATTTGGTGAATTCTGAAGGGTCGGTCAGACGTTACTATTTTAAGATGAATTAGTTGATTAAGTTTGAATATCTCTGTGGGTCCTGATGGTGTAAGGTGATCATTGCTCAAAATGGCACTGTGCTCCCATCAGGGCACAAACTTTGAGCCATGTTTTCCAATGTTAGCCATTGATCTCTACTGACATGTGTGAGTTCGCTTATGAGGAATTCTCCATTTGGCAAATGGCAAGCTGATGGGTCAAGTTAGTTGTGAAATCTGTAGCCAAGAAGAATGGTTTGTCTTCAGTTTTCATTGCAAAAGATTGTGCTCACATTCCAACCCACTCTCCGACCCACTGTGGATTCCCATTTATAAATGAAAAAAGAGTGCAAATGAATAATATACTTCTCTCCAGAACACTGATGGTAGAGAGGCGGAGGAGGGAGGACAATTTTAAAATAAGCACCCAGACTCTAGATAACTGATACTCACTTTTTCAAAATGGTATCATTTTTTTCCAAACTGTATCTAATCACTGTTCCTTTTAATCCAAGTTGTCACCTTCCCTCTTCCAATGAGACCTTCTAATAATGCAAGCTTGACTCAAATCAGTATATATATCCTGATCTACACTGAATTTGCTCTTCATATGTATGTCATGAATTCCTTCCTGTGCTCTAGTTTGTGTTGGGATCTCTCACACTGTTCCACATTTGAAATAAAGAATGCTATTTTATATAGCTAGTGCAATTTGAGAGGAAAAAGAAATTGAAGTTTCTGATGCATGACTTCTATTCAAATTCATTTTTATTAAGTAATGTATCTATTCCCACTTCTCTACATTAAGTTCTTTACCTAAATCTCTCTACTTTTTTGGTTCACCTCCAGCTCTCTTTTGTCTAATCATAGCCTTGAAATCAATCTAGTAGAGAATCCTTTTGTACAAGTTTATACACTACAACATTTGCATTTCTGTACATCTCTTTAATTCAGGAAGAGCCACACATCGCCTCCAGAGAAGATTGCAAAATAAAGCTACAGCCATATTAAAGTCATCTATAACTTGGAAAAATGATTGAAGAGATCTGTTCATAAAAATATAAATGATCCCTTTTTGTTGCTAGCTTCTAAGGACTTCATTTGAAAAATAGGAAGAAGGTCCTCATTACCCCAAAAGAGTCAAGGGAGACAATTTTCTTTACCAGTCCATGAACTTACACACTTTCCCATAGAGTTGGAAATTATTTTTAACATAATCTTTCTCTGAAATACCATCTCTGTATACTTTATTTGATGTTTGCTGTCACCAACTCAAATTTAGGTTGCTGTATGAACCACCATAAGGACAAACATAGGTCATCTGAAAGTGGGGCTCTTTGATCGTCCTTTCCCAACAGCCCAAAGTTACTATTTCCTACAGACTTAGAACAAGGATAGCAATACCGTATTTTTAAAAGTTCCTTTTAATAGGCTATTTTAAATAATGTTTAATAAGTTATTAGAAGAAAGTAGAGTAAATGCAAATTACTAATAATGAAAAAAAATGTAAAGGCTAAGAATAAAATAGACACAAATAGTAGAGAAAACAAATAGTAGAGATGTCCATGATCAACATGAAGACTTGAATAATTTTGTAAATAATCAGGTAAACATGTAATAATCAGGTAAAATTCCCACAAGTATTGATCATATGAATCATTAAGCAATTAGTTTCTCAAAAAATACTCAGTGTTTACTCTACATCTTCCACAGACACACAGGAATGAAGATTCAGCCCTGCCTTCAAGGAGGTCAAGTCAAGTGGGGAGGGCAGCATAACAGATGATCAGGTAATTACCATGGTGAGGGTTGAGGGTGTAGGTGGCATGAGAACACAGAAATGGAGCCGCGGGACCTGTCTTGGAAAAAGGATAGGACTCAGTCAAAGAAGGGGGGTTGGGTATTTTTCGAGAGTAAGAAATGAGCTTATGCAAAGATCCCAAGATAAAAAAGTATGTCAAACATATGGACCTCCAAATCACTGTTGAGCTAAGTGGCTGATACTGCCCCAAACTTCATTTCTAAGGATCACCTGGGATATTATCTAAAAAAAGTGGATTGTTAAAAAACAACCTTTGGGGCCTCCCCGGTGGCACAGTGGTTGAGCGCTGGGCTGCGAATCTGCCCACAGCCTCTGCAGCACCAGTTCCATGCCCGGCTGCCGGGCGAGGGTCCCACATGGCGCGCAGACCTCTCCTGCCGCCCGCTGCTCCCCTCAGCAGTGTACTTCGGTCCTTCTGCCTGCTCTGCTCCCCGCTGTGGCTCTGGTGAATTCTCTCACCCTCCCGCGCTTCTGACTGTACCCAGTGCTTGTATAAATAAATAAATAAATAAATCCTTAAAAAAAAAAAAAAAAAAGAAAGTCAGATTGAGTATGTTATTCATAGACACTATTTTGGGTCAATTATTTACTTCTAGGTGCTTGAGTTCACCCATTACCAAAAACAAAGAAGAAACAATGTTATTTGTGACTCAGAATGAGATGCATCAGAATGAAACAGTTTTATTGGGTTCACCAAATTAGTTCAAACAAATCAACAACAAAAACAAACATTTGTGAACGTTGGCTCTATATCAGGTACAAGGGAAGTATGGTAGTTTCTATAATAAATTATGATAATTTAAAGATAATTATATTATAATTTGCATTTTCCAACATGGTTTATACTTGAAATCATGCAGTAGCATTCTCAGATTGGTTTCTTTCATTTAATAGTATTCATTTAAAGTTCTTACGTGTCTTTCCTATGGTTCAATAGCTCATTTCTTTTAAGTGCTAACTAATATTCCATTGTGCCAGAGTATCTATTCAATCCTGGAAGGGCATCCTGGTTCAAGTTTTAGCAATGATGTGCAGGATTTTAGTTCCTTTGGGTAACTATCAAGGAGAGTAATCACTGGAGTGTATGATAAAAATATGCTCCGTTTTATAAGAAATTACCAAACTGTCTTCAAAAGTGGTTACACCATTTTGCATTCTCCCCAGCAATGTATGAAGTTCCTGTTACACCACATCCTCTCTGGCATTCACTGCTATCAGTGTTCCAGGTTTTAGCCACTCTAACATGCACACAATTGATTCTCATTGTTGTTTTAATCTGCATGTCCTTGATGACAGAGGGTGTGGAGCATCTTTTCACTACTTGCCATCTGTATGTATTTCCTTTGGTGAGGTATCTAGTAAGATAATCTGCCCATTTTTTTAATCAGGTTTATTTTCTTACTGCTGAGTTTTAGTTCCTTGCATGTCTTGGATAACAGTCATTGTCATATGTGTCTTTTGCTAATATTGTCTCATAGTGACTTGTCCTGATTCTTTTGACAATGTCTTTCACAGAGCAGAAATTTTTAATTTTAGTAAAATTCAGTCCAATCATATCTTTCATGTGCCATGACTTTCGGTGTTGTATCTAAAATGTCATGTAGGTATTCTCCTATGTTATCAACCAGGAGATTTCTGTAAGACTCACTTTGAGTTAACTGTTGAAAGGTCTAGATTTATTCTTTTTCATGTCCATGTCTGATTGTTATCACACCATTTATTGAAAAGACTGTATTTGTTCTACTGTATTGCCTTTGCTCCTGTGTCAAAGATCAACTTACTGTAATCAAACAGGTCTATTTCTCCATTATGTTCCATTAATCTATTTATGCATTCACCAATACCAAACTCTCTTGATTACCATAACCTAATAGTAAAGTCTTGAAGCCAGGTAAATTAAATGATCTAATCCAGTTCTTCTTCAATACTGAGTTTCTATTCTGGGTCTTTTGCCTCTCCATATACATTTTAAAATCAGTTTGTTAATATTCACAAGATTATTCACAAAATAATTTGCTGAGATTTGATTGGGAATGAGTTGACTCTATAGATCAAATTGGGGGAAATGGTATCTTGTCAATTTTAAGTTTTTCTACCCATGAATGTGAATTATCTATCCATTTATGTAGTTCTTTGATTTCTTTATTAGAGTTTTGTAGTGTTCTTCACATAGATCTTATACATATTTTGGTAGAGTAATACCTCAGTAGTAAACTTTTGGGAATGCTAATATAACTGGTATTGGGTTTGTTTTTTTTTTTTTTTTTAAAGCTTGCGCTTATTTTTTTTTTTTTTTTTAAGATTTATTTATTTATTTATTTATACAAGCACTGGGTACAGTCAGAAGCACGGGAGGGTGAAAGAATTCACCAGAGCCAGAGCAGGGAGCAGAGCAGGCAGAAGGACCGAAGTACACTGCTGAGGGGAGCAGCGGGCATCAGGAGAGGTCTGCGCGCCAAGCGGGACCCTCCTCCGGTGGCTGGGGAGAAGCCGAGTATTGAACCAGCACCGCGGAGGCTTCGAGCAGCTTCGCAACCCAGCACTCAACCGCTGCGCCACCGGGGAGGCCCTGGTATTGTGTTCTTAATTCCAAATTCCA
Source organism: Talpa occidentalis (assembly GCF_014898055.3). Classification (NCBI taxonomy): domain Eukaryota; kingdom Metazoa; phylum Chordata; class Mammalia; order Eulipotyphla; family Talpidae; genus Talpa; species Talpa occidentalis. Next base: position 9,480,476 of record NW_023601543.1, read on the forward strand.
CTTGCTGGGATAAAAGAAGCAATAGGCTCTTATGTAGATACCTTTTATCCTGCAGCCTTGTTATAGTCATTAATTTGTTTCAGGAGTATTTTTGTTGATTCTTTCAGATTTTCCATATATCTGATCATGTCAGCTATGAACAAAGATAGTTTTATATCTTCCTTCCAATCAGTATACTTTTTATTTCTTTTTCTTGCCTTATTGCACTAGCAAGGACTGCCACTATCATGCTGAAAAGGACTGGTGAGAGGGGACGTCTTTGCCTAATACCTGCTCTTAGCAGGAAACTATGTCAGTAGATTTTCAAATTGAAAATTTGAAAGGTTTAAATTGAACTGCCAGCTTAATATAAATTCTTTTTGGCGGGGGGACTTTTTAATATTATTTTTTTAATCATTGTTTATTTTTAAACAATGTTTGCTTCCCCCCAACCCCTCAGGTGTAGTCCCTATAGAGTTTCCTTCACCAATGCACCTATGCACCATCACCTCAGTCCCCTGTGCTCCTTCCTCCCTCCCTCTGATCCCTCTCCCTCCTCCCCCCCTGATCTATGATTGTCTGTTTTTGCTTTGTTGTGTTTTGTACTGTTATTATTTTTTACACTGATATCTTATTGGGTTCCCCTATATTCCTGCTATAAGTGAAACCATAATAAAGAATGGCACATATCGGGTCTCCCAGGTGGCACAGCAGTTGAGCGCTGGATTGCGAAGCTGCCTGCAGCCTCTGCAGCGCAGGTTTGATCTCCGGCTGCTCCCCGGCCACTGGAGGAGGGTCGACATGGCGCGCAGACCTCTCCTGCCGCCCGCTGCTCCCCTCAGCAGTGTACTTCGGTCCTTCTGCCTGCTCTGCTCCCTGCTCTGGCTCTGGTGAATTCTCTCACCCTCCCTCACTTCTGACTGTACCCAGTGCTTGTATAAATAAATAAAATAAATAAATAAAAATAAATCTTAAAAAAAAAAAAAGAATGGCACATATCCAAAAAACAAGCAACAACAAATGTTGGCGAGGATGCAGTGAAAAAGGAACTCTCCTACATTGCTGGTGGGAGTGCAAACTGTGTCCAACCACTATGGAAAGCTCTCTGGAGGTTCCTCAACCTACTAAAAATGGAGCTACCATAGCCCAGGCAATTCCACTCCTAGGTATCTACCCAAAGGACACAAAAACATTGATTCAAAAGAACACCTGTACCCCTATGTTTATTACAGCACTATTTACAATAGGTAAAACTTGGAAACAACCCAAATGCCCAAAAATATATAACTGGATCAAGAAGATGTGACATATATACACAGTGGAATATTATTCAGCAATCAAAAAAGATAAACTCATGCCATTCACAGCAACATGGATGGAACTAGAAGAAATTCTTACAGGATTTTTTTCATCAGAGTTCAGAGCACAGCCTGAAATTTCAATGCTGAGTCAGGGAAATAAATGCTAAGTATAACTGATTTAATTTAAGAAGTATTTTGAAATTCACAAAATTTCAGAGTAATAACTAGCATGTATTTGATATCCATTATGTACCAGGTATCATGCAAGCTGCTTTAGACCCATTCAGACAGAATAAGAATGATTAGCAAAACAAATAATTATCTTAAATCATATTATCATGTCCCCAATTTGAGACTCCAATAATAATATTGCTCTGGGTTGTTATCGTCCCTCTCTTCTTTCCAAGTGCTCTTCCAGAGATCCCTCCCAATGCCTTAGGCAACTTACAGCTTATAATTAATCATATTCTTCCTCATAGTATTCTTATATTAATTTGATTTTGGCAGAGAACACAGATTAAAAAACTGACCATTAAGTGACTTCCTCATTCCATTCCTTCACACAACATATAGTAATTAGATTTCTATTATATGCCAACCCAGATTAGCTGTCAGTGTGATGATTGCTACGATAGTGTGATATACAGGCATATCATTTAGCACCAGATGCTTTTTTCCACTCTGGTTTATCTACATAGCACGTGACCAAATAAGAAACAATTTAAGCCAAATTTGTGATATCTTGATGAACAGGTCTAAATAGGAATATCTTAAGATAGAACTTCATGGGGAATGTGGAGAAGAGTTTAGGTGATGGGTAAAGGAATCAAGTGAAAAAAGACAAGTGAGGAGTCAACACTGAGTCCCTCCTCCAGTAAATTTTAATTATTTCAACTTTTCTCATATAGACTCTAGCAGGACTATTTTTAGCCCCTCTACCTTGATAGTCTCTACAGCTATTCTACTTGCATGTTTTATATGAAGATCAACATGCTGAATGCCTGAATGTATCTAATAAAGTCCCTATTAATGCAGACTACAGGGCAGAAGAATTATGTCCTGGCTTTTGTACATCATAACTCTGTTCACAAAACCCAGGCCCATAGCAGCTCTTTAAACAATGGCCCTGTCTTGTTTCCATTTATTCAAGGTGTGATTCAGAGTGATGGTTTCACCAGCCATTCCTCAGCAGGTATTCATGTGGTTTGGATTTGGGGAGCACATGGATTACCCAGGACTGTCCCTGTTGAACATCAAATGTCAGCCTCTTTCTGACAGACCATTTTTCTAATTGGTCAAGGTCACCTTGGATCTGCTCTTGCCTTGCAAGGAATTTTCAGCTTTATATCCCTTACCCTCCAGCACCATTTCCCAATGTGGTGTCTTCTGCAAATTTAGTAGGAATTCTCTTATTTCTCCCATCCCAGACCTTGCAAGAAAAAAATTAAAAGTTCTGGGACAAACCTATATAGTATCTGGGTATGTTATCCGAGGTTCCTCCGAGTGCCCTTGGAATAAGACTCATGTATTAGTACAGACCAGGTCTGATCTCCCTAACTCATTAATGGAAATGCCTTGCAGATCCACAAAGTTTTAGTGAAGTCCAGATGTGTCCTACACTGATTACTCTCCTTATTCAAGACTTGCCACTCTGTCACAGAAGGAAATTAAATTGGTTTAACATGAGTTGCTCATCATAAAGACAGTGCCTTGGAATCTGTTGCTAGCAAATGGCTTGCCTGATTTTTTCCTATCATCTTCACATGCATTAACGTGAAAATGCTTAAGTGTAAGGAATAATTTGTAACTGTTAGAGCTATCCAGAGATTGGGTGGCTGCCTTGTGGAGGTGGTAAAGATACTGTCATTGATAGTACTCATTCAAAATGTTAAGAGGAGATTCCTGCACTGGTTTGGGTATTGGGCTGGGTGAGTCTCAGTTTTACTCTGAATGCTAAATTGCTGCACTTCTTGCAATTGTTTTGTATTTTCCAGTAATACGTTTCCTTTCATTTCCGACAGATCACTTTTTCAATTATTTCTTTTCAAAGACAATCTCAGGCTTCTACAAACTGGTAACCAATTTTTCCCTTTTTTCCACATTGCACACTACAACAACTATACCACAGGATTGGAAATGAGCAGAGCTTACTGATTGTCTAATAATGTGAACATTTATCTTTAGCTTGGGAATAAAGCAAGAAAAAGGGAGCAATGGTTTACTTCCTTGATCCGATCTTTCCCAATTGGGTAAATTAAAGTGGTAGGGGTTGATGGACAAATGCAGTTGTAGGAAATCACAAAGGCTGCAGAAATGACTGGTGAGATCTCTGAGTTCCCACACAGTTCCTTATTGGGAAGGCAGGGGACACTCGCTCTCCAAAGCTTTTTTTGCAGCACTAAGAATTACTGATTTTCACCAATGAGACCGACACCAAAAATACCAAGTAACACGAAAGGTAGCAAGTCACAAGCCTAATAAAGAACAAGAAAAACTGTATCAAATTATACTCTTCTCGGAGCTATGATTTCAAGATAAAATAGATCTGTACTTTACTTCATCTCTACAACAGCTTTAGGAGAAACACGGCAGCCCATGATAAACACACACAATTGAACCACCTGACTCAACCCAGGGTGAGTTGCTACCGATTCTAAAACAACTGAAAACCACGTTGGATTTGTAAAGCCGAACAACAGAATATTTGTTAATCTCCTTCATGCACAGGGATACAGTTAAATATAATTCTTTCAAAATAAATAGAACAAAAGTAAAAAAAAAAATGAGTGTTGCACTAGAGTTCGTCTTTGTTTAGTGTACTTGTCAACGGACCCAAAATAAAACTTACCAAGGGAGCCCCAAATTTTAAGACTATTTTCCTGTCATTTGAACTATAAAGATTTTGTATGTTCAATCCATATATGTTAATTTCATTATTAATGTATACATCATGAAAAATTCTCTGTTTCCTTCTCTAAAGAACATACCATCTAACATAACCCTTGCTGAACTGGAGAAATGAACAAGTCTTTGGACTGTTGCCTTGTACCAGTATCAACTAAGTGTTTGAGGGTAAACTGTAAACGCAATGGGGACAAAATGCTCTTTCCCAAGTGTCTCAATGTTCTCATCTGGATTAGTCTCAAATGCACTTAAACATTAAGGGAGGGTTGTGCATGATATTTGAGCCAAATGATATAATGTACTTGTCTGTGACTTTCACAAGGAAGGAAGTCAACATGATACAACAGAGGCCTACCACCCAGGGAAGTCTGGCTAGCTGCCTGAAATCTTGACGTCTTCCCTTCGTTGCTATGGAGGAGCAAGAGAGTAAAAACAAGTGAAAAGGAGCAACAGAAAGCAACATGCAGAGACAGGTCTACCCCTCCAGTTCTACTTTCCTGGAAGAAAAGGTATTTGGGGAGAAAATTGGAAATTTAGTTTTCATAGATCAGTTAAGTGGTTTCTGAGTGTTTTCTAACATATATTATCATTTATTTTTTTTCTATCTTGGTTGGATTTACCTCATTAATGTAGACCCTGAAATTAGGATGCCAGTGCAAGTAGTCTGTTGAAATATGATCCCAGTACACGCTGATGGGGAGGTGGGGGGAAGTGGCCATGTGAGGCAGGAAAGGAAAGGAAGTCAATAAAGTTTGCACTAGCATGCCAGTTACCACTGTGGACAACTGGGGTGCAGTGTTTCTGGGGAGCTCTGGGAGACAGTGCAGAATATTCCAGCTTTCCCAACTGAGGAATGAGGGAACCTGAGTATCTATCCATTGACTCCCATTTTGTCACTGGTTTAGGGCTGTTTCCAAGGACTTTCATTCTGCAGTACTTCTGGCCTGCATTGCCAACGGGCTGAGCCTGGTCCCTTGGCAACAAAGATAAAACGTCAGCTTATAGAGACGAATGCTGAGTAGACATAGGCAGGACACTCACACTGACAGGCCATCAGGTCCATCTTGGAATTTGGTCTAAAGTCTACAAGACTGTCATTTTGTCCATTAGATGATGGACTGTTTGGGTAAAAAGGTTGAATATTTTCACGATGTTAACATTAGTAAAGGATAAAATATGCACTCTAACTCATTAATTAGTATGTTTGAATATATTACAAGTATTGTACAATCATTCATTCAACATGCAATGTGCAGCTAATCTGTGCCAAAACCTGTTTTAAACCTCAGGTCTAACAATTCTTTGTTCAACAACAAAGTCATAAAACTTGATGCAGTTATACTAGAACATATATTCTTCCTAGGCAGTGGCTCTCTATTCTCTCACCTATAAGACTAAAAACAGACCGATTTATGTACCTTCGCCCAGTCCAGCCTAGCCCACTTATCCTTCTTTTCTGCTGCCTAGATATCACCCACCCTCACCTGTCTTCCACTACAGGGAGCTACCATGGATGCAATCCTCCAGTGCCCCCAAATTGTTCTCATCTGTGATCTAACATCTAGCAGCTAACACATATGAGAACTTACCATTGAAATACTGTTTCAAGCACCGATAAGCATTTAATAATTTAATCCTATCAATAATGCAATAAGATTAATATGTTATGATTCCCATTCATAAGTGGGCAAATGAGGCAAAGAAAGGCTTAGTAACCCTCCCCCAGGGTCACCTAGATAGTCACAGACCCGGGCTTTAGAGCGAGGCAATCTGGTTCTAGAACAAATGTCTTTACTTCTAAATGGTTAAAAATACTACTATGTTATTTCTAATTTATTCACTAATAGTGGCTTAATTCTAAACCTAAATTTTAACAAACATAAAATATAAAATACGAGAAAAGCTCAGTGGAGGGGATTGGACTGAATTCATCAAAAGATTGCATTTGAGAGTATTCATTGTTTTGTTCTGATTTATAAAGAACAGATTTGGGGAACCCTCATACACTGCAGGTGAGAGTACAAATTGATATAGCCACTATAGAAATCAGTAAGGAGATTCCTCAAAAATCACGGATGGAAACACCATATGCTTCAGCTATTCCACCTCTGGGTATCTAAAGAATGTGAAACTAATTTAAAAAGATATATGCACCCCTATGTTCACTACAGTGCTATTTATAATAGCTAAGAAATGGAAACAACTCAAGTGCCCAGTGACAAATGAGTGGACACAAAGTATGCAGTATATATACACAATGGAATACTATTCAGTTGCAAAAAATATATCTTGCCACTTGCAACAACATAGGTGGGCCTTGGAGATTTTATATTAAGTATAATAAGTCAGATGAGGAAAGACAAATACGGTATGATTTCATTCATATGTGGAATATGAAGAAACTAAGAAAGCAAGCAAAAAAAACAAAAATTCTTAGAAGCAGAAAACAGGTAGTTGATTCTAGAGAGGAAGCAGTTAAGAGGGTGAACAAAACAAGCAAAGGTATGTGGTGAAGGATAGAAATTAAACTTTTGGTAGTGATTATGATATAGTACATACAGATTTTGAATTATAATGGTGTTTACACCTGAAACATATAATATTATCAACCAATGATATCTCAACAAAAATTTATTTTAAAAGAATAGGTTTAATTCTTTCAATTTCATAAAATGAAATAATACTGGCTAATAAGTACAAATCCTTAGGACACTTGCTTTAAGGAGCAGATAAGAATGATTTATGCCTCCTTTCATTTACATACCTATGTTTGTGAACAGTTTAACTACTATATCTATGGATGAAAAATGTTTTTCAGATGGCATGGGCACTCGAAGACGGGCACAAGGTGGCCTATTGTGTCACAAGAGCAGGATTATACCAAAGTGGTCACCCCCTCTTTTTTTTTCTGGGCAATACCTTATGGAGAAAATCCAAGCCTCTGCTCTCTATTGTTTCCCTTGTAGCCCTAGAGCCGGCCAGGCGAGCAGCCAGCAGCATCCATGACCAATCTAAACAGCAGATACATTGCTGGGTCACAGGCTAAGCTCAGTGTTTCTCTACTGCCTCCCAATTGGAGAGAGTTTTGGAAATAAGCAAGGGTGCGTTCAAATACTGGTTTCACCACTTAACTGGGTTGGTGTCTGTTTTCTTATCTTTGAAATGGGGATAATGATATAACGACCTCACAGAACTGCTATAATGCTTTACTGAACTTATATGTATAAAAATATTGAAGTCAGAGCCTTGCACTTGGCGATACTTAATGACTATCATTATGGAACCCAGACAGAGTGGTTAAAGGTCCGAAGTCTGAAATCAGACTATCTGAGATGCAGTCATGGATCTGTCACTTAACAGTGGTGTCAGGCAATTTTCTTAATCTCACTGAGTCTGTTTCCTCACCTGAAAAATAGGTTTTATGATAGTTATTATAAAGATGAAAGAAGAAAACTTAAGTGAATAGAGTAACATAATACCTGGCACCATGTAGGTGCCGATTTTAGGTTTTTTTCTTTCTAACATTAATTTCTTCTCTCCTTTCACCTCAACATGACAATTACCTTTCACTTCTAATTCAATAAACAGGATACATATTCCAGAGCATTTTCAGTATTAATATGAAATAGCTCTGGGAGTATGAGTGTCTGAGACCCATGGATGGATTTTCAAATTCTGCTACACAGAAGCAATTCTATCAATAGATAGTGTTAAAAGCACAGACCCAAGGGCCACATTGCCTGGGTTCCTATCCTGGGTTTCTATCCTGGCTCAGTGATAGCACTGCACCATGGTGAGTGAGTTACTTATCTCCCTGTGCTTCAGTTTCATCAACTGTAAATTAGCATAAAAACAATACATACAGGGATCATGAGACTATTGTCAACACTTATACACCAACAAATTGGACAACGTAGAAGAAATGATACATTTCTAGGAAGAGTCAACTTCGTAAGATTGAATCACAAATACAAAATATGAACAGGACAAGAACAAGAGATCAAATTTGTAATCAAAAACTTCCAAACAAAGAAAATTCCAGGACCAGATGGTTTCACCGCTGAACTCTACCAAATATTTCAAGAAGAATTAATACCAATCAAACTCTTGCAAAAAATTAAAAAGATGGAACACTCCAAAAATTATTTTAAAAAACCAGCATTATCCTGATACCAAAGCCAGATAAGAAAACTACAAGAAAACTACACACCAAATAGCCCTGATGAATACAGATGCAAAATTCTCAGCAATTTATTAACAAACTGAATTCTGCAGCACATTGAAAGGATCACGCAGCACAATTGAGTGTGATACATCCTTGGGCTACAAGGATGGCTTGACATAGATACATCAATAAATATGATACACCACATTAACAGAATGGAGGATAAAAATAATCATCTCAATAGATACAAAAAAGGCGTTTGACAAAATACAACATCTTTTCATGGTAAAAACTCAACAAATTGGGTATAAAAGGAACATACTTCAATATATAATAAGCCCACAGTTAAAATGATGCTCAATAGTGAAAGGCTGAAAGCTTTTCCTCTAAAATCAGAAACAATACCACTCTTACTCAATATAGTACTGGAAGTCCTAGCTAGAGCAATCAAGCCAGATAAATAAAAGGTATCCAATCACAAAGGAAAAAGTAAAACTGTCTCTATTTGTACATGATACCATATATAGAAAATTCTAAAGACTTCACCAAAATCTGTTAATCAAGGGATTCAATAAACTTACAGGATATAAAATCTGTATACATTAAAACAGCTGCGTTTTTATACACTGATAGCAAAATATCTGAAAAATGAACAATCCAATTCAGAGTAACAACAAAAACAATAAAATACTTAGGAATAAATTTAACCAAGGAAGTAAAAGATATATATACCCTGAAAACTACAATATTCTGATTAAAGAAATTGAAGACAATTTCTTTAATAGGTCATAGGTCAGAAGAACAAATATTGTTAAAATGTCCATACTACCCGTGTAGTCAGTTTCCAGCATGGGTGTGGTTACTGAGGCTTACCCATGCAAACAAATAATTCTTGGGTTCCAGCACAGCATCCAAGAATTCAACTCAATTCTGACACTATCTGCCCAGAGATAACATCAGATTCTCCAGGTTAAAAGCTCAGTTTTCTAAGACTGACCTCTACTTCTGACACTGACCACAAGCCCCAAGCAAGCCCATGCTTCTCATCAACCAGATATGGATCAGAGATCCTCATGACCACCTCCTGAGACTTCAGCGCCTATCGCAAGCCCTGGATTATTATCTCTGCTTCAAATGACTTGCTATAGAGATACTCAAGTACCCACCACAGGGTCAGTTAATTTGCTAGAACAACACACAGAACTCAGGAAACCTGTTTACTACTAATTTATTACTCAGGACACTAAAGGATATGTATCAACAACTAGATGGAAGAGATGCAAAAAGAAAGGCATGGTGGAAACTTACAGAGCATCACTGACTTCTCTGAGCATACCATTCTCCTCCAAATCTTCATTGCTCACCAATAGGAAGTTCCCCCAAGCCTCTTCTTCTTGGGCCTTCATGGAGGCTTCATTACATAGGCATGAATGATTAAACCATTAGCCCTTAACAATTGTACTCCACTCCTAGCCTCATCTGTCCCAGGAAATCAGGTGGTGGGAATAAAAGTCCTACCCCCCCATTCAAGTTGGTATCCCTGGCAACCAGTCCCCACCCTCAGGCATTTTCCAAAAGTTAGCTTCATTGAACCTAACAAGAGACACATTTAATACTCTCAATACTTAAGAAATTCTGATCCAGAAACTGTGGATGAAGACCAAATATGTATGAGAAATATATTTTAGTCGTCTGACAAGTGTATATATATATATATATATATATGTATATATATATATATATATATATATATTTCCTGTAAATCACAATACTGCACTACCCAAAGACACCTCCAGAATCAACATAATTGCTATCAAAATTTCAATGATATTTTTTTCACAGAAATAGAAAAAAATCAAAAAGTTCCTGAATAGCTAAAGCAATCCTAAGAAAGAAGTACAAAACTGGAGACATTACATTTCCTGATTTCAAACTAGATGGAAAGATATAATAATAAAAACTACATGATACTGACATGAAAATAGACATACAGACCAATGGAATAGAATCCAGAGGCCAGAAATAAACCCCTGCATACACAGTTAACTAATATTTGACAATGGAGCCAAGAATACTCAATGTGAAAAGAATAGTCACGTCAGTAAATGGTGCTGGAGAAATGGTGCTGGAGCACTATATCAAATGGTGCTGGAGTGCTATATCAAACTAAAAACTTTTTGCATAACAAAAACAGTCAGTTAAATGAAAAAGCAATTCAGAGAACAGGAGAAAATGTTTCCAAACCATATGTTGGTTAAGTGGCAAATATCCAAAATATATAAAGAACTTATGCAATTCAATAACAAAAAACAGTCTGACTTAAAATTGGACAGAAAAAAATGCATTAGACATTTTGCAAAGACTTCCAGCTAACCAACAGATACAGGAAAATATACTCAATATCATAAGTTATGAGGAAAATGCAAATCAAAATCACAAGATATCACGTGACACCTGTTAGAATGGCCATTATCGAAACAAGAGACAACAAATGCTGGTGAGAATGTGAAGAAGAGGGAACCACTGGCATTGTTGGCAGGAATATGAATTAGTACAGCCACGATGGAAAACAGTATGGAGGTTCTTCAAATAATTAAAAATAGAAATTCCATATGACCCAAAAAGCCCACTTCTGAGTATATATATGAAAGAAATAAAAATACTATCTTGATCAGATATCTTCACCCCCATGCTTGTCATCACATTTTCACAATTGTCAATATGAAAACAATCTAAGTGCCCATTAGTGGATGAATGGATAAAGAATATATGGATGGACGGCCTCCCCTGGTGGCGCAGCGGTTGAGCACTGGGCTGTGAAGCTTCCCGCAGCCTCTGCAGCGCCAGATGGATCCCCGGCCACCGGGCGTGGGTCCTGCATGGCATGACAGACCTCTCCTGTCTCGCCTGCTGCTCCCCTCAGCAGTGTATTTCGTAAGTCTGCCTGTTCTGTTCCCCGCTCTGGCTCTGGTGAATTCTCTCACCCTCCTGCACTTCTGACTGTACCCAGTGCTTGTATAAATAAATAAATAAATAAATAAATCTTTAAAAAAATATATATGGATGGAGAGATAGATTAGATTAAGAGAGAGATAGATATATTTATGTATATATTTACATCTATCTGCATGTCTCTATATCTAATATAGGTAAAGATACACACATATACATACATCCACATATAATAGAATATTATTCGACCATGAGAAAGAGTGAAATCTTTCCATTTAGAACAACATGGATAACATGGATGGTTCTTGAGGATAGTATGCCATATGAAATAAGTTAGACAGAGAAACACAAATACCATAGGAGATCACTCATATGTGTGTGGTATCTAAAAATATCAAATTCACAGAAACAGAGACTCATAGAATGGTGGTATGGGGAGGTAGGAAATTTCTCCCCATCCTTCTGGGATCTCCTTGGGCTGGTCAAATAATCAAATGAATATTAGCGAAATTAGTAGGAGAAAAGAACAAACTTAATTATATACCTATGGAAAATCTATATGGGTGTAGAGTCTAAAGTAAATTGGGCACAATGAGTCTATTTATAGCCTGAGCTAAAGAAGGGGATAGGAGCCTGGGGCTTCAAGGGGAGGGGAGGACTCATGAACAAAACCAGATGCCATGTAATTACAAGTTTGCCCTGTCGTGTAAATAGATTTCTCTGATAGAAATGTTATTCTGATAAAAATCCTAGTTCTGGGTAATACCCCCAATGTTTGTTCTTCTAGGTCATTAATGGCAAGTTTCTTGTGAGCCTGAAGAGTCTCTATTGACCGTAGCTTAAAACAATTCACATGCCAGTGTGACAAGTCTTAGGAAGACTGGACATCTTGAGAAATCTAACCTCCAGGGGCTACCAGGGACTGGTGGATGGGGAATGGTGCAAGAATGCAAACTTCCAATTATAAGAGGAACAAGTTTTGGGAATCTAATGCTCAGCATTGTGATTATTGATAGCAATATTGTACCACATACTTGAAAGTGCTAAGGCACATTAAATGTTCTCACCACCAGAAACTAAATGTGGCATGATGGAGGTATTAGGTAATGCTACTGTGGTAATCATACTGCAGTGTGTAAGTGTATCAGACCAACAAGTTATACAGCTTAAATTTATGCAATGTTCTATGTCAATGATAGCTCAATAAAGTTGAAAAAATAAGGGAAGAGTTGGCCAAAAAAAAACAAAACAAAACCACAACTATATTATGAAGTTGTTTTAAGGCAGGCTCTAATGAGTTAACACATGTGAAGTGTTTGATACACTTGGCACACATTAAGTGACTGTCGTTGTTACAACTTTAGAATAGCCTGTAACACTTGCCTATGTGAGAATAAAAGACAGGCATTGTGATTGGTAGATTGGCAGATAGGAAGCCTGTGTAAATCTATGCGTAGGTTCACCTGAGTATCTCCCCGACAAAGGGCTAAAGCAGTAATGGATTAGGCCCTGCAGAACTCCAAGAGACAAGTAAATTAAGGTAAAATACTACTGTGAAAAGAAATTGAATTTTATATCAAAAGATCCAAATCTGAGTCCCAGTTCTGTTCCCTAATAGTTGTGCAGCCCTCATGAAACTCACCTTCACGGAGTCTTAATTTATCCAACTGAAAAATGGGCACTATAAGCCCTCCGTTACAAGCTTTTTGTGAAGACCAGAATAGAAATTCCAAGAAAAGTGCTTGGCCAACTATTAAATACTATACAAATAAAATGCCTTTATCTCATCACAGTTGTTGCTATTGTAGTTGCTGTTTCACAAATATGCATGTCTTCCTCCTGCTCAATTGTTCAATGGGCTTTTGCCTTGGGGCTTTGTAGGACCATCTGCTTAGATCTGGAAGGAGGGGGATGTGGACCTGGGGTGGTCAGAACTGATTGAAACTCCTAGACCCCTGATTGAACTTGGCGCCAGTGTCCTAACAATTGCACTCGCACTTAAACTTGGGTGGTTGTGAATATAGGTAGGGTCACTAATCAACCAGGTGGCTACCCGCTGCCCAGAACGTGGGCAATTAAGTACAAGGGCCATTTTCATCCAGAGGGTTTGCTATTTCATAGCCAATTACCCGGGCAGCTTCACCCCACTTTGAACTTTGTGGGAAGTAAGGGCAGCATATGCATCTGCAGCCTCAATAGCTTCCCTGTAGCTCCTGCCATCAACCCTATTCATCTCTTTCTAAAGGAGCGTCAGCATCCACCTGCCTTTCAGTATTTAACTCCTTCATTTAGAAAGGAGCAGCAGGAAATTTGAACCAAGAGCTATTTTTATCTTTATAACAGCAAAAGCAATTTTAACACTATATCCACGTCGTAATCTGCATTTCTGCAATCTGCTATATTTTAAAATATCAAAATCAAGAATGAATGTGTTCTTCTCAGACGTTCACATGGCTCCCTAATGCAATTTTTTCCTAATTAGAATGGCACTCGGTTAAGAGTAAGACATTTAATGTTCTTAAGTCCCTGAGCAAATGGAAATTTTACTGAAGACCAGTTGCACTCAGCTTTACCAAAGAAAATGCAGCTTGATGGCATGAGCTTATTTGAAAAGAGACATTATTAAAATCCACAATTAGGCCTACAGTGTTGAAGGAGCACTGAGGTGGAGGTTTATGCCTATGATGTACACCCACAAACACACAGCCACACACGCCAAAGGGCTAGCCAGTGGTTCACCCCACCGACCCCAGCCCACTTCCTGAAAGGATGATGGTGCCAGGGAAGCGGGGAGGGGGTTCGCAGTAGGGTGCAAGTGTGCCCTGTTCCCACTCCTGGAGCTGGCTCTGTCATTCTTCAGTTGCTCACAGTTCCGTTCCCTGGAACCTTTTCCCTTTTACTTCAGGCAGAGAACACTCCTCTCAATCCTCCCGTTACTATCCTCGGAGTAGCCTTCCCAGGCCCTTTGGCCCTAGAAGATGCTTTCAAAAGAGAAAAGGCTACATGAAGGCGCCAGAGAGAGTAATATTCCCTTAGCCTCCAAAGCCTGCTGCCAGGCATCTCCTCCCTGGCACCTCTCCTGCCTGCTGCCCGCGGCATCAGTCTACCAGACTCTGTACAAGACCTTCTCTGACTTTCCTACGCCAGATCCCCATGGCACACGCCGCGGGGCAAGACCAGCCCTTTCCTACTACCTAAGTGGGGGATGTGCCGCTGACCCCCTCAGGGAAGACAGCTGGGCACCTGGCTGGTGGCGAGGTGGTTGGCAGCAGGGGCAGGGACCCTGCCCCATCCCCTCAGGAATCCTGAAAGCGGGTGTGAGTGCCCAGCCCCTAAGGCTCCCAAGACAGCAGCTGGAGTTTCCCACTGGCTGTTCTGCAGCAGGAGGCTGCAGCAAGGCCACCGGAGGCCCATCTTAGTGGGCTGGGCATGATGGCCACTCAGGTGCTAGACAGATTTGAGCACCAGAGCCCTTCTCCTCCCCCCAACTTGGGGCTCTGTCCCCAAAGGCCCTGCTGTTTGCAGGCAGCACCACAGGCGGTGCAATCAGCAGTGGGTAGCAGCAGATAGTATCTCACCTTCTGCCACCAGTGGCCCCACTGGGGCTCAGGTTGCCAGCAGAGGCCAGCAGTGATGGTGGGTGGCAGTGGTTCCTCTCTGCCATATCACCCCAAGGTATGCAGCCCCACTAGGGTTCCAGTAGCAAGCTCCACCAGAGGAGGTAACAGCCAGACTCATGGCCCTTGGTTCAGGGCTGCAAGGACAAGCGTAGACCCCACTGAGCCAGCTCCAGCACTGCAGTTGCAGGCAATACAGGCCCATGGAGTTCCAGGCCAACACGGATGGTTCCCAGCAGAGCCCACCTTGCAGCAGCACTAACCCCCCACTTTACATTGTTACCCCCGGCCTTGCTGAAGGGCACCAGGTACAGAGCCCATGAGCCTGCCCTGAGGGCAGGTCAAGTCTGTGCAGGCACCAAGGTTTCCCTTTTGTATTTGACACCTGGATCACAGAACGGACCGATCAGGTGCAAACTAAATGAACCATTCAAGTTCAAGCCCAGCTCATCAATTATTCAGATTGAAAATAGGAAACGAGCTGATTGCCACTAAATGGTCCAATCAGTCACTTAGAATTAAAAATGGTCCAATCAGGTTTTTATAGGGTGGGGAAAACCATTAAAGAGCATGTAAGGCAGGGCGGAGCCAGCTTAAGGCATTCTGTTTCTAGCCTCCAAAGAAGGAAGCATCATCTAGCAGCCAACCTGCAAAGAAAGAAGACCTTTGCAGAGACCCGGCTTCTGACATCTCCTGAAAGGAGTACCACAGGCCTTGGCTTGGTATCTCAAAGAGCTGCTGTGCTATTGGTTCATTCCAATAGCTCACAGAGTTGTTAACACTGTTGTGTCTGACACTGCCTCCTGGGGACTGGTGGTCACCAGCGCTACTAGTCACCAGCACTGTTGACAGGTGACTGGCACTGTGTCTGGGTCAAATCTGAAAGCTATCTACTGATCATCTGACACCACCTCCCAGTGCTGTTGCCTCCATTGCTGTCGGGCCCAGCACTGGGTGCTGTCCCGCCCAGTGCATCTCAGCAGCCCCACCTGCTAGCACCTCCAGCTGCTGTGAGCTGGATCCTGTCCCACTGCTTGTTGGTGTGCCACTATTTCCAGGCCCTCATTGATGTGACAGTGTCATCTTGCACAAGCAGCCTTTTCCTTGGGACTTCTGGGGTGAGATAGTCAGCCTCTTGTGGCCTTAGAAACTCTGTTTCCCCTGATTGTTAAACAACCCCCATTGTTGTTTTTCCCTGAGCCTGAGTGGTCTTGCAATTGAGCACACAAGTAAGAATCTGTCCTCTACCTTGGCACAGTCCTTTGCCCTCTATAGCACTGCTATACCCTGTTTCAACCTCAGTACTCTTTTAAGAAAATTCAGCTCAAAGGTAGCTCATTAAGAGTGTATGTTCCAGGCCTCCCCGGTGGCACAGTGGTTGAGCGCTGGGTTGCGAAGCTGCCCGCAGCCTCTGCAGGGCCGGTTCGATCCCCGGCTGCTCCCCGGCCACCGGAGGAGGGTCCCACATGGCGCGCAGACCTCTCCTGCCGCCTGCTGCTCCCCTCAGCAGTGTGCTTCGTCAGTCTGCCTGTTCTGCTCTGCTCTGCTCTCCGCTCTGCCTCTGGTGAATTCTCTCACCCTCCCGCACTTCTGACTGTACCCCATGCTTGTATAAATAAATCTTTAAAAAAAAAAAAGTGTATGTTCCAAGATTACCTTTCTGTATATGCTAAAATTTTTGTAGTTTTCTTATTAGTTTACTTCTGTGCTGAAATAAAAATAATATTTTATATTTTTACAACTGGCAACATATTATTAGTCCCTTAAAATCATTAGTCCATGAATAATCTCTGGCTTGGAGTTGAATATTTTTTAAATACAAATACAGCTTTGAGAATATGTCTCATTTTTATTTTTCACCTTCAGAATAAAAATGCATGGAAAGACTATCTGTTGTGAATTTCTACCAGTCTAGACTTCGAATGGAATGTATAGTTGCTCATATTATGACAAGCCTGTGGGTATAGGATCTGAATGTCTTCAGTGATGAGGAAAAAAGATAGTAAAGGCTGCATAGCGTGCAATCCAATTTTAGGCAATGAAGGTTTAGTCTAGCCCATCGTTCTTTGGAAAGATGACTACCTCCTCATGTTTTAGCAACTCTCTAAAGCATCCCAGGTTTGTGATTAATGCTTTCTTCTTACATCCTTGTTTTAATTCGAGATCCCTGGAAAATAGACAGTCAGACTAAAATTTGCATGCAAGTTTTATCAGGGCATGGTCTCAGGAGCAATAGCTGTAAGGGAAGGAGAGAAACAGGACTGGGCAGAGGGAGAAGTGTGGTACATCTGCAGCAGAAGTCTCAGTTCATCGCAAGCCATTGCTCTTGGTTTATGATGACATTTCACGGTTGTCCTAAACTAAGGCAAGGTGGTTCCTCCCTTTTTGGAGCTGCATCAACCACTCATTGGATGAGGCTGCCCTGGGAAGAGGGCCGTCACTTTGGGGAATGTTGCAGCTTTAGATAAAGGGAAAGTCATCTCCTGAAAGAAAATTCCCAGAGTCCAAAGAACCATCTATACTCCATCACAGCTGGGGCAATGAATGCCTTAGTTACTGTATTAGTTACAAAATACTAGTCTGGTGTACAGAGGACAAGTTATCTGGTGGGTGGTGCAAATTTGTCCAAGACTTAGTGTCTTAAAACAATAATACTCATTTATCACTCAGGTTTTTTGTAAGTCAGGAATTAGAGCATAGCAGAGCCTGCAGTCAAAGTTGGATGCTAGACTCACTCAACCACTTTGGTGGTTGATGGTAGTGTTTGCTAGGAACATGAGACTTTGAACCAGAATACCCACATGTGGCCTCTCCATGTGGCCTGGACTTCCTCAAAGCATGGTGAGTGGATTCCAAGGGTAAGCAGGAGTGAGTGAGAGAGCACCAGGTGGAAGTGAATCACCTTGAAAATCCAACCTCAGAGGTCACACAGTGTTTAATCCACAACATTCTGTTTATTGTTTGAGGCAGTTAAAAAAGGATCACCCAAGTTCAGGAGGGGAGAGGAGACCCCAGTTCTCAATATAAGAGCATATGAGATAGGAATTGGCCACATAGGACCTGGATAGCTATGAAGGGGAGAACTAGAGTGAGCTCCACAGCATCTGTAGCCTTTCATGTGCGGCCACCTGGATCGACTGGCTTCATATACTGGGAATTGCTCCTCTGTGCCTCTGGGTTGTTTCTTATGAGTTTAATGGAACAAATGACAGTCTGTGTCACTGTAACTGATCTTGAGATCACAACTAATGTTCATCACTTTCTTCCTGTACTCCCTACTCAAGATTCCATTACCCTGGACTAGCACCTCTACTGCTCTAAGTGGCTTACTTGTTGGGATGAGTCAGATTTTCATTTATGTGTGTTCTGACTCCTAGTCAATATATCTGTGACACTATGCTGATGCTTTGTCTAAATACCATCAAAGATTGCTCAGAAAGGTACAAAAGGAAGCCCCAGTAGGTTACTGGGGCCAAACATATTCTTAACCTGTCCCCACTGTGTAACAGCAGCCCTAGAGTCTCCTGATAAAGGACAATTATATCCAAGAGTGATTTCCTCCCTTGTTTTCTGGTCTATTGACATATGAAGTCCAATATGGTCAGACAGCAGCTCGAGCTAAAGATTTAGTGAAACAGTATGTGCCCAGGTAGAAGTATATCCCATTTGGGAAACAGGATATCTGGACCCACAGATCTTAAAGCTATAGAGATGAGAAAAATTCCCCAAATGAGTCACTAAAAGTGATAAGCGGGACATTCATACTTCTCCCTTGGTTCCTAAACCCATGTGTTCTACCTAAGGTACAGTACCACACAGTAGTCCTTGATTTGGGAAATATGCTGTATACAGGAGGATGGTGCCTCATCCACACATATTCTATCATCTCCAGGTTCTCACCTCCCTTATATCTTCAAAAGTCATTCTATTGTTTGATCAGCCCAGTAGCTTCTGGAAGGTGCAGTATGTTGTAGGACTGTTGGATCCTACAGTTCTGTACTTATTGCCAAAATTTCTTTGCTGTAAGTGATGTCATACAGCTCAGTTCACGTCAGTCTCAGGAAGAGAGGCTGGCTAAGATTCCACAGACAGGAAAGGCAAAGCCATATCTGCATGATAGGTCAGTTCCAGTCAAGACACACTGCTGTCCCTTCTAGAGAGGAAAGGAGGCAATGTATTCAACTTACAAATAAGCATACCCTTATCTCCTCAACTGACAGTGCCTGACTGGGGAGAAAGCACTAATCCCTGTTGCCACCAGGGTGGACATAAAGCAGAGGCAGTAGTTAAAACAGAAGTATCATGTGGAAATCCTTACTTCAGGGCCCCAAAACAGTCTCCATTCCTGCTATCATGGCCACTCCATTCATTGGTAGTGACGGGTGACAGTGGCTGGGCTCATACTGCCAACTAGATGAGTCACTCTGTCTACTTGGTAGCTTGGCGCCCCTTCTGGGGCAGATATGGCTTTGCCTGCGAAGGGGAGCTCCGTCAGGTGGGTCACTTTATGTCCCGTGACCACATACTCATCTCTACCAGTTTCGAGTAGACCACTGAAGACTACTTTTCAAATAATGTATAATTTTCCATTGTAAGTAGTACGACTTTCCTACTGGGATTTACCACAAACCCTAGCCTGTGTCTTTGTACCCCACATCTCTAGTACCATCCCACCTGCTCAGTTATACAGTAATTGGGCAGAGCTGTATCCCCAAGAGCAGAACACGCTGATACGCCACCCAAAGATGCCTACTGAACACTCTGCTTTCTTCTCCGTGGTAGGGGAGGCAACTGGAGAAATTTCTATTTGGGGATATCCCCACATGATCGGGAACACTGAACTCCTAAAATCTTCTGATGTAGCAGGCCCCTGAATCTTCATAGTGTTTACCTTCCACATTCCCGAATACGAGTGTCTTCTCAAGATACCCAAAGCACTTGCCACTTCTCATGTATTCTTTCTGTTGTAATGTCATTGATAGTTTGGACCCATGCAATGGCCCCAGTTTCTTCAAAATATGACAGGACAGACGGGTTAATACAGTCTTAGGCAACACTGAAAATTTGTACTGTGGTTTGCCTCACGTGAATGTGAACTGCTTTTGAACCTCCTTCCCCAAAAGTCTGGAAAATAATTCATTTTCTGTATCATTGGATGCACGCTGTGTACTTGAAGTGATGTTAATATGCTCTAGTACTTGAGTTCACCAGCATCCTCCGTCATCTTCCACATCCATTTGGTTTGCAGGGCCCAGACTGCTAAATAAACAAGGATGTGAGGAAGACTAACATTCCTGTATCTGTTGGGTTTTTAGGATGACACAAATGTGTACTATTCCTTCAGAAATTTTTATCTTGATTTGCTCTCTTCACTGGGGGTAGGGAGAAAGGCAGCAATTCCGAGATTTTTACTTGGCCGTTCCACTATAACAGCTCTTATTGCACAGGCCAAGCACTCAGTGTTGGGGTTTGTCCAAGTATATCCATACAATTACAGATTTGTGGACTGAGGGAATGACCCCTGGGTGAATCCATAGACAGAGTGAAATCACTGGGAGCTAACCCGGGCCAGGATTCCAGTTATTGCCAGGCCCACACACACTTCTGGTATCAATGTCAACTAATCCCAACAAAGCTCAAAATACTTGGGAATCCCCATTCCCAGTGTATAGTTATCCAAGTGGATGGTCGTAATCCCTCTAGGGAGTAACTGCAGGAAACTAAACAGGGTTTTCTGCTTGCTCTGATGTTAGATGGGAGAACAGACTCAGGGAAACTGGGAAAGGATAATGACTTTTTACTGGGAAGAGTGCCCTTTTGAACATCCACTTTTGATTATTTTTGTTGTTGTTGCACAATTAAGAAAAAAACTTGGTTGAATTCCCATTTCACTCCTAGGAACATCATGTTCTATTTACCGTCTCCATCGTTTTTTGCAAGTCAAGATCCCTTGGCTTTAACTCTGACCTTGTTGTTCATTATATTTGCATCCACTTTGCTCCTGATAGTAAATCACTGACAGCTGGCCTCTATTTCCAGCTCCTATCATCCCCTTTGCCATCAAGTAATCCAATTTTGTTATAACGTCTGTGTAGGACAGTAAGTTTCTCCACAAACATGGTGCCCCTTTCACCAGGACATTCTTCGTTGCTTTAATAGGGTGCCCTCTGAGTCTTTCTGCAGAAACTGTTTCACTGGCAGGTTTTCCTACTTGGCAGCATGTTCCTTTTCACTAGCATGAGCAATTCTGGAGACTTTGGGTCCCTTCTTTCACCACCTTCCATGCAATCTCTCACATTTTAATTTCACTCTGTGTGCATGACCACTTCCCCCAAGCTTCTAAAAGTCATCCCAGCAACATTTTACCACTCTCTTCCTGGGTCCTTGACAAAGTAAATCCTACAAAATGGGAAAGAAATTCTATAACAATAAACTCTTATCCAACTTTCTGTTAGGATCCAGTCTCAATTATACTGCCCTGGTTCCTGTTAGTACATGTTGTCTAGGCCCTGGAGTTCCTTTGTTATTCAGAAATGATCTGGGAAAGGGGTTCAGTTATGAGTCATTAGCAACAATCCCAGGTCGAGGGGATGAGTGCCTCATTAATGACGAATTGGGGTGGCACTTCATAACATCTACTGTAAGCCCCCTCTTCCTTGGGGTAATGGTAGTGTTAATATGGAATTATGACAAATGAATAGTAAATATATTGTTTAATGTGGGCACCTTTTCACAGTAGCTGATTCTTGTACTGCAATATCTTCACTCTGCTCATGTTTCTATTTAGTTTTTGGTTGAAGAGGTAGAAGAGAGGGTATTGGGGGAAAGTTGCAGGAATCTCCTTAAGAAACTGATCAGTCCTTAGAGAGCATTTCACTCATGGTGGGTATAATACTAACAGTTTGGGGCATGCTGCAGCAATGACATTTTTAAGACTTTTTTCAGGGGTGAACTCAACCGCAGATTGCCCTCTGGCTATTTCTGGTTATACTTTCACTAAAACAGACTGATGATGTTTCATCTTGAAATAAAGGCATATACCTATGCATTCTTCAGACCATTTATTAATCTCATTTCCATTTGGGCAGGAATTCCCTCCTATATAGTATTAATTCATTCGACCACACTGACTGCCTACCTACACTAACATATGTCAGAAATTGTTCCAGGTGCTAAAGAGATGGTTTGTGAGCTGAGACCCACACGACAACAAGGATCTAGCCATGTGAAGATCTAGAGACAAAAGTTCATTTGAGCTTAGATCAAAGTGAAGGGAGGAAGGAAGCCACAAAAGGTCTGGGAGTTATTTCAGACAGACAGAATAACCAGCATAAAGGTCCTGAGTTAGCAATGAACGTGGCGTGCTTGAGAATAATAAAAACACAAGCATGGCTACAGCTTAGCAATCAAAGGAGAAAATCATACAAAATCGCATTGCAAACTGGGCATGAGGCAGATGATTTATAACCCTGAAGCCCACAGTAAAGTCATTGTATATCTATGGACAATAGGAAAACAATAGCAAATTCTGAGCAGAGGAGTAACAATCTCCCCCAGGTTTTCAAAGAATTATTCTGGCAACTGTCTATAAAATTGATTACAATGGGTCAAGAATAGAAATAGAAAATCCAGCCAGGAAATTATTGCAGTAACTCAGGAGAGAGATGATGGTGCCTTGGCCGAGGATGGCAGCTGTGGAGATGGGGAGAAGTGGTCAGACTCTGGATATATTTCTAAAGTAAAGTAAAAAGGATTTTCTGAAAGATTAGATGTAGGATGTGAGAAAGATAGGACCTGAAAGAGAGAACACTGTAACTAGGGTCAAAGTGTCAATTGAGTGATTTGGACAATGATTGGGTTGAAGGAAGAGATTACTGAGGAAGGTTCAGTCCTCAAAAGGATGTGTGTGTGTGTGTGTGTGTGTGTGTGTGTGTGTGTTGAGAGAGCACAGAGATACGAAAATACCGGGAGCAATTTCTCTTATTAAAGATGATCTATTGACACTTTACTTCCAGGAATTGACAAATTGAAGAGATCTTCACTTTGTCAAACTACTCCTGGAGCTGACACTCTAAGATACACCTGTTAGGTGGCTTCCGAAATAGCATTGACTGTTACAGTGTCTCCAGCTGTGCTGAGGGGGAGCTGGTGACTGGGGGACCTGCGTGCACTGTGCAGATGTGAGAGAAGGCTAAGAGCAGACCCCACCACAGCTGTAGCAAGAAAGCCTGCCTTTAGAGGGCCTTTTGCACTTCACAGGCAGGAGGGTATTCGACAAGCAAAGCTGACCACAGGTGCTGGGCTTGCGCTCGATGGCTTTCCTTTGTGGATCTAGCCACAGAGAACTCCTTCATGTGTGCTCCCAGGCTCAGTGGCAGTTCCAAGTGGATGTGAAGTGCTGACACACAGCACAGAAGTGTTAGTGTTAGAACATTTTGGAATTTCAAAGCATCACCTGATGAGAGAGTAGAAAGCAGGCGCGAACCATCCTGCCTGAGGAAAGAGGGGTTAAAGGAGGGAGGCAGGTTTTCACAAAGTGAAAGAAGAGAGTTACATATTTTCTATCACGCTGTATTTCAATTTTGCTCTTTAATGTCTCCAGATCCCAGGACCTGATCTGCTCACTAGAGTGACCGCCACATAGTCTATGCTCAAGAAAGTCTGTGGATGAGTGAACAAGGCTGACCCACATCAGCCTCAGAGTCCCTGCCAAATGAGCCATGGTATCGACTTCTGCTGTCAGTGGATACACAAGTGTGAATTCCTGTTTGTGTGCCGGGGGCACAATCAGGCTCTATGTATACAGTGCTTCTGGAGCAACTGGTTTTGTGGAACTGTTCTGGAAGTGAAAGGAATGAATCAGTCAAATGACTGAAATAGCTGATTTAACTGGTATTTTTTGCTACTCACTTGCCTAGTGATTTGTCTGAACTGACATAATAAAAACAAACTAAATCAAAAAGCATGTTGGTACAACAACAGAGAGTGGGTTAAGAGGCTGTGGCCTGGATGCATGATGTAATACTACTTGGCTATAAGAAAAGATGAATTCTTGCCACTGAGACAACATGGATGGCGCGAGAGAGGATTATGAGAAGCAAAATAATCAGAAAAAAGACAAATACTGGATGATTTCACTCAGATGTGGAATACAGGAAAACAAAACAGAAGAACTGATTAAAAACTAAATCAAGGGCCTCCCCGGTGGTGCAGCAGTTAAGCGCTGGGTTGCGAAGCTGCCCGCAGCCTCTGCAGCGCTGGATCCCACATGGCGCACAGACCTCTCCTGCCGCCCGCTGCTCCCCTCAGCAGTGTACTTCGGTCCTTCTGCCTGCTCTGCTCCCCGCTCTGTCTCTGGTGAATTCTCTCACCCTCCCATGCTTCTGACTGTACCCAGTGCTTATATAAATAAATAAATAAATCTTTAAAAAAAAACTAAATCAAAACAAACCCTAAAAAATATGACTGTAGCATTGAGGCTACTGGAGGGAGTGGGGAGGTGTGATAAGCCAGGAGAGGGCACAACAGCCTGGGAAAAGGACTATGGGTGTTTTTGTGGTGGGGTGGCATGGTGACATTCATCCGAGGAAGTGTGAACCTATCCCCCACAATCACATACGGTGTTATAAACCAATGTTACCTCATTGAAAGAAACATACTGTTGCCTAGTAGATATGGTTATGTCCCTGTGCTGAACTGCGACCATCAGCAAGAACCTGAGAGACTAAAGAATAGTGGGCCAGAGTGTGGCTACAACTACTCCTTTCAGTCACCTCAGGGGTGGGGGTGGGGAACAGTCAGATCTATTTAATGTCATGAATTCAAAATACCGAACAGAGAGACCCAATGATTACTCTATCATCAGCGCTCTTGTATCATAAGCATCCCCTTCTCTCCATAAGGTTTCAGGCTGTTACCTCTCAATTGCCCTGTTTTAACGACTTCAAATATTAGACACCTGAAGTCATTCCTGTTTGGAATTTTCTGTACCTCCCCAGGCATTCTCTGCACCTCCCCCTACCTCGGCAGCTGTGTGACCCCCAAAGATTTTCTTTCTAATTGGGATAGAAATCCTTGTTCCATTTTTGAGTAACCAAACATGGGGCTGTTTGTACGAGTATCGTTCCCAGTCAATGCTGATTTGATGAATTGGAGCTTTCCAGACTTTTCCAATTGCCAACTGCTTAAGCTAAACAATGATGCCAAACCAAACAGCCCATCAAACAAAGGCACACCGGGAGGAGGAACAAGAGGCTGCTGAGGTCATGAAGGCTGCCTCAACTGGGACCCTGGGCAAGGCAGGGTCTTCACATGGCACAAACCACAGGTAACATAAAGAAAAACAGGAGAAAACACACGAAGAGGACCTGAGAGAATACCTCTAGAAAAATAAAATTACACTGTAGATGAATTTATCCTTTCTAATCCTTCAAAAGAGGTTATTTTTGCCACTCCTGTTTGGGGTATAATCTTCTGCAACAAACCTGTAGTTTTAAACACTAATTTAATAAACAAAATGCACAATAGTTTCAGGTCTAGCAGACAGTTTCCATTATTTGAAAGTATAACAGCTGTGCTTCAGGGTAGCCTAGTGATGATGATCTACTCCCTCTCGTTCCCAATGAGTTAAAAAAAAAAGTTACATGAGCTACTTGTACTTTCTATTATAATACAGTTCTTTCCATCACCAGCAGCCTGAAATTATAAAGACGAAAATATTTAATGAACTTGTTCTCATTAAATGATGTGTGTCATCTAATGCTGAGGAGAGAAAGCTAAGACTCACAGTTTGAATGGTCCTAGAACAACCTTAACAGCAGCATACTAACAATCAAACTGAGGAGTATTGCACTATTTCAGCAGTTGGGAAGCAATTTATTTTATTTATTCTCACCACTGCACTTTTTGGACCTATAATATATTCCACCCATCATAAAGCTTTATCTCAGCTGGAAAACATGAATTCTTATTTTGGTTTCCAAATTCCAGTTCTTTACTAAAGTCTAAGTACCTTTGAAAGTTAAAATGCTCATGGTTGACATTCATAGGGAAAATACATAGCAATATTCATATTTTAAAAGACTGTACATTTAAAACTCACACCTTGTCAAGACCATAATTGAAAAAGAATTTTTCCCCATTAGTTTGGCTTCAACTTGCTTATCAGGTTCCATGCTTACTGTCTATCAAAAGATGTCCTCTTGTGTCACATAGCTAAAGAGAATGACCCTGCGATGTGATACCTGAACTGACTTCTTTGCCATTGGTCACCATTGTGTCAATATGCTACTGAGGTTCTTGGGAGATGTGGTTCTCATTAATTCTCTAATAGGTATACAAGTGCTTGAATCAGAATCTATGAGGGGGCACACTTTCAAATTTGTGCAAGAATTTGGATTAAAAAAACATGGCAGAAATGTCACCAAACAATCTATTTTCTCCTGATTGGATGTAGTATCTGTTTTATTCCTTTCATTTCTGATGTTATAACTGTGATACTATAGGGTAATTCAAAAATTATTGAACACTTTCACAAGGGTTTACTCAGTAACTAGGTGCTATGTGAAATTGTAGAATGGACCAAATTGTAGCATTTTCCTTCTAAGTGTCTAATAATTGGAGAGATACAAGTTTTGACTACATGTTCACATGTCACCTGGTTATTGAATAATGAACGTTTGAGAGTATTCTATTGTTTTGATGATTCTAATTGTTGTGGGAAGTTTGCATGGAGTCTCTTCAATTAAAATATAGGCTACAAAATAGCAAAAATAATTTTAAGTGCTTATGAAAACTGTTCAAAGCCATCCACCAACAGATATGTATTGCTTTATTTTAAATATATATTCTTCCATATTTTTAAAATCAATTTTGATGTCACTAAGATCGGCTCCTGAACAACTACAAGAAAGTCAGAAATACACATGTATGTACTTGAAACCCAAAGGTCAATTTGATATTTAAAGTCAACAGATAGATGGACGGGTGGATGGACAGACAGGCAAAATGCAATACTGTACATATAAAGACTGTATTGGATCTAGATTGTCAAAGTGTGTCCAAAAAGGACTCCGGGTCTCTACACGCTTACCAAATTGACCATTTTTACTAAATTGACCATTCAATTTAATGAAACAGTCATTTAACTCCCTCCCACCTCAAATCGACCAAAACCACCTGTTAAGGAACTTCTGCACAGTCTTATTTTTCTGCTCTTTCCAAACACCAATTCCTTGCACTGCGCCACTCACCTGTCTCCTCCAAGCAGCCCTTTACTGATTCAATTGTTTTCTCAATTGTGATTGGAGTTAGGGAATAACTGTTTGTTCCCCAGGACACACATTTTCCTGGGATTGAGCGAGTTACAGTAATCAACTGAGCTGATGGCTGCCCTGGGCAGAATCATTTGAAGGCCCCTGAGGAGCAGGTTAAACTCCTGAGTGCTCCAAGAATTCTGCTTCAATCGAAAAATCCATGAACTGTCGGCTTGGCATTCAGTCCTCTGTTTCATAGCCTGCACTCTGCTTCTTGGCTACTGATCTGAAATGCTCATTCAGTACAATTTGTCTCGGGCTAGCCAATAAACTGAGCAAGCCAGGCCAAGTCACAATTTTTCAAGAAGCAGCCATCCATTGGACACTGTCCCTTTACTGTTTAGGCTAAATGTTTGGCTTTCAAAACATGTGATGAGAAAGGAAATACAATTGTGCAATTTTTAATTGAGATGCGATCATTTCCATTTTAATCCTCACTACACTTCTCTACAAGAAACAATGCATCCATGAAAACACCCAAGAGAATATGCAAAAGTCTAGAAAGACTGACTTGCTTTTTCTCTGGGCATGAGATACCCACCATCTTCCACAAGATGGCAGGCAGTTTTCATTTTACTGTTGATGATCAACAGGAAATCTCTCCACTCTCAAATGACAGCAACCCCAGGTAGCTAGGGTGACATTTGCTTTACATTATGATACACACTAATTAATCATTAGTGATCCCAGAAGTAAGTCTGCTAAAAATGCTTTGCTATGGCTTCTCACAGCAGGGGCTTTCAATATTGATACTATTACATGCACATATGTTCAGCCAGTATATGTTATCCTCATTTATTTTAAAGCTTTAAGTTTTTAGGGTATTTTAATTAATATTGCCTAGATCAATATTCACCTCTTATTTCGAAGAGGAAATGATAAGGCTAGTAAAATAAATGTGAAAAGAGGTACTATACAAAACTTCTGAAAAGCTAAAGGCAACTTTACCATGTTTTCAGCTGGAGACACCTTTGTTCCCTGGCATTTGTTGACATCTTCAGCTTTTCCCCAGGGGAAAATTTAATAAAGACATGGCTGTCACCACCATTACATATATATCTTGTGCCCAATGGTCTTAATACTGATTCCCTCATAAACAAGTTAACTTATTTCTATTTCATCAGCTAAAAGTTCACTCCGCCTTCCAATGTGGATTCAGTTTCATAGCAAATGTCTCATTATTATAAGCAACTCTACCAGTTCTCAGCCACAATCCAAGGTACAGATAATGAACACCATGTTCTTCTTACCTAAGAAGAATGTTCCAGAAAGATTCACCAACAGTGTCAGGAGCCACAGCCAACCCAGTTCCTTCTATTGCCTGAAGCTAACCCAGGGCAAAGATAATCAGTCTGGGTCCACCTAACTAGGTGGAAACTCGATAAGTGGTTAGCTCTCCACTTAGGTCAGCTACCCCCCCCCGCCCCCACCCCTAGGTCTTCCTAACAAATAAGTGCTTTGTAAATTTTAACATGTATGTGAATCACCTGGTGATACTGATAAGATGCAGATTACGGATTCTGCATTTCTAACAAGCTCCCAGATGATTCCGTGTGGATTAGCAAAGCTCTGGAGTTTCTTCATTCATCCACACTCCATCTATATTCTTGGGATAAAAAGGGTTGGTAGGAGTTTCTAGGCCCCCCACTGTATCTTCTAGACTTCCTTTGAGCAATAACTCTTCTACTTGTAAAGACCTCATCATCTGACTGATAATCTCTCTTCATAGTCATCCCCAGATTTCCCACAGCATTCACTAAACATTCTGAAACCCAGAATGCCACCTTCTTTCCATCACATCCCCTCTTACCTTCTTGACCAACTTCAAGCTTCATAGGGATGACTCACTCTTAACACTGGCTTTGACCTTGTTTAGTCCAATGACTTTTCATGACCACACCATGACCTCGTTATCACTGGAAGAACATCTAGCCCTGAAATCTTAAACTTTAAAAAAACATTTCTCTTTTACCTCAGCCTCCAGCACACTTCCAGCTCTGCTCTCCCTCTCTCCACAAATATAACCTCCTACACTATTCTATAACTATCCTAATGCCACTTGCTTTACCCCCATTCTACCCATTTTAGTAACCAGAAACAGGTCAACATCTCCACACTAAACTCAACAATAATAAAGTATTTTCTTGAATTTGTCTTCCTCTGTTTAAACTGTTTCCACTCAATTCTGAGAGTTCTTGTACTACAAAGATCTTAAGAAACACATCCAGGAATATTACTCAGCATTCAAAAAAGATAAACACATGCAATTTGCAGCGACATGGATGGCGCTTGAAGGGATCATGCTCAGCGAAATAAGCCAGAAAGAAAAAGAAAAATACCGGATGGTCTCACTCATAGCAGGAATCTAGAAAACTTAAATAAGGGACCAGGAAAATGAATAACTATAAGAAAGTGAAAATCAAAATCAACAAAAAACTATGAACCAGAGACACTTTTTGGGGGGGGGGGCGGGAGGGGAGGGAATGGGGTCAGAATGGGGGGATTGCAATTGTATGAGAAATATAAAAATAAAATTTATTATTAAAAAAAAAAAAGAAACACATCCATACACAGCTGATGCCAAGTGACTCCACTCTGCGCTCACATCCATCACACTTGGATCAGCAATACTCCTGCCCAGTTCTGTTGTTCATTCCCTCAGTTATGTTTCTGACTTTCCATGGTTCTCAAACTGTCAAGTTACAAAATAGAAACATCTTCAGTTCCCATTCTCTTCCATCACAATATTTCCCTATCTCTGCTTGACTTCTTATTTCATGTTGTGTCTTGCTTTTTCTTCCAAAATTAACTCCAATGTTTATTAGCCATAAAATATAAAGTCCTTTTTTTTGCTCTTGATTCTACTTTGAGAGATTCATTTCCCATTCTTTTAAATTTACACTCTCCCTTCTGACTGGGTTCTCCCTCTTATCCAGCAGACACTCCCAAATCTTTCTCACTAACCTCAAACCATATGCAAACACAAGGTTTGAAGGACATATCTCTAAGAACATTTGCCACTACAGGTGCTACTGTTTCTATTGAAGCCCTGCCTCATCCCTTCACATCCTGGGATTTCATGCTCCATACTGAGTATCATTCACCTGGCCAAGAACTGCGAGTTAGGAAAGAACTGAGAAAGTGACTCAAATGTCACCTTCTCAGTGAGGCCTTCCTCGTAGGCCTTCTGTGAAACAGCATGTCCCCCAACCCATGCTTGTTATTCTTCCGGAGTAATTGATTTTTCTCTCTTGTACTTAACATGGACTTACTATGAAAATTAAGTTAGTTTAATTCAAATAAAACAGCGGGCAATGGTTTTCAAGTATAGGTTTCGCTGAATTTGAATCTGATATTACTCAGAGTACATTTTGGGTGGAGCCAGAAACAAACTTGATTTATTTTATAAAGTTGTGTCCAGATGATCCATTGAATGTGCCTCTCTTGTAGAAAGGTAGGATGTATTTTTAGGAACTTCAGGCTCAAATTCACATATATTAATCTATGATTTTGGGGAGACACAGCTATTCAATCCATCATGATAACTTTTATTCAGGGACTTCTGATCATAGTTGGCATTAAGATGATTTAAAATTTCTGGGGCACACACCTATTTTTCCCCACAGAACATTTTCCATAAAATTTAAAGGAGATGGAATACAGAATTTTAATCTGCCATTGAATGACTTCAAATTGGGCTTCTTCCCTTGTATAACCATTCCAGATGGCAATCAAGAAGAATAATGCACATAAGGCACTTCTGAAATCATGAACCTGGAACAAACCACCATGATGGGCTCCTCACTTGAGTCAAAGACTTGCAGTTATGTTATCACTAAGCTAATCTTACCTATTTATAGGAAGACCGTGTCCTTGGCATAGTACAAGCAAGATAACATTTCTCCAGCCAGATTCTGTGACAACACCACTCAACCAGTGTTGCTGAATTTCAGAGTAAATCCTTACCCATGCGCAGACAAACACACACTCACGACCCTCCCAACCTCAGTCTCTATTCCAACGTGCCTCTAGTCTGGAGTGTTCTTTCTGTCTCTGTACTTATAAATATCTGACCCTTCCAATGAAACCCAACTAAAATGTTATCTTTTCCAAGATGACTTCCCCAACATTTTCAGTCAAAATCAATGTCTCTGTCCTTCCCTTGTAAGCCTATAGATCTGTCTCAGAGCCAGCTTTTTATCAGAATTTAGTTCAACAGGCATTTTTTCCCTCTGAGATTGTGAGCTCCTATAAGTCGGAAACTTTATCTCATTCTTCTTTGTAGCCCTGCCAGCACCTAATATGTATAAAATACTTTAGTAAATATCAAATGCTTACTGAATCACATTTGAATGAATAATCAAAAATATATTCTTTCTACATTATAATACCCAGTCCCATCTATTACCTGGGTCCTGCCACTGGAAAACTGGAGTGGGAGTATAATAGAATAAACTTTGCCTTTGGCATCAGACCATCTGGACTCAAGTCCAGCATTGTGATTTCCTACCTACATAAATCATTTCACTCTCTGAGCCTGTTTTTCTTGTCTATACCAAATTATTAAAAGGAATCAATTTTGCTCACACAAACCTCAGTTTCTTTTCCCCTTTGTGATAGACAAGGTGATCAGACGAGTTGACATTCACTGGGCCCTAGCACTGTGCTAAATTGTGCAGGGAAGGTGGAGCATAAAAAAAGCCCCTGATTGCAGAGAGCTAACCATCTATTAGGAGAGGCAAGAAAATCATGAGACACATATCAAGAACTCCAGAAGGCATGTGCTAAGTCACCCAAAGGTGAACAAACAATAAATGCTGGAGATGTTCAGAGGAGGGAGAGGAGGGACAGGTTAAAATGGGTTGACAGATTTGGGGAAGGCTTACATGCCCTTTGAATAGGTGGGGCACAATGAAAGGAAGAAGGGCATGTGGGCATTCCCGGCCAGAGAAATAATATGTGCACAAATGTGGGGGCGGGGGTTTGCTCAGCAAAGCTGGAGGACAGTCAGGCACTAAATCAGGATCCCTCCAAGATCAGGCAAGACATAGAGAGGGGGATTGTAGGGTAAAGAAAATATCAGGCTTTTCTGCCCTTCCGCCATCAGGATGGATGATGGATCCTTGTCCTGAATGCATGCCTGATGGCGGACACCTGGAATAGGGTGTGGGCATAGGTAGATGGGATTCAGCTGAGCTAAGACTGTGCTTTTTTTTAAGGGCGGCGTCACAGGAACGCCAGAAGCCGAGAAAGCAGCAGTAGAAGCCGAAGCCGAAAGAGAAGCTGAGAAGCAGCAGAACGAACGCTAGAGAGCCCAGATAGAGTGAAGACTTGCTGGGGGCTGGGAGGCCTGCCAGCCTCCCAGCTCCCCCCAGCCAGCACCCCTGCCTGCCATATGCCTGGTGAACCCCAATAAAAGACCTGCAAAAACCCACTAAGGACTCTGACTCCTCCTTTACCCGGTCTGCATGGGATCAGAAAACATGCACTGTGGCCTGTCCTGCCCTTACAGGGATTTTGGGGTGTTAGTTGATGGAGGGCCTTGCACAGGAGATTTAGATCAACTTTGCTAGTCACTGGCAAAGACATCTCCGGGTGGCTGTACTGACGCTGACTTCCGCCCTGGGAAACATTCCGGAGGCCGGGCATAAGCATAAGTGACCACCATCAAAAGCAGCCCGGAGTATGCTGTGAGGCCGGGAAGTTTCCACGTGGCCTCAACCTCCATACTGAAGGCGCCTCCTGGGCCCTTTGTGTCCCAGAGCACTGCTGGATGGCCCTTCCCCCACCACAGCTGCCTTGCAGCACCCTGGGGACTGACTCCCCCAGAAGTACAACAATCTGCCCCAGAGAAGCCAATGGGTTGGGCATGGCAAGGCTGTCTCCTCCCCTCCCCCATTCAGCCCCAGACTGCATATCCCACACTGCACCCGCAGACCTGAAGCTTAACAAGAGAACCCCAGGATGACTTACTGGTCATGGCGCTAGGGCAAGACTGCCCGCTCCCCTCTTCTGCCTGGGGTGGGGGCTGGAGTCTCACTGATTGGCTTCCAGCTGGTTTTACTGAGCTCTAACAATAATAAAGATGGGACTCCACCAGTGAGGTCATGAGTTGAAGAGTAAAGGGGGGATAAGCCTTGCGCTGAGACACAGGCCCCCCACTACCACCTGCTGGGCAGGAACGTTTCCTTCAGCAGGATAGAGAAAGGTGAATAGGGAGAGGCCAGGGGTGGGGCTATTTGCTCCGGGAGGCTGCCTGGAAGGGGGGCAGCCCTGTGAGCCTTGGGCTCTGTGTGGGCGGCCAAAGAAGTCGAGGGGACCCTTATCAGGTGGGCTCAAGTGCCCAGCAGCTCCTTCCATCAACACAGCCCCTCCTCCCTGGGCGCCTCCGGGCTGTTTATTTTGTTAGAGAAGAGGAATCTGCATGTCAGCTCATTTGCATTCTTTGAACCCAAACAAAACCATATTAATGTGCCTGGGTGACCTACATGGGAAGACTGCTTGCTTTGGGGGCAAAGTCCTTACACTGAAAAGGAATCAATGCAGTGTTTATTTCCACACCAAGCACAAAGCTTGCATTAAGGGGAAACAAATCCATTCACTGACCCACAAG
Organism: Talpa occidentalis; assembly: GCF_014898055.3. Classification (NCBI taxonomy): domain Eukaryota; kingdom Metazoa; phylum Chordata; class Mammalia; order Eulipotyphla; family Talpidae; genus Talpa; species Talpa occidentalis. The sequence continues at coordinate 9,514,321 of NW_023601543.1, forward strand.
CTTGAATGTGAAGGCTGGAACGTAGCATCTCTTTCAACACCCCCCTCCAGATATATTATTTTGTGTTCTTAATTTTTACCAACTTGTTTTGAAACCTGTAAATGCAGCCAGAGAACGAACGTGAAGGAGGAGGCAGCAGCTTTAGCGGCCTGGGATCCCGCAAGAAGCATGGATGCAGTTCCTTTTCTTACTTGGGAAACAGATGGTGTTTTATGCTTAAAACAATCAGCACTGCCTCTCTATCTGTGCCCCTAACCTTCCCCACCTGTGTGAAACCTAATCAGCGCCTAATGAACATACTTGGAGCTGTCTGGATGGAATTAGTCCCAGTAGGAGCCGGCCTTCAGGTACCAGGCACTCTCTTAAAAGCTGTGTAGTTGCAAAAGACAAAAAAAAAAATCTTTACTTCAGAGCTAATTAAATAAAGGTCTGCCTCTCCTATATACGTGTTGTTTTCCCTTCTAGAGAGCTGACAGGACTCAGGGTATTGCATCAAGCTAATGCTGACCCCTGTCCTCACTGTAACTATGGGCAAAGGTTTGTGTTTTGAATTTCCTCTCAATACCTGTCACATCAAACACCTTCTCAGTCAATCCCGCTCTTGGGAGGCAGGGGGGCTGCTCTCCTTGGGTCATACTCGCCTTTGTGCATGTATGTACCCCAATGATGGCAACATTCAGGGAATAGGGCTGCCCACCACCCCCTTCCATTTGACAAACATATGATTTTTGTCCCAAGGGGATGAAGAGAGGAATTAGCCAAAGGGTTTGCTTAAACACACACACAAACACACTGTTGTGTTAGCAAATTGTTGCTGATACACTTGGAATTCTAGGAAGAACTGTAACAAGCTTGAGGCTTCTGGGTAGTGTGTGAATCACTAGAAAGAAAACCACCATTTTCTGGTCAAAAGCTGTTCTTTTGATGACATAACAAGGTCACCAGGTCATGGTAGCTCCATTACCTCACCTTGGGTTGAACCCTACTAATGACATACCAAAGTATAAATCATCATGAATTAGCCAGAATGCTCCTCCTCTTACCCCACCCCCATCTTTTTAGAGTTTCCAAGGACTAGGGACCCAAAGATTCCGTTCTTACTGTCCCTTCGTCTCTCAGTGGATTTCAATGAAGGGCATGCTAGGGATCCCCACTGTAAGGGCAGGACTGGATACAGTGCAGGTTTTCTGATCCCATGCAGACCGGGTAAAGGAGGAGTCAGAGTCCTCAGTAGTTTTGCAGGTTTTTTATTTGGGGTTCACCAGGCATATGGCAGGCAGGGGTGCTGGCTGGGGGGCTGGGAGGCTGGCAGGCCTCCCAGCCCCCAGCAAGTCTTCACTCTATCTGGGCTCTCTGGCGTTCTCTGCTTCTGCTTCGGCTTCTCCTTCAGGTTCTGCTGCTGCTGGCTGGGGCTGCTCGCCGTCCCCCGTGACGCCGCCCTTAAAAGCACAGTCTTAGCTCAGCTGAATCCCATCTACCTATGCCCACACCCTATTCCAGGTGCCCACCATCAGGCATGCATTCAGGACAAGGATCCATCATCTATCCTGATGGCAGAAGGGCAGAAAAGCCTGATATTTTCTTTACCCTACAGTCCACCCCCTCAGGGTTTTCTGCCATACAGTCTATACATATATACACAATTTTCTAAGCAAACAAACAATGCAGCCATGGCCCACAAAAGCAAATACATCAAATAACAAAATACAACATAACAAAATACAACAGAACACAAATAAGTCCAGGCAGGGCACCAACCAAGTGCAAAAGACAATTATTGGTACCAGCAGATGAGCCACCAAATCTGCTGCCGAAGGCACTGCTCATACGAGGGAGGGGAAATCACACACGGCATCTGCTATAACACACCAGGAGCCGTCAGGCTTCCTGGCCTTCTCTGGCTGTAGTCTCGGCTACAAGGCACACACAGCATCCACCCCCAGGATGCACTAGCTCTGGGATTGGCAATTTTATTCTGTTGGGGGTAATCGCCAACCCTCAGGGTTTCTGTCTGCAGTCGCTCCAACACTCGGCCTTCATGGCCACCCATGCGACTCACAGACCCCTGCTCTCAAGCCAACCCACTGCACCAGCACATGGGTTGGGATCCAAACTTTGCATTTGGCTTGGGCTCTACCCCAAGCCACATTCCCCACCCGTCCCCAAGGACGGGCTCCTCAGCTCCTCACCCTCACTCAAGAATGAGCAGGGCATCACCCATAGGTGATTTTACGAGACTCACAGGGCTTCAGCATACCCAGGCTGCTTAACAGCCGCTTTAGGGCTTCTCAACTTAGCATCAGTACCAGCTTTTGCCACCTTAGTTGGCTTTTCTCCTCCACCTGGCTGCTGGGCATACACAGGCTGCTTTTGGCCATCTAGGCCCACTGGCCACCCCAGATTCTCAAAAAATAAACATAACCTGCTAAGGTCCTCCGCCTTCTGGCGGGATTGTCAGTCCAAAATCATCAGTTCATCAGTCTATCAGTCCATTGGCCTCTCCCTGCTTCAGCAATGGCCTGCTGCCTCAGGGGTCATTGGCTGGTCCTTTCCGGTGTCGTTGGCTGGTCCTATCCGGTGGTCGTTGGCTGGTCCTTTCCGGTGTCGTTGGCTGGTCCTTTCGGGCGTCTCCTTCACGCCAGGTCTCATCCTGTAGCTCGTGGACGTATCCATCTTCTATACCGCCATGGTGCCTCCAGCATCGTCACAGGCAAAGTCTGTTCTCCTTAGTCCCTCCAGGTCTTCGGAGGGCTCCAATACCCGTCTGCATGGATCTTGCCGACTTACGCCAATTGTAAGGACAGGACTGACCACAGTGCGGGTTTTCTGATCCCATGCAGATCAGGTAAAGGAGCAGTCAGAGTCCTCAGTAGTTTTGCAGGTTTTTTATTTGGGGTTCACCAGGCATATGGCAGGCAGGGTGCTGGCTGGGAGGCTGCAGGCCTCCCAGCCCCCAGCAAGTCTTCACTCTATCTGGGCTCTCTGGCGTTCTCTGCTTCTGCTTCGGCTTCTCCTTCAGTTCTGCTGCTGCTGGCTGGGCTGCTCGCGTCCCCCGTGACGCCGCCCTTAAAAGCACAGTCTTAGCTCAGCTGAATCCCATCTACCTATGCCCACACCCTATTCCAGGTGCCCACCATCAGGCATGCATTCAGGACAAGGATCCATCATCTATCCTGATGGCAGAAGGGCAGAAAAGCCTGATATTTTCTTACCCTACACCCACTTACACCCTTCGGATTCTAAGGAACCTTATTTCTGTCCCAGGCCCATTTCCTCATCCTGGCCTCACGTCCATCAATCTCTAAACCAGTGGTCGGTAAACTTCAGCACTTGGACCCAATCATGCCCACTGCCTGCTTTTGTGAATAAGTATTATTAGAACATAGCCACGACTTGTGTTTGTGTCAAACCAACAGCTGCTTTTTCCCTACAATAGTGAAGTTAGGGAATTGACAGAATCTTATGGCCCACAAACTCAAAGTACTCACATTGTCCCTTACATGAAAAATCTGCTGACCTCGGTTCTAAGGCTTTGTATAGCTAGTTCTGCTATGCTATTTTTTCTTTGGCACTATTGATATTTTGGAGGTTTGGAGGTTACCTGTTGTACAACCATCCCAGGCCGGGTAGGTTCATTCTTGATTTGGGTAGACAGAAAGAATGTTAGAGCCTTCGAAATCTCTAACATGCCTTTAATGCTAAATCAGGACCGAGCCCTCTAGCCTCCGTGAATCTTCCCTTTCACCCTCGCTTCTTAGCCCAGGTGTCAGTATTTATATATGCACATGCCCTGTGCTAGCTGGCTTCTAGGCCCAGGTGTCCATAATCGTAGATGCACGTGCCCCAGCTCACACTCCCAAGCGCTCTTTGCATTCACGCAGTATCACGCATGGGTAATGCAATCTGGGAGGAAAACAAGGCCACAGGTGGCAGCCGTAGAGGCTCGAGGCAGGAGAGTGAAAAGGAGCAGAGTATTCCATTTTCCCTACACCTGTCTTTACACTTGCTTCAGTACCCATTTTTCCTCAATTGGCAGAAGTTGCACAGCTTAAAAATGAATCAGTGACTCTGTCCCACCTCCCTTAACCAGGCCCAGAGGGGACTGCAGCTTGTGAATTTTGTGATTGCCCATCCTGCCCTTGTCTTAATGGGAAAAAATGAGATCATGAAGTCTGAAATCTTCTATTTCAGATGAAGGAGACACACCAGAAACCATAAATCACTTCTAGAAAATTGTTTCCCATTTCTGCTTGTGTCTGTTGTTCAATTGTGGAGAGAAAGTGAGACAACAGCATTGCGTCTCTAAGCATGAGCAAGCTCTGGGGAAGAACGTGCAATAACTAAGAGTCACTGGGAAATAGATTTAAATACATTTCAGCAACACAGCAAGCTGGATTTCCAAGCCAGGAAGCCTTGGACCCTGCATAGAAGTCTTAGGCTACTTGGTAACTATTTTTTTTTTTTTTAGCACGACTAAGCATTACTAAGAAGCTACTATCAGCATGGAAATGTCTTTGGTATAGGACAAAGGGTGAAGTATTCTTTCTGGCTACTTCCTGCTGACAAAGGGGATGGCGTGGTAGGGAGGTCAAGGAATGTGGTCAGCTGTGGGGTCGCTGGTGGGGAGGCGCGAGTAGGGGTGTAGGAGAAGTTGGTTAAATGTGGTGTGTGTCATCTCTTGGGTCTGGTGTTGGATGAAATGGAGTGAGCATGGGGCAAAAAGAAAAAAATAAGGAGATTAGGATCAGAGGCCCTTTGAGTGGTAAAACCTTGCCTAAGGCTGTGCTGATCTGGAATTGTCAGGCATAGACAGAAGAATGGGAAGTGGCTTGAAGAGATGGGATTAGAAACAGAGGAGGGAGAGTCAGAGGGCCTCTACTCTGTAGGCTGAGTGGAACCTGGACCAGGGGCTGCAGTGATGCCTACCCGAGTTGGTCCCAAGCAAACACACTGCTTGTTCACAGGGACCCGTTTGACCCTGGACAGGTGGTGCCAGGATGTGTCACCCAAGACCTTGACAGCCGTTGGTGTAGTCAGGATGATCGTGTGTGGACCCATCCACCTTGGCTGAAGTGGTTTAGGAGAGATGGCTTTCAGAAGAACCTGGTCTCCAGGGTACAGCAGGTTGACAGGTGCGTCAGGTGACGTAGGCACAGGTTGTGGCAGATAGCGGCCTGCGTGTTCGCGGAGCAGCTGTCTGAGCAAAGAGAAGGATGGAAAATATCCAGCCAACAGTGTAGGTGGGACTGGGAGTTCATGGTTAGTAAGAAGAGGTCTGCCATATGTCAGTGCAAAGGGGCTCAGGAACAAGGAGCCACGGGGGGTGGCTCGGTGGTGCATTAGAGCCAGTGGGAGCAGCTCCACCCAGGATTTGAGCAGCTCAGTGGAGAGTTTGGTTAGGTGGTCTTTGGTAAGACCGTTTACCCATTCTACCTTACCAGAAGATTGTGGTCAGTAGGAAATGTGTAGTTTCCAGGGGATGCCCAGGGAGGAGGAGACCTGTTGAGCAATCTCTGAGATAAAGGCAGGTCCGCTGTCCGACTGGTGATGGTGTCTACCATAGCAAGAAGAGGGTGTTATCTGCGATAGGGAGTGGAACATCCATGAGGCCTGGCAGGATTGAGAGTCGAGGACTGGGAGAGGGAGATGAGAGGGTCTTTGACAAAGAGAGTGTAGAAATCTAACACACAAGAGGGTGTTAGAAGGGAGAGAGCCCAGTGAGCGAGTAGGTCCTGGAACCAATGTGGAGATCCAACGTTTACAAGTTGGCCCAGTGTGAGTTTTAGGGCCTGTCTGGAGAGGGGAGCAGCCGCCACAAGTGCACGCAATCAGGGCTGCCATCCTCTTACAGTGGGATCCATTTGTTTAGAGAGAGAAGCAACTGGTCGCTGGACTGGCCCATTGGGTTGGCCCAGAACCCCTAGAGCAATGCCCTGTTGCTCACCTGTCAATAACAGGAATGGCTTTCCCGGGTCTGGGAGAGCCAAGGCTCATCTCAGAGAGCTTTGCCTGGATAAAGCAGAGAAAACAGGGTGTAGAAACAAAGAAAAGCATGATCATGATCACCGGGCCTGCTAGCGGCAGGATGCATGGCAGTAAGGGAGAGCTGGTCCAGGTTTGGATGTCCTGGCCCCAGCTTCGGCTGACGAAGAGTCGCTCAGAGGGGATTTTGCTGGTTGGATGAGCAAGTCCATGAATGTGTTGTAGGAGGTGGAGACACCTGAGTACACACGATTTCTCACCAAAATCTCTCTCTCAGACCTTCAACACTTTCTTTTGCGTTCTTTCTTTCTAATACTATTTCATTTTCCCCATCCTACTTTATATTATCTTAAGGACCTTCAGAATATCCATCTTCAATACATTCTTTTTTTTTTCAAACACACATACCTCACCTCACTTGCATTTACTAGAATTAGCAAAACCTTAGTGTTATAAGGACATTTAACACCATCTAAATAATGATGAAAAAACACAAATTTAAGATAGATATCCATTGTAGCTTTTCGTTCCTGTACCCAGGGATTTAATTGGCAGAGAATGGTGTTCAAAGCCTGCATCTGTTGGGCGATATTAATGTTTCCAATTTGGCAAAGGTCACCCTGTAGGGTTTGTATTGGGGGAGGAGGTGGGGTGGGTGGCTGTCTGTACAGGATTTTTAAAAGGGGAAATTTCAGGGCCTCCACGGTGGTGCAGCGGTTGAGCGCTGGGTTGCGAAGCTGCCCGCAGCCTCTGCAGCACCGGTTCGATCCCCGGCTGCTCCCCGGCCACTAGAGGAGGGTCCCACATGGCGCGCAGACCTCTCCTGCCGCCCGCTGCTCCCCTCAGCAGTGTACTTCGGTCCTTCTGCCTGCTCTGCTCCCCGCTCTGGCTCTGGTGAATTCTCTCACCCTCCCGCGCTTCTGACTGTACCCGGTGCTTGAATAAATAAATAAATAAATCTTTAAACAAAATAAAAAAATAAAAGGGGAAATTCCAGCTGGACTGACACTGTGTAAGAATCCCAAACTGCAAAAGTTTCCAGGTGACACTGGATACCTAGGCTTGCTTGCTGCGGGACTGAGATTGATCATAGCCTAGGGCTTATTGGAGTAGGAAGGTGTGCAGATTTTCCAGTTGAGCAGGCCCCCTGCACCGACCTTACAAATTGATTGTATTTTTTTTCCCCAAATCAGATAAGTAACCAGAATAACATAGCTACTTTTTCTACACAATATTAAAAACAATAATTGTAAAACTGTTTAAGAACTTGTTAGCCACTATTCCAATTGCTTTACAGGCATCACCTCTTATAATCCTTACAACTCTCTGAGGCTTTTATAGTTTTTTCATTAAAGTACTACTGATTTACATATAATCTGTAGGTTTCAGGTTTATAGCCTTTACAATCAACATCTATACACACTACCTTATTCTTTTAAAGATTTATTTATTTATGCAAAGAAGAGCTGGGGTGCAGGCCAGAGGTGTGGGGGTGAGAGGATTCACCAGAGACAGAGTGGGGAACAGAACAGGCCGACTGACTGAAATACACTGCTGAGGGGAGCAGTGGGCGAGACAGGAGAGGTCTGCTGCGCCATGTGGTTTGCTCCCTGGTCAGCCAGGAATCAAACTCATGCTGCAGAGGCTGGGGATAGCTACATAGGTTGTGTCTTAACCCCTTGCGCTACCAGGGAGGCCCTATACTTACTACCTTATGTTCACCACCAGAATTCTAGTTTCAGTCTATCACAAAAATACCAGTTTTGATCCCTTTTACCTGATTTACCCACACCTTGTCCCTCTGCACCCCTTCCCATTTGGTAACCACTACTTTGTTCTTATAATCTAAAAGTTCCTTTTTGCTTTATTTCATTCATTTATTTCTTTTGTTTCTTTACATATAACATAAGGTATTTGTCTTTATCCTGACTTATTTCACTAAGCATAATTTTTTTAAAAAATTAGTTTAAATGTTTATTAATTATGTTGATTCCCATATTACAACTGAAAAAAAAAAAACTGAAGTCAGAGAGAAGTCAAGTATCTCTCCAAGTTCCCAACACCTAAGTAAGTGGTTGAACTGGGATGAAAATACCATTTGCTGTGACCCTCCCTAAGCAACTCAGGAGCCAACATACCTTGAGTTCTGCTTTGAGCAATAGGAATAAATTTGTTTGAACCATCCCTCCTCTCAGACCTGCTGCTCTAGTGTCCAGCAGTAAAGTATAAGACTTCTCTCTGGGTCCCTAAATAAAGAAAAGCTAAGTAATTCTGGCTGGGTTCTAGCTCATGGGCCTTTTTACAAACCACCTCGAGCAAAGGCAGAAGAGGAGGCACCTGGCCAGATGTGCGTCTGCTGGTTCCTGCCATGGAGAGCCCCCTCCATGGCTACAGTGCTGCCTTTAGTGTCAGTCCTCTGGTCTAAGTATTGTTTCTCAAAAACATGTTCTATAAAACATATCAGTCTTCCACTCAGTCAGCGAGGACAGTTGAAGGAAAGGGAGAGAAAGCAATTCAAAGTCTGTTACCATAGTCCAGGTAGGAAATTATGAGGACTCTACTGGTAGCTGAGGTGGTGAGTCAGAAGGACTCACTCAAAATCAAGATATTAGGAAAACTCACAGGATATTATAATCGTATCAGTAAAGATGAGTGTGAGCTCTCTGCTATAACAAACTCTGAGACATGTAACTGCTCAAATTCCATACAAGTTTATTTCTTACATAAACAGTGCTGGGTACCTGAAGACACGGGTAGATCAGCCCTGCTCCATGCAGGCACCAGGCTTATAGCCACTGTGCCATCTCCGCTCTAGGCAACTATACACCCATCTTTCTGAAGCCAAATGCCTTTCTTCTAAGAAGTCTGTTCATCAGTCATTTGTTTCACCATGCTCCACTCTCTAATCTGTTTTCTCATAACACTCTGGGAATCTCTCTCCCATAGCAACTACTACACTACACGAAGATTGTAAATTTGCCTGTTAGCCTGCTACAGGGTGAGTTCTTTGAGGGTGAACACCATGTCTTACCTTCACCTCTCTGCACCCAGTGTCCTGTACTATGCTGGGGGTATAGTAAGTGTTAATTCAAAAAATGAATACATGACTAAAGGAATGAATGGATAAGATATGTATCTTTCCCAACACTTACAAGTACACAGTATCCTAACCTCATCATCTTTTCAATATAAAAATAGTAACTTTTCTTGGATCTACATTTATCTTGTATAAATTATCCCACAGTAAAAAGGGTATAAGTCAATTCACAATACATTGAAAATGGGAGTAATATTCTACTCATGATTTTTGCTATTTTCTTGACTACTCAGATTCAAAATTGAAAGGTTTTAACCAATAGAAATACCGATACTGTCCAGCAAGAAATCCCGTTGAGGGTATAAAGCAAAATCTCCCCTGGATTTGGTTATTGTACCGGGAATAATTGAATAGTTTAAAACATGTCTGCCTTGTGACTTGGCCAGTCTTTATGTTATAACAATGGAAACTCACAAATGTGTCTAGGGAGTCATTTATGCACTGGAGTGCCATATAAGAAACCCAATTGCATATAATGAAGTGTATAATGCACATAAACTTTTAATGACGAGTAAAAGCATTGCCAGGCTTCTCCAGGAGCAGCCCCTGGCTCATACCCTCCCCTGAGGTCCCCACAGGAGGAAAAGGGTTAACCCGCTGTTCTGCTCTCGCAGAAATGAGAGGACTCAGGCCAGCTGCAGAGGGCACACAGGTAGAAAACAAGAGAGCAAGGGGAGCGGGTTCATCAACTGACAAGTCAGCAATAGCATCCTGAAGGCTCCAGTTTGATTTCACTCAGCAAGAAAACTAGATCAGCAATTGCAGACTTCCAAGTGGCTGTGCTGTGTTGTGTCACGTGTTTGGATTAATGAGTCTAGTAGATCAGGATTTGAATCCAGATCCTAGCACTTAGTCACTGTTTGACCTGGGACTAGTCACTTTATTTCTCTAATTCTCAATCTGTAAAATGGAATCAATAATATTTCCTACCTCCCAAAGTGGATACGAGGATTCAGAGATAATGAAAAGGAAGTTGCTGGGCTATACAGAGCTCAAGAAATGGCAGCTGTTGTCATTTTCATTATTATAACCCAAGCTCATGAATATTTACCCCTATGTTCTCTTCTAAGAATTTATTACAGTTTCAGTTCTTATATTTAAGTCTTTGATCCATTTTGAGTTCATTTTTATATGTGGCGTAAAGAGTCCAACTTCACTCTTTTGCACGTGACTATGCAGCTGTCCCAACCATTGAAGAGACTATCATTTTCCCATTGAAGGGTCTTAGCAACTTTGTCAAAATCAGTTGACCACAGATATTTGGTTTACCTCTGGACTCTCAATTTGATTCCATTCACCTATGTGTCTGTCTCTCTAGTTGGCCTTTTATGACTCCAACTTTCAGCCCTGGGATTCTAAGCTCCACCTCCTGCTAGAACAATTTTCCTTTCCCTCCAGATGGCCTTTCGGACAAAGTCCTTTAAAAAAAAGTCTCCAAGCTGATGTTCCCCACCCCTTGAATCTACTCTACTCATAGCACAAAAATAAATGGTATCAACAACAGCAAAATAACGCACCTCCTCCCTTTTCTCTCCCTGTTGCTTTTAATTTTGCTTTTGCTTTCTCTCCCTCACCCCCTTTTCTTCTTCAAGACTAGACTCAGAGTTGCTAGACTTCTTCAGCAAGAGCCAGATACATATGTTCTGAATCTCCTAAATTTAGTTAAGTCCCTCTCCTTTGACATACCGTTACCCCATCCTAATTGCGGCAAGGTGAAGTGACAGAGCATGCCACAGTGACCCCGTAACTCTCGACAAAAGAATTCAGTCTCTCACTATTCTTTTAGCTTCAACCCTTTTGATACCTTCACTCTTGCTGATGAAATATAGATTACAGAACCAGTTTCTAGAAATCTCCATTGCAACTCTATAAAAATGTCCTACTTTAGACTTGAGGGTGGTAGTCTTAACCTTTTGGGGCCTTTATATATATATATAAAGAGTCCTATTTAACAGTCCTTAACATGAAGAAGGAATAAATGAATGAAAGAATGAATGAATGGATGAATGGATGTTAACTTATTTCTCCTACTTCTTGCCACTTTTTAATTTAATTCATTGGTTAGCTCTGCACAGCCAAAGTTAATTAATTTTGAGCAACAATGTGCTGTGGCAGTCTGAGCAATCAAATCCCAACAATGATAATATTTTTAAAATGTGCAATTATAATCTCCTGATATCTAATAAGCAAATAATTCTTAAAGAGTTGAATGAATTTCCAATTTCAAGATGGTAAAACTATTTCTTTCCCTTTCTCCTCTTGAATAAACATGCAAAACTAGTAAGAAGCACAAAAAGCAGCAACACAACCTCCTCCTTTACTAGGTATGGTAGCTGGTCTCCAAAGATAATCCTCAACAATTCCTCCCCTATCTCTATGCCTGTGCTATTCCTGATATCAACAGTAGAACCTTATTTTCCCTCCACTTGAATCTAAGATGGGCTTTCACAAACAAAATACAGCAAAAGCGACACTCTGAAATGGCTGCACACAAGTCCTAAGAGGACTGGCAGCATCCACTTCCTTCCACTTGGAAACTGTCATCTACTGAGAGTGAGTCCAAGCCAAATCTAACTTCCACATGGAGAAAAAACCAAAAGCACTCTGATTGCAAGTTCTGAGTCCAGAGTTGACAGCACCACTTGTCAGCCATATGAATGAGCCATCTTGGGCAATCTCTCTCAATCACTAAGATGATGGTAGTCTCAAATTATATCTCATGAAATGGAGACCAGTCAATGCATAGAACCATGAGGAAAAAGAACATGGTTATTATTTATCTTGCTCCCCAACCCACAGTATGTAGAAGTGGAAAGTGGGTGGAGGAATGAAAAATAGTTCATCAGAGAGGAGGAAATTCAAATATGAGTTCCTGCTAAAGATGGGAGACTGAAATCAATACAAGAAAATAGGAGACAATGGAATGATGCATTCAAAGTGCTGAGTGAAGATAATTTCCAAATTAAAATTTGCTATATAACTAAATTACAAAGCAAGTGCATGGTAAAGACAATCTCAGATGTGTAAGGGCAATTTTATCTTTCATAAAAACCTTCAAACTCAAGAAGCTTCTAGAAGATGTGTTCTACAAAAATTAGGGTACAAACCAAGAAAACAAAAGATGGGATGCAGAAAACAGCAAATTCAACATAATAAGGCAATCAGAGTAAATCAGAAACTATCAGCTATGAATCAAGAATTCAAGTAGTCTGTACAGATTGGATGAGGCAATTGGAGGGTTTCTAAAGGAATGCTTCCAGAGAAAAATAGAAATGATAAATATTCTTTTGATGTCCCCCTTAACAGTATTTATAGAGAATTTATTATGTTTTGGGGCCAAGTCACACACTGAGAATACAGTTATGAACAAAATTAAGTTTTTACCTTCTTGAAATTTGCATTCTAGTCAAACTTAAAGCATGTATCATCTGACTCGTTATGGAAAATTGTTACAAATCTCTTTACAGAACTGTTGAAGTATGTTGGAAGACTTCGTCAAATTTAATACAAAAGAAAAAGTAACACAAAAGTTAGTAAGTAACTCCAGGGGAAAAAATGTTTAAATAGAAAGCAAACAAAGTTTTAGTTCACTAATTGTCTCAGCAGTGAATGATAACTGTATAAACACATTAGTAAAAGTATAATATAGACTTAAACAAAAAAAAAGAGCTCTATTGGGAAGATGTGTAGTTGGAGAGAGGAAGGAAATAAGAGAAAATCAGTAGATAATGTCTAAACTCAAGGGAAGAAGTGTGTGCGTGTGTGCGTGTACGCGTGCATGCACCACATAGAATTTGAAAGAATGGAAGAAAATATCAGAAGAAATAGCTATAGATTTGAAAGATGTTGCCACTCAGGAATGGGATAGAGCAGCTTGGGACAAGAGACTAATGGTTTTCATTAAAGGGCTTTAAGCATTATTGAACTATTAAAAAAAACTTTTTGCTAATAACAGATGTTAAGAAATACATTTTTAAAAAGAACTGAAAAGATCTATTTATTATAACTTCTTCCTACAGCTATAAAAAGGATATGTTGAGTGTTAACTTTAAAGGTTAGATTTCCTTACAACGAACAGGTGATCTTTGATTTTTCTACATTAGACTTTTGTGCAATCCGCACTACAAGTCAACAATTTGATTTCTAGCTGAGTCGCCCTCTGTATACAACCATAAGTATTTGGGTCATAATTGGGATATTGTTATTGCATTTTTTTATTATTTTACAAAAATGACTGTAAATGGAAATGAAAGCCTCATAAATACAATCCAGTTGAGATAAAGATTAGATAGGCCTAAAGTGACAAATCTTTAACTTCATTTTGATATGTATTGTGCTTAAATTGGCCAAGAGTATATTCAATTGTGAATTTAAAATTCCATTAAAAAATCTGTAGATGGTTCTAGCCATATTATCTATTAAAGAATATGTCTAAAACAAAGTGTAATTATCAAATAAATAATATTTGCACATTCTCGAACAGGACCCCACTTAGATCATGCAAACCAACTGTTAAACTTTTCTACATTGAGCTCTCACCCAAATTTTTAGGAAGACATTATATGAGAAAAAGGGGCTGGAGACAGAGATAAGTAGGTGATAGGTGGAAACAGAATTAGAAGCAGGTTTAAAATTCAGTTTTGCCTGAAAAATGTAGACATATTTTTGCTTAACTCTTAATTACCATATTTCAAAGTAGACAGACCAGTGAGGAAGCATGAAACATTAAGACCTAACCAAATATAACAGGACAGCCTTTGTACTCTAGTTCTCATTAACAATGCACATGACCACAATACCGACAAATACAGAATATTTCAAAAATCATGCAGCACAGGAATTTCACAATTGGAATTAAGTCATTTATTTACCTTCTTTCTTAAGTGAAGACCAATTACCAAAGTTACCCAAAATAAGAGGATGGTGATGGGTTCGGTGAGTGACTGCTGAACATTTTATAGTGGTTATCTTCCACCAAGTGTTGCATACTGACATGTATGGACACACATATACACAATGTGGAAAAGTCCATCATTAACAATGTAACCACTAAAGGGATACTGTTCACTTTTAAAGACTCAAAACCACCCTATCATATTTTTTATGACTTTCTGCTTATAATTTAATTTGCTTTGCCTTTTGGAGCAGAGGTTCTGATAGACTAGGAAGGGGCCTGGCTATCACCTCATCCAGAGATTCTGAACCTGGTGTGTGTTTGGGGGTTGGGGGGACAGTAATGGGTAATGAACGTGTATTCATTTCTCTGCAGCAAGCCATGACATTGATCAGGTTCTCAGGGATGTCCATGACTCAGAAAGGGTAAAATTTGAGCTCAAGTTAAGAGTGATTTGCCTAGACACATAGTGGCTGAAATGGAACTAAACTCATTTTGTTTAGCTCCTATCAGCTATACCCAAATCCATAAGTATCCAATATATCTAAAGCATGACATACACAAAGGGTGTTCAACTCTTTGCTGATGAAAATAAGGGGCATAACACTTTAATATGACTCAAAAGTAGTCATTCAATGGTGCATGACCTTCTTCCACTTACAAAATTTCTTTTCCAAGATTGGCAGAGATATAAAATATTACTGAATGCTGACACTGAAATTTGCACTTATGTATCAGATCTTTTCAAACAGGAATAGAATCATAGGTCCCCATCCTCTTTCAAAACTCCTCCTTACCCCAGTTTAATTCCTGGACACATAATTCTCAACTTTGCATGATCCTGGCCTATTCAGTATTGACTCTTTGCCAGGGGTTCCCATCAAAGATCTTTATTTCTAAGCCTGTAAGTTGTTGGAGTACAACCATGCTACTTGAGCTCAGAGTATTAAATGTTACAATCCAAACATTTCTCAAGAGACCAACATGTACATTTGAGGTGAACATAATTTTGGGTCTTTGCTGATGACACTTGATTAAGGCCAAGTGTGCTAAATATGATAGGTTACATAGCTATTATGAAAGTCCTAATCTAACCTCCTTAACTGCTAACACTTGGTTTAATAAGTACAGTCTGGGCATATTCAAAAAACACAGTTCAATTTGATGATTCTGCAATACAAATGAAACTCAAACAAATCTCAGAAAGAGATTCTGCAAATTCTTTTGGATTTCCGTAAAGTAATGAGTGTCTTGTACAATATTTATTGCTGTGGGCTTAGCTTTGTATTTTTAACTCTCTTTGTCTCATGACATGCTATAATTATATGCTCAAACCATAGTCTAAATTTATCTTATTGTAGTTTTCTGGTAAAATACTATGTACTACATACAACATTTATATTTATAAAGTCTATGATAGAGGCAGAAAGAGCTTTGTTTAGACCTTTAAATTGGGGTGTGAGCAAAAGAAGGGAAAGAAGCAAATTTCAGGAGAATCCTGTGTCAAAGGGTAGGTGTTAAATACTCTCATGAATGTCAGTGCGTGAGATGATAGGATAATTATTCATTACCATCTCTTTTATGCTGATTTCGTGGAGTCAGGAGCCCTTGGTTCTCTCGCTGACCTTGCCACTAACTAACTGCCTGATCACTGAAGTTTGAATGCCTCATTTGTGAAATAAGATATCTGGACTAGATGATCTTGAAGGTACCTTCCAGTTAAAATTCTACAAAATTTACAATATTTAGAAAAGAAAATACATGCTTCTGCTATAGCAATCTTCCAGGACAACACTCTGTAAAAATATCTGCATATTTTGAAGAAGATAAATAGTTTAGGGAATGGTGACTCTCAGAAGATACATATGCAACACATTTTTTATATTTACTGATCTATTTAATAGCCAAGATATTTTTGGAAAAAAAATAGTAATGGTGAATAACTTGCCCTGCCAGACACTTAAATGTTTCTTAAAGCAACAATAATTAAAACAGCATGATACCAGTATAGGATTGGACTGACAGATCAACAGATCAGCAAAGAAAGCAAGAGAGTAAATTGGTATGCCCTTTCTGTGGAACAATTTGGCAATAAGCATTAAACATCTTAAAGCAGATCTATTTTCCAACCCCACCATCTTACTTTCAAGACTTTATCCTCAGCAAATGAGAACCACACAGAATTAACAAAAATAGCAAATATTTTAAGAGCATTTGGGAGGCACCGGGCCCTGTTCGAAGAACGTTATTACATGCATTAACCCATTTAATTCTCACAAATTTCTGAGATTGGTACTATATCATCCTCATTTGATACATTAGGACTTGTGGCATATGGAAGCTAAGAAATTAGCCCAACGTTCACAGAGTCTGGATGCAAACCCAAGTAGTCTCTGCTCTTAACCCCATGATATCTACGAAAGGATATTAATTACAGAATTCTTTCTATTTTGAACAAGTATAAATAATCTAAAGCAACACCAACAGGGACTCAGTTAAATGACTCCAATGGAATACCGTACTGACACCAATAATCATGATATGAAGACTATTGAATGGCTTTTTTTAAAAAAAATCCTGTAATTCCCAAAGTTTGCACAAAGAATCTGTATTATCTTTATAATCAGAAATATATATTATTTTAAAATCCATTTAACAAAATGGAATGATTGATATATTTTCTGTATCCGTAGTTCAATTTTACCTTCACATTTGCAAATTTACCTCTGCCTGGTATGCTCCGGCCTCCCAGCTACCTTGTATTTATTTCTTGATTCAGCTCAGGTTCACAACTCCAAAACCCTTCGGAGATAGCACATTCACATCCCTATTCCCGGGGTTGATTAGGTGCCTTACATCCATGCTCTGTGGATATTTCTAGCATTCCACTTGCCACATTATTTATCCATCTGTTTCCTGCCACCCATGCCTATCATTGTCACAGATAGCACTCTTTATAGCCCTTGCATACTATTTGGCTCACGGCAAATATCAAATAGTTAGTTATGAAAGCAGTAAAAACCATTTCTTGGTGAAGAAAAGAGCGAAGAAACTCTTTGTGTGTCATCCATTCAAAAACACCATTTTTATTCAATCCTGGTTTTGGCTCCAGAAATAAATTCATTAGCTAAATAAAACACTGTTTTTATAGGTCTATTTGAGAATTGGTGGAGAGGTTTAAGTTTGGGGCTCAGCTCTTTAAAACTCACAACCATAGGTCACCCCGGTGTTAGTCCCTTCAACAGTCTAGGTCTTTAATGCCTGAGGACAGAACCCTTTTGATGCTATTGTGCCCCTCTGCTTCCTTCGTCTTAACCTTTGTCACACTGCGAGATCCTTGAGGGCAGGATCCATATCTTTTTCATCTCTGTGTGTCCAGCACCCAGCACAGCGCTTGAAGTCTTCTGACTGATCTGTGATGACTAATCATTACAAACCTTTTCTTAGTAGATGGTGGGAGCAAAAGGCTGCAGTCCTTTGAAAGGAAGCTAACTGAGCAGCATTAGAATTTGCTGTGCACCTCCTGGCTCCTGGTACAGCCAGGCTCTGCCGCCTGCATTAAGGAACCACCAGGCACATTCACACTAGAAACTGCTTTCCTCCTTTTTAAAAGCAAACACAAAATTCCTGCTCCCAATATTGGCGTCAAAAATTTTGGTGAGAGGAGGTGGGTTTGTGGGTGGAGGCCTGGAGAAATGTCTTACATTTCATGTTAGAGCCAGGCCACAAGAACTAATGGAAAGAGTAGTTGTTGTTTTCCTCTGAACTTAGTCTGAGTAAAAATACGTAAGCATAAACAGTATATTTATAAGATACCAGAACAGGTTGAAAAGCAATATTTCAGTGATTCCAAATCTTCACATATGTTTTTTTCCAACCTGGCGAGCATCCCCACTGACTTCTTAACCCCCTCAGTCAGGCCAACATCTTTTGTTATCAATATGAATTGCCTGTTTGCCACAGTCCACCCATCACAGAGCAGGGGGCGTTGCCCTAACCAGGTCTCTGCTCTCCCCAGGCGTGCTCTCCTCCCCTACAAACTGAGCACCTGAGAGGTCAGTTGCCTTCAGTGTCTGTGGATCCTGACCTCAGCTGCCCATCTGGCTTCCTGACAGCCTGGCCAGGAGCAGTGCTAACCTGCACGCCTGAACACTTCACTTCCCAGCCCCTCTGATGACCGCCAAGACCCAAGGAGGAACTTGCCCACTACCCCAAGATCTGTGTCCCTGTGACTCAGAGGGGACTGGAAACCTCATCAGAGAGGTAGCTTGTAAGATTTCCAAGCTCATTTCCAATCATCATTCCCTAGGTTCATAAACACTTCATATACGCTGTGTGGACAATGTTCCAAAAGAAACTGGATGAGAATCTACTCGAAGCAGTATATTTCATCTATGGACATTTTGTGAGGCTCACCTGTGGAGAGCTGAAATATGACTGGGACAGTGGCCAGCTGGAACATGATATAAACACCCAAAGAACTAAAGAAAGCTTTTCACAAAAGGATCTGTTTCTATTAGGTCACAGCGCAACGGCGTATCCCAACATAGAATAAACATACAGGATAGCTACGAAGACATAACAAAGTCCAGCTTGGGAGTTGGCTAGACCCAGGGTCAAAGCCCAAGTTCAGAACTCATTTGAATGATTTGAGCCTCCGTTTCCTCATCTAAAAAAAAAAAGAAAGGTTGAAAATAGCGTACACACCTCTGTGGGGTTGCAAGGTTCACACAAGATGATGCACATCCATGCACATTGCAGAACCTGGCACAGATTCATCCATATGCATGTTTGCCTCTTTTTCAGGCACCCAGCTAGACTACACTTCCCAACCTCCCTTGCAGTGAAGAGTGTTCATGTATGGCTAGTGAAAAGTAGACAAAAGTTATGTGCAGTCCTTCGAGGCCTGACACTTTGTACATAATCCTTGCTGCTCCTTCCCCTTCCACCTGCTGGACGTTGCCACCCAAGGCAACTTTGGATGTACCAAGTCAGAAGCTCTACCAGGTTGGGTTCCTAAATGCTGACACAGAGCAGAACCCCACCATCACTACCAATGACAAGGAACACTCATACTGGGCTGTTATGTGACCAATAAATAAACTTGCACTGTGTGAAGAAGAGGACAAACTTTGGAGTTTATCGGTGATACTGGCTAGCGCGATCCTACCTAGTACCCTATCAAAATCACAGAAGAGCAGATCCAGGAAGATCCTTAATGATCTCCTCCATTGTGCAGGTGACGCTGAGCCTCAGAGTCATTGCAAAGCCACTTCGGTGGGTCTTCTGCTTCAGCATTCCTTCCAGCAGGACCTGCCCTTTCACATAATATGCTAAATAATTAAAGACTATAGGATCAAAACCTTTTGTGTTTACCTAGTTAAAGCCAGGTCTACTCCTAGGGAAATCTGAGCATAGAGAGTTGGGAATACAGACCCTCTCTACCAGACAGAATGGAAGAATGTAACAAGAACAAGAGAGCCCTTTATCAGTGTTCTGTGGCCATAGCAAAGCAACTGAAATGACTGTGTGCCTTTCTAACAGGAGGTCATGAGGTTATCATAATATTATGACATTGTTGTTTTTCCACTTTAATTGGCATTTCCTACTAATGATCCAGAAAATTAATCTATAGACACTTACTAGGCAATTATTATATACTTTCTTATCCCTGTGCTGGTCATTTTAGGAAATTAACCACCATCCTAGAGAAATTTACAATCTAGCTGTCTTAATTGGGGCTGCTATAACAAAGTACCATAGACCAGGTAGCTTAATAACGCCATGTATTTATTTCTCACAGGCCAGGAGGGTGCCATCTGGGATTAGGGTGCCAGTATGTTCAGGTTCTGGTGAGGACTCTCTTCCAGGTAGCAGACAGCAGTTTTCTTGCTGTGTCTTCACATGGTAGAAATGGAGAGAGGTCTCTCTGGAACATCTTTTATAAAGGCACTATTCCCATTTTTGAGGACTTGATCTTAGTGACCTAATCTCCTCCCGAAGCCACACCTCCAAATACCATCACACTGGAGATTAAACTTCAATATATGAATTTAAGGTGGGCACAATATTTAGCCAATTTCACTAGCTGATCACCATACAACACATTTTAGAAGTGCATAATTAAATGGTGTTGGCCATGCCAATTCTTACAAGCATGTAAACAAGAGGAGAGATTGATAGGGGATAGAGCAGCAGAACAACAGAACTTAGGTTCGGCCTCAAAAGACTCTCGGGAGTTAGCAAAGCAGAGACCACATGTAATTCAAGACAAAGAGGAATCCTAGAATACTGGGAATTTTAAAATGGCACATGGTTCACCCCAGAATGTGATTAGGAAATCATTACTTTTAACTTTATTGCTTTTGATTTTTTGCATGGAAAGGGTACAGAGTCTCTGTCAAATGACAAATGAAGAATGCTATACCCCATATCTAGAACACAGAACAAAAGCAATGTTGGCAGAAGAGACCTAGAGCACCTCCCTTACTCAATGATGCCTGCCCAAATCAGGAGCAAGGATGGAGCACAGATGTACTAGGGGACAATGAGGTACACAGGAAAAGGAACTAGTATTATTAGGGTACTTCCTATGTGCTGGGCACATTATATACATCACCTCATTAATCCTCAGCAACCCTTGGAAATGGATACTACTATTCCCACTGCACAGATGTGAAAACTAAGTTTCAGAGAAGGTAAATGACAAGATGATGAAGTGATAGCAATGTGTCTTAAAGGTAGGTCCATCTCACTTCAAAACCCATTCTAAATCTCTAACATAAAAACTTCACAGAAGCAAATAAGTTAGTTGGGTGAAGTTGGAAATGCACAACTCCATGGAAAAGACAAGAAACCAGCAAATGTTAGATCCTACCACAATATAGCCAAAGACAGTTTCAAAGTATTTTCTCATATATTGTCTCATATTCGTAATCTGGCAGCTGAATGCAGGGGTAAAATGATCAAGGTATTTAATGTTCCCTGGTATTTAAATAATTCTAATCTATCTCTTAATAGTTGAAACATGAAATCTTAAGACCACTATGTTGTACTTTTCAACAGGCACATGTAAACAGTAAGTCATGGAATAAACATGACATCTTTCTGGAATATCTATTTTCCTTAAAGGTCGAGACGGGAAAGTTACATAATTTACCCAAGACTGTAACATATTTCTAAAAATCAGAACAAACAGGAAAATATCATGGAGTAGTATGCAAACACCTATGACATTTTAAGATTAAAAAAACAAAATCTTCAAAAAAAGATTCAAGCTTCTAACAAACTGTTCTAGTCACTGGAGAATGCACACGTCTCTTTGATGGATACTTAGGGAGGGGACTTAGGAACCTTTGCAGGATTATGTCCTAAAATTTAGGGTTATTCCAACTTGTCTGAAAGCTTCACCTGTATCTGTGTTCATTCCATTTTGTCATGATTTTAGTTCAACAGGTAAGTTAGCCTCATCTCATAAATCTACAGTAAAGAAAATTAGATTTTCAATCAAAATTAAAATATAAAGCATACAGTCATTTCTTTAAGCAAAGACTACCAAATCTGATATTCTAGAATTGGTAAAAATTGTATTTCAACAGTTTCCATCAACATTCTGGCTAGCATCCCCCTCAGCCAAAGGGACACAGAATTATCCAAAAGGGTTTTTTTGTTGTCCAATTGTCCAACGAAGCACAGAGAGAACTAGTTCAAGGATATGGACTTAGAGAACCCACAAACCTGGAATGTAATTTTTTCTCTAACTGCCAATTTTGTGAAAAAAAAAATGTTAGCAATGTCTTTTTCTTTCTCAAGTGAACTATTGGATTAGCCAACCAATAAAGAGTAAGCAGAGCTTAGACTTTGGCTGAAACATATGATTACGTTCAACTCATTTATCTATGTACTTTTTAAAAGGTGCTGAATCCATTAACTGTATGTGGACCTATATGTATAAATCTTTACTTGCGATAACGCACATAATGTCTACCTGCACACTAAGTAGTGTGTTTGTTGTTCTTCACCCCGTTGCTAAAATGAGCCTTAGTCTCATAGCCTTAACCCTGACATAGTGAACCGAGGATCCTTGTCAACAGAAGGAACATCTTTTCTAGAAGTTATACACTGCTGAAGTGCTCATTCTGCAGCCTGTGAAATGGGGGGAATCACCAGAAACCAGCCCTGGGTTCGTTTATTCGGATGATATTAAGCTCTCGATGGAGTTAGCTGAGGGCCTGTGCTGGGGGCCTTTCTCTGGGCAGCCAGCTCAGCTCTCAGGACAATCACAGGCAGCCCCTTCTGGGCTCCCCTGCTTACAACAGGATTCAGGAGCAAACAATGGGCGAACCAAGTCCAGTCAAGGATCGTTCTGTACTTGTAATGCTGGGCTATAAACTCTGGCAAACCTCAGTATCTGAGTTTCAGTTTTGTGATCTATTTGCCCACAGGAATATGCTATGCAGTTTTCCTTAGAATTCAGTTGCTATCATGTCAAATAGAAAAAAAAGCCAATTATAAAACTGCTTCTACACTGGAAGTATAATTATGTAAAAATTATGTATGCACATGGGCAGGGACTAGAAGGGGGTGAAGAAGAAATAAACAGTTGAGTTTGCAGGGGGTGGCGGGACTATGAATGAGGACCTGTTTTTTTTTTTTCCTTTCCTTTAGGTTTTCATTAACATTCCCAGAGGCTATTTGTGACAAAATCACAGAGTTCAATCTGTAAACTTTGTAGATAAAATGTTGATCATGCTTCTGTTCATTTAGGGTTTGCCTTCCATGAATAAAGTTTCCTTTTCTACATCATCTGAAAGAACAGATTTCATCATAATTTAAGAAGTCTTTGCCAAGAAAATCAATAAAGACATATTTGTACAGAGCTTAGAGTGGGCTGCTTTTCTCCAGGAATGTGTTGAGTTAATTGAAAAGGTTTTGGTTAAAGTTAGCCCGTCGGAGATCACAGCGTTGTAGACAACACATACTGTGAGTGTGAACTTCGTACAACCTTTCAAATACCTTTGGGAAGGCAGGAAATTGAAATATTGTGCTATATTGGCAACTAAATGGTCATTTATCATCCATGCTAAGTTTGGAGCTGAAGAGAATGATTTGGAAACTCTCGAAGGGCCTTTATTAACAATTTCAAAGTTAGACTTGTGTATGTAGATATTCGCAGCATATTTGGGGAAGACTTAAGAGATAACATCTGTGTATACTATTAACATGGCCTCTCTAATAACAACTTCGGACTGTATTCACACCCACAAAAGCTGCATTAAAATACATTAAGCTTGAGACACCAACTGACAAAAGCAAGGAAATTCACAGTTAAAGGGGAACCGTGCCATATGTTCTTCAATACCTAAGAGCAACGGGGTGCATTTGGAAAGTCATTAAAGCGGCACCCAGTTGTGCCTAGGTATTGGAGAACATATGGAATCTTTTCCTCTGTGAGTGTAATTTTCCCTGCACTCGTTCAACGCATGTATCAATCTTCACTTTTTGGCCATATAGATTTTTGTTTGCTTAATTACCATAACACGTAAAATAAATACCTTCTCGTTTTCAAAAATCAACACACTCACACAATGGAAGCTGGTTCTCAGCCTTTGCCGTCTGGTGGTTTCTGGTTATTTCTCCTTCCCCAAGGTGTCTGCACCATCCCCCCAGCCCTGGCTGCCCCTTCTCCTTAAGGGGGTACTGTTTACCCTCCCCATCCTGAGGACCATGGTGGCCAACAGTTTCATCTCCCACCATCACCTCAATGGGTCAGCTGGCTGAAGTTCGTGTTCCGAGGGCTTAAGAACCCATATTTCTGGACATTTGCTATTAGGGTAAAGTCTCTTTTTTTAAGTGAGAGTTTTAACCTCTTATTTTGGCAAAAGTCGCAGCCAATGTGATATAAGGAGATGCTTATTAAAATAGCTGAGCCCTGTTTTTGTGCCATTCATTCACTGACATTCAGCTGCTGAGTATCCACCAGGTGCTAGGCATTGGGGATTAAATGCGCACGAAGACCTGGGTCCTATCCCACATTATTCTCTGTCTACAGGCGGCGACAACACAAGCAGGCAATGATCCAGCGTAAGTACTGCTACAGGAGACAGCAGAGGGGGCTGAAGAATCATGACAGGGCACCTAACCCATACTAGGTGTTCCAGATGAGGAGCCTGAGACGGAGTGACCGCCGAGTCACATAACTGCTGTAGAGCCAGGCTCAGCATTGAATTCATTCAATGCACTCCGCGCATTTTTATTGAGACTCTACTACAAGCCAAGACCTGGGCCAAGTTCTGGGAGTACAGCTATAGTTCCTGTGGTTTTGAAAGCAGGGGAGTGACAAGAATAGCTTAGGCAAATTATTGAGTGTAGGGAAATGAGTTAATCAGGCTTTTTTACGCCCTCTGGCCACTAGCCTCTGCGGCCAGCACGTGCAGTCTTGCACCCCTCCAATGACTGTGGCAACTGGCCCCAAAGAGCAAGGTCATGTGCATGTATAAATCTGCACACCTGGGCTTAGAGGGAGGATTAAAAAGGTGGTGTCACTCTTGGGGTGGGGGGAGCAGGCTCAAGTTGCTGTTTCCCTACAGTCCGGTTTCCCTTGCTCATTGTTAAAGACCTGCAAAAATGACACGGAGGGCTCCAAAAGTCTCCTTTCATCTGTGAGAACTGACGGTGAAGCTACCTATCTTGGGATGGTTGCACAACAGGAGGAAAGGAGAAAGAAAAGGGAGGGAGGGCAGAATATGCAAGCCAAGCTTTACACTACAGCAACAGGGGAACCACAGAAGGCTTATCATCTAGTGTATGACATGGTCAAATAAGTGTTTTAGAAAAATCCTGGCACCATTAAAGAAGAGATAATAGAAAGGGTCAAGAGAGTCAGGGAAACAAGTTTAAAGGCTGATAAAAGATACTAGAAGATCTCCTGCCCACCTGTGACTATGCAGGCGCCTCTATTTTCCTTTCTTCTTTTCTAATAAACCTATCCTTTTAAAATATAAAAAAGGGGGGCCTCCCTCGTGGTGCAGAGGTTAAAGTCTCAGCACTATCAAGCTATCACCAGCTACTGAGGACTGAGTTCCATCCCCCGCCAGGAAGCTGACCCACACATGGCACAGCAGACCTCTCCTGTCTCGCCCGCTGCTCCCCTCAGCAGTGTATTTCAGTCAGTCTGCCTGTTCTGCTCCCCACTCTGTCTCTGGTGAATCCTCTCATGCCCTGCACTTCTGGCCTGCACCCCAGTTCTTGTATGCATAAATAAAAATGAATTTAAAAAAAGATATTGAGACTCTCAACAAGGGGAATGGAATGGCAGCCGGAATGAAAGGGCACAGATAAAGTAAAGATACAGTCAGCAGAACTAGATGGCTGATTGGCTCTGGGGATGGGAGAGACATGATAGATCTGTGGGTTGTGGAATCCACATAGACTCACTGAGCACTAGAGGAGAACTTAGAGATTATCCAGTTAAATGCTCTTACTTTATCCATAAGGAAACTGGAGCCCAGAATAGTTGACTAAGTTGACCAAATTGACCAATCTGTTTGATGGTGGTGCAGGGCCTCGGGCCAAGATCTCCAGCTCACAATAAAGTAGTATTTCAATATGTTTAATGTAAATCTAGATTGATATAAAAGTATCCACTATATTTTATTTTTTTTGAACTTGATACACTTTCCTTACTAGTTCTTTTTTTTTTTTTTAAATATTAAATTTTATTTTTATATTCCCCATACAATTGCAAACGCCCCATTCTGACCCCAATCCTCCCCTCCCGCCCCCCACCCCCCAAAAAGTGTCTCTGGTTCATAGTTTTTTGTTGATTTTGATTTTCACTTTCTTATATTCATTTTCCTGGTCCCTTATTTAAGTTTTCTAGATTCCTGCTATGAGTGAGACCATCCGGTATTTTTCTTTTTCTTTTTGGCTTATTTCGCTGAGCATGATCCCTTCCAGTGCCATCCATGTTGCTGCAAATTGCATGTGTTTATCTTTTTTGAATGCTGAGTAATATTCCATGGTATATATGTACCACATCTTCTTGATCCAGTCATCTATTTTTGGGCATTTGGGTTGTTTCCAAAGCTTAGCTATTGTAAACAGTGCTGCTATAAACATAGGAGTGCAGGTGCTCTTTGGAATTGATGTTTCTGTGTCCTTTGGGTAAATACCTAGGAGTGGAATTGCTGGATCATATGGAAGCCCTATGTTTAGTAGGTCCAGAAATCTCCACACAGCTCTCCATAGTGGTTGGACCAGTTTGCACTCCCACCAACAGTGCACAAGAGTTCCTTTTCTCCACATCCTCGCCAACATTTGTTGTTGCTAGTTTTTTTAATATGTGCCATTCTCACTGGTGTGAGATGGTATCTCATGGTAGTTTTGATTTGCATTTCCCTGATTACAAGTGATGTTGAACATTTTTTCATATGTCTGTTGGCCATTTGCATTTCCTCTTCAGAGAAGTTTCTTTTTAGCTCTTCTGCCCATTTTTTGACTGGATTATTTTCTTTGTTGTTGCTGAGTCTCATCAGCTCTTTGCAGATTTTTGTGATCAGTCCTTTATCATTAGTGTTGGGTGCAAAAATGTTCTCCCAGTTGGTGGGGTTTCTCTTTGTTTTTGTTATTGTCTCTTTTGCTGTGCAGAAGCTCTTTAATTTGATGTAGTCCCAGCTGTTTATCTTTCTCTTCACTATCACTGCTTTGGGTGATGTGTCTGTAAAGATGTCTTTTGATGTGCAAATCCCGTAGTGTTTCGCTATATTTCCTTCTATGTATTTTATGGTTTCAGGTCTTATGTCTAGTTCTTTAATCCATTTTGAGTTGATTTTTGTGTATGGTGTGAGGTAGTGGTCAAGCTTCATTCTTTTGCATGTAGCGACCCAGTTTTCCCAGCACCATTTATTGAACAAACTTTCTTTGCTCCAATGCATAGTCTTTGCTCCTTTGTCAAAGATTAGTTGACCATAAATCTGTGGTTTATTTCTGGATTTTCTATTCGATTCCATTGGTCTGTATGTCTGTTCTTGTTCCAATACCATGCAGTTTTGATGATTATGGCTTTGTAGTAGAGTTTGAAGTCTGGGAGTGTGATGCCTCCTTTTTTCTTTTTTTTTCAGTAGAGCTTTGGCTATTCGGGGTTTTTGGTGATTCCATATGAATTTCATCAATAATTGTTCTATTTCTTTGAAGAATGCCATTGAGATTTTGATTGGAATAGCATTGAATCTATATATTGCTTTTGGTAGGATGGCCATTTTAATAATGTTTATTCTTCCAATCCATGAGCAGGGATGTCTTTCCATTTCTTTGTGTCTTCTTCTATTTCTTTTAACAGTGTTTTATAGTTTTCTTTGTATAGGTCCTTTACCTCTTTAGTTAGATTTATTCCCAAATATTTGATTTTTTTTGTTTCGATAATAAAAGGGGTGGTTTTTTTGATTTCTTCTTCTTCAGATTTATTGTTTGTGTATAGGAAGGCTACTGACTTTTGCGTGTTGATTTTGTATCCTGCCACTTTACTGAATTGATTGATGAGTTGAATTAGTTTTTCTGTGGAGATTTTGGGGTTCTCTATGTATATTATCATATCGTCTGCAAATAGTGATAGTTTGACTTCTTCTTTTCCTATTTGGATTCCTTGGATGTCTTTCTCTTGTCTTATTGCTCTGGCTAGGACTTCCAGTATTATATTGAAAAGCAGTGGTGAGAGTGGACATCCTTGTCTTGTTCCAGATCTTAATGGAATTGCTTTCAGCTTTTCACCATTGAGGATGATACTGGCTGTTGGCTTGTCATAGATGGCCTTTATGATGTTGAGGTATGTTCCTTGTATCCAAGAATTTCAAGGGCTTTTATCATGAATGGGTGTTGCACTTTGTCGAAAGCTTTCTCAGCATCTATTGATATTATCATATGGTTTTTATATTTCTTTTGTTGATGTGTTGGATAACGTTGATTGATTTTCGGATGTTAAACCATCCTTGTGCCCCTGGAATGAATCCAACTTGGTCGTGGTGAATTATCTTATGGATACATTGTTGGATTCTGATAGCTAAAATTTTATTGAGGATTTTTGCATCAGTGTTCATTAGGGAGATTGGCCTATAGTTTTCCTTTTTTGTGTTGTCCTTATTCGGTTTTGGTATTAGTGTAATATTGGCTTCATAGAACGTGTTTGGTATTGTCCCTTCCTTCTCAATTTTTTGGAAGAGTTTGTGAAGGATAGGCACTAATTCGTCTCTGAATGTTTGGTAGAATTCATTTGTAAATCCATCAGGTCCTGGGCTTTTGTTTTTGGGGAGGTTTTTAATTACCATTTCAATTTCACTGCTTGTAATTGGTCTGTTTAGGTGTTCTATTTCTTCTTTATCTAGCTTTGGTGATTGTAGAGTTGTAGGAATTTGTCCATCTCCTCTAGATTGTTGAACTTGTTTCCATATAACTGTTCATAGTAGTTACTGATTATTCTTTTGATTTCTGCTGTGTCCGTTGTGATTTCTCCTCTTTCATTTATGATCCTGTGTATTTGTGCTTTCTCCCTTTTTTCCTTTGTGAGCCTGGCTAGGGGTTTGTCTATTTTATTTATTTTTCAAAGAACCAGCTCTTGGTTTCATTGATCTTTTGGATTGTTTTTAGTTTCAATTTCATTTATTTCTGCTTTGGTTTTATTATTTCTTTTCTTCTACTGGTTCTGGGGTTTTTTTGTTGTTCTTTTTCTAGATCTTTGAGCTTCGAGATTAGGTTGTTTCTTTGAGTTCTTTCTTGTTTTTTGATGTGAGCTTCTATTGCTATATATTTTCCTCTTATTACTGCTTTTGCTGCATCCCATACATTTAGGATATTGGTCCTCCTTGTCATTCAATTCAAAGAATTTTTTAATTTCTTCTTTGATCTCCTCGTTAGTCCAGTGGTCTTCCAGTAGTGTGGCTTTTAGTCTCCATGAGGTAGGATAGTTCCTTGCCTTCTTTTTATGATTTATTTCTAGTTTGATGCCTTCGTGGTCAGAAAAGATGGTTGGTATGATTTCAATCTTGGTGTATCTGTTGATGTTTGTCTTGTGCCCCAGTATGTGATCGATCCTGGAGAATGATCCGTGTGCGCTTGAGAAAATGTGTACTCCGTTTTTTTTGGGTTTAGTGTTCTATAGATGTCTGTTAAGCCCAAATGCTCTAGGTCCTTATTTAGAGCTTTAGTTTCTTTACTTATTTTTTGTCTTGTTGATCTATCCATTGTTGATAGTGGTGTGTTGAAGTCTCCCACTACATATGTGTTTTCTCTGATGTCTGTTTTCAGAGAGGACAACAGTTGTCTGATATATTTGGTGCTCTTTCGTTTGGTGAGTATATGTTAATGAGTGTTATTTCTTCTTGAAGTATTGTCCCCTTAATCATAATGTAGTGACCATTGGGGTCTCTTTTTATTTTTTTGAGTTTGAAGTCTGTTTTATCTGATATAAGTATAGCTGTTCCTGCTTTCTTTTTGGCCCATTTGCTTGTAGGATTGTTTTCCATCCTTTGACTTTGAGCCTATTTTTATCTTTTGTAGCTAAATGTGTTTCCTGGAGACAGCAAAAGGTTGGGTTTTGTTTCTTAATCCAGGCTGCAACTCTGTGTCTTTTTATTGAAGAGTTTAGTCCATTTACATTTAGAGTTAATATTGATATGTTAGCATCTGTATTTGCCATTATGTTTGTCTTTCCTTTGATTTTATTTATTTATTCTTTTAATAACTTTTTTTTTTTTTTTGGTCTTCTTTCGTTGTTATTCGTCCCTCTGAGGTTCTGGCTTTAGGATTCCTTGTAGTATTTTTTGGAGTGGGGTTTAGTCGCAATGAAATTCCGGAGTTTCTCTTTGTCTGGGAAGGTCCATATTCTTTCTTCATGGAGGAAAGAGAGCTTTGCGGGATAGAGTATTCTTGGTTGGCATCTTTTTCTTGGAGTCTGTTGACTATGTCCCTCCACTCTCTCCTTGCCCGTAGTGTTTCTTCAGAGAAGTCTGATGTCAGCCTGATTGGTTTTCCTTTGAATGTTATCTGTTTCTTCCCTCTTGTCAGCTTCATTATTTTTTCCTTGTCCTGGATTCTTGGGAGCTTTACTATTATGTGTCTTGCTGTGTTTTTCCTTTCGTCGTGGAAGTTTGGTGTTCTTCTTGCTTCTTGTATATCAATTTCAGCTCCTTCTTCTCATTTGGGAAGTTCTCTTCAATTATATCCATGAATATTTTCTCTGTTCCTACATCTCTCTCCTCTCCTTCTGGAATTCTATAACTCTTATATTTCCTTTCCTCATGGAGTCAGATAGTTCCCGAAGTCTTTCTTCATTCTTTTTCCTTCGTACTTCTCTTTCCTTTTCTGTTTTGGTTCTTTTTATTTCTGTGTCTTCAAGATTACTTATTCGTTCTTCCATTTCATCTATTCTGCTTTCATTGCTTTTCCCAGAGTTCTTTAGTTCCTCCATTAATTCTTTGATCTCCTGCATTTCTCTTACTTCCCTCTTTAGGGACTCAATTTCCTTCTTCTGATCTATCACTTTTTTAATCATGGCAATTTTAAATTCTCTTTCTGGAAGGCTCAGAAGTTCTTCCAAGTTGCTGTCGTTGCAATCTGGGAGTGGTTTTCTTTTTGTGGTGTGCTTCTTTCCTGAGGAGTTTTTAGGTTGCGTGTGGTTCTTCTACTCCCTACTGTCTGTTTCTAATTTGTCGTATGCGTTGGGACACTGTGTTGCTCGGACTGACTGACATCTTGGGTGAACTTCTCCGCTCCCCTCTGGCTCTTCCAGGAGCCATCTCTGTCTTCTGGGGGAGCTTTCTTCTGGTTTTAGGCAGTTTTTACTGAAGAAATGTCCCTGTTCTCAAATGGCGAAGCGGGATGCAGTCCCTGCGCCTCCGGTTTCAGGCACACTCTTCTGCGCACCCGGTCTGCCCGGACGTGGGTGCCTGCTCCCTCTGTGGGCTCAGACTGCTGGTCGGAAGGGGCCTGGCGTGGAATAACTTCCCGGCTGGCCACTGGGTCCTCCAGAAACCTTCTGCCTTTTCAAGCAGTCTTAAGAAATGTCCTGTTTTATAGGGTGTTAGTGACTTTTTTTTTCCTGGTCGCTAGGTGGCGCCAGAGATCTCTCCTATTGTCCTTGGGGGGCTGTTTTTCGCCTCCCCCCACCCCGTGGGACAGAGAACAGAGCGGGAATGGTAGGGTACACCTCAACAGCTTTGGGGTGCTGTGTCTGCCTTGTGCCCCACCGTCGTGGAGAACCCACGCCCCGAATTTTCGTGCCCCGGGTCTCAGTTCAAAGCCCTCAGTTCCAGGACGCGGGCTGTAGCCCCAGTTCAGTGGCGCGGGAATGGCGCCTTTTGCGCAGCTCCCGTGCCTGGGCGCCTGGTTCCTGCTCACTCAGGGAGGGACCTTCACCTCAGTGAGGACCTCCGTGCGTCTCCCCGCAAGCCTAGGTCGTCTCCCCGCAAGCCTAGGTCGCAGGCGCGGGGACCTGGGCAGCCGCGATCCAGGTCTGCACTTGCTTTTCAAGCTCCCCGAGCGCGCCGCGTTCCCGCGCCAGCTTACCGGCAGCCCGGGCTGTGTGCGCGTCTCCGGGGTCTTTGTTCTTCTCTAATGGCGCCCGGAGCCGTTCGCTCACCGCTGCGGCGGATCCTGCAGGGTTCGCCTCAGCTCCCGTTCACGGGGTGTGGTGGCTGCAATAGTTCCTTTCCACTCACAGTCCCGCTTGCTGCGTCGTTTGTTCTTGTGGGCCGTTTTGGTTTGTTGTTTCCTCCTCTCTGCCGGTCGGAGAGTGCCGCCTCTGTGGGCGGGGGAGGGGAGCAGGGTTCTGCGCTTCCCTCCCTTCTAGTCCTCTTTTATGGCCACTTTCTTCTTTGGGCAGTTCGCTGGCGTCACCCGTTTATCTTCCGTGTCCCACTTCTCACTGGGACCTGCCGCTTTTCCTCCCTATTCACTTTTTTTAATGGGAGATCTTACTCGCAGCGTCTCCTCGCCGCCATGTTGCTCCGCCCCTCCACTATATTTTAAAACCCCCAAAGCTAGGAACTATTCTCAAAGTTATTTGACCATTCCCCATACTTCCCTTGCTCTCGACTTTTGCCATATTTGATCTGAACACCTGCTACTCTCCACAGCCTCTTTTGGGCTCTGCAAGATATCAGATACAAAGTGCAACTATATGGTGACCTCACGACACCATGACTGTGAAACACAAGTGTTTGTGTAGTATTATTTTGTAATTAAAATTTGAGCAGGGTTGTAGCAGAGATACCACAAAATAGGTGATGAGTTGAGATACATCCTAAGAAAATCATTTATTTCCTCCGTCAGTCTGTTTCTAACCTATAAAATTTATTAACTGTAGAGGTAAATAATGTTAGGAGGCAATGAATCCTGAAATGCAGCAAATTCAAAAATGTTCATGGATCAACCATCATTTCAAAAAGTATAAATTGTTATATTGCTTTACCCTACTCTCAAACACTGCTAGCTGGTTTCTAGATTATTAATGATAGAATCAACTCAGAAGAAGCTTGAGTGATAAATTAATGATAAGTTTGGGTCTACATATCTTTGTTCAGTGATAGTTTCAATCCTGCTTCCACAGAGACACCTTAAGGCATTGCTTCATGCGTTCTTCCAATATCTTCTCAGCCACAATTGTAGCATGTAATGCACCACCACTTTGAGATAATACATACCCTCAATCATTTTTGTAAGCGGGTTATGAATCCCAAGATATTCTGAATCTTCCTATTTGATTTGAAAATCCTTATTTGGTAAATGCAGCTTGTTGGCTTCCTAACTCTCTTTAGTAGGTATCGGGTGCCTACACTGAGAACTACTGGCTTCCTAGCAGGCAGCCTAATGCATCAAAACCATCCTATAAAAGGTGATTAATAATTGAAGGGAAAGAGATGTTGATACAGTGGTGATGTTTATGAAAACATAGAAACTACATATATTTCATTATCCATAAATATGGATAATGTGATTTCCTCACCCATTGGATCAATGCTATTCATTGTTTATAGGGCAACAGGTGGCAGGACAAGACGGGGTAGGGGTTGTCTAACACAACCTGGAACAAAGAAGTCTTTGTTCAGGGCCTCCCTGGTGGTGTAGGGGTTAAGTCTCTGCGCCATCATGCTATCACCGCTGCGGCCTGAGTTTGATCCCCAGACACAGAGCTAACCCACATATGGTGGAGCAGACCTCACCTGTCTCGCCCGCTGCTCCCCTCAGCAGCGTATTTCAGTTAGTCTGTCTGTTCTGCTCCCCACTCTGTCTCTGGTGAATCCTCTCACCCCCTGCTCCTCTGGCCTACACCCCAGTTATTTCATGTATAAATAAATAAAAATAAATCTAAAAAAAGAAGTCTTTGTTCAGTCTAGATTTCAAACTAAATTTTCCTAAGTCCATAGCAAGACAATGATCTTGAGAGCTGGCTGTAGTTGAGGATTGAAAATCTCTTGTCAGATCCCACTACAGGAAGTTAAGCTGGGGCTCTGAGCATAAAGACTTATTATTATCCACAGTGTAAAAGAGCATGAGGGGTATGTCACAGATGCCTCTGCCATCTAGGAAGGGTAAAACTCTTCCTGTACTGAGCATAGAGTTGGTGGTGGGATATATTTTGAGCAGATGAAATTAGGAAGAAGAGGCTTCATCCCCGAGAAAGTCAAACAACAGAAACCTCAGATATATTGAGAGAATCTAGAAAATGCAGTCTGGTGACCTACTTTCAAAGCCATGTTCTAGCACAGAATGAGTAGCTGTGATGTACTGATAACATTAAGATGCCACAGGGAAGACATCTGTATAGACGGCTCAGAGATAACATTTCCAATTGACTAAAGCCTGAGTGCCAAGGGATGGGAGACACGGAGAGAACTAGTGAACCAGCGAGTTCTGGGGCAGCGTAAGGGGATACAGAGAACTCAAGGCCAAAGGACCCTGCACTGTCACAGTAGATACTACGGGTAAAGCCACACTACAGCAGACATTAGCACTGCATGCTTTGTAACTCCGCAGGATGCAGCATATTCCAGGAAAAAACATCAGTTTCTTCTGTCCTGTTGCTGCTGCCACCACACTTAGGCCTTCTGCACAAGCAGACCTCATGGAGAAAAGGAAATGGAAAACCCCTTTATTCTGCTCTTGAGAAACTTTAAACATTGAACAGAATGGCTATGTAAAGGAGTCTTAAATTAGAGGAAACAAGGAAGTTTTCAGTAGTAGGTTTAAAATTTCTGCCACCAAGATTGGAAATGCCAAAGAAAGAGGTAAGTTATAGGGACTACCAGATGTTACATGGAGCGCAATTACTTTTTTTTTTTTTTCAAGTAAATCCTGCCATACTGACTTGCTGAAGAAATGATTACTCTTCCTTCTAAGACAAAGCTACTACCGCCTCTGCCACCAAATGAAGCCAGGATCCCCAAGGTTCTAGAAAAGCATCTTCAAAATGGAGAGAATACAGAACCTTCATTTCCCTATTTCCGATTTAGTAAGTAATCTCTCCTCCCTTCCCCGCTAATATAATCATTCAAAACAGATTTGAATACAGATAACATGATATAAGAGATGATATGGTTGCTATTAGAACATCTAGGTTTAATTTCAGTCTTGACCAAATCCACAAACTCTACTCTTCTTTCATAATAAAAATAGGTAAGATAACCAGCTATGTTAAAAGAGTCAAACCAGTTTCCCTATTGGTTGGTGGTGGCAAGCTGGAGAATTCCTCACTAACTGCTGTGCTGATTGACAGGGGCTTCTGAAACAATAGAAGAATATGCCAAACAACTCCCTTTTTGAATCTAACTCAAAACTCCAGCAAGGCTTTCATGAGGCCATGGCTGGCTGGTGTCCTCTTTGATGTGATAAAATTTCAGTCATTTTCAGCTGCAGTTGTAATTGCTATGTGTGGGGAGGGACAGGGGCTGACTATCCAGTATTATTTTATTATTCTTTCAATTCAGTAATAATATAATAACTTAGAAACTTAACAGCTCACTTAAAGAATAGTGGCCTATTGAGAAACTTTAGTATTTTGTTTTTGACAGGACGTTCTTTCAGACATTTCTTCTGGGGGTTAAGAAAAAACCCTATTTGGATTATTTGCATAAGAATATATTTTATTGTAATGTGTCTAGCATTTCCATGGTGGAAAATCCAGGAAAATGAACCGCATATTATCATTACAAACAATGATATTTAGAATTAGAACAGAAAGTTCTTGGTCATTTTTCAACCTGCCAACCAAATCAATGCCGAGAGAAAACTGTTTGTTTGTGTGTGTGTGCACGCGCGCGCGCGCACGTGTACATGCA
Organism: Talpa occidentalis; assembly: GCF_014898055.3. Lineage (NCBI taxonomy): Eukaryota > Metazoa > Chordata > Mammalia > Eulipotyphla > Talpidae > Talpa > Talpa occidentalis. Next base: position 9,549,620 of record NW_023601543.1, read on the forward strand.
CACACACTTATGCATGAGCCTGTGAGCTGATGAGAGCTTCTCACAGAGATATGGATTTATAATTTGTTACCACGAAAGGAAGCACTTTAAATGGCACTGAGTTAGCCAGGAAGCTGTAGTAGGAGGCAAGGGTCATAAACTGCAGTGCAAGTGTATGGAATGTTTCACTTTTGTGTACATTTTTCAATCTTAAAACAGATTTACTCAGGATTTAAGACTTTATTAAGGTCAAAAGGATTATATTAAGTTCATAGACACGTTTGTTTTATTAATTGAGTCATAAGTTCTGGCCGTCTGCAAACACATTTGAAAACAGGCATCAGATGGTTTCCATTGCCATAATAGATCAGAAAATCTGCCAGTAAGTCTGTTTGCAGCTCTTAAAAGTTGTTGAACAAAAATGTGTTTTGAACTATCGACAATTACCTGAGAAAACAACTGGATTCTGTAAGTCAATTTGTTTATATTCCCAATACACTCTCTCCCACACCACTTCCTCTGCTCTTATCATGGACTTCCTTAGCCCCGAGCCGTCCACTCCAGCGTGGCAAAGGTGGTCTTGCTGGGAAATGTTTCCACATTCTCACTCATTAAGATGGAATATCAAGAGGGGTGTTACTGTTTTTCCACCCCAGTGGGGTAAACCGTGAATCTAGAATAGAGAGAATGAGTTGGGGTTTGTTAAATAATAAACAAAAGGATATGTATAAATTATGAAGTAGCCCAGATTTTTAAAAAAGATTTATTTATGAATACAAGAACTGGGGTGCAGGCCAGAGATGTGGGGGGTGAGAGGATTCTCCAGAGAGAGAGTGGGGAGCAGAACAGGCAGATGGACTGAAATATACTGCTGAGGGGAGCAGCCGACGAGACAGGAGAGGTCTGCTGCACCATGTGGGTCACCTCCCTGGCCGGGAATCAAACTCGTGCTGCAGTGGCTGTGGATAACTTCGTAGGGCTGTGTCTTAATCCCTTGCGCCATCAGGGAGGCCCAGTATCCTAGATTTTTTAAATATTCCCACTACACTGAAAATCCTGACAGCACTGCACAAACCTACATCCTTCCCTCTAGCTTTGAGGTAAGGAGTATTCTGAATTTTGTGTTTATCTCCCACTTGCTTTTCTTTATAGTGTTAACCACATATGTTTGTATTCCTTAACAATATATTGCCAAGTTTTTCATGTCTTGAATTCTATAAAATGCAATCATACTTTATGTATTCCCCTGCAATTTTTTTCTTAATATCATGTTCCCAACATCAGACTAGGATGTGGCATATCACTAGAGTTAGTCGCTTCTTTTTCCCCCCAGCTTTACTGAGATCATAATTGACATTTTTTTTTTATCCACTCATGCATCTATGTACATTTACATTGTTTCCAAACGTTGGTTATTGTGAAAAATGCTGCAATGACTATGAGAGTACAGATATCTCTTCAAGACACTGATTTGATCCCTTCTGAATATATACCCTGAAGTGATTGCTGGATCATATGGTAGTTCTATTTTTCATTCTTTGAGGAATTGCCATTCTGTTTTGTAACTAGAGTTAAATCACTTTCATTGAAGAATTCTATTGATGTCTACACCAAAAATTCTCTGAAATATTCTCTAAATATCTACAGATGTTTAGGTTGTCACTAGCTTTAGTTCCCTAGTTCAATAGTGTTTTATGAATATTTTTGTACATGTCTCATAGTGTGATGGTGCCCAATTTTAGAAGACATTGGAATTACTCAGAAGAAATACACATTTTCTAACTTGACTAGATAATGCCAAGTTGCAGCTGGTGAATGTCCTCATTAATACTTTTTACTCATTTTGCTAGTCTGGTAGTTGTAGAATATTTGCCTCATTGTGATTTCATTTACACTTTCCTAATTATTAATGAGGTTGAGAAAATTTTCATGTATTTATTAGCTATACATATTTCCTTTTCTGGTATGCAGAATTCCAATTGATGGTTATATATTACCTTTATATCCAGAAACCTTGGTAGAATAGTCATTAATTTTAAGAATTTATCTGTACATTTAAAATGTTTTCTAGAAACTGGGTCGCTACATGCAAAAGAATGAAGCTTGACCACTACCTCACACCATACACAAAAATCAACTCAAAATGGATTAAAGAACTAGACATAAGACCTGAAACCATAAAATACATAGAAGGAAATATAGGTGAAACACTACATGACATGCACCTCAAAGACATCTTTACAGACACATCACCCAAAGCAGTGATAGTGAAGGCAAAGATAAATAGCTGGGACTACATCAAATTAAGAGCTTCTGCACAGCAAAAGAGACAATAACAAAAACAAAGAGAAACCCCACCAACTGGGAGAACAGTTTTGCACACAACACTAATGATAAAGGACTGATCACAAAAATCTACAAAGAGCTGATGAGACTCAATAAAAACAAAGAAAATAATCCTGTCAAAAAATGGGCAGAAGAACTAAAAAGAAACTTCTCGGAAGAGGAAATGCAAATGGCCAACAGGCATATGAAAAAATGTTCAATATCACTTGTAATCAGGGAAATGCAAATCAAAACTACCGTGAGATACCATCTTACACCAGTGAGAATGGCACATATTAAAAAAACTAGCAACAGCAAATGTTGGCGAGGATGTGGAGAAAAAGGAACTCTCCTGCACTGTTGGTGGGAGTGCAAACTGGTCCAACCACTATGGAGACCTGTGTGGAGATTTCTGGACCTAGTAAACATAGAGCTTCCATATGATCCAGCAATTCCACTCCTAGGTATTTACCCAAAGGACACAGAAACATCAATTCCAAAGAACACCTGCACCCCTATGTTTTGGAAACAACCCAAATGCCCAAAAATAGATGACTGGATCAAGAAGATGTGGTACATATACACCATGGAATATTACTCAGCATTCAAAAAAGATAAACACATGCAATTTGCAGCAACATGGATGGAGCTGGAAGGGATCATGCTCAGTGAAATAAGCCAGAAAGAAAAAGAAAAATACCGGATGGTCTCACTCATAGCAGGAATCTAGAAAACTTAAATAAGGGACCAGGAAAATGAATAACTATAAGAAAGTGAAAATCAAAATCAACAAAAAACTATGAACCAGAGACACTTATGGGGGGTGGGGGGCGGGGAGGGGAGGGATTGGGGTCAAAATAAGGGGGTTGCAATTGTATGGGGAATATAAAAATAAAATTATTTTAAAAATAAATAAATAAAAAAAAATGGAAAAAAATAAAAAAATAAAATGTTTTCTAGGTAGACAGTCATAAGATCTGTGAATAATAACACTTTTTCTTTCTTTCTTTCTTTGCAGTACTCAAACTATTTCTCTTATCTTATTTCATTGGCTATGATCACCAACACAACATTGTGAGCTCAAACAGAATATTTTCACTGCCTTACTGTAAGTGTGATGCTTGTAGTTTTGTTTTTGTTGTTGTTGCTGCTGCTGTTAAACAGGTTTAGGATAGTCTCTTTCTTGTTTATTAAGAGTTTTATCGGGCCTCCCCGGTGGCGCAGCGGTTGAGCGCTGGGTTGCGAAGCTGCCCTCAGCCTCTGCAGTGCCGGTTCGATCCCCGGCTGCTCCCCGGCCACCGGAGGAGGGTCCCACATGGCGCGCAGACCTCTCCTGCCGCCCGCTGCTCCCCTCAGCAGTGTACTTCGGTTCTTCTGCCTGCTCTGCTCCTGTTCTGGCTCTGGTGAATTCTCTCACCCTCCCGCGCTTCTGACTGTACCCAGTGCATGTGTAAACAGAACAAACAAACAAATAAATAAATAAATAAACATGCCTCTATAAAAAAAAAAAAAAAAAAGAGTTTTATCATCAACGAATATTGAAATTTATCAGTCTTTCTACTCCTACTAAGATAATCATTTTTTTTCATTCAGTGTCATAATGCAAGGGATTCCATTAATTGATTTTTCTAAGGTTCAATCAATTGTGCATTCTAGAAAATAAATGAACTTGATTATGAAATACTTTCTTTTTATGTATTGCTAGGCTTTTATGCTAAATTTTGCTTAGGAGTTTTGAAAATATATATATTCATCAATGAAATTGGACTATAGTTTTTATTTCTCTATCTTATGGATTTGATATCAACATCATACTAGTCTCATGAAATGAGTTGGAGTTTACTCTTTTCCTGAAATCTGGAATAATCTGTGTAAAATTGGGATTATTTGGTCCTTGAATACTTGTTACAATTCAATAGGAGCTTGTCTACTTCATGTACACTTTGTCAATCTATTAATGATTTTCAATAATTTTTATACTTTGTTAATCTCTGTGTTAATCTCTGAAGCATTAATAATGATGAACCCTTTATTCCTGATACTACTTTTTTGTGCCCTCCATATTTTATTCTTGATCATTTTTTTAAATTGAGGTAACACTGTCTTACAATATTGCATATGAATTAGAGGTCTTGATCATTCCTGAAAATTTTATTAGTCGTTACAAACTACCAATTGTTGGGTTTATTGATTGCATGTAGTGAAATTTTGTTTTCTATTTCATTGGTTTCTGCACTTCATTCTTTGGCTCATTCATTTTGAGTTTAGTTTGTCCTTTTTCCAATTTCTTAAGTGGATGTTTACCTCATTAACATTTAATCTTCTCTGATATAGTCATGTGAGACTATAAATTCCCCTCTAAGAAAAAACACATCTCACATTTCTGAAGTCAGGATGAATCTTGTAATCAATGGTGACTTACAATTACTTTTACCCTGACAATAGCCTGACACAGTAGCCAGGATATGTACCTATAGATATGTATACTTGTTAATAATGTTGTAAATTTCATTTGAATTTATGCAGAATATTAGTATTTAAACACGGTAAGATTTATTGTCATTTAAAATGTTTTAAAGGATGTTCACTTTGAATTGACAATAAAGGAAATGGTATTGTATTTGCCTAAAGACTCTAAAAAACAGTGTGGCAGGGTAGCAGTTGAATATAACTGAAAAAAAATATATGTATAATTGGAGGAATGTACACAACTCCTTATTTTCTTGCAAAGTGACAAATTATTTTCAGAACCTACAGAAGATATCCAGAAAAAGAAAACATTGCTATATTTTGTTACTGATAACCTATCCAAAAAGATTGCCACGAAAAGTAACTGAAGGCAGGAGAAATTGTTAAAATACCTTTATGTCAAAATGTAAGAAATCTCAGGGCATGCAATGCAAAATCTACTGCATGCAGTGAAAGCCAACTCAGGCATTGCACAGCAATGTTGATAAGGTAAAATGTTACTATTTAACTGAAAATTTCTTTCCCCTCTTACTGGTACATTAAATAATAATGTGTCAGAAAACTGATGAAATCCTAGATTTGATGACATTGGGTATCTTGCCCAGGGTTACACAACTAGTAAGTAGAAGGACAGAGACTCATAACAGTAGCTCTCTATGCACCTCACCAGGAAGCTTTAGTGTACCTTGTTTCATTTTGGAACTTCTACTCTTTAACAAGCCTGTAAGCTTTGCTTTTAAACAAAGTCTTACCTGTGTTCTTTTTGATAATTCCATGACCATCTTGGGGATCATCTTAGACCCCTTGGCAGCAATATCCAAAACAGAGTCAGGTGTCTCTAAAATTAATGGGAACATCAATATAATTGGAAGATCAGTTCTCATGGTGGGACTCAAGTGAAGGAGAGAAACAGCTTGCCACTGTATCAAGGCACCCTCAAAACAGCAGTGAAATGTGCAGTGTCTTCCATCATTAGGGAATCCCAAATCAGAGCATGGTGTTAGAATTAGTGGAGGTGGGTACTCAGCTCTGGACAGTTGTATTTCATAAAATTTCTGACTCTTTCAATCTTATCAGAATCTGTTGCTTTAAGGAAATCACAAAAACTCAAGTTAAAATCTAAATAAAAATAAAAACCAACAATGATTACCTCAGGATGATAATCACAGCTCCAACAGTAATAAATGATTATATAATGCCTTATCGTTTGCTACAACCTCTCAGTTTTATTTCATTGGATCCTCATAGCTACACTTGATAGTGGTTAAGAACAAAATGCATGAGGAATCTTGATGCAACCATCTGGACTCCAGTCTCAGCTCCACTACTTATGAACTGATTGATTTGGGGCAAATCACTTCATTTTCATGAGCCTCATTTTTCTCATTTGAAAATAGGGAATAATAATAATAATAATAATAATAATACATGCCTTGAGAGCTATTATGAGAATTAAATGCATGTAAGGCAATCTAGCATAGTGCCTGCTATTTAAAGGCTGAATAAATGTTAGCTGCCATTATATTAGCAAAACACCACCATGTGTAACTAAGCAACTGTACAAACAAGGAAACTAAGGTTCAGAGAGGTTATTAACTACCTTAGGTCACACAGCTAGTAAGTAGCAGCACCCGTCCATAATGGGAGTGCACTTGCCTTGCGTGCAGGCAAAGCATGCAACAGAGAAACTCTCAGGGTCTGTGCTAACTCTATAGTGACTACTTTTTATGATCTCCATGTAACTTGACACATTACTGCAAGAGCTATAAAACTTGAACATTCTTTTCCCTTCTTTCATAAAGGTTACTGATGGATGGAGATGGAAATAAAAGTTGAGTTGATTTTGCTGACCAGTCATAGTATATGGTTGTCAAAATCCCACAGACCAATTTCTGTTATAACCAAAATATCTTTATTACCAAAAAAAAAGATCAAATCCTAGCTACATTATCACAAATTCGAGGCATATTGGAGACAATTTTTTGAACAACAAAGAATATGGATGGAGTGTTGGGCACTTAATGTACAGGATCTGACCTGCACTAAAACCCACTTGAATTTCCTATTACTCTAACCCATGGTGATTATTCGAATTTGCGTGCAAGCTCTTAATCTGCATAATTAGTTTCAGTACCTCACAGAAGCAGATTGAGACCTAATCAAGGAGGTCAAGAGTTGGACAAGAGTGAGCTCCAGAGGAAAAAATGCTATGTTAACCCCTGCTCTTAGGTACATCTTTGTGCTCAGGAGCCACTGAACTGGGAACAAAGGGATGGCCCAGAGGAACAGAGTAGAGATGGCGAGAAAGCTCTAGCAGACAGTCTGGTATATTTCTGGAGCTGTGAGAACTGAAGCAGAGGGCGCGGAAGTAAAAAGGAGAAACTGAAACTCCAGATCAAATTAGGAGGATTCCTCGGCAAGGGCTGGGATGCCTGCAAGAATCCAACAGCTAAGAGAAGACTCAAAGATAGTTACCTAGATAGAAAGGAATGGCAGCAGAGTGTGGAGCAGACACACCCAAAGGAAGAACAACACAGCAGAGCAAGGAGGAGAACATAGCAGTGGCATCAAAGCATCCTAGCACAAACTGCTAAACCAACATGCCAGTGGAGTGGGTAAGCTTCTCAAAGACAGGACGTCCCACAAGGTCAGCCCTCACTGAGTAGCCATGGCAAGGTAAGGCAGTCAACTGTGGAAATGGGATCACCTTTGAATTGCATGCTTGAATTGTATAATCCTCACCGGTGGAGAGGCCCCATCCTACAACAAGGGACATGATCCTTTCCAGAAGAATCAGGTCCTGGGAGAGTTGGGAAGTCCACATGCTAGGGAGCGTTAAAGACACGGACCAACTCACCAATAGGTCAAGCACGTTGCAGAAGACCAGTGAGTGAGTAGACCGAAGAACTGCTACGAACTCGTGGCTTCTATCAAATAAATAGTCTCCCAACAAGATCAGAGAATATTTTGTTAGGTTGTGCATAACTGAGGATTCTGGATAGAGTCTTAGGTCAGGATGAAGCAAAGGCTGGTCACGACACCTACAAAGAACCATCTCCCGCCCAGAAAGCTCTTTGACATATACAACTAGTCCCCTGTTATTATTGTGGCTGTTGATATTGTCATGATTAATGTTAATAGTATTCCCATTTTCTAAACACAGTGACCAATAGATGGGTTGATGCTTTCATTTTTCTGCCTAAGTACTTTTGGCATCCTAATGGACAACAGTATAAATGCATTGGAGTAAGAAATTGCATTTTCATTCAAATAGATACATCCTGCTCTTTGTTAAACCACCTTTATTCTAACTAAAAACTTAGAAACTTTTCTTTATAAGATATAAAATGATTTTATACACACTAACTTTCACATTTTTAGGTTACAAATGTGCCATGGGCATTAGAAATTAATTCACTAGGGCCTCCCCGGTGGCGCAGCGGTTGAGCGCTGGGTTGCAAAGCTGCCCGAAGCCTCTGCAGCGCCGGTTCGATCCCCGGCTGCTCCCCGGCCACTGGAGGAGGGCCCTGCGTGGCACGCAGACCTCTCCTGCCGCCTGCTGCTCCCCTCAGCAGTGTATTTCGGTCCTTCTGCCTGCTCTGCTCCCTGCTCTGGCTCTGGTGAATTCTCTCACCCTCCCGTGCTTCTGACTGTACCCAGTGCTTGTGTAAATAAATAAAAATAAATCTTTAAAAAAATAAATTAATTCACTAAATGTCATCTTTCCAGAAATTCTAAAACTTAATGAATTGATATCTTTCCACTAACAAGTCAATAAATTGGCACTGGATATAACTCCAATATAGATCCCACCTTAGCATCTTTGTGTATTCTATTATAGTGATTTTATAACCCTTAATCTGAAGAAAAGAGGTGCTCAGCACAGACACCTAGATACACATATACATACATGTGCATATTCATACGTTTACACACATATATTTCCATAATCATGCACTACCTACACAGAGGCTCATGCACACCCACCCACATGCACACTAGCACATGCAAAACATATATATAGACATTTACACACTCATATACACTCAAGTACACATACATACACATCTAGCAAATGCAACACAAAACACCATCACAAGTTAAATATCACTAACTCCATTACACAGATAAGGAAACTGAAGCTCAGAGAAGTAAAAGAACTCGTCCAAGGGCATGCAGTTAGTAAACAGGAGGTGTGTCTGATTCCAAAGTGCACACAGCTGTTTGCAGAGTTAGAAACAAGCCAATTCACTGTGTCTGTGACCTCTTAAGGATTTCACTAATTAAACCATCATTTTAGTGAAGAAAACTCAAAGCACATTTCTTTGAAACACTTTCTCACTTAATTTTGGAGCTGCGCATATTTTGTGGGAAATTTAACCCAAATGTTTGTGATTCATTTACACCAAAATCCTCCCAATACTGTTTCTTAAGAGGTGTTTGATGTCAAAAGGCTTTTGAATTTTTCAGTGAGATTTTTCAAGCTTTACATTTTATTAAAAACAGGCAAAACCATTGTCCCGATCTTAGGGAAATTTGAAGTTCTAGTTCAGATTTCTTTTCTGTTCTGTCATTTTGAAGATCACTTGCTATGTATGCATGCTGAGTTATTTAAAGATTAATTTGGTTCTTGTAAGTGCCTTCTGTATTCGGTGCTGCTGGTTTAGCCAATGACACACTTAATTACCTTACAAATATGTCTGTGCTGATTTGTTTTCTAGTAAGTTAAATATAGTGACAACATACACTTAAACAATTCGGTTATTTCAAAGGAAATTACAAGAAAATTAAAAATCCCACCATTCCAGGAATAGATTCTAGAAATATAGACTCATGCAGAATAACAGTAAAGAGATTTGGGGTAGAGGTATGGGAGGCTAATCTAAATGTGGATATTTTGATTCAAAATCAGTTTCCAAAAAATGACACATGAGTTGAAGGAAATCACTAGTGACTTTCTGAAGAGTAATGAGTGCTAATGAATCATTTGAAATCACTTTACCAGCCTTGGTCCCTCTATATATTGATGGAAAACTTTAAGACAAAATAACAAAGTAAAATGAAGTCCACAACGTCAGAAGCATATTTCACTGTTGATGAGTGGCTGAGTCAGCTGACTTGTGACAGGGACAAAGCAGCTAAAAACACTTCCTGAATCCTGAGACTAAGAATTTATGGACAGTGAACATTTTGGTGGGTGTGGTTCTGAGGTGAAGTACTTAATTTGCTATTTACACAGTGACATTTCTACAGTAAGGAATAAAGAAATTGAAAAAAATGTGATGTTTGAAAACTGGTTCACACATACTACCTATATAAGTCTCATAATCATCACTCCATGAAACAGATATTTATGATAGTTGCTATTGCTATTGTCATAATCACTGTTAACATCAGTCCCATTTTAAAGATGAGTTAACTGAGATTCAGAGTTGCCCAAAGCTATTAATAGCTAGGAGTAAACAAAGTTAAAATGATTAAGGGCCAACATATAAATCTCCAAGGAGTCATGCAAACCCAAGGTGAGTGGAGATTTCACCTACAAGTGGGGTGTTTCTGAATTTTGTGAGAAAGGAAAGAAAAGGCCTTAAAAGCAGAGCTCTTGGCCAACCAGCCTCAACCTTCTTATCAAAGACTTGACTTCACCTCTTTAACTTGCTGTCCAAATTCAGGATGACCTATGGGTAGCCTTCTGTGTGGGTCTCACTCTCTCTTCCTTCCCAGCTCCCCACCCCCACCTCCTCTTTTTTCTCCCTCTCCTTCCGCCATTCCTTCTTTCACTCAATCTCATTCCAGAACCCTTCTATCTCCACTTTTTATTTCTTTTATATATGTACGCTTAAGTCTTCTTTACTCCAGTTTCAGTTGATTTATTATAATGTTCTATTTCCCCCCTCCATGAAACCACCTGTGCCCACATCCCATCTGACTCCCTTTCTTGTCCTCTCCACACTTTCTCCTTTTCCCTCTGGTAACTGTTAGCAGTTTTATCCTTCTATTCTCTGTGTATAAATGTTTTTTGGGGGTATTTATATTCCACAGATGAGTAGAACCATCCAGTAACTGTCTTTCACTTTTTGACTTATTTCTCTTAATATAATCATTTCAAGGTCCTTCCATTTTGTCCCAAATGCCACTGTTTCATCTTTATTCACAGCTATGTAATATACCATTGAATATGTGTCCCACAACTTCTCTATCTAGTCATATGTTTAAGGGCACTTGGTTTGGTTCCATGACTTGGCAACTGTGAACAGTGCTGCTATGTACATAGATGTAGATAAATCTTTTCATATTGTTTGGATAAAAACTTAAGAGGTATTTCTGGGTCACACAGAATTTTCATTTTTATTTTCTTGAGAAATATACATACCATTTTCCACAGGGGCTGTACCAACTTGCATTTCCACCACAACATTTCCAACTTTTGTTAATTCCATTATTTTTTTAATATGGCCCATTCTCTCAGAAGTAATATGGTATCACAATGTGGTTTTAACTTGCATTTCCCTTATAATAAGTGATATTGAATATTTTATCATATGTCTATAGACCATCTCTCTCAAGTTTAAGATTGGCAGTTCTTGGGGAAAATAGGTGTTCCTCCCTGGCTTAAAGGTTAGGTTTCTGTGCCCAATTGGATGCAAAACCATTAGATGTCAAAGTATGCCTGTAATGATGCCAATAATGGCACCCTCGTTCATGAAGTCAGATGGAATAACTATGGGCAATAGGTGGTGTTATGGGTCCTGTTCTGTTTTATATTGACTGTGCTCTTAGGGAAGTCTGCCAACTTCTCCAAGATTCAGTTTTATCATCTAAAAATTAAAAAGACATGTCAAGACTCTTGTGAGGATTAAATAAAGTCAGAGTCAGTGCTCATGTAAGGGTTTGGGTCATGGAGTCAAGCTTCCATCATGACCAAATCTTCCTCATAAAGATAGGCTTCATAAAATTTATTTTTCAAGTGTACAGCCTTGTATTTTACCACTTACACATACTACCAAAAGCCTAGTTTTGATCCACCAGCACCCAATTGATCCCTTTACCCATTTTACCCACCTCCCATCCCCCTTCCTCTCTGGTAAACCCCATTAGGTTGTCAGAGTCTAAAGGTTTGTTTTTGTTTTGTTTATTCATTTGCTTTATCTCCTGCATATGAATGAAATAGTAAGATTTTTGTCTCTCTTCAGCTGACTTATTTCACTGAGGGTTATACCCTCAAAGTCCATCCATGTCACTGCAAAATAGCAAGATTTTATCTTCTCTTATAGCGGAGTAGCATGCATTGTGTGTATGTACCACATCTGCTGTGTCCAGTCATCTGTGAGTGGACATTTTACTAAAGAAAACATACAGATAAGTAACAGGAATGTGAAATGATGTTCAGCCTCAATAATTTTTAAAGAAATGTGAACCAAAACCACCTCACACCCAGCTATTATCAAATAGACAGAAACACCAAGTGTCGGCGTGGATGTGGAAAAGCTTCCTACACTGTCAGCGGGAATGTAAACTGGTTCAGCCCCTATGGAAGATAGCATAGGTTCCTCAAAAAATTAATACTAGAACTACCATATGATGCAGTTACTCTGCTTCTGGAGATTTCGCCATATCCAAAATTACAAAAATACTAATTTAAAATGATAAATGCACCCCAATGCTCATTGGCACATCACTGCATTATTCACAATAGCCAAGATATGGAAACAACCTCAGGGCCCATGCACAGATGACTGTATAAAGTGATTGGCTTTTTGACAATTTTGAGAGGCTTTTTTCGTTGCATTGTGATCCTAAATAGTTCTACCACTTCAGGGCTACTGCAGATGAAGGCGTGCCCCTGGGATCCCCGTAGTAGGAAACACTTGTCATGCTTTGCTAAACAAGCTCCATTTTGTCCCATTGCTCACCAGCACTGACTTCCAACATACACAGACTAACACACACACACACACCCTACAGTATGAGAATGTCTATGCTGACAGTAACCTCTCCACCATACTGATACAGTGAAATGGAAATTCTTATTTGGTAGGGGTGAAGCAAAAAAAAAAAATGGATATACAATTATTGTTGGGAAAACCAAAAGTGTATCAATTCTATTCTGTTTTATATCCTCTCAAAATTGCCCAGGATTTAGCGCAAAAGTGTAGCTCAAAAGTATTGGTGTTTCTTGTTATCCAGGAAAACTGTAGAATGTTTTAGTTTCTCAACCTGACCATGGTATGAACTTTATCTAAAGTTCTAGACTATTTTGACTATTGAATTGTCCTCACCAAAATGGAACAAGGAAAGGTACATGGCAAAGTCCTAACAGCCAGATCACCATAGTCATCATATTTCAGCATTGTACGAATCCTCCTTCCCTACCCTGGATATCTGGCCCAGGGCATGGCACAGAGCCAGGAAATGACTACTGTTTCAGAATAAATGAATGAATGAGTGAATTATGACATTCAGATGTCGCTAAGAATTCTCTGTTATAGCTTGCTGGCAACCATAACTTTTCTGCTATGGGCTAGTAGTTCCACAGTCTTGGGCTTTAGAAAAGCCAACTTGACAAATGTTAGCAGAATCTGTTGCAAAGTCCCCAGTACTTTCAAGGATAGATATTTTCCTACTCAGCCACTTTACCCACCCATGAGCTTCAACTCTTGCTGGTCCTGCATCTACAATGCTTTCCTTTTCTTTCACTCATCTCCTCTAGTAGAAATGTTACCCTTTGAGGTTCAGCACAAATACCACTTCTTCCATGAAGCCTTCTTTGATCTCCCCATCTGGAAATGATCTTACTCCCCTTTGAACACCATTGCCCTTTGTACTTCTCTGTTGGCACTTCTCCCATTCCACCTTATATTAGAATTGTAATCCTGCCTCAGCTCCCCTGCTAGTCTGTGAACTCTTAGAGGGCACAGAACAGATTTTATACACTTTTGGTTTCCCCAACAATAACTAGCACTTCCTAGTTCATTGGTGCTCATTACACACTTTTTTGAATGAATGAATCAAAGTTAGGTGCTGTCGCACATGACAACAAAAATTAGTGAACCAGTAGAAGGTCTGCCTTGACATGAAATACCTGGAAGGATAAAGCTATATAACAAAAGGAGTCACGGTTCATGATCATACCTTTTTTGTCTGAAGAGTCTCTATTAGCCTGAGCTTTGCCTCGCACAGGATATCAGCTAAAGGAGATCTGCCGGGGGGGGGGGGATGTTTATTAAACCTCCAATAAAAGAACATACATGTATAAAAAATTAAAACCTGCTGTCCATTTTAAGTGATTATATCAGCATTTCAGTGGACAGTATGAGACTCAAAACACTCAATTTCAGCCTTGACAGAATTCATCCATCACCTCAAACTTGTTTGTCTCTAAAAACGTTTTGAGTCAGCTGATTTGACCATTCTTCCCCTTTGACCTAAGCTCCCAAGATTGCTACCTGGTGGGTTTGTAGTCAAAGCTAACTGACAGTTGTGGCAGTAAAAATGCTCTTTATAAACAGAAACCAAGACCATGTAAATAGAGCCTTGGTATCAGGTTGTATACTTAAGTACTAAGTTTAAGTACCCTTGGGCTGCCCATATTACTGCAGACTCACTCATTTGCTCTGCTTTTGTTTTCCTGCTGTGTGGAGGAGTGCTTTAAAAATCTGTTTTCAGGGCCTCCCCGGTGGCGCAGCGGTTGAGCGCTGGGTTGCGAAGCTGCCCACGGCCTCTGCGGCGCCGGTTCGATCCCCGGCTGCTCCCCGGCCACCGGAGGAGGGTCCCACATGGCGCACAGACCTCTCCTGCCGCCCGCTGCTCCCCTCAGCAGTGGACTTCGGTCCTTCTGCCTGCTCTGCTCCCCGCTCTGGCTCTGGTGAATTCTCTCACCCTCCCACGCTTCTGACTGTACCCAGTGCTTATATAAACAAAACAAACAAACAAACAAACAAATAAATAAATAAAACATGCCTCTATAAAAAAAAAATCTGTTTTCAAATGAATGAAATATCTGCATGTACTGTGTAATCTACACCACCACTCTGGAATTGCTGTTCTGTAGGCTTTTATAGTCAATTAGTTCTCCTAGTGGCTTCTTTATTTTATTTACATATAATTGATATATAGCATTATATTCATTTCATGAGTACAACATGATGACTGGACACTTGTACAAGCTGCAAAGTATCACCACCACATAAGTGAAGTTACCATTCATCATCACACATAACTGCCAATTTTTTCTCATGATGAGAAACTTTAATATCTACTCTCTCAGCAACTTTCAAATATATAATACAGTATCATTAACTATAGTTTAATAGTTTTTTTTTAATTTGACCCCTGTATGCCCTCAGATAGGTCACTGTGCAAACAGCATAGCATCAGTATCAGCTCTTGGCACGGCAACCAATTTGACAAAGTTCCTAGATTTCTGGCCCCCTCGGCTTCACATAGTGGCACTTCATTCCCAGTTGCAAGTCCCTCTTCCTCCTGCCTCCCCAAGTCCCATGCTGTCTCGTAGTCTCCAGGTTACACTGGACCTGTAAACTACCCATCATGCATCTTCCCTGGTAGTCTTGTTCAAAACTTTTCTGCTCTTGCCTCCATTCTTCCAAACCCTGTTCTCGGCTAGATCTCAAAGGGTAGTAATAGGTTAATTCAGGTTAACTCATGTGTCACTGAGGTAACCCAATGTTTTAGTCAATGAACAACACATGATTTCCAAACACTGATGTATTCAGATGACCAATAACATTTTGGTTCCCTGAGTGCGTGATTCCCAGAAAACCCTTAGGAATGGACATTGATGGTGGAATATCAGCCATTTGGCAGGAAGTCTTTTCAATCTGATCTAATTTCAGACTCTTCAACTCTTGTGAAAAGGGCTGCTCTTATGGTAACTAGCAAGGCTAATCCTCTCTACCATGGCAGAAAAGCCTGGTTGAAAAGAAATGCAGAGGTGGAATTGTTAAGATTGTACACAATTAAAAGTGGTGCAAACCTAGGTGTAATATACCTGTTATGGACTAAACATTTGCGTTGCCCCCAAATTCATGTTGAAGTCCTTAGCTCCAATGTAATGGTATTTAGACGTGAGGCCTTTGGATAATGATTAGGTCATGAAGGTGGAGCTTTTGTGAAGGGCATTAATGTCCTACAACAAGAAGAGGTACAAATGGAATTATCTCAATCTCTCTTTTCTCCTTTCTCGATTTCTCTCTTTGCCATGTGAAGAGGGTGATTGCAAACCAGAAAGAGGGTCCTCATCAGAACCAAATTGGCTCACATATTCATCTTGGATTTCCAAACCTCCAGAATTGTAAGAAATAATTATTTGTTGCATAAGCCACCCAGTCTATAGCATTTTTGTTATAGCAGCCCAAAATGACTAAGACAGTAGCCAAAAGAAATGCATACATAAGTGCACCAAAAGACAGGTACAAGCAAGTTCAAAAACAGTCTTGTTCAAAATTACCCCACATTGGAAACAACCCAAATGTCTATTATCAATTAAATGGACAAATAAATGCCATCATATTCAAATATCATGTACTAATAAGGTTAAATGAAGTACGAGCCCATTTAAAAACATGAATAAATATCATACAAATATAATGGTTGAGCAAAAGCAGCTAGAATAAAAGAGGACATGCTATGCCATTCCACTTATATAAAGGATAGACACAGATTAAGCTAATTTATAGTGTTCAAAATCAGGACAGTGACTACCCCTGGGTAGGGGAGAGTGTAACTAAGAGAGTCGTCTAGGTGCTATCTAGGGTCCCTTTATTGATCTGGGTGCTGGTAACATGCATAAGTCTGTTTTTTTTAAATCCACCAAGCTGCCACAACTTTTGTAGTTTTCTGTATATATGTTATACTTAATAAATTCAAAAAAATACAGGACAATACCAACAAATCTATTGTACAAAGAGGGTTTTAAAGGAGCAAGTAGGAAGGGCCTCCCCTGGTGGTGCAGCAGTTGAGCGCTGGGTTGCGAGGCTGCCCACAGCCTCTGCAGTGCCAGTTCGATCCCCGGGCACTGGCAAGGGTCCCACAAAAAAAAAAATAAATAAAGGAGCAAGTAGGAATGATGCAAAACAAAGACAGGAATAAGGTGGCTGAATTTCTTGGACTAGATATGATGGGAGAAAATAGGAAGAAAAGAAAGCTAGGCAATGAATTCTTCTTATAATTGAACATTTATTCAATTAATATTTCTTGAGCAACTACCATGTGACAAACACCATTCTAAGTACTTGGGACATATCCACAGAGAAAACACACACTCCTGCCCTTGTGGATTCATATTCTAGTGGGAAGCATAACTTATCAGTATTTAGAGGGGCAACCTTCCAAAGGAAATATAAAGGACTTCCAAAACTTAAACCTTCAGCAATTAGATTACATCATGCTTTGCTTTGTGATCAAGACAGCAGAAGAGAGCAGGAACTTATGATAACCTGTCCAGTCTTCCTAGAAGAACTGACTTCCAAGCAGCAGTGTTCTGAATGAAATACAACAATAAATTGTGGGTCTCACTATGTATTCTGAGACCAGCTTAAAGGCATGTTGTACTCTCTTAAGCTGACTGAGAACAGGCTTTGCCCTGCTCCTGCTGGACGCCTCTCGTTCTGGCACCTGTCATCCATTAGGAGACCTCCTACTGGGATCTTTCATCATTGAAAATATATGATGATTTTCATTACCGCCTAGGCTAATTGGTAGTGAGTATTCCTTTAAAATATATTCCCCTAAATACTGGGCTTTCGCTTTGCTTTGAAGTTTCTAACACCAACACAGTTGGACTAAAATCATAGATACTAATCACAGAAACTGAAAAGTCTGGTTCAGGAAGAATCACCACCATGATTCTTTCCTTATTATAGCCAGTTGGGCAGCAGGCACACATGTGAAAGGAAACCTTAGAGCCATTAGTTAAAGCATCCCACGGCCGCCTCTGGTAGCAGGCTTGCTCGCTGGGCTCACTGTGTTTATGTGCCTCCTTGTGAAATGACCATCTAAATGGAAGTGTTTGATGTGCCCAGTTTGCTTTCCAAGCCAGTGGAATAGTCTTAGATTGAAACAATTAAAAACATCTCATAGGGTAAGATTATAATATTCAAGATAATATGCTGATTTTAATATAGTTAATACTTGTTTGATAGAGAGAGTTTTTAGCATTTGTCTAAATAGAATGTTCAGACTGGAAGGGAAAGATATCATGGAACACCTTCTACAATCCCTTGATTTTCACATGGGGAAACCAAGAACCTAAAAGAGTCAATGATTTGGCCAAGGTTGATGATGACAGAGCCAAGTGTTGAACACATATTTCCTGACTATCACCCCAACACATCCTTCACTCTACTAGTATCATTAATTAAACCACATTAAACGCAACTACTCCCTTCTACCTAGCTGAGCACATGGGTACATGTGTGCATGTGTATATGAAAAAAATACAGCACAAGTGAAGCATTTTTGGAATATGTCACCATACTCTTAAACATACAGACTTTCAATTAGAGTGTAAACTGCAGTATTGTTTTAGATTATAGGGCACAATTGGTAGTGTATTTCCTTTTGGCTGTGGGTTCATATAGTCTCAAGTAGCCTTCTGCTTTATAATTATTTTTTAGCATTGATTTGCTCTAGAAAATATATTGGATGCCATCAATCATTGAGATTTTTAACATTATTTATATAAATTATGAAATCAGGAGTATGCAATATGATCCATCTAGGTAGAAAAATAGACTAGAACTTCAATTCATGTTGATTTTACTTCTGTCTAAAATATTTCAGTTCCTTATCATCTCTATGTGGGTAAATTATGTCATTTTGTTTACCACGGGATCCCAAGTGCTTAATACAGTATCCAACACATAGTCAATGCTCAATAAATATCTTGAATGAATGGGGGGAAATTAGACTCCAGCTAGCTACATGATATGTATCTGTATGAGTTCTGCTATCACTGTAAATAATGTGTCCCTACACATGGTTCATGTGTTTGAATTTCAAATGAGTTCCATTTATCTGTTGTTCTTCCTCATAGAATGTTGGAACTGAAAAAAAAAAGTATGTAATAATCTAATCCAACTCCCTTATTTTACAAAGGGAAATTAGTTAGGTCCACAAAGAGGGAAGTTACTTCTTTTTCTTTGTTAAATATATTTTTAAATATTTATTAATTTATGCATACAAGAGTGGGGTACAGGCCAGAGGTGTGGGGAGTGAGAGGATTCACCAGAGACAGAGTGGGGAACAGAACAGGCAGATTGACTGAAGTACATTGCTGAAGGGAGCAGCGGGCAAAATAGGAGAAGTTTGCTACGCCATGTAGGCCACCTCCCTGGTGGGCCAGGGATCAAACTTGTGCTGCAGAGGCTGCAGATTGCTTCATAGTGCGATGCTTAATGTTACCCTTGCACCACCAGGGAGGCCCAAGAGGGAAGTCACTTATCAAGGATCACAAAATTAGCTAGCAAAATAAGCCTGTTAAAATATAACATAAGACCAATGGCTAATTACTTTCCACAAGTTTATTTTTTATGTTGGCTTTCACATTAGATGAGCGGATCTCAAGCTTGTTCTTCCTTAATCATCAGTAACAATGTCACCTGGGATCTCGCTAGCGCTATAGAGGCTTGGGCATACCCTGAACCTACAGAATCACAATCTCCAGGGCGGGCCTAACACTGGGTATTTCACCAGCCATCCGGGTGACTCTCATGCATTCGACAAGTTTGAGAAGCACTGGCCTGCCTAATCGTAATGTGTCTCCTCATAATTTAGGATGTCCTATAATTTTAGGCAAACATGATTGTATTTTCCGGCTTGATAAGTGATTCATTTACATAAAATTCAATGTATTTTATGTATTTTTTAATATTTCATTTTATATAATTCTTACATCATTTTTCATCTTTGCACAATGTATGTATTTTCATTTTGGTTATATTCCCCATACAATTGCACCCCCCCTTATTTTGACTCTAGTTCTTCCTCTCCCTACCCCTCCCTCCTCCCCCCCGCCCCGTAGTGTGTCTCTGGTTTATAGTTGCTCGTTGATTTTGATTATTACTTTGTATTGATTAGTCTTTTTCCTGGTCTCTTATTTTATGTATTTTTTAAAAATCAATTGAGATCAAAGGAAGAAGTCAAGAATCATGTTGGTTTCATGCACCAACTCAGGTTCCTGGCACATAACAGGTACTCAGTGTTTGCTAAAGTCATCTCAGTACATTGTGTCAATATCATTGGCACTTCTATACATGCAATATTGGCAATATTATCTAGTGGCCAATCACATGGGTCTTGGAATCAGATTGACCAATTTTGAATTCCAACTCTGTCTCTAGTTGTATAATCTTGAAGAACAAATATGGACATCAAATATGGAAAGCATATTAAATAGACTTTAGCTGGCAGAAGAATTTGGGAATTTACACAAGTACATATGACCCCAGTGAAGAAAGAGGAGATGAGACTCACAAAAAAGGAAGAAACTCTATAAGAAATATCAGACTCCATTAGAAGAGGAAGCATACATAAGGGTAATATGTGCTCTAGAAGGTAGACAGAGAATGGAGTAGAGACCCTATTCAACCAAACAGTAGCTAAAAACTTCAAAAATCTAAGAAAGAATTAAACATGGATGTCCAGGAGTCAAAAGAACACCCAAATTTCTAAGTGAAAAATAATCTATACCATGACACATTATTGTTAAATTACCAAAAGTCAATGATAAAAAGAAATATTAAAGAATCAAAAGAAAAAATACAATATAACTTACAAAGGCACCTCAATCAGATATTTATCAGATTTCTCAACAGATACTCTCAAGGCTGAAATAAAAAAAACTGAAGAGGGGAGGAAGTTCCAAAACACATTTCAAGAGGCTAAAACGAAACAAGGACAACACACACACACACACCCTATATCTCTGATGAACACAGATGCAAAAATCCTCACCAAAATCTTAGCAGATGAAATCTATCAATATAGTAAAGAAAAACTGACCAGGACCAAGTGGGATTCACTCCATGGATGTAAAGTTGGTTCAACAAATCAATCAATGTGATTCACCACATCCACAAAAGATTAAAATCTTACTACCATTTCAATAGATGTTGAAAAAAAGTTTAACATGATTCAACATCCATGTCTTATTAAATAACTCAGTAAAGTGGGAATAAAAGAAACATATCTCAATGAAGGCCACATAGGATGCCAACATAACACTCATATCCAACATCATACTCAACAGTGCAAGACTAAAAGCATTTCCCCTAATATCAGAAACAAAACAAGGATGTCCACTCTCACCTTAAACAGTCCATGACTGTTCAACATACTACTGGAAGGGCTAGACAGAGCATTTGGGAAAGAAAAAAAAAAACATAAAAAGAATTAAAAATTGAAAAGAAGTGAAACAATCACTATTTGCTGATGGCATGATAATATACATAGAGAACCAAAAAGATGTACCCCAAAACTACTAGAAATAATAAATACAGTAAAATGGTAGGGTACAAAATCAATAAACAAAAATCAGTTGCATTTCTATATGCAAACATGCAGAAGAAAGAGAAATTAAGAAGATAATTCCATTCATACTCACACCAAAAAGGACTGAAACACCTAGAAATAAACTTAAGAAAAGCAGTGAAGGACCTATACTGAAAACTGTAAGACACTGTAGAAGGAAATAAAAGGAGACACAAAGAAATGGAAAGATATCCTGTTGAAAGATATAATGAATTGAAAAAATAAGCATTGTTAAAATGTCCATATTACCTAAAGATTCAATGCAATATTTATCAAAATCCCAATTACATTTTTCAAGGAAACTGAACAATTATAAAATTTGCATGGAAACACAAAAGACCCTGAATAGCCAAATCAATCCTGAGGAAAAAAAATAAGAAGAGTGGTGGTATCATATTCCCTGACTTCAACATAGCAACTACATAGCAATAGTAATCCAAACTCTATGGTACTGAAACAGAAACACAGACCAACGGAATAGAACAGAGAACTCAGAAACAAACCTACATGAATACGGACAGTTAATCTTTGACAAAGGAGACACACCCACACAACAGAGAAATGAAAGCCTGCCTCTATAACAACTGGTGGTGGGAAAATTGGAAAGCCAGGCCAAAACAAAATAAAACTAGATCATTACTTAACTCCACACACAAAAGTTAATTCAAAATGGGTTAAAGACTTGGATATAAGACCTGAAGCCACAAAATATAGAAGAAAACATAGGTGATACACTCCTAGACATCAACTGCAAAGAGATATTTGGGAATACAACTTCAACGGCAAGGAAAACAAGCAAAAATAAACAATTGGGACTCCATCGAATAAAAAACCTTTTGTGTCATGAAAAAAAAAAAAAACAAAAAAGTGACCTATGGACTGGAAGAAGATAATATGCCCATCACACATCTAACAAGGGGTTAATTTCCAAAATATATAAAGAACCCATACAACTTGACAACAATAAAAACAACCAACCCAATGAAAAAATGGGCAAAAGACCTAAATAAACACTTCTACACAGAAAATATACAGATGGCCTACAGACACATGAAAAAATGTTCAACATCACTTATTATACAGGAAATGCAAAAATCACAATGAGATATCACCCTTTACTTGTGAGAATGGCATACACACAGACACACACACACACACACACACAGGAAAACAGTATGGTGATTCTTCCAAAAAAAAAAAAATAAGGAATACCACACAATCCATCAATATCACTTCTAGGTATTAAACCAAAGACTATGAAAGGCACGAATACAAAAACACTTATGGACTCCTATATTTATATAGCAGCAGTATTCACAATAGCCAAGTTATGGAAACAACTTAAATGCCCATCCATAGTTGACTGGATAGAGATATTATGGTATATAACTGAATGAATACTCAGCTATTAAAAATAACAAAATAATGCCTTTTGGGACAAAGTGGATGGATCTTGAGGTGATTGTGCTGGATGATTTCACTCATTCATGGAAAATAAATCACCAGAGAAAACAAACTGGCAAAACACAACGCAAAAATTCTTTGACTCTTCAAGGGGATGGGAGGGAGAGAGGAGGAGACAGGGAAAGAATTATGATAGGGTATTGGCACTGAAGTTGTGTGAAGTATGAGCACATACGGAGGTGTGAAGTTGTGCCCCCAAAATTATATAGTTATGTAAACAATTGGCAAATCAATAAAATTTGAGAAAAAAGAAATATGCATGCAAAGAGCTTAATACAGTGCATTGTACATAGTAATTGCTTAGTAATGGCAGCGATGATGATGATGATGATGATGATGGTGATTAGCATCATCATCATCATCATTTGTTCTCAAGTAGGATGGATTATTCATTTGGACATAGATTTGGCATGAATTTAAAACTGGCAAGTAAGTTTTTAGAATTCCAAATGTGGTGGTATCCATTAAAAATGTGTTTTCTCAGGCCTCCCTGGTGGCGCAAGGGATTAAGACACAACCTATGAAGCTATCCACAGCCTCTGCAGCATGAGTTCGATCCCCCGGCCAGCCAGGGAGCAAGCCACATGGAGCAGCAGACCTCTCCTGACTCACCCGCTGCTCCCCTCAGCAGTGTACTTCCGTCAGTCTGCCTGTTTGTTCCCCACTCTGTCTCTGGTGAATCCTCTCACCCCCCACACCTCTGGCCTATACCCCAGTTCTTATATGCATAAATAAATCTTTAAAAAATATTAAAAAAATAAAAATGTGTTTTCTCTGAGTGTCATTTGAGTGTTGTCAGGTATTTTGAAAGTGAGTTTGGGATCAGCTCAGAGAAAAGTTTCCTAGGGCTGCCCAGATACGATTCACACCCTGATTAATTTGCCTGTGCTGAGTTTTCCTTCCTAAGTAGAAAAGCCCATCAGAACACAAAATTATCTCTGAATTATCTGCTCACGCATAGATGATTCTAATGCGTTTGCTTCCTGCCTTTGCCAGCCACGCAGCAGAGTGGGGAATGGACCCACGTAGGCTGCTTTGCCAGGTCCTCAGAATCTGGTTGAAACGATGTAAACCTGGCATACGCTACAAACATGGGAGCTGGGACAAAATCTAGTAATCAATATTCCTCCCCAGACTAGAAGGTCTCTAAGGAGGTGGTCACAAACCCTTTCTCCACATGTCTCCTGAGAAGCCCAGCACAGCCCAGTGCAGCCTCGGCTTCCGGTCAAGAGCGCCAGGAAAGAAGGCGCACCTGGAGTGAGTTTGGGTGGCGGTGTCCCATGCAAATCCTCCTTTCAAGTTATTTTAAGAATTTCAATGCTGACAACTTTTATTAACAATTCTCCATGTTTCTGTCATGGAGTGGGAAGGAGGAAACAGTCTCCCTGGTGTATTTCTCGTCAGAGGCATGAGTGTATTACAGCCTCTAAATTTTTGAAGTATGCTACATTTCAGGAGATGAAACAAAGGTAACTCTTAACATCTGCAATATGTTTTCAGTTCTTATATCAAAGAAAGTGAAATAGCCACAAATCCTAAAGAAAGAAATCAAGCTTTATAATTTATTCAATTAGAAGATGTGAAATGCTGGACTAAGTCTACTTTGGCAAGCAAAGTGTTGTCGACAGACACAAATGCTTTCAGGAAGAAGCATCTTAACTGCAAAAGGCTTTCTTGGTTACTTTGAAAGCCTTCAGGCTTAGCTGAGTTCCCCAGATGCTCTAGCGAATGTGTGTGAATTGAAGAAAACTTGTTCAGCTTTCAGGCCGCGAGCCCGAGGAAGCATTGCAAAGCCATCACGCGAACTCTCCGAACAACCTTTGGTCAAAAGTTCATTTTCATGTCAAAAGAGTTACCAGAAACTATCTTTTTTTTATTCTTGTCCTTTTGCAAGTCTACAAAAATAAAGCCTATTTAAAATTCCACACTCGTGTAGATGTGGCCTTAGGGAAGACCCATTAGACGCAGAGATGATTAATGCTCCCCTTGGAATCTTATTTGCTTCTTCAACTGATTGCTCATATAGAATCTTACTTACCAAGTACTTAAGTATTTAAGTGCTTTATCATTCTTGGAAATCACTACTCGCCAGCCTGCCGCGGAGCGTGAGCAGAGGTGCGAGCACACAGCGTTGGGTGAACGGAAGAAGAGCCCACTCTCTCCACGTCTGCCCACAATACCAGCCGCGTATCTGCCGCTACCAAAAAAGAAAGTCCCAGGCCTGAAACACTGATCCCAAGAGCACCAGTCCTGGCAATCCAGGGGCCTGGAGGGCATCGAAGTATTGGGCAATCTCTAATTCATGGAACCCGGTTCTTTCAAATGGATATTAGTCTTTGCAATAATACAAGAGGGAGTGGGGAAGGAATCATCAATTAATTATAATTTCTAAATGTCTGCTGGACATCTGCCCTCGGATATTCTGACAGGCTAGACTCAAGACAGTCCAGCCCCAAACCATTAAACTCCCAGCACCTGCTAGAAGGACTTGACGCCCACTTTCCCTTTCTACCCACACCCCACTGAAAACCTCGAAGGCAT
The DNA here is from genome assembly GCF_014898055.3 of Talpa occidentalis. Lineage (NCBI taxonomy): Eukaryota > Metazoa > Chordata > Mammalia > Eulipotyphla > Talpidae > Talpa > Talpa occidentalis. The sequence continues at coordinate 9,574,946 of NW_023601543.1, forward strand.
CCCTGACAGTTTCCAAACCCTCTTAAAATGCATCTCATCATTTGCCAGTATTTCCTTGATAACTATTACTAAACTCGGTCCCTTCAGTCTTTCTATATTGTCTTCCTTCCTGTCTATTCTCACAAATATCCCCATTTTCAGGTCTCCAGTGCACCTCCCACCATTGAAGAGCTTCTCCCCCGCCCTTCCCTGAATTTCCTCCCACTGTAATCAGTTCTCTACATCCACCCTAAGAGAGAACTTTCTAAAAACACAGGCCTGATCATGTCACTAAAAGCCTTAAATAATAAGAGAAAAGAGGTGAGAGGATAAAAGCTGAGTGGGGTTATCAGAACTCATGCTTTAGTGCTCAAAATGAACAATTACCCTGATTTTCAGTACACCCAAGTCATTTTCCTAAGGATTACAATTATTATAGTGAAACTCTTCTGCAGTGGCTGCAGGCAAGGCCATCATACAGTATATCTATGTCATGACCTGGACCACAGTATGGCAGGATTTATTCCATGGAGTTGTACTTCCAGGCGTTTTGTTTGCCATGGTTTATCCAAACATAAGCGGTGATGAGTTCTCTTCATCTGTGCAGTAAGCATTTACTGAGCACTTACTGTGTGCCAGATGCCACGCTGTGCACTCAGGGGACAATATGAATAGATTATAGTTCTTGCCTTCATGGAACTTTATCTGGCTTTCGGAAAGAAAAATGAAAGTTTGAGTAACACTCCATTGTGTAAAGGATAAAGCCCAACCTTTTCATTATAAAGCATAATTAAACAAGTATTTGTTGAATAATACTCTGAGCAAGGGCATTTACTGGACCTCTTCCAGAAGCCTGTCCTGAAAAACTGCAGCTACCACTCACCAACTTGCATGACCGGTCATCTTCCCAAATCTTGCTTTCCTGACCTAAAAAATGCACAAAACAATCTACCTCACAGTAAAACAATCTACCTCACTGTGCGGATGAACTACGATCCTGATATAAAATGTTCATTCCTTAGCGGAGGACCTGGGTCACAGTAGCTGCTGAAGAAATTGTAGCCACTGTTGTTATACTCCAGGACTTTTCCCCAGGCACTTCCCTTCTAAAATGCCAAAGAATTTTTGAGAACAAATCTGAGATTGCATCTAGGCTGCGGGTTGTGACAGACTTTCCTACTAGTAAAATCCCCAGGGAGAGCACTGGGAACTGAGGCTGGGTGGAGAAAGACACAAAAAGGGGAGGCAGAGGCCTGGAGAGAACTGACTCATACTTCACGAGTTTGTCTTGAACCTGCCCCGCCCAGGTTCTCTGGTGGATGTCCTCCTACCCTAGTCATCCTCAGGAATCACCACCACGGCCGCTAATGTCCGGGAGAAACTGCAGACAGCAGCTCTGACTGGAGAGAAGGTTCCCCATAGGTTTGCACGTGAGGAGGAGGCTGGGCATGACCGTGGTCTGTGAAAATCTTTCTGAAATGCCATAATTGCTCTCTACCGGTGAGCATGAAGAGTCACACGAGTATTTAAAAATCATCCAAACAGCCATGCTGTGATTACACTAAATCAACCTAATTTCTAAATCGCTTGAGTAAACCCTTGCTGGATGTTACCATATGAACTTGAAATAATTCAATAAAAGAGAGCAAACGAGGTGGGCACTGCATGGAGATGGCAGTGCCTGGCACGGCCGCATCCAGCCACCTTTCTTCTAAGGTCCAATGAACCCCTTTGAGCAATTCTGTGAGGTCTGAACTCCTGGATCATTCATTCGTTCAGCAAATATTCACTGAGCAAATGCAGTATGCCTGGAAACTTCTCTTGGTTCTGAGAAGTGGTGGTGGACAGTATAGTTCTAGCACTCGTGGAGTTTAATTTGCAGGGACCTGAGACAGACAATTAACACATCAGGAACTATGCGGTCTGAGTGCTGTGGAGAAAAAGAAAGTGGAGTGTAAGGGTGAAGAGGCCCGGGCAGGACTGTGAAGGTGGTGATTTTAGGTTGGTGCCATCTCTGAGGAGATGGCGTCTGATTGAAGGTAAAGTTAGACTAAGCCACCAAGTTATCTGGAGGAAACGTATATGAGGCAGAAAAAAATGGCAAGGACAAGGGCTGTGAGGCTGTCAAGGACCAAGCCCCAGCAGAAAGAGTGCAGAAAGGAATGGTAGAAAGTGAGGCAGAGAGATAGTCAGAGGCCAGGTAAGTTCTTGGAGGCAGGATAAGTGCCAGAGGTTTTATTCTGAGGGGGATGGGATAGTTTTCGACTGGATTTTTCATCATTTTTAATTGTGGTAAAATATATACAACATAAACATTACCAGGTCAATCATTTTAAGTGACAGTTCAGCAGTGTTACTATATTCATATTGTTGGCTAATCACCACTACCATCTACCTCCAGAGCCTTTCAACATCCCAGCTGAGACTCTATAGCCACTGAACAATACCTCCCCACTCCTCTCTTCACCCAGGACTGCAGCCTCCATATACACTACTCCCTGTCGATGAATTTCTGCTCTAGATACTTCATTTAAGTGGAATAATACTGGATTTGTCTTCTTGTGATTGGCTTATTTCACTTAGCATAATGCCCCCAAGGTTCATCTGTGTTGTAGTTGGTGTCAGAATTCCCCCCTTTAAGGCTGAATAATATTCCACTGTATGGCAAGACTGCATTTTTTTCATCCATTCACCATTAATGGACACCTGGACTGTCTCCATCCTTTGGTTATTATGAGTCATGCTGCTCTCAATGGGGATGTACGATGGTTCATTTTTAAGAACTGACCGAACTACCATACTGAGATTAGACAATAGATGTCAAGACTGGAAGTGGAAACTACTTAAGAGAAGTCATCTGATCAGATCACAGAGAAGAATCTGGCACTCTGAGCTGGAGAGGTGGACATTTTTCTCTGCATTATTTCTTCCAAGGATACTGTCCAGCTTAATGGGATTCACTTCTCTCAACTTCCTATGGAAAGTCAGAAAATGCTACTTCAAATGAAATCTGGTTATTCATCAACAGAGAGTCTGACAAAAGTGCTAAGGAATCTCACTAAGTCATATCTCAGCCAGTTAGAAGCCTGGTAGATTTCTCAGGGTGCCAGAAGACCTGAATGAAATACCAAATATGTTTTATTTTAACCATTTTGGGGGAAAATCCATCTAAGATCTATTAGATTTTACTTTCTTAAGAGGGGCCATTGAGAACATTTTAGGCTTTTCTGGATGATTTGGTATCACAATTCTGAAAGAGCAACTTGAGTATTAACACAGGTGTATCATAGGCACTGTCTTTATGGCTACTGAAGTGGGCAGAACCACTTTCTTCCATACTAAATACTCTCAGAGTTCTGTACTTTTGATACTCTTGGGCTTTCTTATCGGGGCTTCTCTGTCCCCTTCTTGTCAATGTGCCTGCCAGCACTGCTCTTTTTCTCCTTCGATTCCACCTATCAGCTTGGAGAGCAATGTCCAGCACTGTGTCCTTTAGACAGTGAGCACTTGAAAAATGTTTGTAGAATGAAAACACTCAAACATGTTTACATCTACATCTCGGGTAAAAGAGAAGAACACCATTACAGAATGAAGGACTCTTTGGGAGAAGCTTTGTAGTTGCTATTCTGGCCCCTCAGGGGCCTCTTTGGCTTCTTCTGAATTTCCACATATGTTGGGGGCAGAGAAGTTTGCCACGTGACTGCAGTCCACAGAGCTGAGATATAAAGCCACTGGAGACTGGTGAGAAAGACCTGATTGGGTCAGGCACGTTGTAGGACAGAGAAGCGACAAAATGAGAAATCTCTTCCTGTCTCGCCCACTCTGGTCATAACCATACTGTACAAAGATGTGCAACTTTTTGAAAGCATCAACTGTTTGGCATCTGTTTTAGGGAAGTTCACAAGCACATTTTCAATGACAAAAGTAATGTGTTATTTTCTTTATTTTCTTGCCAAAAAAAAAAATGCATTCCGAAATATGGATTATTTGGATGGAATGACATTTAAACCAGAAGTACATGTGAAAATTACAAAACCTTAGCACAAGAAGAGATGCAGAGAGATGAGAGAAACAGGAAAACAGACGAGGACATGTGGCCAGATAATTCTCATTATTACAGCTCACATTCTATGTATTTCTTAGAGAAATATTTGTTTAGATTTGTTTCGAGGATTCGTTTTACATATGTAGTCCCGTGTCTGATGAGGAATATATGAGGAAAGATTTGGCATCAGTACTAATTCTACTGATTACAGGTGCATACAGCATGAGAGCTGACTTTAAGCCAATAAATGTAAGTACTAGTTTAACAGTGAATATTTACCATGAGCCACGCGCTCTTCTACCCACTATATCTTATCGTCCACTAACCCTGTGAAATAGGCACTAGTGTTTTTACCACTTTACAGATAAGGAAACTGAGGTTTCAGAAAGGGCAGAGGTGGTATTTAAACCCGGATCTGTCTAAAGTTGAAGCTAGTGCCCTGCACCCCCACACCACACTGCACGTGATAAGGGAGAGAGTCACAAATCCTGAGTTTTTGCTTAGTGCCCCTAAGACTGAATGGAACAAACAGGCAACACTTTATCCCAGAAGTCTCCAAGGAGATTGTTTCTGCAAGGACATGGCGCATCATAGGAGCAAGGGCACTGCTACCAGTGTAGCCCCAGAAGTGCTAAGAAAGAACAAAAAGCTAAAGGAACAAGAGATCAGGACATACAGTGACAGAGCCAGTGGGCCCTGCACTGCCTGTTGCATGAGAAAGGGAGCTATGAAAACAGGCCAATACTCTGGGCAGCAGCCAAGCAGCAGTCAGAATGCCTGAGCCACTCATCCCCAGGTCACCTAAGAGAATGTGAAAAGCCCTCAGATAGGGTATTAGGTCAAGGATGCTTTTCCCAGAGAGACAAGTTTACTATCTATCTACGTACCTCCACCACCCAAGTGTAAGCTCCTGAAACACAGTAACCATGTCTTTGTTGTACAAGAATATATCCCTGAGGCATAAAACAGTGCCTGGCACATAGAAGGTGCTCAATAAATACTTATTGAATGCAATTATGCAAGAATGAATGAATGACAAGGCCCAGTTTGTTACCCTGAGCTGCAGCACAGACGTCTCCAAGTTTTCCAGCTTTAAAACAGAAAAACAAGAGTCTGAGCTCCCGACCCCCTCTGTGGCAGCCATTAGTGCTGTTCACCAAATATTTCCAAGCCCTGACTGCCAGGTGCACTAACAGAACTGCATTTCCCCCACCCTTTTCGAAATCAGGCATAGCCCTGTGACTTGCTTTAGCCAACAACATGAGATGAGAGGTGTAAGAATTTTTCCTACCTCTGCAATCATAAAAGCATGAAGATGGATTGTCCCTCAGCCTGGAATGCTGAGTGAAGACTAGATGGGACGAGATCCACAAAGACCTATGGTCTAGGGCATGAGCAAGAAATCAAACTGTTGTTTTAAGCCACTGCAACTCGGAGATTGTTATTTCAGCCTAAAACAGCCTTGCCTCACTGATGCATCATCTCACTTGCAGAAGAGCTAATCTTTACATTAGGCTCCCTTTGCCAAGAATTCCTGGCAGTCTTCAAAGCACGCCTACCATGTCTCCATCCATTCCAGTTGCCCCTTGTCACCTCTAGATCAGAACCACAGTTCCAGGTTTCTCTATTGGTCACCTCTTGCCTCTGTGTAGCCAACTTTTCCTTGGCTGCTGCTGTTTCACCCAAAGCATGTCAAAGCAAGTGAAAACAGAGTGAAGGCCTGGCTAGGGAGTCTAACAACATTTTACTGAAGGTTTGGGAATAACAGAGGATGCTATAATCTGAATATCCCCCAACCCAAATTCATATGCTCAAATCCTAACTCCCAAAAATGACAGAATTAAGAGATGGGAGCTTTTGCAGGGTGTTTAATGGGATTCTGGCCTTATGAAAATGGCTCCAGAGAAGTCCTGAACCCCTTTGTCCAAGCGAGGACACAGCGAGAAGACCAGGCTGTGAATCAGGTCCTCTCCCTCACCAAACTCAACCACACTGATGCTCTGATCCTGGATTTTCAGCCTCTGGAACTGTAAGAAATAAATTCGTGATGTTTATAAGCTGCCCAGTCTGTGATATTTTGTTACAGCAAGCCAAATGGACGAAGACAGATATTATAATGTAAAAATAAATCATGAGGTTGGTTATTCATGACTGTTTCCTGGGCTCTGCTACATCCATCCATAAGGGCCCCCACTGGGAGGCTCTTCCATTGGTCCCATCACCTACTGCCATGTTGAGGGGCCAGCTGGTCTACCTTCCAGAGAGGCGAGCATCATCAACTTGTCCACACCATCCAGAGGCCACCCCTGACTTTTTATTCAAAGCCCAAAGAGAGAAGGAAAGTTCTCCCAGCCTCCAGGGGAAGTCACAGCCGTCTCCATAGAGATGCTGCTCTGCCCACAGCCTGGGCAGCCTGCTGCATGCACTCTTCTATTTTTCATAATTAAATAATAATTTCTGATATCACTGTAAGAGTTTTGTAGGTTTTTTAAATTGTTTTTTTTTTTTTATTTGGGTAATGCTGCTTTATACCACCTGTGCATACACTTTACAGGGCAGCTTGCTCTTCGTTTTTACAACCTCTTCATTCTAGAGCAGAATCTGAGCAAAATCAAAGGCCCATTAAAGTGACTTCCCCAAAAGAAGAGAGTAATATTTCGCAGTGATGAAGTCTCAAAGCAAGAGTAAGATGCTGTTGACCACTTTAAATAGCACCTTGTTCCTGCTTCTAGTCCGTTTCTGTATTTGTTTTTTTGATGGAGTCCACTTTTCTCTCTACACAAATTTCTGAGCTGTTGTTCCTGTGTGAATCATCTGTCCCACCAACCTGATCGGGTGGCTTCACCTTCAGTGGCCTCACCTTCAGTAAGCACCAAGTGTTTCCCATTATTGCCATGCTTCTGGGAAGACCAGCTGACATACCTGGTTCCCCTTCTAGAAAACTGAGACCGGTTGGGTTGCAATGGCTCATTCTCTTTAAATAGCCAGAGGCAGTACTACTTCAAGGGCTGAGTGCTGATCTAAATTGAGGAGGACAGCTAAGACCAGTACGAACCTATCTGAGAAGGGAGGCCATGGGCAGGGAGCCAGGCAAGAGATCAAGAAGTGCAGGGATCAAGAGCAGGAGAGCAGAGTCCAAGACAAATTGGGGACTCAAGCCCTTGATGAGACCAGGGAGCTGGTATTCACCATTCCTGGGTGGGTCGTATGGTCCACCCTAAGCTCTCTAAAAGGCCTTATGTGAGTGATTGTTACTCCCAGTATCCTAAAGCTCCATCAAATAGGAATATGATTTCCATAAGCAGCATTTTTCAAAGCATGCTTGTAAGGGCAGGAAGGACACAGGGCAGGTTTTCTATGACCCAGCAGACCGGGTAAAGGAGGAGTCAGAGTCCTCAGTGGCTTTTGCAGGTCTTTTATTTAGATTACCAGGTACACGGCCGGCAGGGGCGCTGGGGGGCTGGGAGGCCTCCCAGCCCCCAGCAGGTCTTCACTCTGGGCTCTCCGGCCTTCTCTCGGCTTCTGCTTCTCTTGCCTCTCAGCTTCTGCTGTCGTCCCCATGACGCCACCCTTTAAAGCCCAGTCTCAGCCCAGGTGAATCCCATCTACCTATGCCCACACCCTACTCCAGGTGCCCGCCATCAGGCATGCATTCAGGACCACAAGGATCCATCATCTATCCTGATGGCAGGAGGGCAGAAAAGCCTGACATTTTTCCTTACCCTACAATGCTCTAAGGAAAACACAAGTTCTTGAAGAAATTAGTAGGCAAGTTGTGAAACCAGTTTGGGAATTGTAGCAGTCAACAAAGTTTGAAATATGTCTCCTTTCTGTAGGGCCTCTTAAAGGGGGCTAATAGGCAGTGTGAATCTCCAGCAGGGAACTAGAACGGGTAGCACCACCCTGCACATACTCAAAATGGGATCCTTCTTTTAAGGATCACCTCTTCCTGCCGTGGCTTATTATATCTACAAAGCACTTTAGGCTCTTCGTGGTGACAGAGGCCATGGAAGTTCAGTGCAGTTCTTCGTTGCGGATGGACGGATGTATCACACTGCTGGGCAGGGAACATTGAAATGGGACAGAAGAGGCAGCAAAGGACTGCTCCCAGCCAGCTGGTTGGCCAAGTGTCAGAAATCAGCCATTTATCTTGGGAGATGTGGGAGCCAAGAATGGGGAGGGTGGGCCGGGTATGAATAAAAACTGGAGACACTCACCTCTGGGAGGGTTTCCTGGAGGATAGGGCATCGCCAGAGCACTTGTTTTGTGCCCAGCACAGTGCTGTGTATTTGATACACAAATTTCACTGAACTCATCCAACATCCTCAGGAAGTAGATCTCAGGATTGTACTTTGCACATGGAGATTCAGAGAGGTGCTGTGAATTGCCTGAGGTCATTGGCTCTATTAGTTTGCAGAGCTGGGATTCAAGCTTGGGCCAGGTGAACTGGAAAATTCGTAGCCCTTACCCTCTGCACTAGACCCCAGGGCCTCTGCTTTCTGCCCCCTGCCCCTGGGGGCACACACTCTAAGAGCAGGAAGGAAAATGCCAACAGGTAGTTGGAAGGGCTACGTTAGAGGTTTATTCAGCGTCTGGGAGGGATGAGGAGGTGTGGTGCCAGTTGGGTATGAGGTACAGGCTGATCAGGGAGGTCTTGCCGGGGCAGCCCCCTCAGCTGAGTCTCTATAAGCATCACTAGGACACCAAGGAGTAGGTGGTCAGGGGGTGCAGAGCACATTCCTGCCGCAGGAAACATTGTCCAGATGGGAACTGTCATAAAAACTTTTCGAACGAAAAAACAAACTTCTCTTTGAGCAACAGTCAGTGTTCAGTGCAGTTGCTGATAGTTCCGTTTCAGAAGTTCAGAGACCTGACCACCAAAGAAAATACAACAGAACCAAACAAAAAAACCAAAGGCATCGCTAATCTGCCATCTGCACCAATGATGTAGGAAAATAAACGAGAGCTAAGCAAAACAAAACAAAACAAAAGTGCCTGAAACAAAAAAGTCCTCTTTTGAGACAGGAGGAAAGCCCTGTCTCCCAAAGCCACGGCCGGGCTTTCCGTGTTTATGCTCGGTGTGACTGGGGCCTGGAGTCCCGGGGAGGGCCTGTCCCCTTTTATGCTGCACGGCTTACTCTGTCTCCATCACTTCCCAGAGCCAGACGGGAATTGGCTTGAAATGCCAAAGCTTGATTTGAGCTGTGCCCACCTTCCAAGCCACAACATCTGAACGCAGCCTCCTCCCAGGCAAGGAAACAGTCAATAAGGAAATACCATAGTTAGGCTCTTTGCAACTTGCTGGAAGTGTGAGGCGGCGCTTCATTTCCTGATCGCTCAGGTGGAAATTGTAAAAACAATTAAGAGCAATGACTAATCACCGAATCAAAGCAGGTTGCCCAACTCATTTGCAATTGTGTGCTCAGTTCTGTGTGCCAACAAACAAAGACTCGACTCGGGGAGTTTATTATTTAAACCAATTAAAAGCTCTAAGCAAAGCAAGTAGTCAATTTGTGGCCACGTGGTGGGAAAACATCAGTTGGAAGAGCCTGAGGAATTTCGTGAGCACAGCCATATGGCTCAAGTCGGAATGGAGCGCCCGGGATGGCTGGGGAAGTCTGCACTGGAGCAGTTGCAGAAGAAAAAGCTTCACCTTGCAAAGCAGACTTGTGCTCTGTGCTCCACTCTCCCCCACCTCTCCTTCACCCGACCCCCCCCCCCCTTATTCTAGCCTGCCTGCAAGGCTGGTAGTTCTAACCAACAGTAAAAGAGAAACGAACTGACTAAAATCCAAACTCTGTTCAGCAAGAGACATTGCTAAATTTCCTGTCCACCATTTGCACTTTTATGTATTTTAGGGCTACCTAGAGAGTTCTTACAGGCCCAGATGATGAAAATCGGCCGCCCTTCTTCCCAAATGAGGTGCACAGCCCATCTGGAGAGGGCACTCACACTTTTGTATGAAGCTGTAGGCCATAAAACAGAAAGTAAAGAATTAAAAACTGAAGCCATTTGGTAGCAGTTATTTTTGTTTAAGAAGGAGGAGGGAGGGAGGTAGAAGGTGGTGTGGTAGGGGCACTGACTTCAGCAAATTAGATTTACAGAATGGATGTTATAGAGTGAGCCTTTCCTGAAAGTTCCTTTCCACATTCACAGCCCCAAGAGATGTTTTCTGCTTACATTTCTTTTCTGGCCTACATGTCCTTTTGCTCCTCACCACTCCCTTCCATGTCTACCTCCCCGCGAATATTCCTGGAAAGTCTAATCATTCTGATGCTCCCAGTGGATCTCGCTTCTTAAGGTCCTGGTTCCTTTCTCCTTCAATTTCTTTCCAAAACAAGCATTCTCAGGCAATCCCGATTACAGAAGGAGGAAGAGCAATTGTACCGGAACCAACTGGAAAATTTTGACAGCTAAGTTAGCTAGCTGCAGCTGTCCTGTCCCATGTTGTATATTATAACTAATGTGCTAAGATTAAATAATTTCTGTACATCAATAAACAATGTGGTTCATGGTATGCAGACAAGTAAACTGAGAAAATTCAGTAACAAAGAATAACAGCTGTAATGTCACTCTTTTAAAAAATCGGGCACTGTCAATACTTCCAAAATTAATATGGCACACCTGTTAGTGGGGTGTGGGCTGTTCAGGATTACAGCCCCAAATTTGTGCCACTTGTAGGGTGGCAACAGGGCGAGGGTGGAGGCGCTCGATGCGCTCTCCCTGAGCTAACCAGAGCCTGCTTCCCCCGCATGCTGCTAGCAGCACCCAATCTGCACCGCAGGAGCACTGGCCAGGAAAAGGGTTGTAGAGACTGGTTGAAAAACACAAAGCTGCAGGACCTGAGTTCCAGGCCTAACTGTGCTAGTGGGAGCTGGTAAGTCCTCAGGGCGTCAGAAGCCTCAGTAGCCTGCTTGGCTCCCCCCTCTTCCTGAACTATTAGATGAGGAAGAACCTGAGAGATCATGTGACAGCCCAGGTACCCCCAATTGTAAAGCAGTGAGAATGGGGATGGCATGTCACAGAAAGACTGAACTGGGTTTGAGTAGATTTCCAAAGAGGCCATTGTCTTGTCTGTGGACATCCCTAAAGGTCAATTCCGTGCACATCTGGGATGGCCCTGCATCTGTGTGCAGGCCCCAGGAACCCTTCTTAATTAATAAAACAGAATACAAACCCTGTCACCTACCTGGCTGGCAGTCGAGTGTGATCAGCCATGCAATGGCTAAACAAGATCCTTCTCTAGACGATGAAACGGGCACACCTGAGGAGTGCATGGCCACGTGACTGTCTTTGGACAATAAAGTATGAGTAAAAGCATGATGCATTACTTCTGGATGGAAGCATCTAATTGCTGCCAATAAGATCTTGCAGAGTTCTTTAGCCCTGAAGCACAGTATTCAGATGATGTCATGAGAGACTATGGAGTGACTACACGGAGCAAGCCTGATGAATGCCAGGCATGTAGTGTGAGTGATGAATTTTTTTTGTTGTTGTGAAAGAAGAGGGTGGTGGTTATTTTCTTGGCACATTCCAGCCCATTCTGACCCCTAATGGTCAGAATCTAAGGCCATAGTTCTTCTCATATCGTGACTAAAAAGCTATTTTACCAAAAGTGAAAAACACGACTTTGATAAGTGACATTACACAGGCAATCTAAAGGGCATGTGGCCATCCAATCCTTTAGACTCTGCAAGGTCTAATTTTATGTTAAGTTAAATCATCAGAAAGTAATTCTTTGGGACTGATTTAGCATAGATCCATATAGAAATGTATTCATTAAACCTTAGGCTATTCAAAAATAAATAAATAAATAAACCTGAAGCTATTCTCTAAAATTGATCTAAAAAAGGCATTCTCTGCAGAAAACAGTGGAATGCTATATACAATGCTCTTTCTATTATGCTTTGCGTGAAAAAAATCAGCTGGAATCTGGTTCCAAGGCAGAAAAATCTCCCTTTTGTTTATTCAGCTTAAAAAAAAGACAACTGGAATCATATTTCCATTTTTCCTTAGCTACCAGGAAGCTCAGGGCTAAATTTATCATTCCATTTCAAGAGTGATCACATTTCTTCCTCCTGGCATTATTCCTTTTGCTTATAACTCTAGTCTTCTCTCAGAGTTGCCCCTTATTAAAAACCTCCGAATTAGGGCACTACTTCTTCAGAAACTTCTGCCACAGTAAGTCATAAACTCTGCCATTTGATTTTTCATATCAATGAAGCACAACAGCATTCTCTTATGGGTCTGACACTTTTTTTTTTTAAAGATTTATTTATACAAGAACTGGAGTACAGTCAGAGGCATGAGAGGGTGAGAGAATTCACCAGAGACAGAGTGGGGAGCAGAACAGGCAGACGGACTGAAGACACTGCTGAGGGGAGCAGCAGGCGAGGCAGGAGAGGTCTGCTGTGCCATGTGGGTTTCTCCTTGGCCTGCCGGGAATCGAACCCGAGCTGCAGAGGCTGCAGACAGCTTCACAGGGCGGTGCTCAACCCGCTGCGTCACCGGGGAGGCCCAGGTCTGACACTTTTTATGCATTATCTCATATAATCCTCACCACAGTCTTTTGTGAGACTATCTCTAATTTACAAATAAAGTTTAGAGAAAGTCACGCAAGTAGTAAGAGCTAGAACTAAGAGACAAACCGAGATCTGCTTAACTCTAAACGTGTGTTCTTATCTACTGTTCGGTCCAGAACAACAATCATAAAAAGGTACCCTCTATCCTGATTTTGCAGATGAACAAACTGAAGTTCTTCCAACTTAAGTGATTCACCGATAACACACAGCCCCTGGCAAAAACCAGATTCTAATCTACATTTCTGTGGCCAAGAGACACACCTATTTTTTCTCCACATGGGTCTGTTAAGTGGTTGCTAGGCCATTTGTGCCCTCTCCCACTTGGTGCCAATAGAGGCAAAAGGGTGAGACATCTGGAACCAATGAAGCTCAGACACTGTACCAAAGGGAAATACCAAAGCAGTGGCAATCAGTAAAAAAAAAAAAAAAAAAAAAAATCCACTTAGTACTAGGGAGGCCACACAGCTACCAAAGTTTGTAATGGGAAGAAACAGCCCAACTACTACTACCACTTAGGGAACCATTTGAGTATTTCTCTGGTAATCCTTGACCCTCACCTGTTTCACCGAACTCCAAAGATGAAAAAAAAAAAAAAAAAACTTTGTGAGCAAGTTTTCTTAAGGCACTTTGAGAAAATTTGGCTTTATGTCTGCTAATGACTGAGCCAGACCAAATCATATTTTCTGCAATGATGATGATGAAAAGTCAATATTGCGTGAACTCCCCACGTGCCGAACTGGGATTTAACATGGCAAAATTGATGTGTGAACCAGTGTTGCTATTTAATGTGGTTTCTATCAAAGTGTTCATAAAACCTGGGGCTGCAGCTGGCCCCCATTAGGTAGTTTCTCGGTGAAAGTTTTCCAAGGAAAACTTTTTTAACAACTTCATAAAGCCAGGCACAAAAAGGTGGTACAACGACTAGCTGTAAGACCTGGGACATTTTATCATTGACAGAAATGTTAAGCGGGGGCTTGTTCTGTCTATTCCTGGAGGGAAAATTGGAAGGCATTAAAGGTTGCATTTCAATCATTTTTTCAACATTTATTTAGCACCTACTATACACCAGGCACTGTGCAGCCAATGGCTGGGAGGGACAAAGAGATGACTAACACTTGGGTTCTTGGGGAAGTGAAGGAGAGAGATTGAAGAGAACACAAATAACTGTAATCCAAAGCAGGCTGTGGAAAGGAATTCAATGTTTGAAATTTATAAAGCTATCTGCAAAAGTGCCTGTTGCCAAGTAAGTACTCTGGAAGTGTGTGCTTATTCTTTCTACATGTACAATTAGATGCTAATGCTTTGAGGATAATCATGAATTTATTGCTAAAAGGTAACTATCAACTTTGCACAAAATGTTTGGGGCCCAATTTGGGAACATGTGCTGTTTTAAAAGGTAGATTTTCATCTGAAGAATGAGATGCATATGTTAGTTTTGTAGATCACACTATTAAACCTTACCTGTATACCTATACAGTCCCTCTGCTCTCAGGAAACATATTCTAATTTGAAGGAATCGTATTTGTACCTTCTTATGGATAAAATGTGAAAGAGGTTGTCCACCCAGAAGGTTCTCTTATCTTCAGACCCAGGTTAATTCCAGATTGCAGTAAATCTTGAACATTCATCCAATCACCCCTTCCATTGAACCATGATGTGTATTAATGCTACAGTAGTTCAGGGGAGCCACTCCATTCCCTAGGGGGTGAGGGGATCAGGCAAAGCTCTAGGAAAGAGGCGTTCCAGAAGCTAGGACTCGAGGATGGAGCTTGTATACAAAGGAAGAAGAAAGACATTCTAGATTGGAATTAGTCTAAACAAAAATACAGAAATAGGAATGTGCTTAGCATTTTTATGAAACAATGAATAAACCAGTTTGACAGGAACACAATTCAGAAGAACAAGGTGAATCAAATTCATGGTAGGTAGCATCAGATCAAGGAGAACCTTACACTGCAGATAAAACATGAAATTAGTAGCCCTTGTATATTTCAAACATACTTGGGAAAACATGGAGTAAGGATCAGGTTGAATCCCTAGATTCTCAGCATTTTGTTTTTAATAGTATCATTTATTATACTAAGTCTCAGAACTTTTTGTCCTTCTAAAAAATTATGCTATGAAATCCATAGGATGGCACCGGTGGGGGGGTCAGGGGGAAGAGGAGGGAGGTTCTATGAAAGTCCTGGAACACATGACAACACTGTACCCAGGGAATGTGTCTTAGAGAAAAGGAACTAGTACTTGGAGACACTGCAGAACCTTTGTACATATATTCTTTAATTCTCACAAAAGCCAATAAAGTAGGTTCTAATATAATACATAATGTAAACCCTTTCTCACTGATGAGAATATTCCAGATAGTTGATCAAAACACAGTTCAAACTCTGTCTGTTTTATTCTAAATCCAGTACTCTTTGCACCATACCACACTACCTCCTGAAGGGAATCTCTGCAAAACTTTGAATTGGGGCATCTGTGAATAATCCATACCTCTAGTTTTTCTCTTGAAATTTAAGAAAAGTCCTATTTGCCTGTTGTCCAAACATCCTTGAATGTCAGGTATTTGGGGGTTCTAACAAATTTAGGAAAAAACAATTAACTCAAGGATTTTTAGAAAAATTCATTACAAAGGTCAAACTACCTCCATATTTACTCAACCATGAGGGAACACAACTCCCTGGATCAGGAAAAATTGTAACAACTGAACTCTCTAGATTGCTCAGGTTGAGGGCAAAATCCCTCAAGTCATGGGCGGATAAGGACTGACTGACTATGCTATTCTCATAGGCTCTGTTAGCTAGTTAAGCATAATATCACTGAAACCAGAGTGAATAATTATACTAGAAGTAACCTAGCACTGCACTCTACAGTTGGTAAAGGTATCCAACCATCCTCCGAAGCACCAGTCCCAACTTCACAAATACGGAAAGTGAAATTCAGGGAGACTAAATTATTTGCTCAAGGTCATATATCTTACTAGTAATGTAGTTGAAATTCAAAGCCTGGTTTTTTGACCCCAAAGTTCAACATACCATTCTTTAGGTGCCGAAACACTGGTTTGCCTTCATTTTGGCAAAGTAACTAGTCGGAAAAACTACAAAAAGTCACCAGCTTAACTGCTCTGATTGCTCTACACTACATTTCCAGTTTCAGAGTTTCTGCTCTCCAGCCTCAACGCCAGTCCTCCACCACCTACACTGGCCAGCTGGTCTGATACCATTCAGACATGGTCTATGTCTTGTATGTCCAGGGCAACAACACTTCAGACTCCTAAAATGCAACAAACATGACTTTTAACCTTAAGGAAATCTAAAACACATGGCAACCATAAAAATGGCATTGGAAAAATTAACAACAGGTTATCATAGAAACAAGAATTTCCAGTAGTATTATATAGATAGAAGTCATGACTACCTCCTGTCAAAAATCCTAGAGGATATTATAATGATGCAGATGACAGAGGAAACATCGGTGCTAATTGATAAGCTGGCCAGACAGACTCCAAAGGTCTCCAAAATGTGAGCCGTTGAACCATTCTAGTCACTGGCTACCATATTTTCAGTAATCTACACGTAAAAAATGAACATATTCACTGTGCGATGTATATGCTGTTGTCTATGTCCACCAATCAGATAATTACTTCACGGATGAGAAAAATCAATAGGTTACACAGCCTTTACCTTTTCAGCTCTTCCTGTTTAACCAGGGAGATAAAAATTTCAATCTAGGTTCTTATTGCCCAGGAGCTGAATTATGACGAACCTCCCACATGAGTTCCCTTAATACAGAATGCCCCAAAGGGTGTGCTAGGCCAGACATTTCTGGAACATGCTTCAGAGTTTCTGATTCAGTAGGTATGGGGCAGGGCTCAAGAACTAATGTTTCTAGCAAGTTCTCAGGTGCTATGGACACCAATGATCCAGGAACCACCCTTGAAGAACATAAGATGTCTGGCCACCCAGGCAATCATCTGAAAACATTTACTCTTTTCAAATACTTTCAGCAAAGACAACTACCTATGCAATAAAGTTCAGACTCTAGTGCCTGGTAAGGCAAGCTCTGCCCATCCTCTCTCTTAATCTCATCACTCCAGGATCACAAATACAGACCCTCCCACCCAGCCAGGAAGACTTCTTCACTGGACCCTGATCTCAACACTTTTACTTCTGAATTTAATCCTTGCTTCATCCTGTTCCTCTCAAAAGAAATACCTTCACCTTTCCTTTGTCAATCAAAATTCAGACTCTGGCTCCTGCTCCATTTCCTATAACTGGCCTTTCCTGACCATTCTAGCTGCATCAATCTCCTTCTGTAAAGGCCAGTAGCAGTTCTAATTTGTAATCCTCAGCTGAGCAAGCAGGAAGTTGAGCAGTCTTACATGTCTCCTCTTTGTATCCCTCCAGGCCCATTGTTAGGGGGAAAGGATGTCCTGAGCAAACTCCATACAGGCTTTGTGGATGCCACCCCCACTCCATCAAGACACTGGGAACTACAAATCCCATGATCCCCAAAGGGAAGTTGCGAGGACCTAAGGGTGGAGTTAAGCAGCCATTTTCTCTGTTTGTAAATAAAACCAGCCATGTGAGTGGGTCTCTGGCACTTGGCTCATGCTCTTGGTCAGGCAGGTTTGGTCTGGCAGGTCATTTGGGATTCCAGGTCGGCGAATCGGGTAGGACACAATTAAGAATTTATCTCCCTCTTTTCTCCCTAGGTTGTACATTTCCTCATTCCCCTTCCCTTGTAAATAAACCTTTGTTAACCTTTTGTGCATGCCTGCAGTGTAGTCCCTTTTAAGCACGTGGGTGCGGACCCACAGTCAGGCAACCCGTTTTAGAGCCGGGTTGCCCTGTAACACCGTGAGCTAAGTAGTGTTTCAGTAGCCACCCCTTCACTACCTAAGACAAATAGTACATACTCAATAAATACATTCCTTTTAAACATACACCTTATTAAGGAAGGATGTTTAGTATATTTTTAAAAACTGATGAAATATCACACTATAAATGGTATGTTTTGGCTAATTAGGTTTGTTTTTATTTCAAGATTTTTGTTTTACATTTCTGTCAAGTTCTGAGAATTTCAGAGGACGGTTCCATTTGTAAAATTAGGTTGAAAACAGACGTGACAACATGAGTACAATCTATGCATTTGCTGATCGCTGCTGGATATTTCCCAGTATGCTCACACATGGAGCACAGACCTAATTTACAGAACTCAACTTAACCCTCTGGTAACACAGATGCATCATAGGTGCCTTTGACCCAGATCAGCACAGAACACTGATCTAGACATATGCTAATTAAGATTTCATTAATGATGAAAATATCCTGCCTTTGAGGGATGCCTTTGTGAAACTGGAGGGAGATTAAAAAGACAATTACATTTCTTAAATCAACCCCCTTGTTCTCTATGAAATACTTGGAGGCTGATTTGGTTTAATTCCACCTTTTTCAAAAACCTCACTTGGGGGAAAAGGGAATATAAAAAGAATAATCTCCCAAAGCAAATTGGAGCTAGTCTAACAGGGACATTGCATGTAGACAGAAGTAATGTCTTCAACTATGCTGTCTGGGTCTTCCTCCCACAGAATCAGAACTGATGAAGGGAAAACAGACACAAATTGTATCCACAGACACACACTAGTTTGAATTTTATTTATTTTTCTTTTTAGATATGAAAGCAAATATTTTTCGGAACTGAGTTGCTGGCACAAGTCTCTTGATTACATTAGTGTTTGTCATTTACTAATATAGATTTGTTTTTGTTTTCAAAGAATATTATGCTCTATTTCTAAACAGATTACTAACCTGAGTTTGATGGTAGTCAAACATCTGCTACTATTACTGTCAATTATTGTCTTCACTACAGTCTCATATATCCACACACAAGCAATTTCTAGAACATGTGAGGGAGCTGGCAGCTGGACATCATTCCAATGGCAAAGCCAATGTTCCTCAACCCAATGAGATTAGTTAGAATTGGCAATAGATTCTTACTTTGTTTTGGATTTCCTTCCCCACCTCAAAGAGGCTCTCCAACTCCACATACTTTGCTAGATAAGTGAGTGCTTAAATGAGTGCAAAGTAATGGGCTTGTTGGGCTCTATGGCAGGCCATACATAATCACCATAGAAATATATAATTACACCTGTCAACCTCATCTTGTGTAATTGATTCAATGACTAACAATGTCAGTGGCTGGCTAAGCTTTGAGGTCTCGCTGTGAGAAAATACTCATACATGGCTAAACATCTTGGTGTCTTAATTGCTTGTCATACTGCCAAGGTTCCTGTGTTATATCTATTTCCACAGCAACAGCCTGGAATAGATAAAACACGTTTAATGGCCAAAAAATGAATGGATCACCTTGTTTTTATTTTATTATCCATTTAAGAAAATCATGGAGTTGCTGGAAATAATCTGGTCATGAAACCAAATTTGAAGGAGGAATCTAAAATATCATCTTTACAATAAAAATTATATGCATGCTTCATTCTTTTCAAAACAGAATCCTCTAATTACGATTATGAGCAGAGGAGCAGCCCATGCTTTTACATGTACAGGCCCAGTATGACATGAAGCTTTCATCACACTAACTGCCTTTTCAGGATATGTTGGGAAACAAAGCAGTAGACAGTATCAACCATTAGCAGCTTCTTTTTTTTTTTTGAGGGGGTGGCTAGGAGGTAGACATCATAGTAAGTTCAAAGCCACCAACACTGGGGCCAGCACACCAACCATTATCACATGTGATGAAGATGGGGCATCATGGGTAGTGTTGTAACAAAATGCACTGGGTTACTTTTGAAAATCAATAAATTGTGTCCTGTAGCTAGTACTCAAATAGTACAATGACTAGTTGAAAGTTGTCAGGAAGCCTAGATTCTTGATATTTTACCCAAAATTAAATAATTTTTGATGTACTTCACAAAGTTTCTCTCATTATAATATTGAGTATTTTTCATATGCTTATTTAACATCCATCTGTCTTCTTTGGCAAAAGGCACTTTGAAATCTCTTGCTCATTTATTAAAATCAGGTTGTCTGTATTCATATTACTCATATTTGAGAATCATTATATAATCTGGATACAAGTTTTTCAGCAGATTATGTGATTTGTAAATATTTTCTCCTAGTATGTGGTTTAACTGTCTTTCAAAGAGCAGAAGTTCTTAATTTTTATGAAGTAAGTTTATCATATTGATGTTTTTGATGTCATATTGAAGAAATCCTGGCCTAACTTTGAGTCACAAAGATACAAAGGTTTAGAGTTTTAATTAACATGTGCCAGCATGGGATCCATTTTACTTAATGGTTGTACATGGTGTGAAGTATGGATCAATTTTTTTGCAGATAGATAGTCCCTTGTTCTGGTACCATTTATTGAAAAGACTATCCTTTCAACACTAAAATTCGTTTGCATCTTTGTCAAAAGTCAAGTGAATATATATGTCTGGGTCTATTTCTAGACTCTTTATTTGGTAACATTGATCTATATTTTCACATTTATGTAGTACCACAATGGCCTTGATTACTGTAACTTTAAAATATGTCTTGAATCAAGTAGTATAGGATCTCCAAATTTATTGTCCTTCAAAATGCTTTGACTATTATAGGCCCTTTATATTTCCATGTGATTTTTATAATTGGGTTATGAATTTATACCCATCAAAACACCAGCCTGATGAGATTTCAGTTGGGATATTGTAAAATTTATAGATTACTTTGGAGAAAATTGACATCTTGACACTATTGAGTTTTGTAACCCACGCACAAGGTATAGCTCTCCATTTATTCCACTAGTTGTAAACCAAACCAATAATCAAATGCCACCCTTCCTGGTAGGCAACATCACTTAGCAATTAATTCTTATTCAATTCTCCAGGGTTATTTTTCAGATTGAAAATGGATTTCTACCATATTATACATGTGCATTTAAAAATTCAAATAGTAGTTCAATGTTTATTATCAAAAAAATGGAAACAGCCTCTTTTCCAATCCCTTCCCATCAATCTCTATCCTCTACACACACATCCCTCTATCCAAGAGCCCACTAAGAGTCACCTCATTAGAACAAAAGACACTGCCAGCACCCAGGAAATTCCAAGGCATTTAGGAGCTGTGTGTTCAGGAACTAGGTTCAAAGACCAAATATTAGAACAAAAGATAATCTTAAAGCTCTTATTATTTAGGAAATTACAAGGGACCCACTGCGAAGGAACCAGGGGCAAAGACCAATATATCTTTCCATTATTTCACATATACCTTTTATACACTTGTACTTTTTTTTTCAACCTGTTTGTGTTTTTATATTTAAAGAAGGATTCTTGTAGGCAGCAAAAAGTTGCTTTACATCTGTCTGACAATTTCTGCTTTTAAGTTGTTATTCTTAGACCATGTGCAACTCATGTGATTATTAATGATTCAATTTAACTCTACCATCTTGTTATTTGTTTTTGTTTTTTCCACCTATTCTTTGTTCCTTTTTTCCCTCTTTTTCTGCCTTCTTTTGTATTGAGTATTTTTAATTATTCTACTTATCTCATTTTATAGCTTATTAGCTATAACTTTGTGTTTTATTTTAGTGGCTTTAGGAATTATCATATAGACATATTTATCACATTCTAAGTGATATTATACCACTCTAAGAACTTCAGGAATATTACTCAGCATTCAAAAAAGATAAACACATGTAATTTGCAGCAACATGGATGGAGCTGGAAGGGATCATGCTCAGCGAAATAAGCCAGAAAGAAAAAGAAAAATAACAGATGGTCTCACTCATAGCAGGATTCTAGAAAACTTAAATAAGAGACCAGGAAAAAGAATAACTATAAGAAAGAAAATATCAAAATCAACAAATAACTGTGAACCAGAGACACACTATGGGGGTGGGGGGGCGGGGAAAGGAGGGCTTGGGGTCAAAATAAGGGGGATGTAATTGTATGGGGAATATAAAAATAAAATTTAAATAAAAAAATATTCCATGGTGTATATGTACCACATCTTCTTGATCCAGTCATCTATTTCTGGGCATTTGGGTTGTTTCCAAAGCTTAGCTATTGTAAATAGTGCTGCTATAAACATAGGGGTGCAGGTGCTCTTTGGAATTGATGTTTCTGTGTCCTTTGGGTAAATACCTAGGAGTGGAATTGCTGGATCCTATGGGAGCTCTATGTTTAGTAGGTCAAGAAATCTCCACACAGCTCTCCATCTTATAGTAAAGGTGTGGGGGAGTGATTATTTTACCTTTTGTACAGATGATATTATTTCACCTTCTTTGGAGGGGGGGAGGTATGATGGTAGATATTTTCCCCAGCTTAATTAAAGCATTATTGGCAAATAAAAGTTATATTTAAACTGAACAACTTGACATTTTGATATAACACCTTAATTTCTGAAATATTTTGATTGGCAGCTTTTGCTTGTTTTCTCACAGCACTTGAAATATATTGCTTAAATGTCATCTCGCTTGCATTGTTCCCAACTATTAATTTACTGTCATCCATATCTTTTTTTTTCCCATGTACATCAAGTATTTTTTCCTCTGGATAATTTTAGATTTTCTCTTAATCACCGGCTTTAAACAATCTTATTACAATGTGAGTTGGGGTCGCGTTCTTCAGGTTTTTGAGCTTGAGCTTGGGATTTGCTGAGCTGCTTGTACTGTGGGGTGCTTTTTGCTTTAGCTTTTATACAATATGGGAATATTTCAGCCATTATTTCTTCAAATTTTGTTTATATCCACCCCTTTCTGCAACGCCAATTTCTCATATCTCAGGTTGCTTGCAGCTGTACACTGATGCTCTTTTCAATAGTTTTTCTGTCTTTTATTCCTTCAGTGTTTTACTTTGAATAGTTTGTATTGATTTATTTCATGTTCATAAATCTTTGTTTCCTGCAGTGTCTAATCTGCTCTTAATCCCATCCAGTGAATGCTTCCTCTCAGACAATGTATTCTTTATGTCTAGAAGTCTGAGTTTCGTCTTTCCCATACCTTCCATTTTTCCACTTAACATGTTTAAGTTTGCTGAACATTTGGATTGTGGTTTTTAAAAACGATTTTAATGGCCAGGTCAACTAATTTCATCATTTGTGTCATTTTGTTTCAATTGATTTTTTACTCTTCACTATGTCATATTTTACTGCTTCTTTGCATGCCTAGTAATTGTTAAAGCTTTATGAAGACATTGTTCACATATCATAATATTCATCTATTTAAAGTATAAAATTCAGTCTTCTTAGTATATTTGCTGAGTTATTTATCACCACAATTTTAGAACAGTCTCATCATGCAGTCCTTAGCCATCACCCCCTCCAGCTCTCCCAAAGTTACACACACACATATGCAGACCAAAACAACCATTAGTCTATTTTCTGTCTCTCCATAAATTTGCTGTTCTGGATAGTTCATATGAATGGAATCATGTAATATGTGGTCCATTGTGATTGGTCCCTTTCACTTAGCATAACGTTCTCAAGGTTATCCATATTATAGCATTTATCACTATTTCACCTCTTTTTATTGCCAAACAATATTCTACTGGATGGATATACCACATTTGACTTACCCATTCACCAATGGCTTGTCCAACAATGGATACCAAACATTGTAAACTTTAATTTTTATTTTGAATGCTAGGTAATTCTGTTTTGTATATTCTTGAGCTTTATTTGGGAATATAGTTTAGCTGGAAAGAATTTATCCTTTCAGATCTTGCTTTTAATACTCATTAGGCAACACCAAGCAGTGTTTAATATAAGGCTAATTTTGTCCAACTACTGACATAAAATCCAGAGTACCCTGTCAAATGTCCCACAACTGGTAGAAGCATTAGCTTTCCAAACCCTGTGTGAGATTAGACACTACCCCTCCATCCCCACCATACACCCCCTCCCTACTCCCTATGTCACTCACAGCCTGGAAATTCTCTTCAGGCAGTGAACTGGGGCAATTGTAGGGCTTACCTAATTTGTTTTCTGTGACACAGGGATCAATGTCCTTCATTCTCATATGCAGTGTCTTGAAAAACTATAATTTCATATATTTAGTATGGTTTTAAAGTTGTTTCAGGTCAGAGAGTAAATCTAGCCCCTTTACTCCATCTTGATTAGAGGCTGAAGACTCTAATTAATCATGTTTTCCCCATAAATACATTTGAGTTTATGCAGTGAAGTGAGTTATTTCCTAAGTTTATTTCTTATTTGACTGGGCACTGCTGTTTCACTTTAGTGTTTACAAAAACACAAAAATATGTGAACGTGTGTTATATGTATGTGGATGTATTTAAATGTATGATCTAATTTCATATTCAGTGCATCCTTCTGAAACAGATGGTAGTTGTAACCCCCATGTTACAGACAAGTAAACTGAAATTCTTAGAGGTTTTAAAGTGACTTTTCAGGGTCTCCCCTGGTGGCGCAGTGGTTGAGCGCTGGGCTGTGAAGCTGCCTGGAGCCTCTGCAGCGCTGGTTTGGTCCCTGGCCACCGACAAGTGTCCCACATGGCGCGCAGACCTCTCCTGCCGTACCTGCTGCTCCCCTCAGCAGTGTGCTTCGTCAGTCTGCCTGTTCTGTTCCCCGCTCTGGCTTTGGTGAATTCTCTCACCCTCCCGTGCTTCTGACTGTACCCAGTGCTTGTATAAATAAATAAATAAATAAATAAATAAATAAATAAATAAATAAATAAATCTTTAAAATAAATAAATAAAGTGACTTTTCATAAGTCACAGAGCCAAATCTTCTATGACCAGATCCCATTGCTTTCATCATAACATTATAATAACATTTCCTCCAAGGAAATGAGTTTGAATCCAACCTCTTTTCCTTTCACCCATCATTATTCCACTTTTCTCCAAAGGGGAGCAAAGATGATATGATAGATCAGATTCCTGGGAACTGACATCTATTTTTCTAGTGCATAAGGTCCTAGGAAATGAATAAGCATTATGTCTAATTGAGACACGACTGCCTGATCCAGTATAATCTGTCTCTATAAATGTTCTAACAAATTTTGGAAATCAGCATGAGGAGCATAGACAGAAAGAAAAGGATCAGGCTGAAAGTATGGGATTGAAAAAAAAATAGGAATAGACTCATCACTAATCTTGCCCAGTGGGTCACAGACTTAACAAAGTCATAGGTCTGGAAGCTGTTGAGCAATTCATAGTAGGGGTGAGGTCAGATACTGAAAGTAAGGATAAGACTGTAGGTCATATGTGAAAAGAAAAGCCAGAGTCAGTGCATGGAAAGAATAAAGGTCAGGACTAAGCAAGGGGCAGAATCCAATAGAAACCAGGAGGATAAACACACCCAAGGATACAGAAGGATTGGAAATCTGTAATCTGGAATTTGGAACCAGAAGAGTCACAGGAACTAAAGGAGAAAATTAATAAGAAACAGAGATAAAACCCAGCAATAAAGTAGACCTCAAGCTAAGTCACTAAGATACTATAAAGGCCCCTATTAGAGAGTAGTGTTTTAACACTGGTATACTATTAAGAAAGTACACAGTTAAAGGAACTAGCAGACTACACAAACCCTGGTCTAGCTACCCATTTACTCCATAAGCTCCCAGAGATATACCTAGATGCAAGCCAAAACAAGGAAAACAAAGTAATGACTTATTACCTGGGATATGAACTTTAAATCCCAGGGAAAAAGTCACATGAGTGAGGTTGGAACATATTAGGCATTTATTCCCTTTTTCCTAGGCTAGAGTCTGAAGTGATCCTCTTCCCCAATGCAAACCCATTATCTCAGAACTTTACCTTTCAAATGAGACATTAAGCCATTCTTGTATCTTCTTTTACCCTGAATTCTAAAACTTGCTGGAAATTCTTCAGAAATAGATTATACTTGACCAAGCAATTGACTCAGAGCATAACATTCTGGGACACAGGTCAGATATTTAATCTTTTGAGCCACCTGGCCCTGTTCCCATTAATCACAGGGAACACAAAGGGAGGGCATGTGGGTTAAATAGTAGAAACCAAACTGCTATGGAGAACACATATCTAAGAATAAGCCTGAGTGACTAGGTCAGCATTATCACCTCTATATAGGAAGGAGACTATTTACATACATAACACATGCAAATCAGTTTGAGTTCTGTCCAGACAATGCATAAGATGAAGCCAACCCTTAAGCCCCAACATAAACTGTTTGTATGTGAGGAACTCCTGTTAAGGGAAAATGCCTCTAAGATCTGAGAGAGACACTTGAATTCCCTAAACCAGATTGTTCAATGTATTAGAACATGCTGTCTTTTTAATATTAAAAAAGGATGAGTTTGATCATGATTATTTTCATTGTGAATGATTATTTTTATTACATCATCCCTCCAAGGAATGTTACCAAAAGACTTCCTGGATCTTCTAAAATCTATTTCTAGATCTCATCAATGAAATGAATAGATACTCAGATTTTCTAATTAGCTGGAAAAGACCAACATTGCTTTTAACGATATTTCTGGAACAGGAAAGCAAATCATTTTACAACAATGGGATGGTGTGTGTTCCAGCTCAGAATGTGGTACTTATTCAGAAAATAGAGTCCTTTTTTCCCACAGCATCATTAAGTGAACCCTGAAGGAAGGGACAATACCAACTGATGGCAAGCATAAGCCTTAGGAAAATATTTTCCAAGTGTAGCATATATTCTAATTGTCCAGTTACCAGTTAAGTCATAAATAAGATCTTACTTCATAATGCTATGCTGGCATTCTGAGTAGAAGTATTACTTTGGATATAACAGCCAATAATGTATATTGCAAAGTGGACACATTTTTTAAATAAAAACTAATATTTCATCTAGTTTTCCAGTGAAAGGTTAGTATAAATTAAATATTTTTATATTTAGGGTATCATTCTAGTCATATAAAAAAGTATCAATCATTGTTGACCTAAAGATAACAGATTTTTTTGGAAAGATTATGGGATACTTTCATGTGAGGAGCCATGTCTTTGGATTTAATATGGAGTTTTTTTACTGTCCATTTACTCAGCTGAAATAGTAAAAATAGAGCTCATAGGGTTAACTTAGGTGTACTAAATAAGCTTTCATTTGCTTTTCAGATAAATTTTTTAAAAGATGAATATTTAGGGCCTCCCCGGTGGCGCAGCGGTTGAGCGCTGGGTTGTGAAGCTGCCTGCAGCCTCTTCAGCACCGGTTCAATCCCCGGCTGCTCCCCGGCCACCAGAGGAGGGTTCCACATGGCGCAGATCTCTCCTGCCGCCCGCTGCTCCCCTCAGCAGTGTACCTCGGTCCTTCTGCCTGCTCTGCTCCCTGCTCTGGCTCTGGTGAATTCGCTCACCCTCCTGTGCTTCTTACTGTACCCAGTGCTTGTATAAATAAATAAATAAATCTTTAAAAAAAAAAAGATGAATATTTAAGGACACAATAAAGTATACAAAAGCAGAGAGAATCCAAAGAGTTTGATCTCAAAAATAGTTCATCTAGAAATAGTAAGAATTGGAGATTTGGGACTTATTGGCCTCTAGTTCCTTTAAAATATGTCCACAAAGTCCTTGATATTCTTCCCCTTAAGAGGCGGAATGTTATCCCTTTCCCCTTGAGTGCGGGCTGGACTTAGTGGCTCAATTCTTGAGGAAAGAACAAGGCAGAAGTGAGAGTGTGGCACTAGGAATGCTAGGTCAATAAAAATACTGCAGGTCCTCCTTGTATTCTCTCTATTGAATCACTCACACTAAGGTGTGAATGATTCCATGTTAAGTGACTCACATGATGAGGAACTTAAGCCTTTTGTGAAGAACCAACAGGGATCTAAGGTTTCCTATCAATAACCATCTGAGTGAGCCATCTGAGAAGTAGATCTTTCAGCCCCACTCAAGCCTTCAGATGACTGCAGCCCCTGCCTGTAGCTTGACTTCAACCCTGTGATGAACCTTGATCCAGAGACACCCAGCTAAACCACTTTTGAATCCTGGATCACAAAAACTATACAGGGTAACAAACGACTCTTGTTTCAAATTCCTTATTGGGGGGGGGTAATTTTTATGCAGCCAAGGATAACTAATATACTGGCAACAGGTCAACTTGTATAGATATAGTTGTGGAAAACAGCAGTGGGGAAAACTATGTCCTTGAGTAGCTAAAGGTATCAGAAACCAGATTCAGAAAGCACCTGGAAATTAAAAGGAGAAAACAACTACAAAAGGAGTGACACCCAAATTCAGACTGTACATTGACCAAATTCCTGACTAACAGCTAAATTACACATGCTTGGGGAGGACTCCAAGGTGGGGGGCATCATAAAAAAACATAAAGTGGACACTATGGTATCTACACTTGAAATATAGAGACACGTTAAGCAAAATCTGTATGCTTGGCATTTTGCATAACTGAACACATTCTTCTTTTTTAAAGATTTATTTATTTATTTATACAAGCACTGGGTACAGTCAGAAGCATGGGAGGGTGAGAGAATTCACCAGAGCCAGAGCAGGGAGCAGAACAGGCAAACTGATGAAATACACTGCTGAGGGGAGCAGCGGGCAGCAGGAGAGTTTCTGCGTACCATGTGGGACCCTCACCCGGTGGCCGGAGATCAAACCAGCGCTGCAGAGGCCGTGGGCAGCTTCGCAACCCAGTGCTCAACCGCTGCACCACAGGGGAGGGCCATGAACACATTCTTGAGTAGCATAAAGCTCTGAAGCCTAGTGGGCTTGAAGTATCAGAATATAAAACCCAAAACTGGTAAAAAAAAAAAAAATGAAAATTTCTATAAGCAAGGATACCACTGAGAGTGTGAGCGCTATTTACCCCTAAATCTTTGACTAACTGCCAAATTTTACAGGCACAAGAAAGACAAACAGGGAGGCAAAACTAAAAAAAAAAAATACAAAAAACAGCAATGGGAAGGTATAGAATCAGGGCAGAGATAGTATTCGCATACCATAAGGAGAAAATGTTTGCAAGTTGAAGCCAAGAAAATTAACTGTATAGAAGAGAAAATGATAACAATCTTCAGAAGAACATGAGATAGAGTTGCTACAACATATTATCTATGATATTCAGTTTTTACCAAAAATCATTAGATAAGCAAAGGGATAAGAAAGCATGACTCACACTCAGGAAAAAAGGGCAGTTAGTTGAAAATGACCCTAAGAGAGTACAGATGTTGAATTTATCAGACAAAGATTCCAAAGCAAATAATATAAACATGTTCAAAGACTTCTTTAAAAATATGTTCAAAACAAAGGAACTGACAAAATTAAACCAAAACAAACCCAAGAAATACGACTGCAGAATTGAGGCTACTAAAGAGGAAGGGAGGGTGCAGGGGTAACAGAGGGGGTGAAGGACGATGAGTTTTTTGGTGGTGGGGGTGGTGTGGTGACACCTCTGAGGAGGTGTGAACCTGTTCCCTTAAGCACATACAGTTTTGTAAACCAGTGTTATCTCAATATAAAAATCATGTTAAAAATATGTTCAAAATTGAAGAAAAATATGTATCAGTGAATAGGGATCTCAACAAAGATATGGCAATTTAAAGAAGGAAACAACAGCTGAAGTTAAAAATTACTAAATGAACTTAATATCAAATTATAGATATCAGAAGAATTCATAAACTTGAAATTAACTCAACCACTAAAGAAGAAAAGACTGAATAATAAGAGTCTGAGAGACCTGTGGCCAACATGAAGCAGTTAAACAAAAGTATAACTGTAATGCAGAAAAAGAAAGAAAAGGGAGGAGGGAAATTTAAAGAAATAATGGTCAAATTTCAAGCAAAACATAACTTCCAGAACCAACAAATTCAACAAACTCCAAGCAGAAGGAAAACAAGGAAAATCACTCTTAGACATATTATGGATAATCAGCTGAGTCCAACACAGTTAGAAAATTGTGTAAGCCGCAAGAAAAAAATAGATATTACTGACTTGGCTCTGGTTGCTATATCAAAATACCATAGACTAGGTATCTTAAACAGCAGATATTTATTTCTCACAGTTTTATAGTTAAGAAGTTCAAGATCGGGACTTCCCTGGTGGCACAGGCGGTTGAGCACCACGCTGTGAAGCTGTCCGCAGCCTCTGCAGCACCAGTTCGATCCGGGCCAGCCAGTGAGTATTCCACATGGTGCGGCAGGCCTCTCCTGTCGCGCCCGCTGCTCCCCTCAGCAGTGTATTTCATCAGTCCACCTGTTCTGTTCCCCGCTCTGTCTCTGGTGAATCCTTTCACCCTCTTGAGCATCTGGCCTGTACCCCAGTTCTTGTGTATATGAATAAATGTTAAAAAAAAAAAGTTCAAGATCAAGGTGTCATTCCATTTATTTCTGATGAGGGCCTTCTTCTTGGTTTACAGTTGGCTGCCTTCTTACAGTATCCTCACATGGTGAGGAGACAGAAAGTCTCTTTCTGTTCTTTTTTTTTTTTAATTTTTTTTAAATTTTATTTTTATATTCCCCATACAATTACAACCCCCTTATTTTTACCCCAAGCCCTCCTTTCCCCGCTCCCCACCCCCCCATAGAGTGTCTCTTGTTTATAGTTATTTGTTGATTTTGATATTTTCTCTTATAGTTATTCTTTTTCCTGGTCCCTTATTTAAGTTTCCTAGATTCCTGCTATGAGTGATACCATCCAGTAATTTTCTTTTTCTTTCTGGCTTATTTTGCTAAGCATGATCCCTTCCAGCGCCATCCATGTTGCTGCAAATTGCATGTGTTTATCTTTTTTGAATGCTGAGTAATATTCCATGGTGTACATGTACCACATCTTCTTGATCTAGTCATCAATTTTTGGGCATTTGGGTTGTTTCCAAAGCTTAGCTATTGTAAACAGTGCTGCTATAAACATAGGGGTGCAGGTGCTCTTTGGAATTGATGTTTCTGTGTCCTTTGCGTAAATATCTAGGAGTGGAATTGCTGGATCCTATGGAAGCTCTATGTTTAGTAGGTCAAGAAATCTCCACAGAGCTCTCCATAGTGTTTGGAACTCTTTCTGTTCTTATAAGGGCATGAACCCTCTCATTATTTAGATGATAACATCATCTACACCTAACTAACTCCCAAAGAATTCACCTCCAAATACTGCCACATTGGTGATTATAGCTTCAATATATGAATTGGGGATAGGGGATACTAACATTCAGTCCATAGCAGATATATTTCATACAGGAATACAGAAATTAACAGCTCCTCATGAGAAGTTACAGAAGCTACTAGAACAAAATATTTAAAGTACTGAAGGAAAAACAAAGATAGGGGAAATGAAGACATTCTAGATAAACAAAAACAGAAGTCATTAGTAGTTGACCTACACTACATCACCACATGAAATGTTAAAGAAACATCTTCATCTGAAAGAAATGGCACTAGATGGTAACTCCCAGGAATGGTAAATATGTGGGTAAATAGAAAAATCCATTTGTTCCTTTTACTTTATTTTGCTGACATATCACTGTTTAAAGCAAAAATTACAACACTGTATTGGTAGATGTATAAAGTAAAAGTTTGTGTGTCCATCTCAATAATGGCACTAAGAAGAGAATAATGAAAACATGCTATTGTGAGGTTCCTATATTTCTTCTGGAGTAATTCAGTATTAACTCTAATTAGACTGTGTTAAGTATAAGAAGTATATTGTAAACCTCAGAGCAACAATGTTTAAAAATCATGCTATAGCTAAAATGTTGATAGAATAAAAAATTAAATAATAAAAATATATTTAATGAGCAAAAAAGGTAGGAGAGGAACAAAAAGAGATGAGACAGGAAAAAAAAAAGTTGTAAGCCTAAATATAACCATATCGATAGTTACATTAAACAGAAATTAACTGATGAAACTCTCAAATTAAATGGCAGAAATTGTCAGACTGAATTACAAAAAACTGTATTTTTGTCCTGTAAGTTGACCAAAAGTAAAAGATTGGGAAAGTATAGCATAAAAGTATTAGATATAAGAAAGTTGAAGGAGTTACATTCATATCAGGCAAAATAAACTCCAAGACAAAAAAATATTATTTTTAAAGATTTATTTTATTTATACAAGAACCGGGGTATAGGCCAGAGCGAGGGGGTGAGAGGACTCACCAGAGACAGAGTGGGGAACAGAACACGCAGACTGACTGAAATACACTGCTGAGGGGAGCAGCAGGTGAGACAGGAGAGGTCTGCTCACTATATGGGTTGCTCCAAGGCCGGCGGGGATCGAACCGGCACTGCAGAGGCTGCGGACAGCTTCACAGCGCTGCGCTCAACTGCCTGTGCCACCAGGGAGGCCCCAAGACAAAGAATATTCATAAAGCCAAAGGTGGAAACTTTATAACCACGAAAGATGAAGGATGGGAGATGAATGAAATGGGTGAAGAGGGTCAAAAGGTACAAAATTCCATTTATAAGATTAAATAAGGCCTGGGGACTAATGTACAGCATGGTGACTATAGTCAATAATACTGTAACATATATTTGAAAGTTGTTAGAGAGTAAATCTTAAAAGTGGAAACAAATTTGAAAGTCTGTGTGGTGATAAATAGTAACTAAACTTACATTAGTGAGCATTCCACACATATCAAATCATTCTGTTGTATACCTAATACTAATGCAATGTTATATGTCAATTATATCTCAATTAAAAACATTTTTAGGGCCTCCCGTGGTGGCGCAGCGGTTGAGCGCTGGGCTGTGAAGCTGCACGCAGCCTCTGCAGCGCCAGTTTGATCCCTGGCCGCTGGCAAGAGTCCCACACGGTGCGCAGACCTATCCTGCAGCACCCGCTGCTCCCCTCAGCAGTGTGCTTCATCAGTCTGCCTGTTCTGCTCCCTGCTCTGGCTTTGGTGAATTCTCTCACCCTCATGCGCTTCTGACTATACCCAGTACTTGTATAAATAAATAAATAAATCTTTAAAAAAAATAGCAAGAGTTTAAAAAAAACATTTTAAAAAAAGAATAAATTAAAGAATATATAAAAAGTATAACTATATGTGAGTTTTAAAAACAAGGAATTGATTACACAGTGGTGTGAGGGAACATTTTGTGAATGATTGTGATAGTGGCTAGACTACTATATACATTTGTCAAAACTTACCAAATGAAATTTTATGATTTACCAAATTAATGAAAAGTGAAAATAAATGAATAGAAGCATAATGATATACGTGGGTATGTAAGTTAGCCTTGAATGTACACACTAGGGTGGTTAGTTTTCATTTGAAGTATCCTAATCAGAAATCCACACTCCAGGGGAGATGAGTTAGTGTTTGAAGGACCCTAATCAGGAATCCACACACTATACACGACAATGGCCAGTGCTTTTAAAATCTTACCCAAATATGCACCTAAGGGTTCATTATTTCGAATAAGGGGTTGTTAGAAACAATTTTTATGGAGAAATTAATTCACCTTATCCAAATATGCACCTAAGTGGTCATTATTTAGCATAAGGGTTATTAGAAATAAACAATTTTATGGAGAAATTTAATCACCTTCAGGAAAAATTAAGCAGTTACCTCTGTCCTTATATGAACTAGGTGTAAAAATGTGGTGAATCCATCAGTCTCATACCTGAAGTGCACCTGTGAAGAGCACCCTGAACACATTTGTTCCCCACTTAAGAGATGACTGTCACTATTCCTGCTGGAAAACTGTTGACCATCCACTAGAATATTAGCTGCATCCTCCTGCAAAGTGATTGTTGGAACATCTAAAAGGAGAGATATTGGGGTATTTTGTTGACTTTTTTTGTCTGCTTCCTGGTGAATATCTGTACTTGTTAGAGAATTAGGGCCAAGACTTACTATCATTGTTATATAACATCCAGCAGTGAGGTTATCAAGGAGGGAGGCAGGCATATTCCCCTCGATCATCTCCAATTGTGAGAAGCCAATGGTATGGGGAATAGCCAGAAAAGTTTAAATCAGTCACAGCAGTACCCCATTTTGTCCAGAGAATGACCTCATGTTCCTTCTTTGCTGCTAACCCTCAGGTAGCTGAAAATATGTAAGTTTCTTATATCAAGAAAATTCCTAGATCTAAGATTCCCATGCAATGACACTGACTTCTCTAGTAAAAGTCTCTTTTCTTCCAGGTCACAAAGGCAACTTCACAAAGGCAGTTAAAGGGAACAATTAATATTGTGATTTTAGATGCTTATCAATGATTACAATATCAAACACTGTATGAAATCCTTAAGAATATGTATACCCAAAGGACACTGATTATTCTTGATCCTGGTTGCGTGTTTTAGAAACATGTTTTATTAGAATATAGCCACACACATTCATTTATTATCTATGGTTGCGTTTGTACATTAATATCTATTATCATTTCATTTTATGAGATACAGCTTGTCGTTGTTCACTTGAGTTGCCATAAAAATTATACCTATAGATAGGATGGTTTACAACAAACATATTTCTCACAGTTTTATAACTCCCCTCTTTTCTTTCTAAGCCCTCACCAAAATTGCCCTTAATGGTTCATTCACAGCTATGTGTGTTTTTTATCTAGCCTGCCCCTATATGCTTCTGGTTTCTACTCATAACCTAGTTTCAAAGTCATGAGATAGGGGCCTCCCCGGTGGCACAGCGGTTGAGCACTGGGTTACGAAGCTGCCCGTGGTCTCTGCGGCGCCGGTTCGATCCCCGGCTGCTCCCCGGCCACCTGAGGAGGGTCCCACATGGCGCGCAGACCTCTCCTGCCGCCTGCTGCTCCCCTCAGCAGTGTACTTCGGTCCTTCTGCCTGCTCTGCTCCCCGCTCTGGCTCTGGTGAATTCTCTCACCCTCCCGCGCTTCTGACTGTACACAGTGCATGTGTAAACAGAACAAACAAACAAAACAAATAAATAAATAAACATGCCTCTATAAAAAAAATATATATATAAAAAAAAAAAAAACAAAGTCATGAGATAGTGTCTCGGTAAAAGAGAATACAAGCTGGTAGGATAAGAGTTACCCCATGTCCTATTTGAACAAGAGAATTGAATCCCGGGCTTTGCTAAGCTGACTTGATCAACTACCTGCTTGAACAGGTAGACTCAATCATGGACTGGCAAGCCCTATCCCAATATCCTGTCCAAACACTTTGGCCCACCAAAGGTACCATGCCGTGACTATCCGGGTGCAGGCCAACCCAGAACAAGCTATATAAAGCTGCTCTCCTCTGTACCACCTTGTGGGCCTAACCTCTAAAACCCCATCCCAGCTCCCCTGGAAAAGTCAAGCTAAATTCTCCCTTCCAGCACTGGTTTGCTCATGCAAGAGCCTCTAATAAAGCCTTGCTTGGTTCACCCAAAACTCTGGTGAATTCTTTCTCCTAGAGAGTCTCCAGACCTACACATTTTAGTGATTCTATAATAATCTGGTATTTTCTACAGTGACAACCAATTTCTCACTACCAATTTAAGTTTTAGAGAAGGATATTGGATGAATTTCCCTTTACAGATTTTAGCCTGAGGTTAGGTCCAGCTTAGATCATGTGGAATGGCTAAAACTCAGTTAGAAACCAGTAAGTTCGCAGACAACCTGAGAACCTGAGGACAAACTACAGGACAACCACTGCACCTGGATAGACTGTCCAAACCTCTAGATAAGTCCAGAACCACACATATACAGATTTAATAGGCTGAAAACATGGCCCCAAAGATATATGCATGTAAAATCCCTGGAATTTGCAAATATTACCTTACCTGGAAAAAGAGACTTTGCAAATATGATGAAGTTAAAGATC
Organism: Talpa occidentalis; assembly: GCF_014898055.3. NCBI lineage: Eukaryota > Metazoa > Chordata > Mammalia > Eulipotyphla > Talpidae > Talpa > Talpa occidentalis. Next base: position 9,610,244 of record NW_023601543.1, read on the forward strand.
TCAAGATGAGGAGATAATCCTGAATTAGTCAGAGGGGCACTAGATCCAATGATCTATGTCTTAAAAAGATTGAGACAGCGAGAGACTGACTGGCAGATGAGGAGATAATGTGAGCGTGGGGGCCGAGATTAAAGTGATAGAGCCATAAGGGAAGGCATGTTGGCAACCTCCAGAAGCTGCAAAAGGCAAAGGAGATTTTCCCTCTTGAGATTCCAAAGGAAGCACAGCCCTGCTGGATACTGGACTTCTGACTTACATAATTGTAAAAGAATAAATTTGTGTTGTTTTAAGCCACCAGGTGTGTGATGATTTGTTACAGAAAACTGATACAACAGGGCGTACTCCAACCAGCTAGATAAGGCTAAGAGAAGCAAACTGAAATTTCAGTTGCATACTACCACAAGGAAGACTGAATTTATAGTTTCAACTCAGCCAACTTAACTGATAAGACAAAAAATATAACTTCAGATACAGAGCCATAGTCTCCAATAGAGCATTCAAAATATCAAGGGTATAGAGTATTATTCTACATATGAAAAAACAGGAAAGCATGTTTGCAAAAAGAAACAATCAATGGAGATCAACCCCAAGTTAACCCAGATGTTGAAATCAGTCACACAAAAAAAATATCTTGTGCTACTATTATAACTATGCTCAAGGATGTATGGATGAGCAGATAGGAAACTCAGAAAATGTAAATTCTGAAAGAGAAACAAAAGTTTTAAACTACAGTGTCTATATATTTTTCATTTAAAAAAATTTTAGATTTTAAAATTCATGAGTTGAATAGTAGATTGAAAATGACTGTGGAAAGAGTCAGTGAAATTGAAAGTAGATCAAGACAAATTATCCAACATAAATATCAGAGAAATACGACTGGAGGGCCTCCCTGGTGGTGCAAGGGGTTAAACACAACCTATGAAGCTGTCCACAACCTCTGCTGCACGAGTTTGATCCCAGGCCAGGGAGCTGCCCACATGGCACAGCAGACCTCTCCTGTCTCGCCTGCTGCTCCCCTCAGTGGTGTACTTCGGTCAATCTGCCTGTTCTGTTCACCGCTCTGTCTCTGATGAATCCTCTCACCCTCCGTACCTCTGGCCTGTACCCCAGTTCTTATATGCATGAATAAATAAATCTTAAAAAAAGGAAGAAGACTGGAAACAGGAACAAAATAGACAAAATGTTTGAAACATTCAACTTACGAAAACTAATACAAAATGAAACAATATGAACAGCCTGGTATTTTCAAAGAAACTAACTTTAATATCGAAACTCTTTCTACAAATAAAACCCTAGAAGGACCAGGACTCCCTGGTGGCACAAGGGGTTAAGACACAACCTATGAAGCTATCCACAGCCTCTGCAGCACGAGTTTGATCCCCGGCCAGGGAGCTACCTAGTAGAAAACAGGAGGAGACACTTGTTTTATAATGTCAGCATAATCCTCAAACTAAAACTTGACAAAAAATTACGAAAAATGGGGCCTCCCTGGTGGCGGAAGGGGTTAAGCACCACACTATGAAGCAATCCACAGACTCTTCAGCACGAGTTCGATCCCCGGTCGGCCAACGAGCAACCCGCATGGTGCCGCAGATCTCTCCTGACTCGCCGGCTGCTACCCTCAGCAGTGTTCTTCGGTCAGTCTGCCTGTTCTGCTCCCCACTCTGTCTCTGGTGAATCCTCTCACCCCCACACCTCTGGCCTGTACCCCAGCTCTTGTATGCATAAATAAATAAATCTTTTGGAAAAAAATGGAAACTACAGACTAATAAAATTTTATAATGACTCTGGAAGATCATTATGAATTATTTGACTCCTCAGAATTCCGTGATAGAATGTAGTTTCATAAGGAAAGTTAGACCACAGGTCCCAGGCTGTTTCCTTTCTTTCCCATCCCCTAGCCCTATCCACACAACAAGGACCTCATGCACATGCATGCACCTCTGTCTGCATGTCCACATCCTATTCAAAACAGTTATCCCTTGGCCGTACTTCAAGCCTCAGATTATAAACTACAGTATGATGAGCCCTCAGGAAGAAAGACCTGGGGAAGAAGTTCATGCAAACTTTCAGAAAGAACCTGAGGTTATTAGAGCAGGAATTTCAGGATCCTAATACCTGAGCCACTATCTAGAAAAGCTGGTGGATGGGGAGCTCAGATGAGCACATCCCCCAAGTACAGTAAACTTCTCACCCCATAGGAATGTGAGCAGCTGGAGAAGAGGCCGAAGAGAGCTCTCTAACACACAGCGTCCAAAGCAGGGGCACCTTAATCCCAGGTATGAGAAAGTCTGAGAAATGTGCCCAATCTATATGAAGAAAACTGTAACTTTTAAATAAAGATCACAAACAAAAAATCTCAAAGGAGAAATATACCATGATCCAGGCTGGAAAAACTTAATATTCTAAAGATTCCACTTCTCCCTAAATTAGCCAATAAATTCAGCGCAATAACCAACATCATTCCAATGGATGCTTTATAGAACTTGGCAAACTGATTTTATATTCATCTTGGAAAATAAAAACACATCCAGTTTTTTAAAGATGGGAAAAAAGAAGAATGAAAGCTTGTTTATCAGATATAAAATATGCTACAAGGCTAAAATAAACAATAGCAATTAAAATGGACAAATAGATTACTGAGCTAGAGGCCATCTGAAGATGAAAAAAGTAGCATTTTAAATTATAGAGGAAACAATGGACTAAGCACTAAGTGGTGCTGGGATAATTTACTGTGTGTTAGGAAAAAAATAAAGTTCATGTTCTAATTGATAACATACCAAAAATAAATTCCAGATGGATTAATGAACTAAATGTAAGTAATATAACTGACTTCTATCATAAATTTTAAGAAGAAAATGTAGGAAGATATTTTTAACATAGGGTGAGGAAGATCATTTAGCAAGAGTCAAATGAACTATCCATAAAAAAAGAATGTTTAAAGTAAGCAATCAATAAATTTTATTATATAATTATATTACTTATTAACAGATGCTGTGAACTAAGAAGGAAAGCGACAGATTGCGAGAAATATTTATAACACATCATAAAGGATTCATATCTAGGCTGTACAGAAAATATCTCTAAGCAAAGAATCTTATGAAGAGGGGTTGGAAATGATATGATTACACCATTCAGAGAAGAAAAAATTTAAATGACAATTACAAATAGGAAAAGGTATACAATCTAGCTACAAAGTAAGAAATAATATTTTATTAGATTGATCAAAATTTCTACTTTTGCTTGAAGCTGGTAGAATCCTATGACCTCTTAGAAATTTTTCAATTGCTATTAAAATATAAAATATTCATTCTTTCCGATCCAGCACATTAAAGCACACAAAGCGACAAGGACAGAGATGTTTATGGCTGCATGATTTTCAGTTGCAAAAAGTAGAAAACAATCTAAATGTTCGCCAGGTGTTAAATAACCATACAGCTGTATTATGCAGTAGTTAAAAGAAATGAAGGAGGTCTGTATGCACTGACCTGGGAGGGACTCCAAGGCATACTGTACAGTGAGAAAAAGATACTAAACAACTTTCAGGGTATGATCCCAACCATGTAACCAGATGAATTTGTAAGTATTCATGTATGTAAATCCACAGAGATTGAATTGTAAAGATTCACATCAAACTGATGGCAAGGCTTACTTCAGGAAGGAGGGCAGTGGAATGTGAAGGGAAGACTTGAACCTTTTCCTTTCTGTACATGTGAATGACTCGAAGCATTCCCAATGGGAATGTACTCCTATACTACTTGTGTAATTTTTTAAATGTAATAAAAAATTTAAATACTAAAATAAAACTAGGTAAAGGGAAATCAAAGGGCAGGGGACTGCTGTTTCTCATTGTAAGCTTTTGAATAATATTTGATATTTAAAACTATGTACATGCTTGAATTTGATGGAAAAATGAGAAGTTAAGGTTTAAAAATAAATTTAAAATACACTTTTACTCCAGGCCTCACAGCAATAAGTGACAGAGTTGGCCTTCAACCCAAGATTGTGTTAATAGCTTCTAAAGAAAGAAAAAAGGAAAAGGTTTAATCTAGTAATGCATTATAATTATGCACTACTTCAGCTTCTACCTATATTAAGAGAAAGATGATTATGGTCCCATAATAATTTAGTCTGTAAGTAGCAATCTATCTTTAAAGTTTTAAATAAAGTCCGATCTACAAAATCACTTAGAATGTTTTCTTCCTTAGTCCGCGAAATTTGACCCTATAACTGGTATAGTTAGGGTTAGCTTGGTGTTATCCTGCCTTGGTTAATTTTCAAAATGATTCTTTTGCATGATGTGCTGTCTACTTTAAACACACTATTTGCTCATTTTTATCTTACATTGAGTTCATCAGATTTAGATCAGATAGAGGATAAGCTGTCTTGGTTTTGAGTTTGTGTATTTTTTTATGTGAGAGGACATTCTTGTTTCTATGTAGCTTTATTTACAGATCAGCATGTGCTCTTGGAAGTCCCTGAATATGAGACCACATGGTTTTGATTTTCCATTTTTATAAAAATACTTTTTTGTTTTTTAGTTTCTCTACTATGGACAAATGGTTAATGACAAATTAGTGTCTTGTTTTTACAACACATGAAATAAGTTTATTGCTATAATTTAACAAATTAAAATATACCAATGAGAACTTTATAAAGAAATCTTACCTTCAAAGATAATGTCTTTGTTGTCATTTTAAATCCCTTACACTGGAACACATACAGCAAAGGAAGTTAGAATTTAATGTTCAAGGAAACTGCACTCATCGGCCAGGAAGCTATGGCCTGATAGTCACTGGAGCTGACTGCTTAAGAATTTGGGGCTTAAAACAAAAACAATGTCTAACATTAAGTGGACACAGATGGTGTGACAACCTGTTATGTGGATTTTCTCATGGATTATTACAGCAAAGCTCTCAAGTGGGTACTGATATTATGCTCATTTATTGAAGACAAAACTAAGGGTCGAAAAGGTTAAGAGATCTTCCCCCAATCACACATTGAGGATATAGTCTTGGAGCCAGGATTTGATCCCAGAGCCTAAGCTTACAACCGCAGTTCCCAGTTTAGACTCAGATACCAGACTCCAGATGGCAAACCATGGGGACAGGTGGGCACTGCCAGCCCTCGTGGTAACCATTATATCACTGCCATCACTTCCGAGGAAGTGAAATGACAAGAAATTAATACTCGATGCCTTCACACAGACATAGACACACACAGACCACACACACACACACACACACACACACACACACACACACACACACACACTTAGAGGCTCAGGAGATTCTGTGGAAACTGTTGTAGACAGATGTTTGAAAAATATATTCTGAATTTTACCTTTCGATATCAATATTTGGAATTGCTTTAAGTAGAATCTGCTGACAGTAAGACATCAGCCTGCATTGAAGGATAAGAGACAGTTGCATTTCATTAGCATCAAGAAAGTATTGTCTTTACAAGAGTCCAAAGAAGTCTGAGATTCCAATATCTGAAAGATTTGCCTCCTCCTGGAAAAAGGAATTTTCCTGCATCTTATGAGATTATTTGATTAAGTTCTTCTCCTTTCCTTTGACTCTGGTGAGCCTAAAATAAAACCACCACCTCAACTCTAGCAAGAAATATCACATATGCGATATGCACAAAAGAGCTGGGGTGCAGGCCAGAGGTGTGGGAGGTTAGAGGATTCACCAGAGACAGAGTGGGGAACAGAACATGCAGATCCACTGAAATACACTGCTGAGGGGAGCAGCGGGCGAGTCAGGAGAGGTCTGCTGCGCCATGTGGGTCACCTCCCTGGCTGGGGATCGAACTCATGGTGCAGTGGCTACTGTGCAGATAGCTTCATAGTGCTGACACTTAACCCCCTGTGCCACCAGGGAGGCCCAGAAAGGCCTATTTACCAAAAAAAAAGTTTATAAGAGAAGAAGTGTTTCAGCATTAGAGAATGGGAGTATTTCCCATCACAAGCAATCTTTGTCATCTCCCTGCCTGCAGGGAGAGTCATGGATTCAGTCTCTGCACCAAGGCTTCATTTGGAATGTGAAATGTTTAGCAGAAAAGGTTTTATGAGAAAGGTGAAGTGCTCTATACTCTATAGTAGGAGTAGAAAAGGAGAGCAGAAAGGAGAGCAGAAAGGAAACTATTTGGCTTTTGTCACTTACCTAAAACTCTTTTCAAAGTCAAACGTTGAATGAAGGCTTTGGGAAAACTCAGGACTGCTGGTAGGTACACAGGGCCCAAGTCACCACACGCGGCTGTACGGGTTGTTCAGGGCACAAGGGTACTTAGCAAAGAGAGAAAGTGGAGGTTGAAATCCATAGTCCTTTCTGCATTCACCAAGCCAAGCACCTTGGCAGTGGGTTATGTCTGTGGGGAGGGAGCCCTTTCACGATTCAAACAAAAGCCCCCTATGCCATTAGAAGATGGGGATGCTATCACTGAAAATCAACTATAAAATCATATTGTAAACCACAAAACATAAATGCTTGAAATTGCCCAATCAAGGAATTTGATGCAGGTAAAACAAGCAGATCCTACAGAAGGTTTAACTTGAAAACTCTCTGGATGCAAAAATAATTACAAAATTATTTCTGACTACTAGAAAGTCAAAAGACAAGCAAGTGTATTATGGGAAGATTTTGAGGGAAGGAAGCACATAATTCAGCAAATCTTGCTTCTGCCCTGCAGGCAATAATTAAACTGACAGAAAGGGGACCACACTGTGTGGCTTAGGAAGTTATCCATTTGGATGCATTGTTTTTGAGAGAGAGAAATGATACAAAAACAAAACAGTCCTCCAGGCTTTTTCTAAAAAGCAACTTTGGGGCATGTCATCAGGTCGTAACATCCTCAAGCTAACTTCGCACATCTGCTACACAAAGAAAATTCAGATTTACAACAATGAGTATAAGAAACTGACATGTCTTGTAAATCACCAAAGAGAAAACTCTTACATTTTTGTTATTCCCATTGTTTCCCAAGTCCAGGACATCTGATAATCCAGGTGTGAGATATATGCCAACGCAGCATTAACAAAATAACAAGGAATCACGGCTATTCTGCAGAATATGTAAGACCAATCCACAAGAGTCAAAATGTCTATTATAATCTCAGGTTTAGAAGGTTTTTCAAATGAAATTATTCTAATTATTGATTTTTTTTACTAAAAAAAATTACAGGTATTCTGCAGCAAGCAGGTTAGTATATAAGAAAATCCTTGTTAAATGAAAGGTGTAGTAAAATATTGAAAAAACCTTTCTGACTTAATTTGAATGAAATGTCTGATTACTTTGAAGCCATTGCACAATAGATCCATATTCTCCCCATGTTTATATCCCTCTAAACAAGCAGAAAATTCAGATCACACAGTCAGCTAGTGCTTTATTTGCATTCTTGATTGGCATGATGAGAGCCGCATCACCATTTATGAATATCATGTGTTACATGAAACCAAAGATGAGTCCACCCAAACCTGCAGGATGTGGTAGGCAATCAAGCAGCTTAAGGGAGATGAATTCCAAGTCCATTGAGAACAGAATCATTATGAGCTTAACAGGCATCATTCTCAGTTTTATCAATTTTAGTGGTGTTAGTGTGATAGTCATTGTTGCACTACGAGGTGTTGTGATAGCTTGAGATTGAACGAGATGAAATATTTTAGAGTGACATCTCAATAGTCACAAGGATTTGTTATGGTGCTCTCTGTTCAATAATCCACCCCCTGTACATGGACAAAGAGGTGTATCTTTGAGCTGAACAATGAACAGAAAGGAAAATCAACATAATAAATGCAAAGAGGGTCACGGAAATAAAAAGAATGTCAGAGTTGAAGAGAACTTTGAATTTCAGTTAGTGCATTGTTTCTGCAAGTATTTTACCCAGATACTCATATGGTCAAAAAAAGCTGTTATGAAGCCCCAGCAACCCAGGAGAATAGTCCACAGAGGCCAGAAGCTAACTTGACACATTTTTTTTAAGTCCTGTTTTATCTAAAATTTACTTTGCCTCTAAGTCTCAATTTCCTCATCTGGAAAATGGTGATTATAATAGTGTTTACCTCATGAGCTGGATTTTAAGACTAAATGAGACATACATGAAGCACTGAACATGGCGCCTGACACATAATAGGTTCTCAATTAAGAGTCAACATTCTTATTTATAATAAAGAAAAAATGGTGTTTGCCACTTGTTAGGAATACGCAGAATGTGGGTGGGTGAGGAGTTTAACTGAATATACTGGCAAGAGAGGACAGCGTGGATCCAGGAACTGGGAATTTATTCATACAAGGCAATACAAGGTGACAGCAAGTAGTCACTCTGATTTCGGCTACCAAGCTCCAACACGGAGAAAATTCACATTTGCAACATCATTGTGTATGGCCCTAGCAACGCGCTGAGAGTCACTTGGAACCACAGGATAAACATGGAGTACACTCTAGATCAGCAATTTTATAGATATTGAGGGAAATGAAGTTGCTATTAAAAATAAACACATTTATTATGAAGTAAAAATTTTTATATAAATTGTTAAGGTAAAATATAATCCTTCAAAAAAATGTCTCACTCCCTCCTCTGGGGGTTGAGTGTAGACTGCTTGGCTGTTAGGGATACTTGAAAAGGAAGAAATGTACTGACTACCATTTAAACCCAGTATTTGCCATTCTTCTTTCGTTTAGGTTTAGTCTGAGAAAGCTCCTTGATTATAAACTCCCCGAAGCATGAGTCTTTCTTATTTCATGTTTTATTTTCAACTTGTAGTTTAGCGTTTAGAACACAGTAGAATGGCTGAATAATGAATGGCTGGATGGCTGGCAAAGAGTGCAGTGAGGCATTTTGCTGTTTTTTTCTTGCATCTAGAGTCTCAGAGACAGCACTACATTGATTCACATAACAGTCAACTAAATGGGAAAGCTGGTAGTCATGGTCAATTTGGGCATCATCGGGACCTAGGGGATGTAGGGGTGAGTAGCCAAGGGCAGATGCCACCACATCCCACACCTCCAGGGTTCTCTGCAGGACAGAAAAGGCAAGTTCTTATGGTATCCAGTTACTATCAAGATTGTTGTTAATATTCAAAGCATCATGTGCAGAGAAGAGTGGACTCTGTTTCTCCCTGGATGACAGGCAATGCTTTCCCAGGCGTGCAGTGAGCCTGGCCCATCAGGATTTGTCTAGCCCCAAAGGAAATTAGTTTAGGTTGCCAAACAAGAGGCAAGAAAGAAGTAGGGGTGTGTGTGTGTGTGTGTGTGTGTGTGTGTGTGTGTGTGTGTAAATATAAGCATGTGAATGTCCATGTAAACATAGTACTAACATCATTCATACCGTTTAGTGTGTATCTTTCTTCTATTTTGGTAGCCATGTCACCTGAGGCAAGCTACCTAACTCTGAGGCTGTTTCCTGAGGGAGTGATGGCAACTGGGATGATAATAATACCTGCCCTGCAAATTGTATTGAATTCCCAGTATTGTTTTGAGAATGAAAATCAAAATTAGATACTATCTGTAAAGTGGTATATAAACTATAAAAAGCTGTGCAAGTGCTAGAGGAAGCATTCGTCATATACACATACTATGTAGCAACAGGATTAACAGCAATGTAATACACTGTAGACCATTTCATTTAATTTGTGATCACTGTTTTAGTTGATAGAGACAGAAAAAATTATGTCTTGAAACTAAAGAAGATTGCAGTCCAGGAGGAAAATGTCATTCTTGTCTATTTATTCCTATAGTTTGGGCTATAGTCTCAAGCATCAAAGATTCCATGAGAGAGGGAAGGCTGATTTCCTCTTTGTACTTGTCTGTGTACCACCCCCACTGGGGGCCAGAAGACAGTGACAAGACTGCCACTCTATAGGAGGCAAGAGCCCAAGCCATGGTTCTCACTACAGACTGACAACCAGCAGCTTGTTAATTACATATTTCCATTAATGGGATGAATCCCATTGTCTTTCTGGATGACAATCTCCCTTTCAATGCATAGATGTCTTATTTTGCGCTGCATTCCTTAGCAACCCAGTGACTGTGTTCTGACACACTTCCTCACTAGTCCTAAAGCTTTAAAAAATTGTTCTTGTAGCACTTGAGTTTTTCCCTAAGTTTTTAAAATAAGTGTTTTTATTTTTTTTTATAATTTTTATTTTTATATTCCCCATACAATTGCAACCCCCCCTTTCTGATCCCAATCCCTCCCCTCCCGCCACCCACCCCCCCAAAAGTGTCTCTGTTTCATAGTTTTTTTTGATTCTGATTTTCACTTTCTTATAGTTATTCATTTTCCTGGTCCCTTATTTAAGTTTTCTAGATTCCTGCTATGAGTGAGACCATCCGGTATTTTTCTTTTTCTTTTTGGCTTATTTCGCTGAGCATGATCCCTTCCAGCGCCATCCATGTTGCTGCAAATTGCATGTGCTTATCTTTTTTGAATGCTGAGTAATATTCCATGGTATATATGTACCACATCTTCTTGATCCAGTCATCTATTTTTGGGCATTTGGGTTGTTTCCAAAGCTTAGCTATTGTAAACAGTGCTGCTATAAACATAGGGGTGCAGGTGTTCTTTGAATTGATGTTTCTGTGTCCTTTGGGTAGATACCTAGGAGTGGAATTGCTGGATCATATGGAAGCTCTATGTTTAGTAGGTCCAGAAATTTCCACACAGCTCTCCATAGTGGTTGGACCAGTTTGCACTCCCACCAACAGTGCAGGAGAGTTCCTTTTTCTCCACACCCTCGCCAACATTTGTTGTTGCTAGTTTTTTTAATATGTGCCATTCTCACTGGTGTAAGATGGTATCTCATGGTAGTTTTGATTTGCATTTCCCTGATTACAAGTGATGTTGAACATTTTTTCATATGCCTGTTGGCCATTTGCTAAAATAAGTGTTTTTAAAAGAATTACATTAACCAGAAATATACAGATGCAGCATACATTTTCTATCACAGCATACTTTTGAAAGTCTTATCACATAAGAACAGATTGTCTTCTGTCTTACGAGCAAAAATCAGAGGACAAGCTAAAGAATATACCCAGAGTTGACTTGCATGGGCTTTCTCTGTCAAGAAGTCTGCATTTGGTCAGAAGGAATTCTCCAGAAGGACCTCATTACACACCCCGCAGAGCTCCTTTCTACATACAACAACATGTAGGATGGCAGTCACAAATGCCACAAACAAGGAAAAAATCAAGAAGGATAGAGATTTGATAAAATGGAAGTTCACTTTCTTCCAAGTCAATAACCACAAAATTATGGCTGAAAATCTAAAACATTTAGTGGCATATACAAACATTTCCCCCATGATTCCTTTGCAGAAAGATAAGTTTTATGCTCCAGGACTGGAAGTAACAGTATGTCCCAGGTATGAGATTGAATTGCAAATAACAGATACATACCTGAAAGGGAAATGCTCTCCTTTGGGAGAGCTAGAAAAGAGGTAGAGATGGAGCCAATGCTAAGGAAAACCAGTGGTCACCCTGTGCGGAGAAAGGCATCATGCCAAACAGGAACAAATACTTAAAGTTGGAATCAAGCTTATAAATGACATTTGAGGATGCATAGGAAGTTAGTGAATCAGATGGAATAGAGCAGCAGTACTGCCCTGAAATATTCTAAGACCCTGATTTAAAACACAGAAGTTTGACAAGCACATGCAAAAATGAAACCGGACCACCATCAACACCATATACAAAAATTAATTAAAAATGGGCTTTGATGTAAAACTTCAAACCATAAAATACACAGAAGAACAACATAGGTACTATCTCCTCCATGTCCACCTTAGAGATGTGTTTAAGGCACTGACTCCACTGGCAAGGGACACAAAAACAATAATAAACAAAGGGGACTACAAACTAAAGGTTTCTGCACAATAATACTACCTACTATCATCAAAACACAAAAGCATCTGACTGAACAGGGGAAGATATTTGCATCTAAACTATTCAAAAATAAAAACTCATACAATAACCTTTAAAATTAAAAATTGGTCAAAGGATCTCAACAGATACTCCTCAAAGGAAGACATACAGATGGGCAATGATCACGTGCAAAGAAGTCCATTGTCTCTCATTTTTAGGGAAATACAAATGAAGTTCACGATGTGATGTCAGCTCACACCCATGAGAATGGAGAGGATGTGCAGGGAAAGGGAACCCTCCACGCTGTTGGTGGGAATGTAATTGGTGCAGACATTATGGAAAGCAGTGTGGAGAGGCCTCAAAAGATTAAAAATAGAAATTCTATAGGATCCAGTTATCCCACTTCTGGGTATTTACCCTAAGAATACTAAAACACTGATTCAAAGAAATATATGCACTCCAATGTTCATTGCAGCATTGTTTACAATAGCCAAAAACTAGAAACAACCTAAGAATCTACCAATAAGTGGATAAAGACTATGTGGTGTATATACACAACAGAATACTACTCCGCTGTAAAAAAGGTGAAACCCTGACATTTGCAATAAATGATGAACCTAAAGGATATTATGCTTAGCAAAATATCAGATGAAGAAAGACAAACACTATATAATTTCACTCATATGTGGCACATAAACAAAACAAAGAATGAGCAAAGGGGAGGGAAGGGGAAGGATGTGTGTGCAAACTCGGTCAAAGGAGTCAATTCTACAATGAAGGACAGAACTGAACTTTAGTGATGGCCTTAATGTAATATACACAGATGTTGATTTATAAAGATGGTCACGTGAAACTTCCAGAAGGTTATAATGCAATGTTACATCAATAGAATGTTTTAATAAATAAACCAAAGAAGTCCCATTAATTTTACTCTATATCCACGAAGTTACTCTAAGGTGAATGCCACCGCCCACAGATGTCTGAAGGATGCAATGGGCCACGTGGTTCTGCCCATCTACACATACAGGATGCTCCTGCACCCGGGTATGTACGGGCTCCTGAGCAGAACGAGAGGAAATGCCAAGTGATTCTGTTGCTGAAAACTTAGGGGATTGAATCCATACCCACATATTCTCTCACAGTTTTCATGGGTCAGGGGACCAGACATGGCTTAGCTCAGGCTCTCACCATATTAACATCCAGGTGTTGCTTAGGGATGTGGTCTCCTTTGTGGCCTGGGGTCCTCTTACATGCTCAGGGGCTACTGCACAATTCAGTTCTGAGGCCCTCGGCACTTAGAGGCTGCCTGCTGTCCCCTGCCATGTGTCCCCTGCACACATGACAGTTTGTTCCCTCATACCCAGCAGGAAAGAAACTCTTTGGCTTCAAACCTGTCCCTCCATAGAAGGTCAGAATCTTCTTTAAAGGGTTTGCCTGGTTAGGTCAGACCCACCCACAACATTCTCCCGTTTGATTAATTCAAAGTAAAATAATTTGGGACCCTAACTACATCTGAAAATCCCTTTACCTTCACCCAAGAACATAATCATGGGAGTGAACACAGCACACTCCCCAGTCCCGACCACACGCAAGCAAAAAAGATTGCCCGGGGACACAGAGCAGGGAATCGGGAAATCTTTACACATATGAATGATCCATAAAGACATTTCTTTACAAGGCCCACAGTGAGAACTGAAATCTCTTGAGAATTTCTTGATGAATTTTTATCTTACTAATGTTTAAAAGACACCCCCAGGACTATGTGGGTCTCACACGGTTCCCTCTATAGAATCTTAAGCTTTCACACCATAGGTTTCCAAGCGCAATTTTACAGACACGCCCAGAACAGACATGCCTGGGCTTCTTTTGGGAAGGACATCATATTTGGCCAGGTGGAATGCTCCAGAAGGACCTGCTTTCACACTCACAGAGTTCTTTCTCTATATAGAAAAATATACATGGTACAGAGTAGTGGGTCTAACTGGGGAATGGCCAGTGTAAGGAGCAAGGGCGACTAAAGTTGGCGCAGTTTAGCAAAGAGGTTCAAGCATCACTATCTAGGGCTCAGAATTTTTTAAGGCAAGAGCCCACGCCAAGGTGTTCTTTTCAACAGGTGGGCAGCCAGCAAGCTAGCCAGTGCTCACCTCCCCTGAGGAGGTTTAAGGCATCCAACAGTCAGTTTGCATGTTGTATACTGATGCCCTTTAGTCCCTGTCTCACTGGATTTCCTCACCTGTTTCCTCTCCTGCCTCCGAACGCGCACACCCCGTGGAGGTTGCTGAGCAGCAACCTGCCCACCTAGAGTCAACAGAGATCTGAATGTAGATGTCAACTCCCTAGCTGAGTGACCTCAGTGAAGGTATTTTACTTTTTGTAAATCTCAGTTTCTATAATTATAAGATGGGAATAAATAAATTAATTCCCTGGGATCTAAATGAGGAATAAACCATAGATGCTTCCAATGTGAAACTTGCCACCTGGCACATGGAAGCTTTTCCTATTGATTCATAAGTAGCATTACTCTTTTCATTCTTGCTATTTCAGGAAAATATCATTCAGATAAAGCTCAGAGGTTTCAGAATGTGAGAAGAACAACTGCTCTTATTTGGAGTAACCTGGCAGAGAGGACAGATGATAGAAAAGATGACTTTGCTGCTTAAATAATGTATGGCCGGCAGACTCGCTCTCTGCAGCAGAAAATCGTCTCTGTTTAATGACAGAGCGCCTGGGTACTTACGATGTTAGTGTCACTGACTGAAGGGCTTGTTCTTATCATCATAAACGTCAAGATCCCGATGCCTCTTTTTTTTCCGACTCCAAAAACATCTTTACCTACCTTTGCCAAGGGGAAAGGAAACATCTAGGATAAGAAAACAGAATGAAAAGAGCAGAACGACTTGGGATTTTTCCCCGTCAGCCATCATCCGAATCATTTTCTTGGCTTTAATTGTAGCTTTGTTTGGTTGTTTTAATTTATTTCCCCTGTTGACATACATAATGAAATGCTACAAGTCCTTGTGGCAAGCTCTGTTGCAGGGGAGCTGCTCATTATTTCACTATGGCAGATACTGCAAACACTTCTAGAATTTGATAGAGACATCAACTAATAGTCATAGATGCCTATAGAAGTGGAGAAAGAAATGAAACCTGCCTGTTCTCATGGCCACGCTGCTTTCTTCATGTACATTTATCCCAAAATGACTCTGAAATCATGGCAATAGACAAAATAATTTTAACATAGATTGAAAAGATTCTTGTGCATTGCCATTTTTATAAGGGAAGGGCCAAGTCAACTGAGATGAATAGACCCTCCCTTTCCATAGACTCAAGTAAGCACCCTTAAGACATAAAATGAACTCTAGCTCCCTAGTGGGTGACAGAATCCTTCATTTAATTTAATGAGTGAGTAATATTCATCCCATCTTCTCACATGAATAGGTTTCTGTGTTGTACAATTTCATCATCCTCATGGTCTCATGGGTCCCCTTATAACTTGACATTCTATGACTTTCATCATGAACATGCCGATGAATTCTTACATGGAAAAAAGCCCTCTCAATGGATTCTCTAAGTTTACAACTTCTAGGAAGAAAGGCGTCAAGCTGGTAGGTGACCCTGAATTACACCAGGCATTATTCTACCCCAAGAGGCTGCTGAGAATTTCACAGTACTTTTCTGACATGGAGATTTTTTTATCCCTGCTCCTCGCCTGCCCTCACCTTAGATGAAAATAAGTTCACTATTACCCCAAAAGCTAAGCAGCTTCCTGATTAGATCTTACAAGTCTCTCCTTATCACTTCACATGAAAAGTAACTTTATTTTTAACCTCAATAACGGACCACTATGTAACACCCAGCCCAAGTGTGCCTCTTATTCCACAGCACTATATCTGAGCCTTTTGAAAATTAGGGTGAATTTCCTTGAGAAGTAGCCAGAAATCTTGCAGGTAACCTATAGTCATCTATGACTATTAGTTGATGTCTCTATCAAATTCTAGAAGTGTTTGTAATATCTGCCATATCAATTACATCAATACCCGTGATCCCAAGTGAAATAAAGAGCGCTCCCCTGCAACACAGCTCGCCATGAGGACTTTTAGCATTTCAATAAGTATTTCAACAGGGGAAATAAATTAAAACAACCAAACAAAGCAACAATTAAAGCTAAGAAAATGATAAGGATGATGGCTGACTAGGGGGGAAATCTGAAGTTGTTCTCCAAAGAGGCATAGAGCAGGGTAAGGGGATGAAGAAATTCTGTCCAAAAGAGTCACAAAATACGATCTTATTTAATGCAGTTCCATTTATTGTGTAAGAGAACAAGGCCCAGAAAAAAGAAGTGACATTGGAAAGGTTACACAACAAGTAGTGGAAGAATGGTAAGAATCAAAGACTAGTAACTATATCAGTAGCGAACATTTATTGCACTCTAGCTATGGATTAAGTATTGTCTTAGGAGCTTGTCTACTTTCTGATGAGTTTTTCTTAAAACCTATCAAAAAGTTGTTTTATATATACCAAAAAACAGTGTTACTTTTATCAAAGTACACTATTTCCAAACTATCCAATTATCCAATGAGACCTTGATATAACATTTTAAGACTAGCTGGTGTTATAACAGTAATGTGTGCCCTTGATTAAAGGAGAAAAAGTGAGGAGGAAGAAAAAAATGAAAATACTAAAGAGTTTTCCCACCTCCTCTCCCGCCACTCCTTTTCAACAACTGTCCCACTCCTTTAAGGTAATTATTCTTAAGAGCTTCATGTACAGGGCCTCCCCCCGTGGCACAGTGGTTGAGCGCTGGGCTATGAAGCTGCCCGCAGCCTCTGCAGTGCTGGTTTGATCCCCACCGGCCTCGGAGCAACCCACATGGCGAGCAGACCTCTCCTGTCTCGCCCGCTGCTCCCCTCAGCAGTATATTTTGTCAGTCTGTCTGTTCTGTTCCCCACTCTGGCTCTGGTGAATTCTCTCACCCTCCCTCGCTTCTGACTGTACCCAGTGCTTGTATAAATAAATAAAATAAATCTTTAAAAAAAAGAGCTTCATGTGTATCTTTTAAGAAATAAACTAGACAAATCCCAATATATAGCTATATGTATATTCTTTTATATAAATAAATTGCACTCTAATCCCAAGACTTCATCCATGATATTTATTAGACATTTCTCCGTATCAACAAATACAGATTATTTTAATAATTATATAAATATTCTATTACGTGAATGCACCACCATTTAAATACCCACTTTTATAGAGATTTAGACTATTTTCATTTTGTTAAAAATTTCTGTTATTATAAATGATGTAATATATGTATATGTTACTGTCATATATGCAATTATCTTTAATCAAAATTAGTAGAAGTGGAATTGCTGAGTCATAGAGTACCCATCCTTTTAATTTCCACAGATCCTGCCAAATTATCCTATAAAAATACTGCCCAGCTAACTCGCTTACCAATGATGCATGAATATCCATTTTCCTCCAATATGGTTAATAATGCCCTCAACCCAACTTCTTAGTATTTTGCAATCTGATGAGGAAAATAAATGCTATCTCAATATTATTTTGGTTGGAATATCATCAACTATAAATGACATTGAGTATCTTTTCTCTTCATTATCAATGTTTAATTTTTCTATGCACTGTCTATCCTATACTTAGCTGATATTTTCTGTTGAGCTCTTTTACTTTTCCACGTTGATTTCTACGAATGATTTGTATATTTACAAAGGCAGATGTCTGTTGCATGCACTGCAAATATTTTTCCATTCTTAGATTCTTAAAAGCATTGTTCGTGGTATTTTATGTCATACAGAACTTCATATTTTTGTATACTCCAAAGTTATCAACCTACAATATTTGCAAATCTATCTACATTTTTACACAGTTGACCCTTGAACAATATGGGGGCTAGGAGAACTGACCCCTTTTTAATCAACAATCTTCATATAACGTTTGATTTCTAAAAACATAACTACAGGTGCCCCTTGGTATCTGAGAGCTCAGACAAAAGGGAAATTCAGGGCAACAGTCCTAGCAATGATGATGGAACTTAAAAATCAATGGGATGATATAAAACAGCAGACTCAAGATGTCAAAAATATGAAACAGCTACATTCAGAAATAATGGAGTTAAGAAATACTGATTTTAAAATACAAGTGAGTGTCTCAGTAGCAGAAAAAAAGAAGCTATGGAGAGAATTAATGACCTCAAAAACACAATGTTGGAGAACACAAGAATAGAAAACAGTAGAGGAAAAAAAAATTAAAAATGAAAACAATGTAAAAGATCTCTGGGACAACTTAAAGAGCAGTCATATCCATGTCATAGGGACCCCACAAAGAAAATAAATAGGGAAAGTCATAGAAGTCATTATTTAAAAAATTTATTTAAAGTTATTATTTAAAGAAATAATCACTGAAGACCATTTCACTCTGGGAAATGAACCAGCAGTTGTGATCCAAGCAGCCCAAAGAGTTCTAACCAAAATAATACTGGACATATACACACTAAGACCCACAGCAATAAAGCTGCTGAGAACCAACAAGGACAGAATATTAAAAATATCAAGATAAATCACATCACCCAAAGCAGTGATAGTGAAGGCAAAGATAAACAGCTGGGACTACATCAAATGAAAGAGCTTTTGCACAGCAAAAGAGACAATAACAAAAACAAAGAGAAACCCCACCAACTGGGAGAACATTTTTGCACCCAACACTAATGATAAAGGACTGATCACAAAAATCTGCAAAGAGCTGATGAGACTCAACAACAACAAAGAAAATAATCCAGTCAAAAAATGGGCAGAAGAGCTTAAAAGAAACTTCTCTGAAGAGGAAATGCAAATGGCCAACAGGCATATGAAAAAATGTTCAACATCACTTGTCATCAGGGAAATGCAAATCAAAACTACCATGAGATACCATCTTACACCAGTGAGAATGGCACATATTAAAAAAACTAGCAACAACAAATGTTGGCGAGGGTGTGGAGAAAAAGGAACTCTTCTGCACTGTTGGTGGGAGTGCAAACTGGTCCAACCACTGTGGAAAGCTGTATGGAGATTTCTGGACCTACTAAACATAGAGCTTCCATATGATCCAGCAATTCCACTCCTAGGTATTTACCCAAAGGACACAGAAACATCCATTCCAAAGAGCACCTGCACCCCTATGTTTATAGCAGCACTGTTTACAATAGCTAAGCTTTGGAAACAACCCAAATGCCCAAAAATAGATGACTGGATCAAGAAGATGTGGTACATATATACCATGGACTATTACTCAGCATTCAAAAAAGATAAACACATGCAATTTGCAGCAACATGGATGGCGCTGGAAGGGATCATGCTCAGCGAAATAAGCCAAAAAGAAAAAGAAAAATACCGGATGGTCTCACTCATAGCAGGAATCTAGAAAACTTAAATAAGGGACCAGGAAAATGAATAACTATAAGAAAGTGAAAATCAAAATCAACAAAAACTATGAACCAGAGACACTTTTAGGGGGGCGGGGGTGGGAGGGAGGGATTGGGGTCAGAATGGGGGGGCTGCAATTGTATGGGGAATATAACAATAAAATTTATTAAAAAAAAATAAATAAATAAATAAATTTGACATAATCTATAAAAAAAAAAAAAATAAAATAAAATAAAATAAAAAAAAAAAATATCAAGATAAAAAAGGGTACACTATAAGGGAATGCCAATCAGACTGTCAGCAGATATTTCAACAGAAATATTATAAGGCAAAGGGACTGGAAAGACATATTCAAATTACTTAAAGAAAAGGACATCCAGTCCAGAATCCTTTACCCCATAAGACTAACAATCAAGATAGAAAAGGAAATTAATTGAAAAAAAGCAAATGTAAAAGAATTTATCTACACCAAGCTGCATGTGAAAGTAATCCTAAAGGAGTTCTTATAAAGCACAAAACAACGAATATCGAGGCAATCAATGCCTAAATTACTTAACACGGAGAAGGAGGAGGAAAGTTAGCAATGCGGCCCACTAAAAGCAGCCAGAGCCCAGACCATCCAATGCATCTCACAAAAACCATCATATACTAACCTCAATAAAACCATCAAGCAAAAAACATAATGGAAGTGATACATAAGACAATGGAAGTAGAAACTAAATAAAACATAGTAAAAAATAAAAAAGACATGACAAACCAAAACAACAAAAACATAACAAAGGACATTTTAATAATCTCCTTCAAAATAAATAGCCTACATTTACCAGTCAAAAAATCCACAGTGGCTGAAGGGATGAAAGGATTTTAAAACAAAACCCAACCTTCCCTTGTTTTCAAGAAACTCACCTCACCAACAAAGACTTAAAATTGAAGGTTGGAAGACAATCATACAAGCAAATGGCAACCAAAAGAAACCAGGAAATGTTATACCTATACCTGATAAAACAACTAAGAAAGGTAAGAAGACATAAAAATGAAGCACCATGATATATAAGACAACTAATAACAGAACTTAACAGAGATATAGAGCGCAACACAATAATAATAGAGGACCTTAATACCACACTTACAACAATGGTCAGATCAACAAGACAAAATCTGAATAAGGAAACAGCAGCTAACAGAGAAACTAACAGACATCTATAGAACACTTCGCCTAAAATTGCTGCATACATATTTTTTTTTTAAGTAATCATGGAACATTTTCAAAACAGACCATATCTTGGGATACAAATCAATTGTCAATAAACTCACAAAGTGTAAAATTACACCTAGTACCTTCTCTGACTACAATGCCAGAAATCAACTATAAGAAATTTAAAAAAAAAAAAAAAGGAAAAACATGAATACATGGGGATTAAACAACATGCTGCTTAATAGTGATTGGATATCAAAGCAGAAATTTAAAAATACCATGAGACAAACAAAAATGATGATACAAGTTACCAGAACCTATAGGATGCAGCAAAAGTAGTTTTAAGGGGGAAGATAATTACAAAACAGACCCATATTAAAAAGCAAGAAAAATCCCAAATAAACAATTCCTGACATCATGGGGTTTCCATCTTCTCATCATCATTCTACCTCTTTGGATCACACTCCCATTTGTCTGTGACCCTTTGTAAAATGTAATGTCCATTGTTACCATCTGAGCCCACTGATCAGTTTTAGTATCGTTTAAGATCATTTGTTTGATAAAGCAAACATTGTATACCTCCTGAGAGTATGCACTGAGAAATACACTACAAGATCCATGGAACAATCTTGCAAAAAATTTCTACAAACTGCATCTCATTAAACTTTTTGAGCTAATGCCAACTGATCAGGAAATCTGGGGAACAGAGGAACAAATTATTAATGGTACCACAAGAAAGTAAAGAGAAAATCCAAAATATAAGACTAGACAACTGATTTTAAGACAATGAGAGGGAGTAATTAAGGGGAGATTATTCTAGTTTATTATTTTTTTTTATAGAGGCATGTTTTTCTTTCTTTCTTTATTTGTTTGTTTGTTTGTTTTTTTGTTTATACATGCACTGGGTACAGTCAGAAGCGCGGGAGGGAGAGAGAACTCACCAGAGCCAGAGCGGGGAGCAGAGCAGGCAGAAGGACCGAAGGACACTGCTGAGGGGAGCAGCGGGCGGCAGGAGAGGTCTGCGCGCCATGTGAGACCCTCCTCCAGTGGCCGGGAAGCAGCCGGGGATCAAACCGGCGCTGCAGAGGCCGCGGGCAGCTTTGCAACCCAGCACTCAACCGCTGCGCCACTGGGGAGGCCCAAGATTATTCTAGTTTAAAAGATTTGAGAGACATTACACATGTAGTGAACCTTCATTTGGATGCTACTGTTAGTTTTTTTGTGGTTTTAAAGATTATTTTTATTTATTTATGCATACAAGAACTGGAGACAGAGTGGGGAACAGAACAGGTGGATCTACTGAAATATACTGCTGAGGGGAGCAGCGGGTAAAACAGTAGAGGTCTGCTGCACCACAGGTTGGTTAGCTCCCTGGCCAGAGATCAAACTCAGGCAGGCACAGCCATAGCACTGAGACTTAATCCCTATGCCACCAGGGAGGCCCTTGGATGCTACTTTGAACAAACTAATCTCCAAGGCCATTTGAGAAATTTGAATATCGAAGAAGATGATAATAGAAATTATTGTAAATTTCATAGAGGTGACAATGCCAATGTATGTAATAAATGCCTATTTTTTTAGAGGTGCATACTGAAGTATTGAGGGGTGAACTGATACATGTTTTAAAGTACCCCAATGATAAATGATAAATGTTTTAAAGTACCCCAAACAAGACAGCTAAAGGAAATTACTAGATAAAGCAAGTAGAAAATGTTAATGACTATAGAATTTAAGAGAAATGCATGTATGGACTTTCATATTATTTTCTCTGCTTCTGTGTATGTTTGAAAGTTTTCACAATGTGAATGTTCTTTGTACTGTAAAGTCCATAACTAATCATAACACACTAATTCCACTAATTTCTAAAGCACCAGTGGGGCCATCAACACCCTAACCTGGACAGTAAATCTCTAATAATGTGGCCTACATGCATATTATGATTTTTAACAGCTGCATTCAGTGAAACACAACCAAAACAGTGTTTTCCCATTAATACTAATAGATTCAAAGTCCCCCAATCTGTATTGTTACAACCGTCTGAACTCAAATGAAAAATTTATGCTCATTTTAGTTAAATATAATCTTAATAATTCCAACCAATTGTTTCCACCTGTCAAAACAGCTAAAATGCTTTTCAGATTTACCACATATATAAATTTACTGAGCATATTTTTATGACTTTTTTTCAATTACATATGTTTGAATGAATATCATCAAGGACAAAGCCCTATGGCACTGAACATATTTCTCTAATAATAAACATTTTCTAGAAAATTTCCAGAGAAAGGTAATTAATATCTTTTCAATATAGAAATTATGGGTTGGTAGATTACACCATGCTTACACACAGGCAATCAAATTTAAACTTCACATCCAACCTGTGAGCTGCATTTTACAGATGACTAAACCAAGGCTCAAAGAAATTAAGGACAATGTTTCTTGAGGTGACTAGACAACACTTAGAAGAAAGAAGTGAGGAAAAAGACATGCAAATAGCCTAGAAGTGTGCATACATATGAAGGAGAGATTACCTAACTCTAATTAAGCAATTAAGGATGAGAAGAGAAACAAATGTAGAGATTCAGACCACCCCAATGGAAAAAAGAAGATGGTGGAAGATAGGTCAGTAATTTGTGCTAGCCAGAGAGCACACAGAATATTCACAAATAAGTTTCCTCATCTATAAAATGGGGCTAAGACCTAGACTTCCAAGCTTCTTGACAGGACAATATGCAATGAGTATGTAAAGCACATGGCATCTGCATTTGGCCTATGTAGGAAATCACTAAGTGTTACTTCTCTCGCCCTATCCCTCCCCCCCCCTATACCGTGATACACTGAAATCCGACCTCCTTTCTCTAAAGCACTTAACCCCCTACACTTAGGGGTACCCTATCACTAGACTAACAAGGGGGAAATGGTGAAGATAATCCTCAGAGCTGCACTTTATTCCATAGACATTCTTTCTCCTCTGTTGCTCCCTGTTTTTCTCTCATGTCTACTTTTCCTCTGATTCCACTTGGCCCCTTTCCTGATAGTTTGTAGTTGAGAGACCATCAGAACATATACTTCTGGTGTCCTTAATAATCATCTCTTTTCATTTCATGTTTACAGTGATTAAAGTATGTTTGTTAATTTCCTCATTTGATAGTCATAATAATTTGATTCACTGAAGCGAAACAAGCAGACCAGTGGTTTGATTCTCCATAGAAAACAGAAGGAAACTGAAGGTAAAAGTACATGAAACACAGCAAGTACATGGCAACTCTAATCCTCCTGTACTGAAGTATGCCACCAAGTCATCTACCATGCATCAAAACCCAGAAAGTCACCACTGAAAACTGCTACCCACAACCATTTCCCTCTAAATAATGTTTTTTATCTTCCGTAGGGAATATCCACATAATGCACTGGTCTCCTAAGAAGAAGCCACAAACACTGAGATGCAAAATGTAATAATTAAACTCACTAGATGGATAATCATTTTGGAGAAGGCTGTTTTCCATCATCGCTATAAATGTTTCTAAATATTTTCTCCTGTGCTTACAGAAAATGGTCCTCTGAGTATTCTTTTATCCTCTTTTGTACCATGTTGCATTCTGTAGATATTTTTCTTTAACATTTAACTATAAATGTTTCTAAATATTTTCTACTGCGCTTACAGAAAATGGTCCTCTGAGTATTATTTTTTCCTCTTTTGTACTACATTGCATTCTATAGATATTTATTTTTACTTGATTCTGTAGAAAGGACCTCTACAGAAGTTAATGTCTGGCATGAGATTTGCTTTCAAGATGTGCAAAAAATAGGACAGTCTTGGGTCCTTTAAATCAGTTCATCAAGTACAAAGCCTGATATCTTCTGACATAAAAATTTGCTCATCATATCTTTTCACATTATTAGGGAAAATAAGTATTTGACTACCTAAATCAATATTTACTCTTTCTTGGTTTTATTTCGTTATAATGACAATCTCATTAAAGTAACTCTGAGGTCATTAAATGTAGATATATTGTAGTAGCCTTAAAATATTTTTACTAGTAATTGTAAATAGCATTGAGGAGTTTTCTTTGAAAGAATGGAGTAACTATTAAAGGATCAACAATATTCATGGGAATACTCCATTCAGTAGCTGTGGCAATGGGAAATTTGATATAGCCTGCTACATGGAACAAAGCAGAGTGAAAAACAGATCATATATACATGAAAATTTTAGTACATGGTGAATGTAGCACTTTAATTCACTGGGGGAAAATGGATGTTTCAGGAAATGGTGTAATGACAATTGGCTATTTACTTGAGAAAACAAAATAGTTAGATTCCTGTCTTATACCACATGTAAAAATAAATTCCAGATGTTTTAAGTAACTAAACATAAATGTAAAAGTATAAAAATATTATATGAAGACATCAGAGAATATTTTCTTATTCTTGAGGTGGGAAAAGGCCTTCAAAGGTAAGACAAAAATTCCCAAATCACAAAATAGAAAATAAGCAAAATTGATTACATAAAACTTTAAAAGTGCTATACATAAAAAAGACACAACAAGCAAAGTTAAAAAGCAGTGACAGACCATCCAAAATATTTGCAACGTATAAAACAAATAATTGACATCTGGAGTATATAAAGAGCTCCAATGAATCAGTAAGAAACAAAAAATAAGTAAGTTATATGAACAAGCCATTCACAGAAAGGGAAACCCAAATTACTAATAGATATATTAAAAGATGCCAAAACTCACTAATAATAGGAACATTATTAAATAAAATAACATGAGACTGATTTTTATAGTCATCAAATTGGGAGCAATTAAGAATTTATAATATCCATTTGGAAAAAGGTATACAGAAAGGGCATCTATACTTATAGGTGGCAATTAAATTGATGTAGCCACTTTGGAGGGAGATATGACAAAATTTTAGTTATGTATATTACATGATCCTACAATTCCACATCCACATCCTCACCCTAGAGAAATACTAACACACATGTACATAAGGATGACTGCCCAGGATGTTCACTTTGACATTGCTGATTCAAGTAAAGAAACTGGAAACAATCTATATATCCATCAGTATAGAAATGGTGAAATAAGTCACAGCACACCCACATAAAAAGAATATGATACAGCAGTTTAAAAATACTATACAGAATTAAACACCTCTATTTAATTTAATATTAATAGTGTTAGCTATAGCAATAAGAAAAAAACAAGAAGTAAAAGGAATCCAGGTTAAAAAAAAAAGCAAAATTATCATTAACTGCAGACAATATGACACTATATATTAAAAAGCCCTAAAGACTTTGCCAAAAACCTATTAGAAACAATAAATGAATACAGCAAGGTGGAACGTTAAAAAAAATCAACCTAAAATTGATTGCATTTTATAGCTAAATGATGAAAGAGAAGAAAAAGAAATTAAGAAAGTAATTCCATGCACAATCTCATCAAAAAGAATCAAATACCTAGGAATTGACATAACCAAGAAGGTAAAGGATTTATACAAATACAAAATGTTATTAAATGATGTACATCATAACACAAAGAAATGAAAAAAATTCCATTCTCATAGATAGAATAAATATAGTCAAAATGACCATTCTACCTAGGGCAATATAAATTTAATGCAATCCCCATCAAAATGCCAATATTCTTCAAAGAAATTGATGCAAAATTATTAAAATTTATGTGGAATCATAATAAGCTTTAAATAACCAAAGCAATCCTGAGAAAACAGGAGATAAACAGAGGCACATTTTACCTGACTTTAAACTACACTATAAAGCAACAGTAATTAAAACAATATGGAAGTGGTGCTGGGGTAGCATATAAAAACATGTAAAAAAATTAAGCTGAATCACTCCCTAACTCCATGCACAAAAGTAAATTCTAAATGGATAAGACTTGAAAGAATAAAACATATAGAACAAAACATTGATGATAGTTTTATGACATCTAAGATAAAAGATGGCGTTAGAAACTTGACTCCTACAACAAGGGAAAATAAAGCAAAAATAAACAATTGGGATTACCTCAAATTAAAATGTTTTCACACATTAAAAGAAAATATGTGTAGATTTTAAAGGAAAGCTTAGTGAATGGAGAAAATACTTCCATTATACAAGCAACCAAGGGTTAATATCAAGATATTAAAAAAAATAACTTGTAATAGCCAAAAAAATCCCAGTCAATAAATGAATAGGTAATTCACCAAGGAGGATATCGAGACAGTCAATAGCTACAGGAAAAAATGTTCATCATCTCTTTTAATAAAGGAGATACATGTCAAAACCATAATGAGGAACATAGAACAGATATCCAACACTATATAGAAACATACAGAACATATATAGAATATATAGAAAATAATTGCTTTTATATAAAAAGAATTACTATATTGCCACAAAATTTTATAAATGCAGAGAAAAATGTCTGGAAGGAGACACAAGAAACTGTAACTGTGATTACTTCCATAGAGTAGGTTCAAGATAGTCAAAAGCTTTTTTCACAATGAAAAAGTTTTCATTCGGTAGTTATATAATCTTTGAAATGATAGCAGCACTCACTGAAAATGACACTACAACCTCCTAATGAGGTACACCCACTCTGCCTTCCCCAGTTAAGAATAACAACTAAAAGGGGGATGAAGGGCAATCCCCTGTGGAATCTTGAAACCGAGAATCAATACTTGGTAATAAAGCACAATGACGGGAAATCCTTTAAGGTAATTTTTTCCCTCCCTATCCCTAGAATATCTTTTCTTGCCTACTCCTTTAGATTAGTTCATTGATTCAAGTAGAGCCTAATGGAAAATGCAAGTGTATATCCTACTGGAATGTAAGCTCCATGAGGGCAGAGAACATCTGTATTACTCATCTTGGTGTCCCTGATTTACCACAGTCCTCGATACTTGGATGTGTTTGCCAAAACAGCTCTAACCTAACTGCCCATGGTCCCTTCACTTATGGCCACAAACAATTCTATTCTCTATTCAGCATATAGTTGTAAGTTCTCTCCTATATGCCTGGCGTTTTACATCAAATATTTTGATGGAAGTGAATGAGAAAAAATGGATTAGCATCCATTAACACACTCATCTCCAAGCGCATTCGTTTACAAGCTGAGCTAGCTGGGCACCAGGCAGAACACAGGCCAGCACACAGAGACTGGGGGAAAGGAGAGCTGGGTGACCCATCCTGGGCGGCCACAATATGAGGGGCACTGACCTGGAAGCACGTCCTTTCTCTAGCACCTCATTACGGCTATCGTGAGCAGAGTGACACGCCCTCCTTCATGCTCATTCCTCGATTTACTGAACACTTTCTCTGGCCAGAAGCCTCAGTCCCTGCCTACAGGGAAAGCATATGGTACAGCGTGGACTGGCAGGAGTGTGGGCTGTGAGTCAGGTTAAAAGCATCGGAAGTTGGGTGATCCCAGATCGTTGCCTGACCTCTCTAAGCCTCAGTGAAATGGAGGACAATGACTCTGACCACGAGCTAGTTTGCAGTTTAAAAACACCCTCTTGCAAAGCGTCTGGTACATAGTAGGTGCTCAGTAATTGATCATTACAATTATTATTGACCTTACATCCTTAAAACCTGATGACGCAACTGGACTGGAGGTAGGAGAGGGGGGAAGATACTGAGAAAACCACCTATAATACAAGGTGGAGTAAAATACATGTTAGCAGTGAGAAGGGGAGGGGTGTCCCAAGACTGCAGACCAGAGAGAAATAGGTAACTTCCAACTAATTGTGGGATTGGGAAATTCTCTCGAGAGAATGTGGCATTTCAAAATGGGCCTGAAAGGATGCAGAGAATTTCCACAGGTAGGAAGGGAATGACATGGGCCTGTGTACGATCTTGCCCTGTCAATAAAGGTATTACTATACCAGACATAGAATGGGACTGGTTAGGGTGACAGAGAAAAGGAGAGAGACACAGTTAAGATCACATCTCTATAACAGCAAACACACATTTTGGCAGCAAATAAATGGATCATCATGAATCACTTGCTTTATCCAGACTCAGGCAAGGAAAATAAAAAAAGAATTGGAGCTGAGTATCAGGCTAAAATCATTTTACTAGAAAGATGGTTTTCATTGTGAGACACTCTCCAAAGGAAAAGAAAAGAATCCTGTGCTCGTGCATTCCATGAACTACAAAATGTCTTGGATACATGTGAATCTTCTGATTGCTCGATTGAATGAAACGTCTTAAAACAGGAATGGGGAACACTCCCTTGGAAATTGTGCTCTGGCAGTCTAGACGGTAGACTGCCCATACACTTTTGCGCTCTAGGCTGGCTCACGGCCTACCTATTTCCTGGCTACCCACTGCCCAGCTGCACTGCAAGCGCCTGAGGTCAGTGATACTGTCACATGTCATTCTCAGCATTCCGTGCCACAGGCTCCTCAGCTTGGGCATCTCCCCAGTCCACTCTTCAGTGCCTCCAAGTCTTCATCATTACTTGATAAATTTAAGTGAAACCAGGACCCAGATTAGGTCATTTGTAATTGTTTTCTGGGTGACTGATTTTTGCCCCTCGGTATGTTGTCAGGTGGCTAGAAGACAGCATTCATCTTTTGGCTCCTCTACAATATGCAGCCACAGGTTTTTGTCTAACACCAAAAACAGAGTAAAAATAAGGAACTCGGTAAAATTCCTAGGGGCGCAAGGCCCCTAAGTCACATCATGTGACTAAGCTCAAGAAGACAGAGGGACTGCTTTATACGGTCAGCATCGGCTCATGCAAAAGGCCTTCCTGAAACTGAATCAATCAAAGTTGGGCCTGTGGCATATTACTAACCTATGAACGCTGGAGAGAAAACCAGTTTCCCTTCTTTCTGAAAGGGCGGGATATCTCTGTCCTAGAGCCCTTTGCCAGTGGCTCCTGGGAGGGCCTCTGAGGGTCCCTGGACATTCCAGGCGTGGAACTGATTGGAGAAACACAGTGTGGCAGAGTGTGACCTGTGAGTTGTGAGAGACCATCTTTTGGCCTCTTCCCCTGCTTTTCCAGGTTAACTGTACCTTTAATTAACTGTGGAAACTTGTGACATGGGAGCTGTTAAAAATGCAGAATCACAGGTTCCACTTTAACAAGACCCCCGGTGACTGCCGTGCACGGGGAAGCTGGAGGACCTGCAGGAAGCCTCAGGGCTGGTTTCCTCTGCTGTTAGGTGGGGCTGAGGACACGAAGCTCCCCGTGAGACTGGCGAGGTTAGCAGGTGAGATAACCTGAGGCGGCAGTGAGCTGGAGCCATTTGTGGATGTTCAGGTGTTTCTCGGGCCACTCGTTAAGCTGTTGCTAGTTTGAAATCGGGATTTGCAGCCCCTGCAAATCTGCACACCCAACAGATCAGGATTTGTCGTTCGTTTTCAGAAGTCCAACTTACCTGCACGCCACTAACGGGGCCTCAAAGAGGTGCGACTTGAGCCCCCCGGGCAGGGAAGCTGCCAAGTGTGGCATGTGCAGTCCTCACGGGTTTCCAGAAGCTGGAACACCAGCTTGAATTTGGGCCTAGTTCTGGATACCAAAGCATGGGAGGTAGGGCACCAAAAGACAGGCTTCCCAGAATCCAGCAGAGCCCCTCCACTTGGGCTCCCCTCCCGATCCGCAGAGCCTGCACTCCACAGCTGGAGCTCATTACTGCAGCCCTTACCAGTGAGCGGCTCAAAGGCCTTGTTCTGTCACCCAGCAGAGGGTCTGCACTCCGGCAGCCAAGGAAGCCAGGCCCAGCGCAGCGCCACTGGGCCCTGTCCGAGGGACCTTTGAAAACAAGACTTCAAATCATTAAGGAAATGAAAATGAGAAACAAACCACGAGAGAAGGACAGATCCGCCTGCGAGCTAGCTTACTTAACGAACATGAAGGTCACACCAAAAAGAAAGCAGCTCTCCGGCCACGCAGCTCTCTGGTTCGCAGAGCGCAAGGACGGACTCTGTGTCTGTGGAACAAGTGAGCGCCTCCACCTCTTTGCAAGACACTGATCTGTCTCTCAGAGGTACCATAAGCATTTTGTGATCCTGAGGTTGCTATGGTGGCTGCTTTTGTGTTGAATAACAACTACCATATAAACTTGGGCAAATCTGCATAAATTATGTCTGGTCTATGGCTCCATGACTCTAACTCACAGCCCCTGGTCTGTAATTGAAGAAACATGCTCGGACACTGAGGGAGGGGCAGGACGTGTGTTCTGCCAGTAAAGAGGCTTCTCAGGTAGATTCATCAAGTGGGCTGTTTATTTCCGTCTGGCTATGCAGCCTTGACTGCCATCACGACTTTTCTGGAATTATTTTGCAAGCCTTTTAGGACAAAGGTTATGATGAGGAGCACTTGATATTTTCCATATAATATAAAGCACAGCCTATGAGTATGTTTCCATTTTGATGCACAGAAATATAATACTCTTCCTTTACCCACATTCAGTCCATATTTGTGACAAAATGATGTTTTAATATAAAATAAAACCCCTGGAAGTTACCACTATATTGTTTCTCTGTCTTTTATCTTTTGCCTCTCTGAGCCACAACATTCCATGGAATCCAGAATTATATTATCACAGCCCAACTTCCTTTTGTTCAAGCAGAACACATTGCAGTTCTCTGAAAATAATGCAATAGTGTCAGTTCCAAGCACCAACCCGTGTTCAACCCCCACCCCTTCTCGGTGCCATTACTTTTTATAAAGAAGTTGCAATAGAACAAAATGTTTTTGTTGCCCATTTGCAGTATTCACAAGAGGGATCTGAAGAGCTTCAAACATATTTCATATACCCTGGTTCCTTGCTCTGTGTCAGCCATGCCAGCATGTGACATTCTCCCAGAAGCAAGATAACTACATTCCAGTTTTCACCGAGCAACATTGTTACTGTGCACTTTTTTTCCCCTGATGTCCAAGGTGACACCTAAATCATGAACATTTTACTCCCTTTGGGACATACAGCCAAGCAGCAAGGCACACAAAGGCAACCTCCAGCTGGGATAGCCACTCTCATCTCAGAGGTGAGTGGAGCATGGCGATGAGTCACGAGAGCTCACAAATGGCAAAACCAGGTGTCTGGGTTTCCAAATGATATTAAAGGATCTCCCTAACATCACTGGGACTTGACTAGGATTGAACTCCAGCTCAGTACCAACTGCAGCAGGGAAAAGTGTACAGGCGTTTCTGATTTTCCTGTTGCATTCTTTCAGACAGCCAACTTTTACAAAGGGTAGCCACATGATTGGAGCCTGGGATTTCACTTGGCCCCGAGCCACCAGCACTAACACATGTCTAAGGACTCGCAGCTGCCTTGCTCATGGGCTCCCAGCACCTCCACTGCAGATGTGGGCTTTTCAGGCTCTGCAATGTCTGTTTCTCAAGCTCGTGTGTGTGTGAGTGAGTGAGTGTGTGTGTGTGTGTGTGTGTGTGTGCGTGCGCAAATTAGAAAGGAAGAAATAGATATGAGCATCAACAAGTGCCCACTCACAGGTAGAAGGACATCCAGGAAGCAGATCAGGCTAAGTCCCACAATGCTAGGCATTAGGCAGGTTCTCCAGGGCAGCAGGCTCTGGAGGACCTCTATTGGTCCCAATTCCAACCCCTAAAACCTAGATCATCCCCCAGTCATGAACCTAAGCAGCTTGACTCTGGAACAAATCACTGCCTACCCCCAACAAAGCTTGGGAAAGTTCTTGAGCCATTTCTTGCTTATGAGAATAAGTGATTCAATTGGAAGTTTCTAATGATACGCAAATGACAATAATGAATAGTAAGTCTTGCTCCTTATCTCAGTCAGCACGCTTTCCAGCACATGGGGCAAAGGAGATCTGAGGTCCAGGTCTAACATGGCACTGACGTGCTGGCTAACCTTCAGCAGGTCACTTTTGTCTCTGTGACTCTGTTTTCCAATCCAAAAAAGAAGGAAGTTGAATTTGATGACCTCTTGGGCCATTTCCAGTTCTCATATTGAGTGACGCTGTACTGTGCATGCTGGTTTTACAGCTAGGCTGCACCAGATGGTCATCAGAAGGTTCTCTCTCTTTCTGCCATGTGCCCACCTCAGACCAAACTTGCCATAATATAAAACTCAACAATAGGCTGGTGACAGCAAGAAGCAACAAGCTCAGCCCACACAGAAAGAACATTTGCCACTGCATGGTATTTTCTCAGCTAAACAGATTCCAGACACATCTGCACAGCACCTAAGACACAGATCAACAAGAAAACACAAACTTCATGGGTGGCCTTCTCAAGACGTTCAAAAGTGTTCTCGGATATAAACCCCAGGTCTACCTCCACTCCCACCCCTGCAAGACATAGGATCACTTTAACACCAGGGCCCACCTGACCACAACAAGCACGGGACCTGTCTTGAGCCACCTTGTACCCTCAAATCAGCTCAGTTCTGCTCCCAGGGTCCCAGATCTCCTTGGTACTAGGCTAAGCTATGAAATGTCACCTAGCCACAGCTGCCTCTAACACAACAGCCAGGCATGGCACACACCTAGAAGGACGAAAATCTGAAGTTGAGCTTTAGCCCGGTTCTGACAGCTGGCCTTTGGCAGGTCACGCTTGCTCTCTGCGCCTTGCTCTTCCCACCTCTACCAGGAGAAATCGGACTGGATGAGTTGACTCCACATCTACTCCCAGTTCCGACAGCCTGCGTCTGTACTGCGGGACATGCCGCGGGCATGAAACCTGACAAAGATCACGAGGCCTGGGCTCTCGTTCTGCCTTTGCCAGGATGCCCAGCTGCGGTCCTCCAATTTGCTCAGATGGCAGAGGACTTGGAATTCATGAGGGCTTTTGTGAAGCCCCACAAAATGGTGACGAGCATTTTTGCCAGCAAAAAGTTTTGGCATTATTATAAAATCATACCTGTCTTTATATCAAAATAAGAACAATAATATTACTACCTAGAACATTTTGAAGAAATTACATATCATTTCTAAGATTTCTATTCTACTCACTTGCTAGTTCCTTGTTTTGTTTTGTTTTTTCCCCTTCTACAAGAAATCATCGGAATGAGTCCTTACCTGATTCTTCCCTGTTCTCTCCCACCCCATCTCCAGTCTCCCACTCACTCCCTCAGACACTCTGGCTCCCTTTGACTTTCCAGAACATTCCTAACATACTCTCCTCAGCGTCTTTGCACTTACTGTCTCCTCTGCCCGGAGGTTCCTTCAAGTCAAATGTCACCTTCACTGTCGGGCTTTTCCTGGATCCCCCACCAAATATTCCAAACCCCACCCACATTCCCTCTCCCCTGTGCCTGTTTGCTCACTTTTTTCTCCTCAGTCTTCATCACTGAGCTACCATCTATGTTACCTATTTATCTTATTTATTGTCTCTCTCCCCTCTGTGAGAGCAGGGACTTCGGCTGACCTTTCTTTCCTCTGCTGTTTCTCCAGTGCCAAGAACAGTGCCTGGTATAGAACAGGCACTTGGAAGTTATGTTCTGGATGAAGGAA
Source organism: Talpa occidentalis (assembly GCF_014898055.3). Taxonomy (NCBI): domain Eukaryota; kingdom Metazoa; phylum Chordata; class Mammalia; order Eulipotyphla; family Talpidae; genus Talpa; species Talpa occidentalis. Next base: position 9,644,180 of record NW_023601543.1, read on the forward strand.
TGAATAGTAGCAGGCACCAAATGTTTAGTAAATGTTTGTGGAAGAAAACATTGATAATTGAAAAAACGTATCAGCAATCTGCAAACCGGGAAAGGCTTCCACTATTGTCACTGTGCAGCTGACATTTCACGGCTGCTCTGGAGAAGCCAGCGATCCCAGATGGGGGGCGTGCGATGCTCTTTCTCCATATTGTGTGTTTTCATTTGGATTGGCTCATCCTGTCGGCGCCCTTCCCAATCACTAATCTGCACTTCTACCTGGAAACATCCCATGACCTGTCAGAACACAGAATCCTCTAGAGAGACAGGTAACCACAGAGAACATTTCCTGAGTGCTGGGCTCTGTGCTTGAACATGTTTCTGGCACTATCAGCAAAACTCACAGCTGCCCGATGAGTGGGTACCGCTGTATTCCTGCTTTCCAAGGCAGGAAACTGAGCCTCAGTGAGGTGGTTTCTTGCTCGAGTGCATCCAGCTCAAAGTGGTGAAGTGAGCCTTTAAATCTAGGTTTTAAACACTAAAGACTACCCCCCTTCTCTCATTTCCTATGGCCTGTCTCCTTCCTGCTGCTGAAAGTGTTCTCCCCCAGCTGCCCCCACCAAAGCCTGGACATTAGTGTGCAGGGATTAAAATACGTAGATGTGACCATGTAGAGTACATGTAGGTTTCCCCTGCTATCTGGAAGTACAGTGTTCCTAGGAACACGTTCATAACCAAACGAAGCAAAGAAGCAGTTACCAGTCACTCATGGAAAACATTTTGAACACTCACAGATCCAAAAAATAACCAACAAAATCATATCTAAGAACACCTAAAACCTAAAATCACACAAACAGCTGGTGAAAGCAGGAAAGCGAGGGTAAAAGGAAGCTTTCAGAAAGGAGTTCCCCAGGAAGGAGCGTGGCGCGGCCTCTCTCACTGGCGGGGCGCCACTGCCTCCAGAACAACTGCTACAAAACCTACACTCAATGCTCTTTGCCCTTTTCGGCTTTTGTCGTAAAAGCAGAAGTCCTCTTCCCGTTTCATTCATTTAGCAAAACAAGCACTAATGTAGGTTCTTCTGAAAGCACCGTGGTGTAAGACAAACTTTCAAAAACTGGGGGACAACTATATCGACAACTGCAAATAGTCCATTTCTCCACATGGGCAAAATTAATGAGGCTGGAGCAAGTGAAGAAAAGTCAGGCAGAAAAATCCTGCCTTCCAATTCTGACTCAGTCGATTAACGGAAGCAAAATGACACGATCTGAGTCCCAGCATCCTCGAGTGTTAAAAAAGAGGGATATTATCAACTTCACAGCATTGTCCTGAGGGTGTAATGAGACCATGTTTAGGACTTGGCCAAGCACAGTGCCTGGTACCTAATAGCAGCTAAGTAAATGCTGGTGCCTTTTCTGCCTTTTAAGCCTAAGATCTGAGTGGCCTCCCTTTGTAGTCACCCCGCCCTCCCGGACACTGCTGTGTGAGTGGTAGGAAAAGAGAACTTCTCCACCGTGAAGAAAGATGCCCTTTTCCCTTTTATTCATTTGCCTTCCCTGTCACTTTGATGGCCCTAATATTAGCGCAATAGAATTTCAAGAAGTGGAGATGACCTAAAAAAATCAGACTTTTCTTAAAAATGAGGAAGATCCGGACACCCATTATGTTGTCATGAAGGATACTCAGCGTTTCCCTTCTTTTGGGTAAATGACAAATGACGATTCAGATTTTAATTGTGCTGATCCTAGATGAGATTAGCTAATAAAAATCAACTTTATTTTGTGACAAGAAACGCACATCAATTAAAGATAAAAAAAAGGGATGAAGCCCAACACAGAATCTTTTCTATGAAAGACAGGTCTCCAAATTTTTAAAGTTTCACTTTGTTGCCATGGTACCATCAGTTCCAAGTATTATCAGTTATCTTGAAATACTCAGTAGGGTCAAGTATATCCTAAGATAGCCAATTGTTTTAGCAGGTTTATTTAATAGCATCATTTAGTAAATGTAGCTAAATGTTTGCAGACATCAGAAGATTAATACCAAAATGAAAATATTTAGCAAAATGTCTATCCTTAGAGAATGCCACAAGAATAACACTTTGAATTTATCCAGCGCCTTTGTTCTTCTCAGCTCAAAGGGCTCAGAAACCATTATCTCATTAATCAAATAGCACATTCCTAAAGTAGACTATCATGATGTGGCTGGTTAGTGGTGTCAACAGTTCCACTCTGGAAACCACATACTGTTACCAGAGGATGGTTGGAGCAAAATGAAATGATACAGGAAAAAAGACCTCACAACTATCTCAATGTACAAAGCGTAATGCAAATCATGTTCTCCATCAAAGTGCTTTCTTGGGATTATACAGTTGTTGTTTTTATGTCCCTGATGCAGATATTAAGAAAGAATGCTATCGTTTCTCAAAGTAGTAATGCCAAGGAGAGTGGCAATAGCAGTAGATGGAGGTAGGTCAGGAGGCCCAGCTCTTGTGGCACCTCTGCCTTTCATTTACTAGAGCCCTGTGTGTTCGTGCCCTCTCTGATCAAGCGTTTCTCCCCTAGAGAAAGAGTGGGCTGAATGGACCAGTGCCTTTTTATACTGCCCTACAATAAAATGCTTTCCATCAAACAGCAGGACTCCTCATATTTCATCGGTCTTCTATGTATGCTTTTATGGGTGAGGGGAGGGAAAGAGCTACCCCTATGTTCATAGCTATGTTCATGGCTACCCCTATGTTCATAGCTATGTTCACAGCTACCCCTATGTTCATAGCTATGTTCATGGCTACCCCTATGTCCATCAGCCAAAAGGTGGGAGCAACCCAAATGTCTGCCAGTGGATGAGTGGATAAATAAAATGTGATATATGCACACAATGGAATATTATTTGGCCTTAAAAAGGAAGGAAATTCTGGCAAATGCTACAACAGGGATGAACTTTGAAGACATTGTGCTAAGTGGAATAAACCAGGCATAAAAGAACAAGTATTTTATGGTTCCACTTATATCTAGAAAAGGCAAATTCACAGAGGTAGAAAATTGCATAGTTGGTTGGTGCCCAGGGGCTGGGGGAATTGGAATGGTTGGGTAATTAGGACAAAGATTCTTCTTTGCAAAATGAAAAGAGTTCTGGAGATGGATGGTACAATGGTGGTTTTGCCACAATGCGAACGTACTTAATATAATGTAATGCCACTTAAAATGATTAAAACAGTAAATTTTATGTGTATTTTACCATGACTAAAAAAATGTTAATTGTAAAATCCCCCCTGCTAAAGACTAGTTTGAAAATATTAGGGCTAGTAAAATCCTTCCAGATCTGAAGTGTCTCTATCTGAATCTGTGGGGGAAAGTATTTGAGCCAAAAAAAAAAAAAAGTGATTTCTTAAATTTGACTTGTTAGCAAGCCAACAAAACGTGTACACACCAACAACAAAATGGTGGTGAGCAGAGGGGAAGAGGCTGGGGGTGGGGAGAATGGGTAGAAAGGTCAACGGGATAATAGTGGATGGCAGTTGGAACCTTGGTGGGGGGTATGGTGTGGCAGGTACATTTATTGAGGTGTGAAGCTGTACTCCTGAAACTTATATAGTGTTATAAACCAATGATACCCTAATTTTGAAAGAAATTGACTTTGTTACTATTGGAAACTTGAGTCAGTGGCTCTGGATAGCATACAAAAACCCCATTTCATCACATTATCAAAGTGGGTCTGTGTTGGCAGAAAACTCCCTCCAGAACTTTGCAGAAAGGGCTCTTGGTCACTGCTGACTTCCTTGCAGAGATATAGTGGACCCAGTGGTTTATTTCACATCCAAGTGACCAGTATACCAAGTTGGAAGAAGCTAATATGAGTCACTGTTTTGTCCAAAGTTGTTAGATTGGAAGATAAGGAGAGACAGGGAGGTGAAAATGGGATTCACACTTAAAATGCCTGAGGTCTCCAGTGGCTTATCGTTATCATAAAGTAAGTTTGATTTGGGGAGACACTTGAGCTAGCAATGTGAGGCACACTAGAGCTACAGCACCCCCTCCCAGTCCTTCCATCCATGCCAGAGGCCAGACAGAACTTAAACCCACGGATAAGTGAAAGAACTGCGATTCCCCGCCCTCCATGGTTTCAGCGCCTACTTCCAGCTTTCAAAATGTAAGCCTCCCCACAGAAGGTCAGGCGAACCCAGTCTCTGGAATGATAAACCTAGCCCCGAGGTTAGCTTGTCCACCATCACCCACATGTGAATAAAAGGACTGAAAATTCTCCCTGTTCTATCTTCCCACATTGGGGGAAAAGCTTACAGATAATGCCCACTGAAAAAAAAAAAGTAAACCTTCACAAAAATTCGGGCCTGACTTGGACTATGGCGGAGGAGGGGGTGGTGGTGGGGGCTGGTCCATTAAGGAACTTACAGGCAGCAGAGAAAGAGATGGAAGGGACAAAAGAGTCTGCCCTGGTCTCAGAGTGGGAGAGGGCCAGGTTAGCAAGGTCTTTATATTCAAGCTTCTGCGTTGGGAGATTGGTTGAGCAAAGGCCCTGTAGTAACTCATTTCCTCAAAGGGGAAGGTTAGAGGTTGCCATGGGAACCTGGGTTCTGTGTCTCTCTGACTTGGATGAATGTGCAAAAAGTTGCCTAGCTGGAGATTTTATATTAATCACTAAATGTCCTTAGGAGAGGGTTGAAGAATTCTCTTTGGCAGATGCATTTCAAAACAAAGTTAATTTCTCACTGAAAGCGACCTGTGTGGAGGCCCAGTTGTTTAGAAGCATGCTGCAAAGCTAGCTGGGAAGCTCGGAAATTTGGATTTCAGCCACTGCTTGGTCACTTGCCACCTGTGAGATACTGAGAAAACTATAACTTCAGTGGACCTCCATTTCCTCGTGAAACAAGGATAATAAAACCTCCCCTACAAGGTGCTTTCCAGGTCTTCTTTTTTCCCTACTTGGAAAAAGCAAAGGAAGGCAGGAGGGCAGTACAGTGACTCCCTGCCCCTAGGAGAGACCCCAGGCTTCCCCAAGGGGTTCTGTATCTGATTGTTGACATAATAACGAAGACAAGCTCATGAATATTCTCTTTCACAGATTCTAAAAGCAGGAAGGAATTCTGACCCCCTCATTTGATAAAGTTCTGAGATTAAGTGACTTGCCCAAGGTCACACAACCCAAATCCATCTGACCCCAAGTTTATTGGTCTTTTCTCCCTACCAAGTAGGTATAGGAAGAAATGAATCCCTAAAAGCAGCTTCTCTGAAAGTCCAGGGAAGAAAAGTTATTTAAAAAAAAAAAAAAAAAAAAAGCCTGTGTTGGCTTTGCATACAAACACAGTACGGATGCAGCAGTCTCAAGATTTCCAGATCAATTTGGTACCATTTTCCTAAAAAGCAAAGTATTAATACAATGGTGGGGATCAAATAAAATAGAGTATCAGTGTAGTTAACTGGGTTTGCTTAGGTAATTTTAAAACCAGTTCCTCCTTCTCCCCTGTTTTGCAGCTTCTGTATTTTTATTAAAAAGAAAAAAATCTCCTCTTAGATGTTTGCCCATCTCAGGACAATATCTTCCTGATACCTGCAAAGGCACACAACAGGATCAAGTAGAAAACTGTATAAAATTGCATAGAATTGGCTCCATAATAAGAAATGCTTGTTTAATGTGGTTTGTTTTCTTCTTGAATAAAAAACAGTATCTTTAGCCATCAATCAGTCTGAAAAAAAACGGACCATCATTGCATATTCTGTTCTGATATTTCTCTACACTTTAAAATTTGCCATTCCTCTCCCATGGCAATCAAAGGTTTTATTCAAAATCCTTCCCGGCTAAAGAAAAGCCTTAGTTATACATCTTTCTATTCTCTGATGATTAGGGCTGTGTTTTTGTTATGGTAAATAAGTATCTCATAGAAGTTCAGAAGGTCTTTTTTTTTTTTAGTAATTGTTTGCAAAGTCTCTGAGGAAAATGGTCTCTTCCGAACCTTTATTTTAGACCTATGTGGTTCTTTTTCCAGGAATCCTTGGACCAAGTAGCACAAGATAAGCTTTGTAACAAAGTCAGATAACTTGGACGAATGCTTAAGTAAATGAGTGGCCTTTTCAAGAAGATACTCTTGCTGGAGGAGAAAGATGTTCTGCACAATTAATGTTTGCAAGAGGGTCATTGAGTAGGTCAAATTTTAACTGGTGGCAATATATCACTCAACATCCAATGGCCAGCTGATGAAAGCATTTGATTGGCCTCAACCATATGAACCCAAAGCAGGAATTTCTGAACCTTGCAAGGAGAGAGGAGCAGAGGGAGAGAGAGCCTCTAAAACAGCTGTAAAATGTAGCAGCCCTAAACCTCCAGCAATCCCACCCCGCTAAAGCTGCTGGCTGAACAAGCAAGCTACCTGAGGCAGCAGTCTTCCTAATCCAGCCGTCAAAAGAAGTTTCCCACATTTTCCTTTAATTGTGTCCTTGCACGAATGCAACCCATTCAGCAGCCCATTGTGGCTGTATCAGTTCGCATGGACTCTGACAGAAAGAGAAAAATCAAGAGACCAGCGGGTGCAGTCCGGCCCAGCTGGGAAAAGAACTCTGATTTCAATTTGGAGGCCTCCTGTCCATTTTCCAGATGAGGAAACCAAAGCCCCCGAAGGTAACTTGCCACAAACGCACAAAACCCTCCTCCTAATGCCACACATTTGCAATGGAGCCAGTTTTCACCCCACCTCTGGTGAGAAAATGACGTTTGGTTTCATATCCAAGCTAACTCTGTCTACTTCATCGTTTGCTTGGAAGGAGTTTAGCAAAGTCTTCCTCCCTCCACCCCAAACTTCCTCCAACAAAATCCCCCAGCTTAACAGATCCTGTTTTCTCACTATGCCCTTCCAGCTTCGCCTGTCTCCTCCCCTCCAGAGGGGTAGGTCCAATTACTCGGGAGCCCACTTAGCATAGCAAAGAGCCGCAGTCCAGAAATGTTGTGTGGAAAAACCAGAGGGCCCCCAGTCGAGGACGCTTTGTTCTTCCCAGCTGTGCCTACTTCCCAAGCGAGCTGCAATCCCCAGGGCTCCAGTGTCCCCCAGGGACGGGTCAGACCCCTGGGAGATGGTGATTACAGAATTTTGCATTGTACCTCAGGGCAAAAACTGTAATGAAGGAGAAAACCTACACCTCTCGTTCCATTTTCCTTCTCCCTGGAAAAAGGGGGTATCATCATCCGGGCTGTTCTCTGAACTGGGCCTTGCCCAGGACAACAATAGGCTTCTGAGGCCAAGGTGATTAGGCTGGCCGCGCAGCGTGTTTGATTAGCGCCAACCAGCTCTTTGTGGAGGGACAATATCGGGCCATACAGTAGCAAGATAACATCTTTTGATTTGGGGTCGCTCCCTCTGTTGATCCAATCCATTATCCTGTTTGCCTTTCTTACTACACCAAGGCATCGCACCCAGGGCTTCAAGGATTTTTTCTATAATAACCTCCACATCCCTCAGCACCTGCCTCCTGCCAAAGGACCTCCCTCTTCACATCGGTGCTTTCCTTTGTCCTTTCAGCATCACTTTGAATAGTTAGGTAAAGCTACCCTCCTGTCCCCAGTAAAACAGAAAACTAGGGCGACGACTATCGGGCCTCATCTTTAATCAGAAACAAAATTAGGCGGCGCGATGGAGTCGCTGAGTCGTCCTCGGCGTAACCCTTTCCCTGCCGCCCTGTCAGCTGCACGGCGCCATCCTGTCAGCCGCCCGAATCGATGCGATGGAGAAAGGCAACTTCCAGAGCTTGGGTGCAGCCGTCAAAAGAGTCATTCACGAGGTCTGTCCTCACAAAGGGAGCGACCACGCCGCTTTTTAGAAAAACACGCGAGCAGTAAGATGCCACCCACTTCAGGCCCCTGAATTACCCAATTTCGAAAACAGCAAAGCCCAGCCACCCAGAACTTGTCAGGCTCTCCAGATGTCCACTCTCAGTCACAGAAGATGAATGGGGTCTCTTGGATTTCCCGGGTCCCTTCTGAACTTTGAAAACGGGCTCACATTGGAAAACATTTCACATCCTGCAACATCCCCAGAAAAATTCATGCCAAAGGGAGACATCTTGATGAGATCATTCGTGCCGTTCGCTGACAGAACTGGCTCCTGGATGAGACACCAGAGGGTCAGGAACCGGGACTTGTGGGGGAATAAGGGGTTGTGTTTTTGTGTGGATGGGCAACCCCCACCCCCTTCAGCTCTGGCAGGACTCAGCATTCGAATAATGCCGGGTCTTCCCTGCCGCCCCCTCCCCTCCCCTGGTATCTTATTTATGTTTATGCAAGGTACTCCGGCTTAATTATGATTCATTCTCATTTGGACTACAAATAGAAGGCAAATTAATAATTTAGAGGGGGAAAAAAGACTTGGGCCCTTTTCTCCTGCCTTCGTTCCTAGGTCAGCCGGCTCGTTTATGAATTAGTGCTCGAGCAGCCTGAATAGCACAGAATGAATGTTTGACTAAATCCTCTAAGTATGAAAGCTCTTCACACCATTTGGTCTTGAACTGATCCAATAGCGAGGTGTAACCGCTAGTGACAATAAAGCGCCATCTGGCAAAGTGAACTCTAGGCAAACAATGACAAGCAGAAGTGAAAAGAATTGCAATGATTTCCACAAACATGTGAAATACTATAAACTGTGGGACTTAGCAGCTTCCTCCCAGGCAAGTAAACAAATGCAACACTTGGGCGGCAGCGCTGAGGTGTGGGGGTCCTCCCTGGGAGTGCGTAGGGCTCCATTTGCATTTAGCTCAGGGGAAAAAAATGTATGCAGATTGGCGAACAAAAAAATATATAAGCACTACTAACCAGACGTCACTTTTCCTTCGCTCTTTACTGTCAGGGTGATGTACTGGAAGTCTTTATTTCTTTCAGCTTGGGTCTCTCGGTGCCTCATTCTCCTTCCAGCCTGTTCTCATGCCTTTCTCATCACCTGCTGAGGCCTTGATCACGGACAGAGCAGACGAGCAGCGGGGGGACAATTAGAGAGGAGTTCAGACTTTGATCATTTGACCATATGTGAATACAACAGCTGACCACATGTTTTAAAAGACAACTAACTTAAATGTATTTAAAAAAATCACAAAGCAAGCATAGATACTGAAATTTACATTTTAATTATCTGGCACAATGCTGCATTCAACTTTTTCAAAATATTTAATATGGAAAAATACATCTTGCCCCTTCAAAATAGGAAGGGAAAGCACTTTTCTGTGTTTTCTCCCCACCCCCACCTCTGCTCCCCCCTCAAAATGTGTTCCCTTTCAGCAGAACATTTAAACAGTGTGGATGGTGAAGAATTCTGCGCCGGAGATTTCAAAAGGCACATTCAAAGCTGCCCAAACTTGGGTGTGATTACTAAAGGTAAATTAAGCTTAAAGTAAGCACAAACATTCATTTTTTTAAAAATGATTTTATAGAACGCTTAGACCATGAAAGTGGTGATTTTTTTAAATAAGAGGAATGTATTCAATGGTTTAGTCTCGCTCCCCTAATTCTGTTAAATGACCATTACACAATTCCAAAATGTGTGTTCTATAAAGTGTGAAGTAAAAGTCCTTTCTTGGCAATCAAATAAAAGTATGTAAAACATTGTCACGTCTTTTCTGGTTCTCTTTAATCTATCAAAGCTGAACTGATTTCAGTCTGGCTAGGTGAAATGTACTCTATCCAGCTTAGAGCCCTTTCTTGTGTTTTTTTTTTTTTTTTTTTAATGCAATTGATGATTTATTGGTTGCTTCTGGAGATACAGGACCCTCCTTATCTTCTCCACCTACTAGATAATTAACATATTCATGAATGGTTATTTACTCTCAAATTGGAGGATAATAGAAAAATAACACTAATTGTTTTGACAGCAGTTTACTTCAGAGTTATCTGGAGGAACAAATGTTTCTTTTGTAGTGTTAGGAAGACAAGCATTTATCTATGTATTAAGCTTATTTTTGTTCTGATGGTAGACAGACCACAGTAATCTTGGATGGGGGAAAAAAGTCTGGAAAAAATAATTTACATGAAATTTCATCTGACATTCCCCCAAATATTTTGATAGTTCATTTACTTCTTCAGTTGTGAAGGAGATCAGCAAATGTGATATACATTTCAATAGCTATATATATTAATGTATTCATTATCTGTGAGTCATTATATTTTTAATATATAGATTACCCTTTAATTTAAAAAGGTCCCACCCATTTTCACTTTTTTGGGTACCATCTTTAAATATAACTGGCTTATATCCATTATCAGGTGAGGTTTAAGCTCATTATTTTACAGTACAAAGTATTTTTACTTTGAAAGAGTGCATTTTAAATAGTCTTTGAAACAAAAGTTTCTTTAAAGATATATTCCTTGCTCTTAAGTACAAGTCTCTTTTCTGGGGTTTGTGTGTTATCTTGAGACCTTGGTTATGCCAAAGACCTCGCTGGGTCTATTTCCTCCAGGGCTACACAATTTAATTAAACTCTGATTCCTAAGGGCTCTTCCAACTCCAAAGAATCTCAGATTCTATAATTTCCCTACCAAAACAAAATCTGTCACCAGATCTTCCTGTTTCTTTCCTTAGTGAACTTTTTCCCTGTAGTATGGGGCGATAAGTGAACAAACCTTCACATTTCACTATGTTCCAGACGTTTCGCAGAGATTATCTCCTTTAATCCTTACAACTATCCTACAAAGTAAGCATTATTATCTCCTTTCTGTAGCTGAGAAAACTGAGGTTCACAGAGGCAATGCTCCTTGCGACAAACTAGTAAGTTGTAGAACCAAGACCTATCATCAGTTAGGAATTCTCCTAACTATATAACACTCCCTCACAGAAGATAATGGGTATTAGAAGATTAAGTTTCTAGTTCCACGTTATCACTGATTTCCTGGGACAAATCCTCTACTTCAATTTCCTTAGCCCATATAGGCATTGTATCTCCAGGATCCTATCACCTACCTCATTATGGACAGAGACAAATCACAAGGGCAAAAGTAAACAAGGTGTCAACCAATCACTTCCTGCAAAATGGCAGAAGCAGTCTTGTCCTTGCAGGAGCGAAGTATGGAAGCACCCTTTCTCAACACAGGATGGCATTTGCTGGTTGACTGGGGATATTGGGAAAACAACTGCAAGTATAGCAGCAGTCCTTAATGACATTTCTCAAGGGTAAATGACATGGGGACATTTTGGAAAACATGAATCAATAGCTTTCTTTGAAATGAAGCAGAATTGATGGAGATGGGGAATCCTAATGAAAGACAATGAAAAGTCAACCCTGCAAACAAGCTTTATGTTAACTTCACACGGATCAACACTTTTAAAGCAAACACAAAAATAGCCAGGTTTGAACCCAACCAAGGAGTCTTTGGAGCCACGACAAATATGTGTGACTTCCCAGAATGTCCATTATAATAATAAACAGGATTTGAGTGAGAAACTAAAATTTCCTTTAACATTTAAGACATGCAGAAATAGTCTTTGGAGTACAGTGCGAAGATTACATGGACACTCAAGATTTTTTGGCTGGCAACTTCTTAAAAGGCTCTAAGACTCCCCATGGGAAATGGACTGCAGAACCTGCTGCCCGCCCCCAGGATATTTCCTTGGGAAATCGGCTTTGGTCTGGAGTGGGGGGTGGAGTCTACAAAGCCTGTATGAAATTAGCTTTAGGATATCCTTTTCCCCCTAACAGAAGCACAGTGCTAGAATGACCTTTCCCAATGGATAAGAGGGGACCTTGAGAAAGGAACCAGGTTTAACTCAACCACTTGAAGAAGGAGCAGTAAACTGGTCCATGGAGCCTACTCATGATTTTTCCCTCAAGAGCGATTTTCCATCTTGTGTGCCAGAGAGCAGGGGCATCCCAGGGGAAGAGAACTAGGAAAACCTTAAAATTTGCAGTGCCAGGTAGGAAAGGGTATCAAGAAATATCCATGGGGTCTTGGAGTCTTGTGCAATGGCCATAATTTTGTAATTTTCCCAAGTTTATTTTTGTCTTTTTCTGTGTGCTTTGTCTACTTTTCTTGAGTGATTTTCTATAAAATCCTTCCAGCGTTGTTTTGTAACATTTTGGAGACCTAGAATTCCTTGGAGAATTTGACGAAGGTTATGAAACCTTCTCCCACCCCTGCCCTCGCTTCTGAAGATTGCACAGAAGCACAAACCATTGCATGAAATTCCCCAGGAGTTTGCAGCACATCTCAGAAGGGCTGTGGTGACAAACTCAAGATGTGAATGTACCATTTTCAACTATCAGATTGTTGATGAGTAATGAAAGGGTCAACAATCCCCGGTGTGGTTAAACAATCAAGTTCTCATACCACTGATGGGAGTATAGATTGGTGAGCCCTCTTTGGAGAGCTTTTTAAATGTGCACACTCTTTGATCTAGCATATTGAAGTCTGGGAAACAACATCAATGTCAATTAATAGGAAGAAACTAGTTAAACAAAGGCAGGAATGTCCATGCTTCTGGTGATAATGCATGCTGTGGTTTTAAGTAAAGGCACTGCTCCCTATCCCTTCAGTCTCTGCTGAGTGGCAGGAGGTGAGAGGTGCCCAAGTCGAAGTCCTTACTAGAGAAGTGGCTGTGAGTAACCTAACCAGCCTCCTTATAAGGCAACTGGGACAATACGGCACCTGTGGGGCAGCCGTGAAGGGCTGTATTATTAGGGTATTTCAACAGTAGTTCTTAATCTTTTGGGGGTTCAAAACCTCCTTTGAAAATCTAATGAGCGCTAAGGACCCATTCTCTAGAAAATGCACATATGCATATATTCTGCATGTAAGTTCAGGGGATGCTTGGCCCCCCCTGAAGTGGTTTCTTGGACAGGGGACTAAGAATTCCTTCCTTAGGCTTCAAACAAAGAGGAAGTTTTTTGTTGTTTTTTGGTTTTTGGTGGTTTTTTTTTTTTTTGGGAGATTTGGAAGAAGAACAACTATATATAGCTGAGGGCAGAGAATCCCATGTCACAAGATTCCTCTTACCTTCCTGATCTCAGACCTCTAATGAATCCTCAAACATTACAAAATAACCTATTTCTTTAGAAAACTCTCCTACTTGCAACAACTATTTCACACATATTCCTACCTCCTACCCCCCTCGGTTGTGACCTTGACACTTAATTCATTGAGAAAATAGAAGCCATCAAACAAGAATGAGACTCCTCTTCCCATCACCAACCTACAAACCAAACAACATTTATGCTCATTTCTCCATCTAGCTACAACCAACCAAGGAGATGCCTCTCCTGTCCAAGGCCAACTCTACCACTTGTGCTTTTGGATTCCTCCCTCACCTGCCTTTCCCAGGGTCTTCTGTGACAGCCACAATATAATCAAAACTCGGCAGTGGCCTACAAAGATAACACATGATCTGATTTAAATTTTAAAGGTAACACCCATGCATAAATTTGAATTTGGAGCGGGGCACCAGAGGAAGCTGGAAGTGTGCCAGGAACTACCTGGTGTGGGGACAAAGCAGTAACCAAAACCAGCATGCCATGGTCTCCTGCAGCTTCCGGTCAAATAGAAAGGTGAAGGAGCCATGTGAATGGAACTTTTGGGGGACTCACCCAGGCATCACAACTTGTTCAGATTCCAGCAAAGCAGGAGAAGCAAATCACAGATGCCACACTGTCTCCTGAAAACCTTTCTGTGACTGTGATTGTAGACAGATGTTCTCGGAAAGTTTCTCTGTGTACATTTTGGTTCAGGAGCTCACTGAAGACAAGGCCTACATGAATTTTATTTAAGTCACAAAAATAATGTCCACCAAGCAAAAAGTTTTTAAAAGTGAACAAAGGGAAAAGCCCTAAAAGGAAATGTACTAAAATAGTGTTTGAAGATGTTTTTAGAATCCAAGATTATAGGAGATATTAAATTTTATCTCATGTATGTTTTACATATTTTCTAAAATGGTTTTCCTTTAATAGGCTTTAAAAAGTTAGATGTACTCCATGTGGAAATGTAAAAAAAATGCTTTTGATATCTTGTTAAGTAAAAGGAGATGGTTATAAGTTTCCATAGAACAAGATTGTATAATATCAGTTATAAGTAGTTAGGCAAAAATCTGTAGTGTGAAAGGCAGAAATGAAACTAGCTATGCTAGGTTTTGGAGTCACAGTACTTGGTTGAGTCAGAATACTTGGTTCAAATCTCTGCTTCTCTGTGCCACCATTTTCCCATCTGTAAAATGGTAATAATTGTCCCTACTTCATAAGATTGAGGATTAAATTAGTTAATAGATGGAAAATGCTTAGGCAGAGCACAGAGGATTTTTAGAGCAGTGAAATTAATCTGTATGATACCACAACGATGAATACACATCACCATGTTTGTCAAACCCCACAGGCTGTACAACACCAAGAATAAATTATAATGTAAACTACGGACCTTGGATGATGATGGTCTGCCAATATAGGCTCATGGATTGTGACAAATGTCCCACTCTGGTGGGGGAGATTCGATAATGGTGGATGCTGGGGGGGCAGGAGTATATGGGAAACTCTATACACCCCTCCATTTCATTGTGAATCTAAAAATAATCTATTCAAGAAAATGTTCAGTATACTGACTGGCATATAGGAATCACTCAATATATGTTTTTCTTTTATCCCCGTCCTTACGTTGTAACATGCTCAGGTAGGCGGTCAGTAAGTGTTATTGGGGAGCAGCTGCCACTAAGGTTGCCGCCTGTGCTAGCTCCAGGCCTGATCTGCCAAGAGGAATTCCCACAAAACCACCCTCCCGCCCCCTCCATTGTCTGCCTGTGGCCCCAAGGTGTCTAAGCAGTTGCCTCTTGTAGCACTTAAGTTTCCCCACTGTAATTATCTGTTTTCCTGCCTATCTCCTGCACACCGCTCCATTCCAAGCTCCCCTGGGGCTTCGATCATTCTCATTCCTCTCTGCATCCCTAGCAACTAATTCAAAATCTGGCACCAAAGCAGAGTCAATAAAGTTTTCATTGGATAAATAAATGAATTTAAAAAGAAAGAGCAAATGAGCAAGAGGGAGGGAGGGAGGGAGGGAGAGAGGGAGGAAGTAAGTAAGGAAGCAAGGAAGGAAGGAAACTGAAAACACGAGACACTGTTGGGAGAAACATACGATGGTGCAGCTCCTGTAGAAACCAGCCTGGTGGTTACTGAAAACGTTAAACCTGGAACTGTCATACGACCAGGAATTCTACTCCAAGGTATATCCTCAAGTGGAATGAAAACAGGCCCTCAGACACGTGCCTGCCGACGTCCAGCCCAGCATCGCTCCCAAGAGCCGGGACATGCAAACAACCCAAATGTCCACAAACAGATGATGAGGAGACAAGACGCGGCATGCAAGGGACCGGCACTCAGACAGAGGAAAGAATGACGTTCCGATGTGTGCTGCAAGGTGGATGAAGCCTGAAAACAGTATGTTAAATGATCGTAGAACCATCAAGACAAGTAGTGTTTTATGAAAACATCGAAAAAATTCACAAGGACAGAAAGTAGATAGGAGATTCCCAGGGGCTGGGGGAAAGGAGACTGGAAATCTATTGCTTAATGAGTTTCTTTTGAAAATGATGAAAATATTTTGAAAATAGATAGTGGTGATGGTTGGACAACATTGTAAGTGGAATTAATGCCCCTGAATTGCATCCTTAAAAATGGTTAAAATGACAAATTTTGTTATATATGTTTTACCACAATTTTAAAAGTCCATGAAAGTCCATGAATGAAGCTACTCTGCCCATGTTTAGGGCAGCACGACTTACAGTAGCCAGATGATGGAAACAACCTAGTGCCCCAGAGCAGATGAGTGGATGGAGAAGATGTGGTGCGTATAATCAGCGATCGGAAAGATAAACTCCTAAATCAAAATCAACCAAAAACTATGAACCAGAGACACTCTATGGGGGGTGAGGGGCGGGGAGGGGAGGGATTGGGGTCAAAATAAGGGGATTGCAATTGTATGGGGAATATAAAAACAAAATTTATTTTAAAAAATAAAAACATAAAAAAAAAGAAAATGGACTGTAAGGAAAAAAAAAGAAAAAAAAAAAAAAGAAGAAAGATAAACTCCTGCCCTTCTGCAGCACCGTGGATGGAGCTGGACGGGATCATGCCACGGGAAATAAGTCAGAAGGAAAAAATCCCGGATGGTGGCACGAATATGTGGGCTATAGGAAAACCGAACTAAGGGTCAGATAAAGACAAGCTTAAAAACTAACACTTGTAAACTGACGATAAAACGAAAACACCAAAGGATGTAGGGGAGCGGGAGGGGTGAGAACTCGGGGTGGCGGGGGTGGGGGGCAAGGGAGCACCATGGACTGTGGCGCTGGACTATGGGTGATTCAGGGGTGTGTGCACCACGGTGGTGATACCTGCTGGTATCACCCTCATGTTACCTCAATGAGAAAAATAAATAAATTTATATAAAAGCAGCTACTATGAATTCAGTAATGCCTTCCACATAAATAGGGATATAGTGGCTTTTCGTCCTGCATCCTTGAGGGCCATATGCATGATACCAGTCCTTCCACCTCCAGCACCCGCCTGCCCTGACAGAGAAGCAGGGGTATAGATCATTCAAGGTTACACTCAAACATCTGGATGACAGTCTCATTTATTCATACTGTGGTGAGAACACAGACTTGACCGTTGGAGTCTGGTGCAAAGCTGTATACATGGCAAATGTTTACTAAATGCTTCCTCAGCACGAGAGCCAAGCACCAGTTCATATGATTCAGTTAGAGACTCTGTGAACAAATGAGTGTATGTGTGAGTGTGTGTGTGTGTTCAGGGAAGGACGGAGTAGGAGAAAAGTGTTAAAAGCAACAAAAACGGTCTGCCCCCGAGTCCTTTCAGGAGAGACCCCAAGTCTGGTCTCTGCCCTGCCCCGGCTCCTGCAGGGGCCCAGGGGGGACGGTCACCAGTGCACAGGTGTGAGCCCTGCTGTACACGCATGCAGCTAACAGTCTGCAGCCTCCAGAGTTGTCAACTTAGTGTCTTTCATGAGCCTTAAAAGTGAATCAGAGAGAAATAAAAAAAAAAAGAAGAAAGAAGAGCTGCTCTTAAGATCGGAGGTTCTTGCCATTGCTGGATGTAAATACGAGGCATCTGGGAGAAACAGAGTCTATATTGAAAAGTTTACACAAAACTGAGGAGGATAAGGAGGGCTGGTTGTGGAGGGGTGGCTGGAGATGTTACAGAATAAAAAAAGGAGACAAAGCATCCTTTTCAAATATACTGAGAGCTTCTACCACTCATCATTCAGCAAGAGTTAATGCATCTAAATTCCTATGTTGCCACCAGCATAAACAGTGTCAAATGTTACTACAAAATGATTCCTTTTCTCTTCACTAAATATTAAACAAAATCACAAGCTGATTTGTTTGGCTTAAATGGGGTTGTTGTTTGTTTTTTTTTTCCCTGCAATGTGAAATTGTGAAAATGCATTCAACCAAAAGATGTTAGTGATCAATTTCTTAACCAGTTGCCACAAGTCGCTGTCATTGGCCATGCTTTCAATTAATCCGCCACTATACATTGGGAGCACTTCATTATTCAGTGTACATTTCAGACACATCCATTTTATTGTTATCTCATAAAAGCTTACACTACTAATAGAGACTACAAATAAATGTTTAATAACTATAAACATTTCTTTGCAGTTAGAGCAAAATCTGCCAATTTACAAAGCTAAGTGATAACGTATTTTTCCATTCATTTAAAAGATGGGTGACATGTGTTACTTGGCAGAAAAGTGATCCTTCTACAGAATCCCACTGTCTTTTATAACACAACAATTCTTTAAAAAATACTCATTTCTATATGTGCCTGTATGCACGTAAAGAAAGTTTTGAAAGATTATGCACCCAACTTTCATTCTAGTTACTTCTGGGAAGGCACGTGAGATGGAAGACACGTCACAGTGAAATGTGAATGGGGACTTATACTCTTTATGTACACACATTCTTTGAATTTGTTCATAATCTGCATATATTAATTTTACAATTAATAATTAAGACAAATGAAGTCCCATGGATAGAGGGAATAAACTCATAAAATATCACAACATCACACCAAATAATTTAATTATTTTCCCTTCTATAAAATATTAAGAGAGAATCATAACATTAACTTCAATGTACTCATCACCCAAGCTCAACAATTATCAATTCTTTGGTGAGCTTATTTTATTATACTCCCTCATATACTAAAGTACACACATGGGTAAATTTGTTAAAGCAATTCCCAAACATTATTGAATTATCTGTAAGTGTTTTATTTACACATTTTAGCTGAAATTATAGAACAGTACAAGCAACTTTCCAGGGTCATATTGACTGCTTAAATAAGATGTGCTTTCAAAAAGGAAGAGAAGAAAGGTTTTGCAAGGATGGGAATGTGATTTTCTGAGAGTCAACATACCCCTTTTATTCATATAGTAAATTATCCAACCCTAGTCCACTTAATCAATGGCTAAGATAGTGCAGTCAAATCGGGCAGAACCAAAGAACAGTAGGTAAGTTAGAAAAACGAATTCAAGAAGATATATCTCTCTATCTGCCACTTTTGAGCCTTAAAGCAAAGCATGCAAATACTCACTTTCTCGCCAGTTAATTCTTCACAGCTAGGTCTAAGCATCTGAGAGAGAGAGAAAATAGTTGCTGCAACCTGACAAAATGACTGATGAATTATTCATGTAGTCACTGAACTGAAATCTACAACCTATGGCTTCCCTGAGTTTCTTCATGACAGGTGGATATTGCACCAAGCATGCTTGAAAATTTAGGCCAGGGCTTACACCCATAACTTGCATTGCCCATCTTACTGGAGCTAGAGACTTTATGGTCCCACCCTCAGAGCTGATGAGTGGCCTGGGTAGATGCTACTACATACTCCCACCTCTGCACAAGAATGAACTTCAACAAGAGTACCCCTTCCTTTCAAAGCACAAGCAGATTTTGGCCTAGAGAGCTTACCCTTGACTCATGGCCTCTAATATTTCACCGAAATGTGAAAGCCCTATGACCTTTAAAGTTTTAAAAATTCTTTTGGGTCTTTTCCTTAGGCTCACGAAGCTGGTTGGGAAACAGTTAACTTTATCATCTTTCCTGGTGTATCAAAACAACGTTCACCAACCTGGACCACTGTCTAACCAGTGGGCTATGCCAAAGCCCTTTCACACACACCAAGCATTTCAGCCACATAATTTTGTGGCACAATTATGGTAAGCATGTGATATTTTACTGCTCCTGTCAATGAAAGGCAAACTTCCATTGAGGCTCCAGGAGCTCAGGCAGAGGAGGAGCTGGTAGAGGGGTCTCATCTGACCTTCTTGAGGTGCCGGTTGCCGGCAGGATACACTCCTTGTGCAGTTGAAAGTGCAAGCGTGCAGGGAGGTGAAACACTTGCAGCAGATCATATTGCCACAGCTGTATTTCTGGGGGGGCGCGGATGGAGGGGTGGTGTGACGATGTACCCCGCAGGCACAGCACCAAGTGCAGGATGGACTCTTCTGGATATTGTAGTCTGAGAGAGGGTGGCCAACCTCCAGCTGTTTGCCCTCACAAATCAGACACTGCTGCTCAGGTAGGCGGCCATTTTTTTCTTGGATTTTGGGTTTCAATGGTTCGCAATGATGTCACTGGGCTTATGCGTGATGGTCTTGCTTCCTAGGGTCTTTAAAAAGATCTTATACTACATCTGCCACTGGCTGGCACCACCAACCCACAGGTCACATTGTTGAAAAGAAAGAGTCATAGTTGGCATTCTTACCTCCTTCTTTCAGACGGGGGAACAGAAGTCCACAGAGACTGTCTTGTCAAAGATCTCTTAGTTATGGAGGATAACAACATTTGAATCCACGTATTCTGATTTTGAGCCTATTGCCCTTTCCACTAAGCCAGAGATGCAGGTCAAGCCCAGCCTCTGAACAGGTGCAGCTGCATCTAAAAGTCAGAAAGTTTTTACAGAAAAAAAAATTTGGATTTCCAGTTTCTTTTGAAAAATGATAAGACAGTAGCCACACTGGGTCTGCATTCCCAAAGGGCAGTCATTTGACTGGGCCTGCAGCATTTCTGGCCTCTGAAGATGGGACACATATTTTCATTTTGCCCCAATCTCCCCTTGGCCCACTTTACTCATTTACGTTCCTGGAATGGTCCCTGCAGGCCTTTCCTGGCTCAAATAACCAAGCTCCCTGTCAAATATGTACAATTTGATTTTGAAAACTTTCATGCTAAAAATATGAGATGGTTATATTGCTCAATCTGCCTTCATTTTCTTCTTTTTGTGGCATATAAGCAAATAACAAGCCCCAAATCACATGAATTTAGACCCTTAGTCTGTGAGCACATCCTAAGTGCCACATTACAGACTTGGCTCCCGCAGTGACTACAATGATTGCAGCAGTTTGGATACTTAGGGAATCTCAATTTGTCCTCGTTAACTCTGTAAGTTGCATGCTCTCGAAAGTAGACTTTGCCGTTGCTTGATCATTAGAATACTTTTTGATGAAGAGAATGATTCACCATAAGTTTGACTGTCAGTGGTACCTGAGCATTCAACAATATGTTAGGAATGGACCCAACAAAAACAGACACCAAATGACCCGGTTAGTGGAGACATAGACTCCAAACTGCCTGTAGCTCAGTAACTAAACTGGGTGAACAGACAAGTGTTCTGCCCCCAGTGCTGGTCAACCTGACCTGTTCTTGCTCCCAAAGCAGCACAGACTCCTTGACAATGCGCTCTGCACCCCATCTGAAGTGAATGTAGAGAGGTTTGTGGAACTGTCTATCATGCACTTAGGGTACCCAACTGTTCTCCTATTTGGGGAAGAAATCATAACTGGTGATATCTCTGTGCCCACAACAGTCAGCAGGTTCCCTTGACTGGCAAATGCAATTCCCACCTTCCCACTTCATCTACAGGCCTGGTGATCAAAATGAGGGTGGGATCAGTATTCACTTGTCAAAACTTGTCAGATCATACAAAATTACACCAGTTTAACACCATTGTGCTACCCTCACTATGGCTCTGACCCTTGATTTTTCCAGGCTGGAGTTTGTTCCAGTGGAGAGAATCACATAATGAAAGCATGTGAAAGTGCTGGAAGGGCCAGGTTGACATTGAAAGGATAATTTTATGTGAATCCATTAAACAGATCAAAAGCAAAAATTTATGTAACAAGGAAATCATTCTCTGTCCTCACACTTATGAGCTATAAACTATAGTGAGCTAGTTGTTTGCTGTGGAACAATAAACAAAAGATTGTTGTCCTCAAGGATCAATGCCAAGATGTACCCATGCCAATCAAAGGTGGCCACACTCTGGGTGTACCTCTATGATGACCAGGCCTACAGGTATGCAATTCTAATACCACTTCTACTGGAAGCTGAGTATGAGAGCCTACACTCTGTCCTCAATATTTGGGGAAATACTTGCTTGTTGTCATTAAACCTAAGAAGGTTCATACACCAAGTAAAATGGAGTCCTATACCAGAGGAATGGAGAGCAAAGCAGGGGGCAGTGAACTATGGTGGAGGATCATGTGTGCTTTGGTGGTGGGTGTGGTGTAGTCACATACATTTGAAGAGGTGTGAACTTATACCCCTAAAATATACAGTGTTGTCAACCGATATTACTGCCATGAAAAATAACACAATGATAAACAGATAGATGATTGATGGAGATAGCTGATAGATAGATAGATAGATAGATAGATAGATAGATAGATAGAAATTTTAAATGGAGCCATAGACCTTTGGCATGGATGTGTCCAAGCATTTCAGTGATGATTTATATTTATTAACTTATTTAGGCCCTGGCACATTTTATCACTTTCACATATACAATGGTTGAAGTGAGTTAAACATTGGTTAATTTAAGTTGGGCTTTTTGTGATGGTTAATTTTGTGTCAAATTGCCTGAGCCAGGAGGTGCCCAGAAATTTGGTCAAACATTATTCTGGATGAGATTAACATCTGAATTGGTAGACTGAGTAAAGCAGATTGCCCTCCCTAATGTGGGTGACCCTTATCCAATCAGTTAAAGGCCTGATTAGAACAAAAAAGCTGAGCAAGAGAGAATTCCTTCTGCCTGACTGCTTTTGAGCAGGGACATTGTTGTTGTTATTTTTTTTTCCCCCTTCATTAAAGCTCATACTGAAACATCCAGCTCTTCCTGGCTCTCCAGGCTGCTGCCTTTCAGACAGGAGCTACACCACTGGCTCCTCCAGGGTTTCTAGCATGCTGACAGCAAACTTGGGATCTTGTCAGCCTCCATAATCACATGAGCGCACGCGTGCACTCTTTCTCACACACACACTTACACACACCCACACACCATATCAGTTCTGTTTCACTAGAAAATCCTGACTAATAGAATTTTGGTGTTGCTGAAAATTTTATGGACTATAGATTTTTTTAAATAAATTTTATTTTTATATTCCCCATACAATTGCATATGGACTATAGATTTGAAAATTTTAGAAATAAATTGATATGCTTAAAATTATTTATCATGTGTGCTATGTACTAGTATAGTAGGCACTGAGCAAATTACTATGCAATAAATAAGGATGATCAAAACATTGGTCCTGTTCCTCAAGAAACTTAAAATCTCATCAAACATTTGTGTAAATTTCATATAATATACACATATGTACCATGAAATAGACTGTAAATATTCAGACCACAGCGAGATGACTTCTGGCTAGAAAAAAATCACGGGAGGTTTCGTAGACAAAGTGGCATTTGAGTGTCTCTTAATGAATAGGTCTAACACGTACAATGATGGAAGAAAATGCATTTCAGGAGGAGGAACTAGTATGAGCAAAGGCCAGGAGATAAGAACGCAATGGCATTTCACAGGGAGAACAGGAAAATTCGGTCAACTGGAGTGTTGGATCCATAGAGAAGAAACAAGTCTAGAGAGGACAGTTGGGGCCACATTCTAGAGCACCACAAGGTTAAGCTAGGAAGCTTGCTCTTTACTGATTACATGCTGAGGGGACCCTACATGGTTGGATTAGGTTTGGTTAGGACTATCAGTGCTACAGTAGTACGTGCTTTGCACAGGAGTCTGTTATACTAGTGTAGCAGACAGGTAACTGGATTCTGAACAGACTTGAACAGATCTGCCAGTGGGCTGAATATGTTTCATGAGGAAAGGAGAAAAATAAAAGATAATTGAAGATTAAGACTGTTAATCTTAGGATTCGAAGACACCTTTGATGTCATTTAGTCTTGCTCTCTGACTCAAAAGATGATAAATCTGTGACTGAAAGAGATTAAGTGATTTGTCCAGAGAGCAAAACTGGCCCTAACTTCCCCTGATTCCCACCTGAAGGGATAGTGGAACCATCACTAGAAATAGAACAGATTTAGAAGGAAAGATGAAGTATGGATTTTGGATTATTTGAATTTGAGATACCCCTACATGATCCAAGTGGAGACCTCCAGGGCAGTTAGCTACGCAAATCTAGGACTTATCTCCTTGGGCCTATCCCTACTGCTTCAGGAACCCCATTTGCCCCCTCTATTGTCTCTTACTCCCTCAAGCCATGCTCTCTGGACAATCAGCATGTCATCTGGGAGCTTAACAGAAATTGAAAATTTCAAGTCCTAACCCAGACTGAATGCATCAGAATCTAAATTTTAACAAGATTCTCAAGTGGTTCCACTTACAGCAAATACCCAAACTAGGTAAAACCACAGAGAACAGGTAAATCCACAGGTACAAAGCTATTTGTGGTTGCCAGGGGTGTGTGGAATTGTGAATGACAAGTGACCACTTAATGGACAAAGGGTTTATTCTAGGATGATGAAATGGTTTTGGAGACTTCTGATTTCTTAGTTCCGCATGTAAGGAGCCTGGAAGTTGTCGCTCTATCATAAAAAGCAAAAAGCTGTAACAAACTGAAAAATCACCAACACTTTTAGGATGCATAAGAGAGAAGATGACACAGAGTAAACTATGTCGCAAGACCGAAGCGACCAACAGTTGAAAACAAGGAGTCGTAGTTTACCAATGCAAAGACTCTCAGCCAAAACCACCTGGAAACCAGGGCCAGGGTGGGGAAAACTAAAATGCAATTGATGGACTGTTTCAAGCTCAGTGTGGACAACACTAAGTCTTAAAAATCCGAGTCATGATGGGTGTATACAATTCTGTGATATTTGCTTCCAGAAGCTGGACCAGATTCCCATAGCAAATATCAGAGAAAAAACTCTTTTATACTTTCTGTGGAAGGGGAAATGGAACTATTTCGAAATACAGCAAAGTAATCTATTCTTAACAAGGTCTGTGCTCAAGAGTAACTGGTTAACTAGAGCCTAACCAGGTAGTGTATTATAAGAGTTTAACTGACATGGGGGAAGTGAAATACTGAACTCCAAGTGAGAGAAGAGAAACACCCAACTCTAGCCATTTGTGCCACCTAACAGCAGAGAAAAATGTAAAAATCTCTTGTGAAATTCAAAGTCCAGAGACCTGAGCTCATTAAAACACTGAGCCCTAACTATGGTACAACAGAATGGCTCTCCTCCTCCCATACATTATCTCCCCCCATGCCTTTACACGAGTAAAGGCATATATAGTAGCTCCTCTACCCAGCACATCATGTCTGGCTACCAAAAAAAAAAAAAAAAATTCCAAGATACACCAAAAAGCAGAAAACAAAATTTGAAGAGACAAGACAAATATCAGAACCAGACTTGGCAAGGAGATTGGGAATTCAAAACAACTGTGATTAACATGTTAAGAGTGCTAATGGATAAAGTTGGCAGCATGCAAGAACAGATAGGCAATGTAAACAGACATGGAAATAACATGAAAGAACCAAAAATAAATTCAAGGGATAAAAAATTAGCATAAATGAAGAATGCTTTTAATGAATTTATTAGTAGACTGGACACAGCTGAGAAAAGAATCTTTGAGCTTGAAAATACCTCAATAGAAACCTCCAAAACTAAAAGTCAAACAGAATAAAGGCTAAAAAAAAAACATAATAGCCAAGACTTCTGGGACAGCTACAAAAGAAGAGAAAAAAACGGAACTAAAGGAATAGTTGAAACAGTAATGACAGAGAAATTCTTCCAAATTAATGTCAGACAGATCCAGGAAGCTTAAAGAATATCAAGCATGATAAATGCAAAAAAATTCCACCTAGGCATATCATTTTCAAACTATAGAAAGTCAAAGATAAAGAAAACTTCCTGAAAGAAGTCATAGGGAACAAATGTTTCCCCTAAGAGGAACCAAGATAATAATTACACCCATCTTCTGCTCTGGAATAATGCAACCAAGGTGAGTGCAGAGAAATATTTAAAGTGTTGAGAGAAAAAAAAAATCACCAACCTAGAATTGTGTTCTGCAGAATTTTCTTTAAAAGGTGAGCAATAAAAAAAAATTCTCAAACAAAAATTAAGGGAGTTTGTTGCCAGTATACCTGTCTTGGAAGCAATATTCAAAAAGTTCTACGGAAAGAAGGAAAAATAATATACATAGGTCAGAAACTCAGATATGCATAAAGAAAGGAAGAGCGTGGAAGGAAAAAATAAATGAAGATAAAATAAAGTTTTCTTTTTCTTCTTCCCAATTGATCTAGTAGATAATAGTTTCTTCAAAATAATAGCAGCAATATAGTTAATTATTTATGCTTATGTATATATTTTAAATGTATATAAGATGAAGGATGAAGAAATTAGGAGTATTTTGTCATTATAAAGTACTCACACTACCTGTGAAGCGATATAGTGTTATTTGAAAGTCGACCTAGATTAGTTGTAAATGTACATTGCAAACTCAAGCAATAAAAATGTTTTTTTAAAAAGTATAGGGTTTCCCCGGTGGCGCAGTGGATTGAGCACAGTGCTGTGAAGCTGTCCGCAGCCTCCACAGCGTGGGTTCGATTCCCAGCCAGCCAGGGAGATTCCCACATGGCGCAGAAGACCTCTCCTGTCTCGCCTGCTGCTCCCCTCAGCAGTGTATTCGGTCAATCTGCCTGTTCTGCTCCCCGCTGTCTCTGGTGAATTCTCTCACCCCTCACAATTCTGGCCTGTACCCCAGCTCTTGTACATATAAATAAATAAATCTTAAAAAAAAAAAAACACAACAGATAGAAAAAGAATAGGAGACAAAAAGAGGAACAAAGTATAAGGGCAACAAATGGAAAACAATAACAACCATACATCTTAACCCAACTTTATCAATAACAGCTTTGAGCATCAATGATCTAAAGGCACCAATAAAAACACAGAGATTGTTAGTGTGGTTCAAAAAGCAAGACTCAACCATATGGTGTATTTAAGAAGCTCATTTTAAGTATTAAGATACATATAGATTAAAAGTAAATAAACAGAAGAATATACCACGCTGACACTAATCAAAAGAAAGCAGAAGTAGTTATATTAATTTCAGACAGAGCAGACTTCAAAGTAATGAAAATTATCAAGGACAAAGAAGGGTATTACATAATGATAAAAGAGCCATTCTCCAATAAGGCATAACAGACCTTAATGTGTATGTACCTAACAACAAAATGTCTAAATACATGAAGTAAAAACTAATAGAACTGCAATGAGAAATAAATGAGTCCACTATCATACTTGGAGACTTCAATATCCACCCTTCCATCAGGAATGGACAGATCCAGCAGGGGGAAAATCAGTTAGGACATGGCTGAACTCAGTAACACCATTAATCAATTGAGGATAATTGACATTTATACACTACTTCTTCCAACAACAGCAGAATATATGTTCTTCTCAAGGTCACACAAAACTTTCTCCAAGATATACCAGATTGTGGGTCTTAAAACACACTTGAAATTTAAAAGAATATAAATAATGAAATGTCTGCTTTCAAACAAAATGAAACTAGATGGAATGGAGTTAAAATAGAGCAAAAAGATAACTGGAAACTCTCAAAATATGTGGAGTTTAAACAATGCACTTCTAAATAACATGAATCAGAGAAGAAATCTCAAGAGAAATTAGAAAATTTTGAAACTAAATGAACATTTAAAACAAAACGTCAAAATCTGTGGGATACAGAGAAAGCATTACTTAGAAGGAAATTTATAGCACTGAATGCATATAATAGAAATAGAAAGAAGAAACATAAAAATCAGTAACCTGTTTCCACCTTAAGAAACCAGAAAAAGGAGAGCAAATTAAATCCAAAGTTAAGCAAAAGAAAATTAAAATTAAGAATGAGAGCAGAAATCAATAAAACTTGAAAACAGGAGATCAATAAAGAAAATCCATAAAAACAAAAGCCAATTTTGAAAATATCAATAAAATCAATAAACCTCTAAGAAAAAAAGGAGATAATATGGATTACAATATTAGATATGAAAAAAAGGACATCACTACATATCCAATGAATACTAAAAAATAGTAAATACTATGAACAACTGCATGCCCACAATTTGATAAACTAGATGAAATGTAGTAATTCCCTGAAAGACACAATTTGCCACAATTCAAGCAAGAAATAGACAATCTGAATAATTGTATAGTTATTAAATTGAATCAATAATTAATAAGCATCTAAAACAGAAAGCATCAGGTCCAGATGAGTTCAGTGGTGAATTCTACCAAATATCTAAGGAAGAAATTATACCAATTCTCTACAATCTATTCTACAACCTTTTTCAGAGGATAGAAGCAGGATACTTTCTTGAACATGCACACCAACACTTCTAAAGTTTTTCTAAGCACCGTACTCCCTGTACAGATTCACATAGGCTTACCCTATCTAGAATGGTTTCATTATTCTGGCTGCTACAAGACCAGATTGAAGAAACAAATTAGATCTGGAGGAACCAGAAAGGTTAAAAGGAGGATGTGGGACTTGAATTAGGACAGGAAGAATGGAAGGAATTCAGGGACTCAGATGACTGTCATAGGCTGAGGGGACTCATTCTGTAGTTTATCTAGCTGTCTCATGACTGAACTTTCAGGAAAGGCTCTTGGTGTCATCTTTTGAATGCCTGCTACTTGCCATGTCCTTGCCAGACCCCAGTATCAAACACATCACGACAGGAGCAGTATAAACAAAGACTAAAAATTGGGTTCCTTAGGGGGATGGCACTGGCCTGAGTTGCAAAAGAGCGAAAGTTAGTGACATTGAAAATGAACAATAGATGCCAATGAAATAAACAATAGTATAGACAATCCCTCAGAAAACTGTTTAAGAGAGATGGTGAGAAAGCACAATTTTAAAAAATATATAATGAAGTTATAATCTCAGTACAGCTGAAACTTTTAAAATAATAATACACCTAAAATAAAAACAACTAGACAGCTTGTGCCAGGAACTTTTCTAATTATTTAATGCCCTGAATGACTCCCTAAGAGATAAGTACCATTAATATTTCTGTTTAATGAATTAACTAAATAAAACAAAAATAAACTCTTAAACTATGAGACCAAATTAGCAGCTTCAAGGAGGGTGTGTGTTAATCAAGTAAAATGGGTCAAGTCTATGGTCAAAGATAGAATGAGACTTTCAGTGGTGAACTTAATGCAGTGTATACACATGTTGATTTATAAAGATGCTCACCTGAAACATAACATATCGCAATGTTACTTCAATAAAAACATCTAACAAATAAAAAATATTTCCATTTTATAAAAGGGAACCTGACTCATTAAGAGGAAAGTGACTTATGTTAGCTAATAACAGCTAGCTAACAATAGCCAGAACTTGAAAATGGGCATTCTGATTCCAAAGCATTCATTCCTAACCACAGGATACTATGCAGGATTTTATGTCAATAAAATAAAATTGTGCACTATTTACAATGAAGAAAAGTGGGAAACGATCTATTTGATTCCTCGATAGAAGAAGGGAAAAAGAAACTGTGGTTTATTCATACAATAAAATACAATATAGTCCATTAAAATACAAGAAATACATCAACCTACATCACTCACATATCACTTACATCTCACAAAGAGTACTGATTGGAAAACCTAAGTTGTGAAATAATACAAACAGCATGATTCTATTTATATACAAATTATTAAAACACACAGGGATGAAAAAATATCTGGGGGTGGGAAAACTGTCCCCCCATAACTAAATCCTGTTCCCAGCACGTCTCTGCATGTCCAGGAACCAAGAGTGATTTTTACAGATTTTTAAAGATTTATTTATTTATTTATACAAGAACTGGGGTACAGACCAGATGCGCGGGAGGGTGAGAGGATTAATCAGAGACAGAGTGGGGAACAGAACAGGCAGACTGACGAAATACACTGCTGAGGTGAGCAGCGGGCATGGCAGGAGAGGTCTGCCAAGCCATGTGGCACCCTCGCGGGCTGGCTGAGATCAAACCGGCGCTGCAGAGGCTGAGGACAGCTTCACAGCACTGTGCTCAACCACCTGCGCCACCAGAGGAGGCCCGATTTTTGCAGTTATGAAGAGTTATTTAAAAAAACAAAAAGGTAGAATGTTTAACAGAGACCCACAAAACTGAAAATATTTACTACCTGGAACTATACAGAAAAAGTTGGCTGACTTACTATTTTGTGGAGACAATGTATGTATAGGAAACATACATGAGATTGATGCACTGATTTCCAGATTGATGGTTACCTCTCTGAAGAGGGAAAGGAAAAGGAAAAATCTGGGCCATTCTGTTTCTTTACAAAAAAGTGATCAGAAGCAAATACGACAAAATGCGGCCATTGGTTTTATCCTGGGGAGTGCATCAATGTCTGGTATATTCTGTTTGCGTGTTTGAAATGCTTCCTAATTACAAATAACACTTTCAGAACTTAATGAATTCGTTCAAATATACAAAAGCCACCCAGAAAGAATTAGAAGAAGCACACATGAAATTTACAAGTAACAGGCTAACCTTCCTAAGAAATGTGGGGCGCTAGGGAAGAGAGGTGGTCACTGGGAGGGGCTTCATGCCTTTTGGGCACCCTGTGAGAGAAGCAGGGACAGGTGTGGGGACTCAGAGATCTCGGCCACTTCGTAGATTCCATCTTTGCTACTTTCCTCACTTCAAATTTACTTTCTTTTAATAATACTTTTTTTGGGTCTCAGACCCTCTTGGAGAAACTCAGCGAAGCTTCTGATAACTCACAGAAGCTTGCATGTACCACTTTGTGGATTAAGACTCACATAAAGAGGCTAGAGGAATGTTCTATGTGGCTCCCAGGTTCACAGTGATTCATAAACTGTGAAGTGGTTCCTTTCACTTTAGGGTATCTCCTCCCCTGGCAGGTATACAACAACAACAAAAAAAAAAACGAACTTCCAGCAATTCCAAGCCAATTTCCTTCTCTAGTGAAGCGTATGGGAGAATACAGGAGAAAAGGACAATTTTCCCCCTTCCTGGACCAAACCCGGCAGGGCTGCCTGGAGGTCCCTCGTCACCTCCTGTGTGGTGTCTGGGCAGCCCTGCAATCGCTCTCACCCTGAACTCCAGTGCTGCGCTGTGGATAGCAGCAGCACACACCGCCCTCAGTGCTGTCACTCTAATCACAGACTTGGGGCAAGAAATAAAATTCCAGCAGGCTGGTGACACACCGCCCAGAAGGTTCAGTTCTTCAATAAGCGCCTCTCCCACCAATGGGGCACACGTGCTCATGAGCTATGTTCACCCCACTGGGCTTGGCTCATGGAAGGAAGGGGCCACAAATCCTCCCAGGACCCTTAACTAGTTCTGAACACTCTGCCCTGTCCAGTGCTACTTTGGGAATAACAAACATCGTAGTATGTTTTATTTATGTTTTCTTTTTGCAGTTCCATTTCATTGCCTTTGAGTACATCATTACTCAAATTATTTAACACTCCTCAAAAAGGCAATTAAAGTATTTGCTCCCTGTAATCTTTTTCTCGTGCTCCTTTATTTTCATCTTGGTGCCTAATGCACAGCCCTCTATATGTTCCACGTGGAGTCAAGAACAGCATGGCAAGGAGCTATGATAAATCACGCACAGCCTAGTGCCAGCCCAATTGGTCTTTCCTGTCTGTAGGATACTTATTTAAGGTTTCAGAACCTCTATTTTCTTCATCTGTGACATTCAGATAGTAAATGTTCTTAATTTATAGGGATGCAGCCTGGATTAAAACACACAAGATTGGAAGGGTATTCTGAGCTATAGAACATTATTAAGAGGAAAAAATTGGGCCTCCCCAGTGGTGCAGCAGTTGAGCGCTGTGTTGCAAAGCTGCCTGCAGCCTCTGCAGCACCGGTTCGATCCCCGGCTGCCGGCAAGCGTCCCACATGGCGCACAGGCCTCTCCTGCCGTCCGCTGCTCCCCTCAGCAGTGTGCTTCGTCAGTCTGCCTGCTCTGCTCTCCGCTCTGGCTCTGGTGAATTCACTCACCCTCCTGTGCTTCTGACTGTGCCCACTGCTTGCATAAATAAATAAATCTTTTTTTTAAAAAAAAAAAAAAAAGAGGAAAAAATTACTCCAGGGCAGAAGTCTTTCTGGTATGCAATAAAATAAGCCTCAAATCTCCATGGCTTGTCCTCACACTAATAGACTTGTCTGATTTTACTCTCTACATTTTTCAAACCACACTAGACTTTTTTAGTTCTCATTCAGATTGTGATTTGCCATGATCCACCTATTGGAGACAGGATTATTTGCTGGAAAGATTAGAAGTTGCTCCATTTGCAGTTGCAAATTATGGTAGATGCAACTTGTCTAATATTTTAGAAACTAAAGTTATTGTTTTCAACTTCCAGAAGATGACCTCACCTCACCCACGGGGCTTGTAGAAATTGGGAAAGAGCTTTGGTTGGCCAGAACGAGGACACTGCTAGCTTCAGTGGACGGAGGCTGGCACTAACAGCACTGCGATGCAGGAGACTTGCAAACAATGAAGAACTGTCCCATCCAAATGTCAACAGTTCATAAAAATCCTCTGCCCACTCTTAAGAGGACACTTGCATTGAAAGGGTGAAGTGTCAGATTTTACTCACGAGGTATATACTACTATTCACCCTCCATGAGGTCTGTCCTCTGCAGTGGGGTCCCCTGAGGGATGTTGCACTCTTACACAATTATGAAATCAGCAGTTGTCACCTGTAAAAAATATTTCTTTGGGAGCTAAGGTCCCTCCCGACCCAAGAATTTTTGTGGTTTGCTATTTTCTTTTCTTACTCCTCCAATGGTTCCCAAACATACACGATTTGGGAGTGGTTAAAATTTCTAAAAACATTCAAGTCCCACTCCAAACACCAGGAGATAAGGCTGGGAGACATGTTGGGGTCAATGAAATCTGTCTGAACACTAACAAGAGCGGGCTTTCTCCCTCTTCTGCGGCTTGTGACCATGCTGAGAAGTGGAGAAAACATTAAAAGGGATCCCGTGCGGCGGGCCTAAGTATATCAGCTCCAAAGGGATGGAGACTCAGCCATCTTTGCTGTTGGATTTGGGGTGACCATCAGGTACCCACACTACAGGTGGTTTTTATTTTCCTATTAATATAAACCTGGGGATTTCCTCATTTTTCCATAATTGCCATGCAGCAGTTTTATCATAGGGGGGATCCATTTCAGTTGTAATATAATAATTTTCTCACTATGTTCAATTCTTCCTTCTCCCCCTGCCCCAGGAGAAAGGGACACACCATTACCTACCACTCACCACAACAGAATGACTTAATAAAGGAGGATGCATTTACTCACTGGGAGGTTACACAGCCATTAATACATCATTTTGAAGACCGCAGATCTTGGAAGAGGTATGCTTAACACAGAATATTAAGTGAAGAATGCACACTATAAAAACGTGCCTTCTTATATGATAGTGCTGAAAAAACACTGCATCACTTCTGTGATATTTTTGCCAAAAAATGTACAACTGAATCCACTCATAGGGAAACGTCAGACAGACCCAAACTTGGGGACAGATGACAAAACAAATGAACTATACTCTAAAAATGTCTAGGTCATGGAAGACAAGAAAAAAGTGAGAAATTGCTTGTGATTTTAAAAAGTTGAAGATATGTGCTGTGGGGCCTCCTTGGTGGTGCAGGGGTTAAAGTTTCAGTGTTATCAAGCTATCACCAACCACTGCAGCATGAGTTCAATCCTGACCAGGGAGCTAATCCACACAGTGCAGCAGACCTCTCCTGTCTTGCCCACTGCTCCCCTCAGCAGTGTATTTCAGTAGATCCACCTGTTTTGTTCCCCACTCTGCCTTTGGTGAGTCCTCTCACCACCACCCCACATCTGGCCTATACCCCAGTTCTTCTATGCAAAAAAAAAAAAAAATTAAAGAAAAAGATATGTGGCAGTTAAATGTAACGTGTGCCCAGGATTGAATCCTCAACCAGGAGAAAAAAAAAAACAGATTTTATTGACAAATTCATTGCTATAAACTAAATTATTGAATCATCGGTAAATTTTGAATGGAGTCCTGATTTTGCTGGCAGCCCTGTGATTGTACAGGACAGTGCCCTTCTCCTTTAGGAAACATACTGTGAATTATTCAGGGGCCATGGGCATCATATTTGCCACTTACCCCCACTGATTAGGGAAAATAACAAAATAAAGATTTATTTAAAAAGAGAATGATAAAGCAAATGTTAATAACTGGGGGAACTAAGTGAAAAGTAGATAAGAACTCTTGGTGCTAAATGTACAAGTTTGTTCTAAGTTTGGAATTATTTCAAACTAAAGATTTAAGAAGAAAATAGCTGGAATCACATTGCAAGATAATATGTTAAGGACTGGGTTGTCCACTTAAACCAGCTGATGTTAAACACTAACTACATTTAGCTCATTACCTACTGTGAGTGGTGAGAGACCTCAAAGAAAATCAGTCATAACAAAGAATCTTCACATAATTATAAGGGTCAGTGTAAAAATATTGTTCCCCTCTTGACCAATTACTTCTTGACCATAAAGACCTTCTCCAAGAACACTTCTAACGTTGGAAAGTAAGCTACTCCTATTTCTATAAATCAGCCAGGTCAATTAGCCCTGAGTTAGAGGTGCTGGGTTTATTGTTTATTGACTGAACAATGGAGGCAGGGAAAAGGTATTAATAAAAAATAGAGGATAGTAGAAAACAGCAACATTGGCTTTGACTTCTAATGTTCACTGACATGGCTCTTCAAAATTAAGTCAAGGAGTCTATTAAATATACACATACATAAAAATCGATCCAAAAGGCTGTCTACAAGTCTCGAGTATCTAGGAGAAAAGGACGACAAAATACCAACTGGTGTCCTTGTGACCGTTGTCATTATGCTCATGAATTATTTTCTCAAGAATGTGATTGCATTATTCTGGAGTGTGTCAGAGTGGAATAGGGCAAGGCAGACACGAACATTCTCTTTAAGGATTTCGCTTTTGGTTATGGAAGCCAAACCCTGCAATTGGACAGCAGTTTGAGAGCTTCTATCAGTCCCTGCTAAGATATCTGATTTGTAAGGATACTGAGACTCTAAGACCTCCGAGGGTCCTACCGAAGAGATTATGCCTGCTACAAGGTCTTGATTTTTACAGAAACTGGTTATGTCAGAGTTAGAGCTTCAGATAGTTCTTCTTGCATAAAAGTCTAGCCTTCTTTCTACTATGCCACTCTGCCTTTCTGATGTAAATAAATTCTTTTCACAAATCAAAGATTTTCTTTAGAGACCTGTGGCACCCAAGGAAAAATTTGAACCTCCCATGCCATGCATAGAAGCTGGCACATGTACTAAGTGGTGACAGTTAACACGAGCACTGTTATTAGGGAAAGTGTTTATGCCACTTTTTTCCTATCTCACTGAATGTTTACTCCCAAAATCTCAATAAAACAAAACTAAACGGAACCACCACCCATTTCCAGTATTTGAGCTGGAAGGATTATTACTAGTGAGCAACATCAACAGAAACCCTCAGAACTTCTTTGAACACATCATTCGTCCAAGCCATGTTACCAGGAAAATCAGAGTCTTTTGTATAGCAGAAAAATCTCTGTGAGAAATATGCAGAGGAATCATTTCATTTCTTTGCATCTGCCCTCCTGGTGGGAGGTATCAGGCCTTGGGTAGCCCAAGAAGCTATAGGAAGCATATTACAGGGAGTTTAATTTATTCAAAGAAAATCAGAATCAACTAATCACAAGGAAGGGAAAAATGCATTAATTAAACAGCTTTACTCATGCAGAAAAGCTGCCAGCATGAGCATTTCAAATTACCTGGGCACACCTAATGCATTTGCATTTGCTCGGGAGAAATGCGTTCTGCCCTACAAAGCCACGAACATTTCATAATTCCATTTGAGCGAATAACAAAAGGGAATTGACAGCTAAGAACCACCTTCCACACTTGGGGGCTATAGCCTTTTCCTAGGAATTTTTAGCTCATGCAGAAATTCTCTTCTTGACTAGATGTGGAGAGAGGAAGTTTAAAGTCTTCTGTAAAGTAAAAGGCTATAAAAAAGAATCCCCCTCCGCTTCACCCCCCCCCCAACAAAGGAGGTGGGGCCTTTACTGGCAGGAGGCTAACAGCATTCCTTTGTTAGATATTAACATAAAATAAGGCAGTAGAAATGGATGTCCATCAAGAGAATTAGAAGGAACTAAGTAAGTTTTAAGAACAAAAGGTTTACTTCTCTAAATTACAGGAGTTGAGAAACAGCTGGGAATGCAATTTCTTTCCCAGAGCAAAAAACTACAAAACGGTTCAATGTAATTATGTTGCAATATAATTTTATTATTTCAGATTGAATATGCATAATCATTGTAACTAAAATAACCCTTTGGGCAATACTTAAACATATATATTTATATGCTTTATCTTAACTTTTTTCCAAATCAACTTATCCATCAAGTAGCACAACGGTTTATTTTGGTATTTACTCCTGATAAAGCTTTCCAGTGTGACATTCGAGCACATGACATTTACCAATAAGATCTACCTTTAAAATCTTTTAAAGATGACTTATGCTTTCTATTGCTTTACATTTTTTTACACCACATTTTCCCATTCCATTTTGCACAAGAAAATATGCTTGTAGGGCTTATTACTCTGGGTTTTCACAGGAGAGATATATAGAAATGACCACTAGAAACTTCTCAGAAGTTTCCTTTCTACTTCAGAAAGGAAAATGTTAATTTGAAATCCAAAAGAACTATAATAAAACATGAGGGATACCCAACTTTGGTCTGTTTAATACACAGTGCATGCAATTTACCCACCTTTGGCCTAATTTCATGCACGATGTATGTAGTTTTACTCTCAAAGATGAAAACTTGTAACTGTTGTTGAAAAAAGAGGCATGTGAAGTGGGAAACAGATATCTATATAGCTATAGATTGTATTTCATTAAAGTATATATGATTTGTCACATCATGCTTACTAAAACATTCTGTAATTTTGCCTAAAATGCTTTATTGGTACAAATTTGGGATCAAGTATTTACCCAAACTGATGGTCTCAGATTTGCATGTAAAAGGGCAGGTTAAAATGATCAAGGCTGCTCCTCACTGTTCAGCTGACACACTGTCCAGACGTAGGCAGGCCATTTCCTCTGGGCCAAAAAGACTAACAGAAAAGACCTTCGGAAGAAATCAGGTACATACTGCAGAGGCCTGAGAGAGGCCTGCCATGGAGACTGTGAGAGTTTCTGAAACAAGAGGAAGTGAAGGACAGTAAAACAAGGTATGCCTGTATGTATGTATCATGGATTCCCATTGTTAGTATTTATATAAAAGTGGATATATTAAAACATTCCAAACATTAAAAAATAAGATTGCAAGTATTTTTGGAAACTCAACTGCTGTATTTTCACCGAGCCTGATCACATTTTATGAAGCTCTTTCATGCATGTTTACTTTTCTAACCAAAATAAACTGCTTCTCTATAGCATTTTCCTATGAGTTTCTTTGAATGCAGACATCATTGGTGGAAGATAACAGACAGTAATTTCAAACACTAAAGGGTTTAAAGTGAGTGGTGACTTATATTGCAGAGACCTTAACAGGACACTGCTGACTTTCTAACCTAGTTTCAATGCATTTAGGATGTTTGCCTAGAAAATAACCTTTAGCAATGAAATATGCTAAGGTACAAACATATTGGTGAGGCAGGTGGGTGAAATAGGAATGGAGGTTTGAATATACAGTTTAAAATATCTTGATGAAAGAAACTACAAGAACATGTCAGTGATCTAAGACTTGTTTGCACATTCCTTAGTGCATGCTTGAAGCATAATAGGATTTCTGTGGGGAGGGGGAACAACAAAAGGTGTAAACTGCCTTTTCAATTGCAAACTTTGTTCATTTTTTCCATTGGTTAAAGAATGCAAATCTTAAGTCATTTTTTTCTTAACTGACACCAAGTCTTTCTCACTAAACTTTTTTTTCAGAGAAAAGAGTAAAGTTCAGAGTAAAGTCAAGCTTCTTCCCCTGAAAAAAAAAAAAGCAGTTTAAAGAAATTTCACTAAATCATTCCTGTCAATTAGGACCTGCCATTTAAATTGATTCTAGCACTTGAGGTATTCTAACACACCTACAGATATGTATAATTCAGGAAACATGTGAGTATTTAAGAATCTCAACAGCATTTTCTATGTCTGTAATGCAAATACAAAGCAAAAGATAGTAACATCTTTTCATGACTTTGCATGAACCAAAACATCCATAAGTTTGATTTAATTTCCTAGTAAATATTTACCTAAGAATACAATGAGAGCATTAAGACATTTCACTCCTTATCACAAATATCGCTAAAGAACAAAGTAAGGGTTCAATAGTAACTACCTGATAAAATTTGAATTCATCGTCAACTGGTCAACATAAAGAAGGAAAGAAGAAGATCCAGCTGACTGAAGAAATAAGGGAAAGGCAAAAGTGTTGTAAAGAGGCAGATAAGAGAAGAAAATATTTGTAATCACAAATTTTAGTCATTTCAACTATTTCAAAAGATTGTTTCAAGTAGGAAAAATAACTGATTTTATTAGTATCTAATTCAATCCCTAAACATATGTGGCCTTTAAAAATGTACTACAGATGTCCAAAAAGTCAATGTGACTAACAAAATTAACTAATTTTGGCTCTTGTAGGCTACACCGACTCTGAAAGCCAGTCATTGGCTGTTGCCTCTTGACCTGCACTGCAGGGTCTCCTCTACCTCAGAACCCCAAGTTGAATTGTTGTGGGAAAAGGATGTCCTAAACAAACTCCACAAATAGGTTTTATGGACTCCACCCCAACCCCAGACCAAAGAGATCCAAGACACCAAGGACTACAAATCCCATAATGTCCTCACCACCGAAGGGAGGATTGCTAGGAACTAAGGGTAAAGTTAAGCAGCCAGGTTTGATATATAACCAGATATGTGGGCCTTAAGGGCCCTTGGTTTTTCACATGTTATTGGGGTTCCAGCTCAGCGGAACTAGTAGGACACATTCACCAATTTATCTCTCTTTCTCCCTAAGTTATGCATTTCTTCCTTTCCCCTTATTGTAAATAAACCCTTTATTAACCTTTTGTGTGTGCCTGCAGTTAAGTCTCATTATAATTCCCTTTTGAGTGCGTGGGTGAAGACCCACAGTCAGGCCAACCCATTTCACATTGGGGTGCCCTGTAATAGCACTACCTCAGTTAATTCAGAAGTTAATTTATTTATCTCAGATGGGAGACCCAGAAGACAAGATAATGTCAAAGAGGAAGACCCTTTCCTGTATTGTCTTAACTGTTTGGGGCCTGTTAATTAAACTAGCAAAGGGCAGATTAACATGAGAAAAAGCATAAATTCATATCACTACTACATATGCAGGTAGTTGAAAGAAAATAAGCAGAAGTCAAAGTAATGGCTAGTTCTGGGGATTCTATACCATTTTAACAAGGACAGGGGGTGGAAAGAGGGTTTAGACTTCAGTTAATTGTGGGAAAGTGCCTAGAAAATATATGGGGGAACTAGTTGTAGGAAGGGGTTATTTTAGTGCGATGTGTTTATTCAAACTCATCTGAGTACCAACTTTCCATGTCTGGTGATGAGTCACTCCCCTCTTAGATACAAAAGAGGGGTTCACCTTCACAAGGAAAATTTATGGCCTGCTCTTAGGAATATAAGGAGAAGGCAGAGAATTCTTGCCTTCAGCTCAAAATACAATCATGTCACTTAACAATGGGGATGCATTGTGAGAAATGTGTCATCAGGTAATTTTATCTTGTGTGACTGTCATGGAGTGTGACTGCACAAACCCAGGTGGCATATGTGGTGTAGCCCATTGGGACCACTATGGTACGTGGGATCCTTCCTTGATCAAAATGTCATTAAGGGAAGCATCACCGTAATCCTTATGCTACAGTTGCAGAATTTGGGGTGGCATATCCTGATTGCATTAGAACAACCAAATGCAATGTGGGTTCTAAAATTCATTCTGGACCAGAAACATCTTTGATGGATGATAACACTCCAGAAAGTCACCTAAGCAGATGTGCCTTCTCAAATTAACGCACTTAAGAGCGAGAAGGAAATAATCCAAGAAA
The DNA here is from genome assembly GCF_014898055.3 of Talpa occidentalis. Lineage (NCBI taxonomy): Eukaryota > Metazoa > Chordata > Mammalia > Eulipotyphla > Talpidae > Talpa > Talpa occidentalis. The sequence continues at coordinate 9,683,602 of NW_023601543.1, forward strand.
TATTTAAGAGAAAGTACCAACAGGTCTCAGTCATTTTCTGGATATAGAGTGCAAAAGAAAGCAGAATCATCTATAATCTCAAGGTTTTTAACCTGAGAGATCGGGATAATTGAGGTTGCTCTGAGAGAAATGGAATAATCACTTTACATCATTTTTCATTATTGCACAATGTGTGCATTTTCATCTTGGTTATATTCCCCATTCAATTCCCCCCCCCTTATTTTGACCGCAATCCCTCCTCCACCCCCCCAGTGTGTGTCTGGTTTATAGTTGCTTGTTGATTTTGATTTTTACTTTATTATAATTAGTCTTTTTCCTGGACCCTTATTTAGGTTTTCTAAATTCCTGCTATGAGTGAGGCCATCCAGTATTTTTCTTTTTCTTTCTGGCTTATTTCGCTGAGCATGATCCCTTCCAGCTCCATCCATGTTGCTGCAAATTGCTGACTTTACCTTTTTAACTGCTGAGTAATATTCCATTGTGATATGTACCACATCTTCTTGATCCAGTCATCTATTTTGGGGCATTTGGGTTGTCTCCATAGCTCAGCTATTGTAAATAGTGCTGCTATAAACATAGGGGTGCAGGTGCCCTTTTGAATTAATGATTCTGTGTCCTTTGGGTAAATACTTAGGAGTGGAATTGCTGGATCATATGGAAGCTCCATATTTAGCAGGTTGAGGAATCTCCACACAGTTTTCCATAGTGGTTGGACCAGTTTGCACTCCCACCAGCAGTGCAGGAGAGTTCATTTTTCTCTGCATCCTCGCCAACATTTGTTGTTGCTAGTTTTTTTAATATGTGCCATTCTCACTGGTATAAGATCGTATCTCATTGTAGTTTTGATTTGCATTTCCCTGATACAAGCAAATGGACCAAAAAAGAAGGCAGAAACAGCTATATTTATATCAGATAAAATAGATTTCAAACTCAAAAAGGTAAAAGAGACCCAGACAGTCACTACATTATGATCAAGGGGACAATACTTCAAGAAGAAATAACACTCATTAACATATACTCACCAAATGAAGCAATACCAAAATTGACAACTATTATCATCTCTGAAAACAGACATTGGAGAAAACACATATGTAGTAGGAGACTTCAACACAACACTATCAACAATGGATAGATCAATGAGACAAAAAATAAGTATGGACATTAAAGCTCTAAATAAGGATCTAGATCTCATGGGCTTACCAGACATCTATAGAACACTAACCCCCAAAAAATCTGAGTACACAATTTTCTCAAGCACACACGGATCATTCTCCAGGATCAATCACATACTGGGAGATAAGACAAACATCAACAGATACACCAAAATTGAATCATACCAACCATCTTCTCTGACCATGAAGGCATCAAACTAGAAATAAATCAAAAAAAGAAGGCAAGGAACCCTCCCACCCCATGGAGCTTGAAACCCACACTACTGGAAGACCACTGGATTAATGAGGAGATCAAAGAAGAAATTAAAAAATATTTTGAGTTGAATGACAAGGAAGACACCAATTTCCTAAATATATGGGACACAGCAAAAGCAGTAATAAGAGGAAAATATATAGCAATACAAGCTCACATCAAGAGATAATCACAGTTTTAAGAGTGGTAAGTAAATCTATTTAGCCTTCTACTTTTGAATAATTTCAGACTTACAAAAATGTTACAGAAGTAATTCAGAGTTTCCATACACCCTTAACCCAGTTATCACAATGTTAACAGTTAACACAACCATAGTAAATACAAAAAAAAATTACTTAGGAAATTAATGTATTAACTAATCTCTAAGCAAAAACCTTATCATTTCCACATGTGATCAGTACTAAAAAGCTATTAATGAGATATCATAGGCTTTTGGAGGGCAGGACAAAGTCTTTGAAGTCTGGAGTGCATTTCACATATACAACCCACCCCATTTTGGAGCAGCCATGTGTCAAGAGCTCACTGCCCACTTGTGGCTACTGGGCATTTCATGCCTAGAGTACCGCAATATACCCCAAAGCTTTCTTTTCAATTTTTTCTCCGACTGTAACCCCTAGTAAGCTCCTCCAGCCAGTTTGCTCTGGGCTGGAGTGGCAAAGGGTGGGTCTCACGACTTTATTGACCACCTCCCATGATTGTGAAAGCATTGGCGATCACCCACAAGCCTCTGAATCCTTCCCAATACAATGTTCCAGACAACAACTGAAGATTAGAGTTGGCATTTTAAAGTTAACCCTTTTCTACCCATTATCTACTCACTGTCCTAGGAATTTCAACTCATTCCCACCTCTCTTTATTTCTGGGACTTAACCAATCTGGTCAATCCCTACTTTCCTTGAAGGCCAAACTAAAGTCCCACTCATTTCAAGGAGTCTTCTCCAATTCCTATTGAACATTCTTTCTTCTAACTTCCTTTAGGTTTCCATCTTGCCCATCAATTTTAGTGTTTACTTCTTTAAGAGTTTCTTAACAGTCTTCCCAGATGTTATGGGCTAAATATTTGTCACTCTCCCCTTATTCATATTTTGAAGCCTTAGCCCCAAAATGATGTTTGTGGGTAGAGTATTTCAGAGATAATTGGTTTAGATTAGGGCATAAGTACAGGACCTCATGATGGAAAAAACACCCTTATGAAAAGAGGAAGACACCTCTCTTTCTCTCTCTCTCTCTCTCCCACAATTAGCATGCACCCAGAAAAGATCAATTACACAGAGAGACACCGAATCTGCTTACACCTTAATTTGTGGCCTTCCAGCTCCCAGAAATGTGACAAGTCAATTTCTGATGTTTAAGCCACCTAGTGTGTAGATTTTTGTTATAGCAGCCTGAGAAAAGTAAAATATCAGCTAAATTACAAACTCTCTAGAATAGCTACTATGTTATGTCTTCTACATTCACAATGATCCTCGAAGAATGCTAGACAAAAAGTAAATGTTTCGAAAATCTTCTCGGTTGATATAATGACTATAACATACATTGTCTTTTGTAAATTAAATTTATGGCTTAAATCTATTTGTAACCACTGCTCCCAAACCTGAAATACTCTTATGCTTGACATCACAGATGGGTACAATATTTTAATTGTTTTCACAAGTGCTTGCTTAATATAAAAGAATCAAATGAAAGCTAAGATATGATTGCATAAATGTCCTTCGGCTCTGCTCCATGTTCCACTACTTACTAGTTTTGTGATCTGAGCCAACTCATATAAACTCTTAGATGTCATTTTCTCACCTATAAAGTAAGGCTTATAATGCCTTATATTGCCTCACAGAGTTGTGGGAAATGAATGAGGTTGTCCAGTACATACATAAAACCATTAGACTTCACAATTAGAGAAATCTAGTTATGAACACAAGCTCTGCCACTTACTGGGTATGTGACCTTAATCAAATTACTTGACTTATTTGTATCTCACTTTATTCTTTTGCAAATACAGGTGTAGTAATATCTAAATCTAAATCTCAGTAATATAGAGACTTGAGGTAAACTGTATAGATTTGAGTTATCTAATGAGCTTAGCACATTGCCAGAGATACGGATGCCAGTTTATAAGTGATGGGTATTATCAATGAGATCAGAGTGCCATGAACATGTGATTTTTATCCATTATTAATATGCAGAAAATTGTTTGATATAGCAGCAAATGACTATTCTGGGCACACTGCATCATTGATTCATTTCCATTAAATTCAAAAGAGGGCCTCCCCGGTGGCGCAGCGTGTTGAGCACTGCGCTGTGAAGCCGTCGGCAACCTCTGCAGCGTGGGTTCGATTCCCTGCCGGCCAGGGAGAAACCCACCTGGTGCAACGGACCTCTCCTGCCTCACCCACTGCTCCTCTCAGCAGTGTCTTTGGTCTGTCTGCCTGTTCTGCTCTCCACTCCGTCTCTGGTGGATTCTCTCACCCTCCCGCACCTCTGGCCTGTTCCCCAGTTCTTGTATAAATAAATAAATCTTTTAAAAATAAATAAATAAATTCAAAAGAAGTCCGTGTTTAAAGTTTGCAAGGATTTATAGCACTGGAACAGTGATTAGAAATGAACTCCATCTTTATACATAAAATCTTGGATTGTTATTTCTAAAGATTACTTTATTTTACTTGGAACTTTGAGGATCAAATAAAATAGCTCTTATAGATTGCTTATATGCCTTTCTAGCTTTAAAGAAAGTGTTTAAATTGATTCCAAGAGAGAATATGATTTAAAGTGAGAAATTAAACTCTGTATTTGTAGTCTGGGAAGGCTCTTCTATATGATCCTAAATCATCAAGTCATAGATGGAATGTATTCATTGGAAGGATTATTAAACATCATCTGCCAAACTCCTAATTTCACAGATGGGGAAGTTGTGGGCCAGAAAGGAGAAAACAGCTCAAGGGTACTCAATTTGTGAAAAGCACCATGACTAGAACCTCCATTTCCTGATTGTTAGGACCGTCCTCTTTCTATTGCACTCCCTCCGAGCAAAAAACACACCATTCTTGGGCCTCCCTGGTGGCACAGCAGGTTGAGCACTGTGCTGTGAAGCTGTCTGCAGCCTCTTCAGCGCGGGTTCAATTCCCGGCAGGTCAGGGAGATTCCCACATGGCGCAGCAGACCTCTCCTGCCTCGCCCGCTGCTCCCCTCAGCAGTGTCTTCAGTCCATCTGCCTGTTCTGCTCCCCGCTCTGTCTCTGGTGAATTCTCTCACCCTCCCACACCTCTGACTGTACCCCAGTTCTTATATAAATAATCTTTAAAAAAAAAACACCATTCTTTCTTTAGGGCTGAATATGGTAAAAGTGAAAAAAATTAGAAAAATGTCTTTAAATGTATAACTCGATCCTGAACACACCCAGAAAATCCTGACTCTTTAGCCAGATCCCATATGTTCATGAGCAATTTGTCACTGCCCCAATTCTATGGGAATGAAATAAAACTGGGAATCAATACAGTGACCCCTTCCACATCTCTCTCATCTGTGTTATGTAACACAGTGCACAGTTCTTGTAAGAAACTTATCCAAAATAATTTATATTAGCTGTCAAGTCCATGTGATATTAATGAGTCAAATGTCTTAGAGGATTGTACATAAATCCTAGAGGCGGTCTCCAGTTTTCTCATGATTAAACCAGCAATACTATTTGTCCTCTGCCTACATGTATATCATTGAGTCCATCCAATTAGCATTTTTTCACTAGAATGAAAGCTCATAAGAGCAGAGGTTTTTTTGTCCATTTTGTTTACCACTGCATTGCCTAGAATATTGCCTGGATTTAATGAAGAGTGGGTGATATTTTCTGAGTCCCACTTTTTATAGATAGATTTCCTTCTTCTCATGATGTAATTCCATAATATTAGTAATGAGGCTACAATGTAATTTTTGCATAAAATTTACAAAATATCCAAGAAGTACCACATCCCAGAGACTTTCTCATTTTCTCATGAATATCCTGACTCCTCGCTGCAGTTATAGAAATCTTTTCAAAACTTCTGAAGACTTTGTGCTTTTATTTTTTTTTTAAACATTTATTTATTGATTGATTGATACATACATATAAGCACTGGGTACAGTCAGAAGCGCGGGAGGGCGAGAGAATTCACCAGAGCCAGAGCGGGGAGCAGAGCAGGCAGAAGGACCGAAGCACACTGCTGAGGGGAGCAGCGGGCGGCAGGAGAGGTCTGCGCGCCATGTGGGACCCTCCTCCGGTGGCCAGGGAGCAGCCGGGAATCGAACCGGTGCTGCAGAGGCTGAGGGCAGCTTCGCAACCCAGCGCTCAACCGCTGCGCCACTGGGGAGGCCCAAGACTTTGTGCTTTTAGATCCCTTTAACAGAAACTCCAGTCAACAAGAAGGTGGATCTAGTAACTAACTGTCCATAAACTCATCCGTAAATATTTTATCTGTCTCTTTAAACAGTGTAAGTGGTAATCAGGAAAAATGTTTAATCACGTCTTTTATATAGCACCTTATTATGTCAAGCAATGAATTCTAAATGAATTTGAAATGAAGTCAAATGAATCCTAAACATGAAGCAATAGAATATTTAGTAAAATCAGGAGAACCCCACAGAATGCAAATATTATTTATATTTGGTTCTTTTCTCTTTTTTCTGGCACCTGATATTACTAATGTGACCAGTTTCATATAACCCATCATATTGAATCTAGAAGCATCGAGTAGAACAAAGGGAAGATTACTAAATAAGACAGCAGTATTTAGGATTGGGACTGGAAGATAATGGTGGGAGGGTGGAGGGAGGGTGGAGAGATGGGAGGAGCAGTTTTGCAAGTGGTTCCTAAATAATGGACTGCTGCTCATCTACTAAATAAGATTACTAAATAAATATTACTATAAATATTACTATAAATATTACTATAAATATTACTATAAATATTACTAAATAATATATAAGATTACTAAATAAGACAGCAGTATTTAGGATTGGGACTGGAAGATAATGGTGGGAGGGTGGAGGGAGGGTGGAGAGATGGGAGGAGCAGTTTTGCAAGTGGTTCCTAAATAATGGACTGCTGCTCATCTAACAACATATAAGAATAAAAGTAATACATTTTGTTACTGTTTAGATATGGGATGAAATTTTAAAATGTTTCAAATGAGCAATTTCACCCTCACATTAGTACTCTGGGGACTGCTAGGCCTTCTCTTTTGTCTCTTCCTGTTGCCTTGAATGGTGATCAGCAATGCATGATCAACCAAGTGGTATCAGCTCTAATGCTATCATCATATGCCAGCCAGAGGGGGTGTGAAAGGGGAAAAGAGATTTGCCACTGCAAATGCCATCTCGATTAATAAATATCTGAGCCACACCAGGACAGAAAAAAAATCTCTCTTCTTCTTTCTGTATGCACCTTGCCTTTTGAGTTGTATTACTATGTAATAAACCCTCTTTTAGAGCCTGTTGTGTTTCCAGGCAGCTGACAAGCAAATCAAAATTCCCCAAAAAGGGTCATGTTAATCACTGTTTCAAACAGCGATCTAAAAATGCATTCTAACATGCCTTCGAAAAGGTATAATTCAAATGATTACCTCATGTGTTCCAAAGGGGAATCGGGTGGTGTCCTGTTTCCATAGCACTCAATTTCATAACATTTTGCAAAACTGCTCTGTGTGATGTCTTCCTCCAAGAGTAGCAATATCACAGCCATAACTTTCTAAATTTGGGTCTGCAGTAATGACAGACTTTGAATGAATGTTTTCCTATGGTATGGGAAGGAAGCACAAGTTCAAAAAATTAGACTTTTCTCAGCTTTATTCTCTAAGCTATATACTAAGGTGACATCTCTCCCTTTTGAGCTATATGAATACCTAGCCTTTCATTGAAATGGAACATCAGAATTCCGTCTGCTTTCTGCACCTTACTGGTGTTTAAATATTTTTATAATCAGAAAAACATAGAGAATAAGCATATCTATGTGTGCATATTACTCAATCTATGAATGCGGCAAAAATGACAATAAAGAGACATGAGTTTGAACCCAGTATGACAATAATTAACTTTGTGACTTTTAAAGATTAATTTTTGCACACAAGAACTGGGGTACAGGCCAGAAGTGTGGGGGGGGGGTGAGAGGATTCACCAGAGACAGAGTGAGGTATAGAACAGGTGGATTGACTGAAATGCACTGCTGAGGGGAGCAGTGGGTGAGTCAGGAGAGGTCTGCTGCACCATGTGGGTAGCTCCCTGGCCGGGGATTGAACTCATCATGCAGTGGCTGCAGACAGCTTCATAGGTTGTGTCTTAACCCCCTGCGCCACCAGAGAGGCCCAGCTTTGTGACTTTTAACTCATTTATTGAAGTTCCCCAAGTCCACTACTTCCTGATGTGCTAATGAAAAGGTCTCTAAGGACATCTCCAGCTTTTTTTTTTTTTTTTTTTAAAGGGTGTGGGTGAGTAAATAACTTCTGGAGAAAAAAAAAAAGAGGGAATTTCTACCCTATGTGTTGAATTGCCAGATGTACACTAACCTGATACTTAAAGATTTTTGATGCTGTGTGTTTGTTATTTAGGGGGAGGGAATTCGGTTTTATATTCAGTCTTTCAAATGCATCAAAATTCAATTTCATGATCAACTAGTTTTTAACTGTCAGGGAGAATCTTTTCTACTCTCTTTTTTTTTTTCTCTACTCTCTTTACCTTGTTATTTCTAAAATGGTAAAATGAATGTCATTAAAAACCAATGATTTCTATTAGGAAATAGTAGATGCATTTTTTTAATCAGAATATTTTCTAGTACTCTCCCATTAGAAATTGTATCTATTAAAAAAAAAGTTCAACTAAACTATGAAGCAGAGTATTAAGATTCTTAAATATTTTATTATTATAGTAAAACCCCATTTACCTAAATCTGACCTTTTGCATTCTATGTTCAACATGGTTGTTTGCCTTGAGCTCTCTCCAGCATCTGCTAACTATAGCCAGAGACCTAATTAAGTATTTTTTAAAGCCAGTAAGTTCAAAAAAAAAAAAAAAGCAAAAGTAACCCCCAAACACTATCCCTTAATCTAAACAGAAGAAATGTGGCTGGCATCTATGAGGTTTTGAAACAGGGACCTCTTGATCTGTAGTCAAAATCTCTAACCCTGAGCTATACCCCCTGCCCTTGTTCGTTATGATTTTTATTGTAGTGTATATAAACAGGAGCAGCTACTGAAACCTACTACCTAGGAAACTTCATTATTTAAGTTTATACATCATAAAATGTGTCAGACTATTAAAGAGCAAAGTATAGAGTGTATTTACTAGAGATATTTGGCTCAATGAGTCCTAGAAGAAAGGACGCCTCTCATATAGTTTTAAACAAGAGCCAATGCAATTTTCTTGATTTGATTAGAAGTCTGGTGTGTTTGTTTTTAACATTTAAATTGGAATGTCTACGGTTTTGATGAAGTGTGGCTATAATTTTTTCTTTGACAAAGTTTTATTATTGTGAATTTGGTTGTAATATTTCCACCCTTTTCTAAGATGCTTAGATGTGGCTAAATACAGACAATCTTACTTTTGGCAGCTTATATTTGTACAATATACCAGACTGATGGGGATTCCCCTATTCCTCATCACACATTAAAAGCAAAATTAAACTAGAACCTAGAATATTGAACCAGCTTAAAAAAAAGATTTAATGAGGATACCACAAAAAAACAGACACTGTCCCACCTAAACCAAATCCCTCTATTATAGATTCTCATGACATATTTTGCTATAGAACTTGTCATAATTAAAGCTTTATATTTAGGTGTGTGACAGTTAAATGAGTGTCCATATCTCAGTAGAATGCCATTCAAGATCTCCAGTCATATCTTTAATTTCTGTCTTTAAAGATAATGAGAACCCACTGAGGGGTTGTAGATACATTGTTGAGGAAGAAGTGATAGGATTGGATATATCCTCTAGAAAGGTCACCCTAACCCCCATGTAGAGAATGGACTGGAAAATATCCTACAGTCATTTTTGACAAGGGTGCAAAGACAACTCAATAGGAAAAGAATGGTCTTCTCAAAAAAATGGTGCTAAGGGCCTTCCCTGGTGGCACAGGTGGTTGAGCGCAGCGCTGAGAAGCTGTCTGCAGCCGGGTTCGATCTCGGCCGGCAAGGGAGCTACCCACATGGCACAGCAGACCTCTCCTGACTCGCCTGCTGCTCCCCTCAGCAGTGTATTTCAGTCAGTCTGCCTATTCTGTTCCCTTCTCTGTCTATGGTGAATCCTCTTACCCTCCCACGCATCTGGCCTGTGCCCCGGTTCTTGTATGCATGAATAAATAAATGTTTCCAAGAAATGGTGCTAAGGCAACTGGATATACATATGCAAAATAAAGTTTTAATATTTAATATCATATATAAATATCATATATGATATTTAATATCATATATAAATATTAACACAAAATGGACCAAAAATCTAAATGTAAGAGCTATAACTATAAAAAGCTTTAAAGAAAGCATAGGTATAAATCTTCATGGCTATGGACTAGGCAATAGTATCCTAAGCAAAGCATCCAAAGGATGCCAACAAAAGCAAAGCATCCAAAGGAAAAATAAATATATTGCACATCATCAACATTACAAAAATTAGTGTCTTGAAGAACATTATAAAAGTGAAAAGATACCCCTCAGATTGGGAGAAAATGTATTTGTTAATCACAGGTCTGATAAGAGACTTATGGGCCCCCCTGGTGGCGCAAGGAGTTAAGTCTCAGCACTATGAAGCTATCAGCAGCCACTACAGCATGAGTTCAATCCCCGGCCAGGGAGGTGACCTACATGGTGCAGCAGACCTCATCTGTCTCGCCCGCTGCTCCCCTCAGCAGTGTATTTCAATAGATCCACCTGTTCTGCTCCCTACTCTGTCTCTGGTGAATCCTCTCACCCCCTGCACCTCTGGCCTACACCCCAGCTCTTGTGTGCAAAAATAAATCTAAAAAAATGACATATCCAAAATATATAAAGAATGCTCACAACTCAAGAATAAAAAGACAACCTGATTTTTTCTAATGGAAAAAGGAACTGAATAGGCTTTTCTCTAAAAAGTATGCACAAATGTCCATTAAGTAGATGAAAATATGTTCAATGTAATTAGTCATTAAGGAAATGAAAACAAAACCAATGAGCTACTACTTCACACCCACTATGATGGCTTGAATCAAGAAGTCAGATAATAACAAGTGGTAGAAAGGATGTGGAGAAATAGGAACTATGCACTGCTGTTGGAAATACACAGTCATACAGACAATTTCGAAAAGAGTCTGAAAGATCCTCCAAAAGTTAAGCATAAAATTACCATATGACCCAGCAATCCCATTCCTAAGTATATACCCATATGAAAACATATGTCCACATGAAAACTAGTACACTAGCATAGCAGCATTAACCATAACAGCCAAAAAGTAGAACAACCCAAATATTCATCAACTCAAGGAATGGAGAAAGAAAATATTATATATCCATACAATGGAATATTATTCAGCCACTGAAGGAATGAAGTCTCAATATATGGATGAACCTTAAAACATTTTGCTAAATTTAAAAAGTAAATCATGAAATACTTAATACTATGTATTTTAAAATAAAATACTCAAAATAGGCACATCTATAGAGTCAGAAAGTAAATTAATAGTTGCCTAGGGCTGGTCATGGGTTGAATAGGGAGGAAGGAGAAGTGACTGGTAAAGATTCTGGGGTCCTCTGAGTTGATGAAAATGTTCTACTATTAGATAGTGGCAATGGTTGCATCGTGTGACAAATATATTAAAAACCATTGAATCATACAATTTAAATAGGTATGTTTTATGATATGTGCATTATATATCAATAAAGACTTGACTAGATTTGACATTAATGGAAATGGAGGTAGTGGATGAACTTGAGCAATGTATCAATGGTAAAATCAACAGGACATTCTGATGAATTTGATGTGGAGATTGAGAAAAAGGGAAATGTGGAGGATGACTCAGGTTTTGTGCTTGCAGAGTGGGGGAGGTTTGGGCACTTTCTGTGTAACCAAGCACTGGAAGAGGAATAAGTTTGGGTAAATTCAACCATGAATTCACTCTCAGGCATACTAGAATTGAGATGCCATGGATATCAGCAAATGGAGACACTGAATGGCCCACTGGTCTAGAGCTCTGACAAGAAATTTAGGTTGGGCATAGAAATCTTACCACCCACAGCATAAAGATGGCATGTTAAGCCATGGAAATAGATTAAACCTCTACGGAAAGAGCATGGAGCAAGATGGTAAGAGTATCTAGAACAATCCCCATGACAAACTTCAATACTTAATAGTCAAGTACAGTAGGATAAACTTGGAAAGCAGACTAAAAAACAAACAAACAAACAAACAAAAAAGGAGGGCTAATAAAATTAATTAGGCTTTATTGGTTTCACAGGACAGGGAAGTACATAACGTACTTCAAGAAGGAAGGAGTGACTGTCCATATCAAATGCTGCTAAGAAGTTGAATACATTGAGGACTGAAATGTACCTGCTAGATTTAATGACTTGATGGTCTTTGATGACCTTTGTAAAAGCTACTTTAGCAGAGTGGTGTGGTGGAAGCTTCGAGGACTATATAATAAAAAAAAAAAAAAACAGACTATTGGGTTGGGGCTGGGGCTGAGGGGAGGAATCAGACATAAATATGTGCAAAGAAAGGACTTGTCACAGGGCCTCCCAGGTGGCACCGCAGTTGAGCTCTGGGTTGCGAAGCTGCCCACAGCCTCTGCAGCACCAGTTCGATCCCCGGCTGCTCCCCAGCCACCGGAGGAGGGTCCCCCATGGCGCGCAGACCTCTCCTGCCGCCCGCTGCTCCCCTCAGCAGTGTACTTCGGTCCTTCTGCCTGCTCTGCTCCCCGCTCTGGCTCTGGTGAATTCTCTCACCCTCCCGCGCTTCTGACTGTACCCAGTGCTTGTATACATAAATAAATAAATATTTAAAGAAAGAAAGAAAGGACTTGTCACAGCAGAAAAAGTCAGTGAGTTATTAATATGTTTGTATAAATATTGAATATTCTAATTTATCTCATCTACTATATTATATTAGAAACACTGTACTATGAAATAGTCCACGGACTACCTGGGGAGGCCTTCAAGCACATTCTGAAAAACACTGATCTGTTTGAAAAGTTTTTCAAAATTTAGTTATTGAAACTCAAGTGGAAAAACTATCTTTGCTTTGGGCCGCATAATCTTAAACTGTAGGGTGGTAAAGGAAGACTAGGTTATCACTGAGGCCCCTTCCACTGCTCCGTTTTATCAGTTTTATCTATATTTATCCAACTTAAAAATAAGCACCTCTATACCCTCAGTGTTTTCACAGAACACCTTCTACTTCCTGCCCTAACAAAGACCCAGCTCTCCACAGAAACAATGAGTCTCACTATGCAGCTCTCCCCAACTAAAGCTGCTTGATCTCTAATGTCCAAACTCTGGAGGGCAGGGGGTGGGGCTGAGGAGGGAAGCAGAACTTCTCGATGCCTTACAGCCCTTACCAGACCCTGGTTCCAGCTTCACGAAATGTCCTTCTACCCATAATGTTCTCACTACTTGAAGACGCCATCTTTCGTGCCTCCCTGGAACAGCTGCATACCACTCTCCAGGGCACTCCCCTATATTCACGGAGGATTCTGGCACCTGGATCACTGATGTCCTCCTTCCCCAATTCTTGGCACCACTGGTCAGTTGAAAAAGTCATGGCATACCCTAAACTCACATTCATTGGCTGAATATTGCCATCTTCTAGAACGGCTTCAACTTGAAACCATAAATTTGTGTATCCCAATTTCTGACATGACCACCCATCTTCTAGACTAGGTCTTTTGCCCTGCTCAAGCTCTGGTTCTGGACTTTCATGCTGCTCTCTTCGTGATTCTATCATATTAACTGCCAGGGCATGTTGAGACTCTTTGTTAATACATCTGTCTCCCATGAATACTTTGAGGGGAGGAACTGTTTTACACACTCTGAAAACCCTGTGTCTGGAACATGATACACACGCAAATCTGAATGGATGGTTCTGAATGACTTACTAGAAACTAGTAGAAGGAATGAGACCAATGCATTAAAAACTAAATTTCAAGGTGGAAAATGAGAGGTGCTTCAATAAACAGAAAAGCAAAATGTCATGGATTGCTAAGGTAACGGAGGTAGGGCAGACAAAAGGGAAATATTGTTTGTGTAAGATCAGAGTAACCTTCCGAAAGTCACACGTAAGCTAACCAGGAATAATGAGTGGGGATTTGGGTATATGGCAACAAAGGAAGAACAAATTCTAGGAAGGGCGGCCAGCAAGAACAAAGACAGCAAGGTCAGAAAGTGCAGGATCCATCTGAGAAGCACCTGATTTGCTGGGAACAAAGGGTGTGTAAGGAGAAAGTGAACACAACTAAGCTGACCAAATTTTGGAGCAGCTGAACTATCAATTCTGATGTTACTTTGGCAGAAGGTCAACATAGGGACCGTTTCTTGGTGCCTGATCTATCAATTAACCCTTAATCTACATGCCTTTCTTCAAAAGAATACTTAAAGGATTGAAAAAAAACTTTCTACAAAGTTTTTTCATCCAAGATGATAGTTATTTATTATTCCTACCTAAGCTTACCTTTTTTTTTTATCAACACAGTCATTGTTTCCTATGACAAAGTGATAAACAGGTTTGTTTATTTTTTAAAGGAAGGTAAGGCCAAACAACAAAGATGGGAATCATTTTCAATTCTTTAAATTCTTTAGATGATATTTTATTTCCATGAACATATTTTCCTGTTATTGTAAATTTATACTAAGTAAATAATGATGGCATTAACTGGCATTCTTGATGTGCTTTTGATCATCTTTCTCAAAAAGCGACTGCCAAGAGAATTTCCTAACAAACATCAGTTAACTGCTACGTGGCTGTGAGTGTTAAAGGCAATAAGACAATGATTATTTAAGCAGCACAATGAAAAGTACCCACTTTCCCTGTTAAAGAATTTAAAACAGGGGCCTCCCTGGTGGCACAAGGGGTTAAGTCTCAGCACTATGAAGCTATCAACAGCCACTGCAGCATGAGTTCTAATCCTCAGCCGGCCAGGGAGCCGACGCATGTGGCGCAGCAGACCTCTCCTGTCTTGCCTGCTGCTCCCCTCAGCAGTGGATTTCAGTCTGTCTGCCTGTTCTGTTCCCCACTCTGTCTCTGGTGAATCCTCTCACCCCCCATTCCTGTACCTCTGGCCTGTTCCCCAGTTTTTGTATGCATGAATAAATAAAATAAATCTTAAAATAACCACTCCTTTTTATACATATACATACGAAACTGAATTGCTCTTAGTATAAGGTTTCTGTGTATTTTCTGTCCCTTTCCATCACTACACAACTAAACAGTTGCCATATCTGGCACAAATCTCCTTCTAGGGTTGTTTGGGAAAATCCCAGCTTTCAATAATCCTCCATGTTTTAAACCCAGACTGATGAATCACATACTCTTCTTTAATGGTACATCAAGTTCGGACTTTTCCAAGGCATTCTTTCTTTTCCTTTTAATCTCACGAAACAGGCACCTTCTTTCCCCTCATTTCAATTCAGTATCAAAACAAAATGGCATTTACTACTCCCTGATCTGATCCACATGCTGGACTGGCCAGAGCAGACGTAAGTACATAGGCAGAGCTGCTGAGCTCTCCTCACCGCCTGGCATGTGTCCCAATCCCCAGCGAGAGTATAGAGTTTTCCCGCACAGCCTGAACAGGGACCCAGGTTAAGCCACTGATGAGACTGGCAAAGTATAAATTATCAAGCTCCCCCTCTCCTCCCATGCTTTTAAGAAAATACTACATATTTTCGTAAACTAAATGTACTACTGAATGAAGTAAAGGAGGTAGGTGGGGGCTGGGGGTGGCGGAGCTCACATTCCCCTTCCCATGTCAGTCTTCAGATTTAGAAAGCTTGCAGCAGCGCCCTTCCACCACCCCCGCCCCCGACATACTCACAGACCCCACTGAACCAAGCCCCTACAAAAACTATGGAGAAATTTGGAATATCCTTGTCTGGCTGGAATAGCCTTTAGAAATTGAGTTCAAGTCAATTCAGCATGTAATGAACATCTACTCTCTAAGGCTATTCTGTACTTTAAACAGTGGGTGTCTGAAAGCTATATAAGGTGTGATCTCCACCTTCAAGAAAGATGACACACAGACTTTTGTCCTGAGCAGGAATGCACTGTTCCTGCCTCAATTAGCTGACATCTGCTTAAGCCCTACCATCCCCTGTATTGGGGGAACCCCGGAAAGACAGCAGATGTGTCGTAATGAATCCAACCATACCGCAGTCTAAGTGGGGCTTGCCAATGCAGAAACTAACCTTTAGCGGTCACATCCAGTAGGAAGAGGGGCAGACATGAGTTCGAATCCCAGCTATTGGGCCTCCCTGGTGGCACAGGGGTTAAGCCTCAGTGCTATCAAGCTATCATCAGCCACTGGGGCATGAATTCAATCCCTGGCCAGGGAGCTAACCCACATGGTGCAGCAGACCTCTCCTGCCTTACCCGCTGCTCCCCTCAGCAGTGTATTTCAGTCAGTCTGCCTGTTCTGCTCCCCACTCTGTCTCTAGTGAATCCTCTTAGGCCCTGCACCTCTGGCCTATACCCCAGTTCTTGTATGCATAAATAAATAAAAACAAAAAACAGATCTCAGCTATACTACTTAGTAGCAGTGTAGCCCTAAGCAAATGACTCAACCTCTCTGAACTTGTTTTCTTCGTGTAAAATAGTAATATAATATAGGATTACCTGCTCCACAAGATTGTTTTAAGACAAATAGTGTAGAGAAAGCTCAACAATAAATGCTGGCACATAGCAAGTACTTAGAAGTACTACCTATTAACATTATTTTAAGGCTTGAGGACTTTCTGGAGAAAAGGATATATGGCTTAAAAGCTCACTTCAAGAAAATGAAAGACTTATTTCTGAGCCATCACATGAGAGTCTTACCCAATCAGACTAGAAGCAGTTGTACCTATAAGCTAAGGCTGCCCAGAAAGGCTAAAGAGGAAAGGCTGCTTCTTGACCCCTTAGCGATGCCCCAAGATTCTTCCCCACCTTCTCACTCCAGTCGTCAGGACTCAAACACACAGTAACGTAAGCGCTCACTGATTTGCCCTCTCAAGACCACTAAACCCCCTAAAATGTGGATTACGCTAGCAGTACATGTTACCTGCTCCTCCTTCTTCTCTAGTTTGGACCTTCATCACTATCATCGAGACACACACACACACACACACACACACACACACACACATTTTGTTACTGTGCTAGGGTCTTCACATCCAAACACCTAAGCCCTGGCCCCTGACTCACTGAGATTCCCGTCCAGGTTGTAAGACAGGTTATGCTCAGCAAATGGCATGCCAACGTCACTCAGCATAAAAGGAGAGGTCTGCGGGCTCCAGGGACACAGATGGAATACTCTCTGCTCTAAGACCACCTCCCCCAGCCCCTGCAACCCTTCCCGGCTCACTTGGAGTAAAATCCTATGTCTTCGCCGTGGCTTGTGGGACACCGTCTGGCCTGGCTCCCTCCAGAAATCCAGCTTCCTCTCCTCCCGCTCCCCACCCTGACTCAACTCCAGCCAGGATGGCCTCCTTGTTCTCTCCAATAGACCAGGCACCTAGACCCAGGAGCCTTTGCAGTGGCCATTCTTTCTGTTTGAAAATTTATTTCCCCTGATCTTTGCATGGCTGATTCCTTGTCTCCACTCAGGTCTTAATTCAAGTCCTCAGAGAGGCCTTTCTTGACCCCTTATTTAAAGGACCTGCCCCCTCCCGTACCCCTGTCACTTTCTATTACATCACAATCTTATTGTCTTCATAGATCACTCAGCAGCCAAAATGGCTCTTCTCAACTTTTCCTTCCTTCCTGCTTCTAGGGCTTTGTATATGCCATTTTACTCTGCCTAGAATGCTCCTCTTTTTCTATTCAAGTGGTTATTTCTCAGTCTTCGGTTCTCAGCTGAAGTCTCATCACCTCACAAAGAACGTCCCTGACCACCTTATATAAAGTAACCCCCAACCGCACAACTACCATTAGTCCTGTCATTCATTTTCTTCATGACATTTATGGCAATTACATACCTAAATAGGTATCTATTTATCTCTAGCTAGCTAGCTGTAGAGTTTTTGGTCCTTTTCTTTCTCCCCAGACTAAATGCTCCATGAAGGCAGGAATTTTTGTCTGCCTGTCCCCCACTGGGATTATGAAGGAGGGCCCCCTTAAGAAAGTGAAGATGCAATTTGAGCAAAGAGGCTAACACTGCTGTTAATACACTGGGGTCACATTTCTGCCTGACGTTCAAGCCTTTTATGACCTGGACCCACCTTACCAAGCTAATCCTTTTTCTCACTCACCACCTAGGACACATTCTGCACTAATCAGCACTTCCTCCTCAAACAATCCCACCTGGAAAGTCTTCCATACTTATCACTATCTTTAAAACACTATGATATAAGGTACTATCATTCTGCCCATTTTACAGAGGGCAAACTGAGGTTCATAGAGGTTAATTTGCCCAAGGTCACACAACTAACAAGTGCTGAAGCCAGACAGGACCGCATGTCTATTTGGAATCCATAACCTGTCTTCTTAAATTCTCCATGGTACCAACAACATAACAGAACAGACAACACGGAAGAGATTAAAAAGGAATAGAGAAAGAGAGCGTAATAGAGCCCTGATTAACTCAACTCTGACTCCATAGCTTATGCTCATAACTCTGTGTAGGGTACCAGATATCTAGGTTTGTCTTGGATAATCCTGATTAATTCTATTTTCCCAGCCTAATTATTAATAGTGTAGTCTTTCCTTTGCAACTTGTTGTGATTTCTAAGGGAATTGGGCATTTTACACTTACAGCACATCTGGCTTTCCCAGAATTCAGAGTGCCATTTCTTTCACTCCCAGGAAATTAAGAAAAATAGGAAAAGAAAAAGGAGAAATTAGGAGTGTATCCTTTGGCATGACATTTTCATTATGGAAATTACTTGTGTTTTCCACATGTTACATTAGCATTCCTTAAAACCCATGTATGACAATGAGGCTATGGGAAGGAATGCATCTGTCTTACACACAGCGGATGGGTAATAAACTCTGGTTGAGCACTATGAGCAGCTAGTGAAACTACTTCAAATTTTGTCTCAAATGAATGGTCTGGTTATTGTTATAACTGTTGATACTCATTGAGAGTTTCATACGTGCATCACTTCATTCAAACTTCACAAGAACCATCACGTCCCAATTTTAAAGATGAGAAAACGGATGTTCAGGGAGGTTAAACAATTCATTCAAGGACACCATGGTGCTAGGGAGCAAAGATGGAGTTCAAGCCCAGAGTTATCTGATTCCAAAGGTTATGTGTTCAAGGACAAGGCCCTCCAACTCCCTTCTTCTGTGTATTGTCTCATAACTACATTCAACAACCAAAATCAATATAGAAAATCCAATATTTGCCCTGGAAAAAGGATATGAACAGAAATGACTTCCCCAAAATCCCACCCAAGCATCTCTTTATTGATACACCAAAATCTGCGTGAACAAAGAAGTTAAATAGAAATACACCCTCCCAAATCATAGAAATGCAGCTAATAAAAAATAGCCAAGCCCACAATGAAATGTTTTGTATTAAATCTCCCCTCTGCCTGTGTGATGGTATGCCCAACCAGAGACATACGGGCGGGCAGGGGAAGGAAGCCCAAGTAGAGCTGTGCAGCAAGGTTGCAGTAGGGGAGTAAGTGCTGCATGACGTGGAGCAAATCCCAACCACTTTATATTCCTGAAAACAGTCACTGTATTAAATTCCACCCACATCCTCCAAATACCTGTCATGATTCATAACACTGGTCTGAGCGCTGAGGATGGAGAGATGAAAGCCGGTCCCCGGGGCCTGAGCTGGAACAGGAAGCAGAGGAGACCAGTACGAACACTTGTGTCACTCCTCTAAAGTCACTTAGCACTTTTGCTGTAACCCTCCCGAGGCTGGCTCGTTAGCTTTCTATCCCGTGCTCTGTAGCGGGGCCATGCAGAGTAGCAGTAAGCACCGAGCGCAGAACTCAGACGGTTTCAAACCCCAGATTCTTCAGTAAGAAGCTGGGTCACTTTGAATAAGTCATTTAACCTCCCCTGACCTCAGTTTCTTCACCTTGTAAATGGGATTTACAGTGTCTCTCTGATATTGCTGTTGGAAGGAGTCAACTGAAAAGGCATCATAAAATGCCTGGCACAGGACGCGGTACACAGAGGTACTCATGAGTACCTACCTACTATGCTCATGATCATGCCTTAGCTCCTGTGCTAGCAGTGAGCTGCTTGCAGGGAATGTGCTCTGTCTCCATGTGCCCAGAAGCTGAGCGCATGACCTTGCACATAACAGGCTCTGAAAAATGGCTGCAGCGAGAATCAAGGAATGAACAAATTATTATAGTTCAAGTGTAGTAACCTATAATCAAGAGTAACAAACTGCTTCAGGGATTGAAAAGGAAGGATAGTAACACAACTAGTTGAGGGCAGAAGAGAAAAAGAAGCCTCAGAAGAAGCTTTAAGAAAGGGATGGATATTGGCAAGATCAATGCCATGGCAAACCATTCCTTCCTAGGGGGTTTGAACCCACAACGAACCCCTTCAATGCCTCACTCTTTTCAAGACCACACCAGGCCATGTGGTCCCTCTTAAAGCCGAAGAGCAAGGCTATGGGGCAGCAAAATGCAAGAAGCCTGAGTCCTAGCAGGCCAAAGACTCCCAGTGTCACCTGAGGCCTGGCACATTAAGGCTCCAAGTCTCAGGTTCCTCATCGACAAAATGGGGACTTAAAAAAAAGATGATCTGGCCTGCCTCGTGGTGCAAGGGGTTAAGTCTCTTCACTCTGAAGCTATCAGCAGCCACTGCAGCACAAGTTCGATCCCCGGCCAGGGAGGTGACCCACATGGCGCAGCAGACCTCTCCTGTCTCACCCGCTGCTCCCCTCAGCAGTGTACTTTGGTCAATCTGCCTGTTCTGTTCCCCACTCTGTCTCTGGTGACTCCTTTCATCTCCCACACCTCTGGCCTGTACCCCAGTTCTTCTATGTAAAAATAAATAAAATCTTAAAAAAAGATGATCTATCGCATAGAATTGTTGAGACACATGTTCAACAGTTTCTTCCCAGTGCCGCAAATGAGTCTGCTTCACGTGCTTGAGATCTGGTAAAACATGTCCAACATACATGTGGACGGAGCTGGCCAGGCGTCCCCGTTGCCAGGCCATTTCATTTTGCATAAATCTTTGGCTATCACTTTTTGGTGCTAGCTTTTCTAAGTGCTACGTGATCTCAGGAATGCCAATGCCTTCTGGCATGATTGGAACTTCACAAGCAAGTGACAGTTTTGGTAATACAGGGACTGCTAGATGATTGTGTAAGACTGTGGGTTCGTTAAGAAACTTTGGGAAACATTTCCTCCAAAGGAAATTAAAATGAAGGACAATCTGGCTGAAATGCTGACTCGGGGTGCTGATAACAGCAGTCCTGAGAAGAAAGTGACAGTGTTGTCATCGTGAGGCAAAAAAGGAGTCAGGCACAGAAGGCAATGGCATGGGGGCTCCAAGGGGGAGCCCTGCCTGCACATTTTTATAGCTAACATTTTTGGTTTAAAGGTAAATAAAGCTATAGACTATATCATACAAAAATGAGGGAACTTCCAGAATCATGATGATATATTAAATTCCATCCCAGGCTCAATAAACTATGACTTATAAGACTTATAAAATCTTTACAGGGCTCCTGACAGCTCCACATGTGCTGAAGGCCAGAAGAATGGAACCTTTTGCAAAACATCTGCTAAATCATGCATCTTGGCTAGGATTTCCCTGTCTATCCATGATGACAAAATACAGAGGGAGCGGAGCACACTGAGGTTTAAGGGAGTGGATGTGGGTGTTTTTGCACAATATAGGGCCTGCTTATTTAAAGTGGCATTTCGTCATAGCTTCCATCTGTAAGATGCATTTCTGACCATATTGGATAAAAGCTGCTCTCTCCTAATTTTAACCATGCCCGAGCAACATGACTTTGTTCATCATTTATTGAATTACATTAAGGGTCTACTAGAAGACACAAAGCTTCTGGAAACTTCTGACAGACATGAACTTGAATAGATTACACTCAGCAGGCTAAAAGAGTTTCTTAATTTTAACTGGAGTTCATGGACAGATGGAGAAAAGTGGACTTTCATGGATAAGCAAATGGTTTGCCAATGTTCAGGGAAGTTGCAAATCACTGTAAACAGAACTTTTCCACATTGGGTTGAGTTTTGCTTCAGAACTCTAGTGCTTGCAGAGTGAGAACACGGAGGAGCAGGCTGAGAAATAGAGCTTTCCTCTTCCACCTTTGCAATGCTACGTATTGGATTTTTGAGGTTTTAAGTAATGCATTGCTCAGATGATTGGAATCTGAGTAAGGAAACCAGAAGAACTGGAATGCCCTGCTTCTTCTCCATTCTCGACTCAGCTTTTACTGACCTGTTCTCTTGCAGACCTCACAGGATTAAACAGAATGGGAGGAGGAACACACTTGGTTGGGACACCTGGAACTGAAGTCAAGACCCTTGGTCACTCCTTCTATCCATGCCCTTGAAGTTGAGACTAACTAGATAGTGACGGTGCCCAATGTCCACTGAATTAGATTAGATGCTTTGGTTAGTATTTCTAAAAACACTGGGACAGGAGAAGATGGCTTTTAGGATGTTTGATTACAAATACATGAGACCCCCTTCACAGACCCTTATCTCAGGAGGGGGCACCTAAGTGGAAAACAACCCAATTCAATATTCACTGGTAATTTATTGAGCATTTGAGCATGGAGGTAGAGCTGTAAAGAAGACAGGTGGGGTGTCAGCCCTCATGGAGTTCTGGACAATAGACAGACCAGCAACCAGACAAGAGCAAGGCAGAAGACAATTGCTGTGGTAAGGAGAAGCAAATATCATCTGTACTTGGAGGGAGCTCAGGGCCTAATGGAAGAGACACAAGAGCAAACAGTTACAGCACAGAGTGGCAGAGCCCACGGGAGAAGGGAGTGCAGAGACCATGGGGCACAGAAGAGAGGGATGAGTCCTCTGTCTGCAGAGTTGGGACAGGGCTCCGTAGAGGAGGTGGCATTGAAGGGGCCCGCAGGATGAAATGGCTGGGTTGGGTGGTCTAAGACCCCAGTGCACGAGTGGTCACAGTTTTCCCCCTTCCCGCAACTATGACCTTTGAGTCAAACGGATGTAATCCTCCCAGCGAGCAGTAAAGAGTTAAACCTCACTTCTGCCAGTCCTTTAAAGGTTCTTAAAATCCCAGGGGAGGAAGAGCTCTAATCCTGCCTCATAGCAGTAGGAGGAATGCTTTAAAGGGAGGAAACTAGGAAACATCAAAGACAGGGTGTGTTTCTGGGGGAGTGGAAAGAGCCGTGGGTTTGAGTCCTAGCTCCACCACTAACTAATGAAATAACTAACTAAATAACTCTTTGATCTGCAAGGAAAAGTTTCATTTTTTGCCCAGACTCAGTGTCTTTATCTGTAAAATGGTCATAATCATGTCTACATCTCAGTAGGATGGTATATGGAGATCAGTGTGGTGTTGAAGGGGAGGGCCTTCATAAACTCCAGAGAATCATCAAATGTGGCTATTGTTTCCTAGAAGGGGAGTGATGGCAGGAGGTCAGGGGAGCAATTGGGGCTTATTCCTGGTCCCTGGTCAGGAAGCCAGTCCTTCCCCGGTGAAACCAGCAGGCTTCCTGAGGGAGGTGCGCCATCCTCTTCCATCACTCATGCAGAGGGTAAGAGGGAAAGCAGTGACCTCTATGGCCAGACAGCTGCTGCCTTCATGGTCAGAGTGCAGTGCATCCTGCTGTGGTGGTCTGGACAAGAGTAGAAAATACAAGGAGAGCCATACGGCACGGTGAAGGCTAAGACCGTGGGGAGAACAATGCAGAAGAGAAGGCACACTTGGATGGTAGAGCTGCAACAGACAGCATCTGGGCAGGGAGGTAATAAACAGGGGGGCGGGGGGAAGCAAAGTCCTTCCAGCATAGCATAGTGGTTAAGAGCACAGCTTTTGGAGCAAGAAACCCTGGAACTCTGGTCCCACCATACAATCTTAGACAGAATGGTATATCGTATTACCTGTTTGCAATGATTCATTCCCTCCTTGACTACTGCTGTCCTAAAGGCCAAGTATACTTTTCTGCCCCACTGACTTTGGACTTGGCCATGTGAACTACTCTGGCAAAGATACAAGAGTGGACACAAGCTAGGTTGTAAACAAGCAAACTTTAAAAGGGCTTGTGCATTTGGCTCTGCCCCTCTTATTTCTGTTCCCTGAGAACATGCCCTACATCATGTCGACTCTATCTCAGCCTGGATTCCAGAATGAGGAGAACTGTGGAGCCAAGTGGAACCGAGCTGGACAGAGCCCAGAAGTGCTACAGCTGGCCTGCAGTCTTCCTGTGATGTGGGTAAATAACAAAGGGTTAAGTCAAGGGTCCATGAACTAGTCCACATTTGGTCTATCCTCTGTCTTTGTACAGCCCACGAGCTAAAGATGATTTTTGCATTTCTAAACATTTGTAACCACATCAAAACATATGTTTCCTGACGTGAAAGCTATATGATATTCAAAATTCTATGTCCATCAATAAAGCTTTATCAGAAGACAGTTATAACTATCTGCCAACACAGTGTATGTGACGACCTTTGTGCTACAAGGGCAGAGTTGAGTAGTTGTGACACAAAACTTAAAATATTTACAGTCTGGCCCTTTACCAAAAATTTTTGCCAAACTCTAGTTCAAGTCCCAAGACACGAAGGTGATTTGTTTGTAACCTCAACAAAAGATGACTAATATAGTAAAGTACTTAGTAAAGTACTATCTTTGGGGCCCAAGTCACAGCTTAAGAGCCCCCAGAGGGATATTGTAAATATAAAAACTATACTTGCTGACCAGCCCTCTGGTGTTTCGGCTGGTACCGAGACAGTCATCCACCCAGGCCCCTTCTACTTTGGTAGCCAAGAATGGTCGAGGGGCAGGTGAATGACACCCCGAGAACGAATGATCACACTGGGCTACAGCCCACACTGATGGAGGGGAGGTTGAGCATCTTAATCCCAGTGGTTAGCAACTTGCATATAAAGTATTTCAATACAGTTTTCTTCCATGAGAGTCATCAATATAAATCATTTGCATTCCATGCTTATTCTGCTGTGGTCTTCATTCCCGAGGCGTCCAGAAGAAAACAACACAAAGGTAAGATTTAAAAAAAGGGCTTCAGGAGGCGTTACAGAACCCCCTTGGATGCTCACTAGAGGAAATAAATTAAAATCCTTCAGAAAAGAACAAAAATGCTGGTCCCTTCTGCTCGACTCTTTCTGTAGCCCTGGGAGGCCCTCCTAAAATTAAATTAATTCACTTTCTCTCCAAAAGCAGATTCAGTGGCAAGCCTATGTGGCTGAGCCACCTGATTCAACTTCACATTTTCCCCGGTGTAATCCATACTAGGCAGAATATTGAAAAGTATTCCCAACATAGTTAGAGTTTGAATTAATTACTTACTTTATTTAACTTCCACGGTTCTAAAACTGAAGTGTCTCATAGGTGATCTTTCGAAGGCTAGATGATGTGGAAATATTTCAGTCATTGGCCAACTATTTTGCTCTTTTCTCCCTTTCCAGATGTAAAATCCATTAGTTGCTAAGGCTGCCTCTTGTGTTGCTGTAAAATGGGAACCAGAATGCTTTTCTCAGAAATATTAGCTACTCCAAAAGTTTCTTTGGAAGCTCACCATTCAGAGCCTCTGTAACATAAGCTGCAAACGCAAAGGTGCCTCTCCCTTGATACTTGCTAGGAGGCATTTATCAGGTTCTTCTGAATCTGCTAAATCAGCCTGATGGCTTGGTGCTGCGTTTTCAAAAACACATGCACCATTTTGCCATGGAGATCGCCTTTCTATTTTTTTGTAAGAGTCCAAACAAGCCGAAAACTTCTAAGTAATTTGGGACTAAAGAGAAACACATTTCAGAAAGGTCCCAGAGCAGCCCCTCTGCTGACACTCTGGGATTGACACCCCCAGGCTGGGCAGGCAGCAGGACTGACAATGCTGGCTGCAGGCCTCCATCTCTTCTCAGAAGCTTCCAGACCTTCGATTTCCTTTTCTGTCAGCAAATGCCTTAGTAGAACCCTAAAGACTTCCCTGGTTCTCTGTCACTTTTCTCCATGAATAAATCATGCCAAAATATGCTACCATTCTTCATTTTTCTTGTCACTTAATCTGAGCCCATCTGTTCTTGTCCATCAAAATTTCCCCAAATTTCCCTACAGTGTTGAGGGGACACAGAGAGTTCACATTCTCACTGGCCATGTCTCCAGAGCCCTCAATGGCTCCCTCACACACATTCCCACACAAGTTCTCTCTCTCACTGCTCCCACCAGAGAACCAGAACTCACCTCTGTCCCCTGTCATCATCACACATTTCCTGCTGTGTTTTTCACTGTACTGGGGGCCCTTTAAGAACAAAGACCACATCTTACTGCTGTCTTCATCCCTTGAACATCAGGCTGTCTGCAACATGTCAGACGCTATCTATCTATCTATCTATATAAAATATATATACATATATATTATATATATATATGAGGAATGAAAAAATAAGTACATAAGCCCATCAGAGCCAATGCAGGAATCGATTGGTGAATGAATTCATTTATTCAGAAAGATAAAGAAACATCAGCTATCCAGAACCTATATGAGAAATAGCTGGGTGTTCTTTGTAGGGATTTGTAATCTCTTTCAGGATTTCTCAGATTCTTTTTAAATTCCTGGTTCTCTGTGATGATCTTGGCAAAGAGGACTGTCAAGCAGTAAGCAAGTGGGGTTATGAGTACATAACCTATTATTCTACTTACTAAGCAACTGCAACTCCATTAAACACACCACAGTATTCTACAACTGGAGGAATATAATAAATGTGTCCCTGCCTCCATTAGAAGTGTAAAAACATGCCACCCCCCGGTGGTGCAGCGGTTGTGCACTGGGTTGTGAAGCTGCCCGCAGCCTCTGCAGCACCAGTTCGTTTCCCGGCCACCGGCGAGGGTCCCACATGGCACGCAGACCTCTCCTGCCGCCCGCTGCTCCCCTCAGCAGTGTATTTCATCAGTCTGCCTGTTCTGTTCCCCGCTCAGGCTCTGGTGAATTCTCTCACCCTCCCGCACTTCTTACTGTACCCAACCCAGTGCTTGTATAAATAAATTTTTTTTTTAAAAAAGTGTAAAAACATGTATTACTGTCCTTCAGTTTCTACCCTATTTGGGTAGGCCCTATAAAATTTGTATTAATCTATTATCTCTTTGTCACCACAAAACCTAGTTACATGACTTTCTTGGGCTCTCACGTTCTTGTCTTCCTCTGCTCTGTATCAGAATAGGAGGTGATGGTCATAGTGATAGTGGTGATGGTGACAGATGGGTGGCATGGAAGTGGAGAATTCAAAATGGTATCAATTGATTTCTTAAAGGAAAATTAATTGTGTGCAAAGTTCTAGCCAATTCTCACAATATTTACGTATGGTAAAGCAGTCCCTCCCTTTTTATGGAAAATCTCTCTTATGGATGAACTCAAACCTAACCCATTGCAATAATTAGGAATTTTACTTAATGCATTCAGTTCTAAATGTAGATTATTCAAACAATGGATTGTCTACAGGAAGTTTGAAACTCTAAACTGGCTTTCTGCCTGTTTACCAAACTTTCATCCACCTCTACCTGAACACATACACACACATGCACATGCACTTGCATGATTGCGCATACACACACACGCACGTGTGCGCACACACACACACACACACACACAGCCCTTGCCCTTACGTGTTTTCTCTTAACTGCTATGACTTCAAGCAACACAAACCAATTTTATCATTAACCTAAGAAAAAAATAATTGGATCTCAAATCTGTTGTCCAAAACTTGTATAATCCAATCAAACATTTGGCTCTAGACTGTTTTGCCTTGTATATGAGGTGATGAAAACAAAATGAGTGTCAGGCACTTTGGGAGTTGTTTTAAATTTCTGAGGCCAATCCGGTACTACTCTGTAAATTACGATCGCAGTACACTAAACAGAACCCTGCTAGTCTTAATGAAGAAACGTTTCTCTGAGAATGCCAGTTTACTCAGAGGAGTAAGTCCCCCAGGTTGACAACAATTAGCATTCTCTACAGGCAGAGAATATTTTATGCTATATTAGGCCCATTATTTAATTGGCTGCATGCTATTGTAAAGCTGTTGAAAATAAATAAATTTTCCATTATTGTTAACAATTAATCTCAATGATCTCTGTTAATAACTTGGGCCTTACTACATATTCAAATGTAACAGTGAGAGCAAAGTATTGGTACAGCAGATGAAGTTCAGTATTCAAGAAAGATCATTTATTAGTCTTTAATTAGTCTTATTAGGATGAGGTAGCTTGAAGTGATTAGTCAGAGTAGATAATAATATGAACTCCTTCCAGATTCAAATTAATGGTTTGTACACACCCAATTAGGAAATTATTTACATGCAATAATCTTAAAATGAATCATCTGCACAAAGGACAATTATTATCAAATTCCAGTTCCAGTGGCGACCCTTTGAAGCATCCTTGGATCTCCTGATGGGCCTATCAGGAATTGAAAGCGGAGAGAACAAATTCCAGCGAGGGGAAAGAGTTTGGCTTGTTCTGGGAAGTGAAGGGTGGTCACTCTTGCTGGAAATTGGGGAGTAAGAGCATGCATGGGAACAAATGGGTATGGTATAGTAATACAGGTATTCTCTAGTCTACAAATATAGGAAAGTAATTGAAAAAAACACACTGGAGGTATAGGGGAGAATGAGGTGAGCAATAGGATCTGATGTGCACCCTCAAAAGATCATTGCTGCTGCAGTTTACAGATAAGAGGAAGATAAGAGTAGAAACAAGGCCACTGAGTAAGCTCATTGAGGATTCCAGGTGAGAGACCAGTGTGGCAGTAGAGGTGGTGAAAAGTAAACAGATATAGTACATTTTAGAGGTAAAAATTTCAGCACTTGATGAATGGGATGCAAGGGTGAAGTCTGAGAAAGTATGATGATCTCTTCCAGGATGTGGGCTTTATTAGTTAGTTGGGGAGTAATAACAATGAGATGGGGAGGCCTGAGCACGCTAAATAGCATCTTGGAGTAATTACAATTCAGAGATGTTTGTACATTAAGGGGCTATCAAATTTCACGTCTGTGCTAAAGCATCTAAGATCAATTTCAATCCAATTAGCTTTGCTCACCCTTCTTAGTCAATGATTTGCCAGTGAATTTATCAAGAAACATTTATGGAAGGCCTACTGTGGGGCCAGCACTGCCCATGATCAAGTCGGGTCAAAATATAGCCTTGAAAAGTAACCAGGGATTTTCTCATTTACTAACTAGCATTTCCTAATTAGCACTTCCATTGGCAGTACATAACTTGAAAGAACAAGTCACTTTTGGGCCCCCCTGGTGCCACAGGGGTTAAAGACAGTGCTATCAAGCTATCACCAGCCTCTGCAGCACCAGTTCCTTCCCCTGCCGGCCAGGGAGCAACCCTCATGGCACAGCAGACCTCTCCTGACACGTCCACTGCTCCCCTCAGCAGTGTATTTCAGTCAGTCTGCCTGTTCTGCTCCCTACTCTGTCTCTGGTGAATCCTCTCACCCCCCGCACCTCTGGCCTGTACCCCAGTTCTTGTATGCATAAATAAATAAATTTTTTTAAAAAGTGATATGTTGGATTACAAATATTTCAGTAGATGCAAAACTAAGTTAAATGTGGGATTAATGGTGGGAATTAGGAAAATGTTGAAATAACATGGCATGTAAAATAGATGAGGTGTGTGATATGCAAAGTACTAAACTAGGTGTTAACTACAGTCTAGATTTTACCATGAATTCGCTTTTTGACCTTACACAAAGCTTCCTTTCTTTTCTGGGCCATAGCTTCCACACTCTGGGTCTAGGTAAGGAAAAGTTTAACTGGGGAGGGACAGAGTCTAACAAAGCTAGGGGTAGAGAGAGATTACTCTAAGAAGCTTTTCCGAAGACAATAAGGAGATAAAATACACTCAACATAAAATGACTTCTGAAAATTATATACTTTCAACACAAAAAACAGAAACAGAGATCTAAAGTTGTAGAGTCAACCTGTAATCCAGAAAAAAAAGGAATCTATAGTAGGAGCAAATAAAAAATTCTCAGCATTTCTACAGCATAATGTGAAGAGAGCAAATTTTGTTGTTTCAACTGAAATGTACCAAGAATGAAGAACAGAGAGGCTTTAGGGCCCCAGAGCTTGATGCAAACCTACTAGAAACCCAGTTTTGCTTTCCCTGCTCGAGAAGCTTCTGAGTAGAGGGTTACATTACCAAATGGGGTGCCTAACAGACAAACAGGTCCCCTTTATCAGCCTACGGGCCACTCTCATTGTAAACTAATTAACCAATTTTCTGACTCACATTTAGTCTCTTGTGGGTTTTTCTTTAAGGAGTGAATTCATTCACTGGAACCAGAACACCCCTTGGTGAACAAGATAAAATGTGTTCCTGTGCCCACAAGGATGAAAACTGGTCCCTGGAGTTAAAATGGTCTCAAAAGCTTGGGAACCATGAAGCCCCAGAGGAAGTGAGTGCAGCACACGTGTCAGGCTTGTGTTATATTTTGGTTGAGATACAGCTTGTTATTGTGGCTACAAAAGACACACGTTTGCTTCTCTGGCTTTTCACGTGCTCATAAAGAGCCAATACTGGCAAAAGCTGGTCTCAACCCATTTTTTGCCTCCTCCCTCCAGTGTACACATTTCGACGGCACTGTTTCCGTCATCCTTCAAACTGTGCAAAAAGCACACCATATAATACACCATGGAATATTACTCAGCATTCAAATAAGATAAACACATGCAATTTGCAGCAACATGGATGGTGCTGGAAGGGATCATGCTCAGCGAAACAAGCCAGAAAGAAAAAGAAAAATACCGGATGGTCTCACTCATAGCAGGAATCTAGAAAACCTAAATAAGGGACCAGGAAAATGAATAACTATAAGAAAGTGAAAATCAAAATCAACAAACAACTATGAACCAGAGACACTCTATGGGGGGTGGGGTCAGGGAGGGGAGGGATTGGGGTCAAAATAAGGGGGTTGCAATTGTATGGGGAATATAAAAATAAAACTTATTTTAAAAAAATACTACAAATCAACAATTTTATTCTCAAAGTGGAAAAAGCACTTCGCAGACATCATTAATTCATCCTCACCACATTCCTATAAGGTAAGCGTCATCCTCATTTTCTAGATGATCAACCAGAACTTGTCTTACAAGAGTTAAGACATTCCTAGTGCATTAAATTGATCTCAAATATATCCTTCTTTCTAAAGTTTTATACTTATTAAAAATCAGCTAAACAGAAGTCTTTTCATGTTTACAAGTAGTTCACATGTTAAAAAGTCATTTCCCGAATTGTCAAATGCAGAGTGACTATTAAACCACACAAGGAGGAGGAGCACGTTGGCGGGTAGCCTTTGTAATTTAAATCCTAAAATATTTGGAGAGCGACACTGGGAATTGTACTACACCACCAGTAAAGTGAAAATATTACAAAATGTGAAAATATGAAAGAAATCATTCTATAGTAGCACTTCAGCATGTCTTTATGTGGGAAACTTCAAAATAATGTATTCAGGGAATGTTTTCTTATCAACAGTTGAAGGATTTGGTTCAGTTACAGCAAAAAGTGACAAAATGAAAACCAATTAAGTAACATGGGGGAGGGGTTGTCTGGAAACATCTTGTTTAAATTGTGCAGTAAACATGTGGTTTCTAATTCTCCTGGTTACTGTGTTTCCTCTAAGAGGATGAGAAGCCGGGGTTCTCCATTTCCCTGGTCCCCCACAAGAATTTTGTTCCATTTATGAAGGCAACTAGAGCCTGAGTTCTTTAACAGAAAGAAGAAAATATAAACAAAGAAATAGGAAATCCCTTGGATTCAGTTTGTGTTTCATTTTCAAAACTGTGAATGCAGAAAAGTACACGCAAAGGAAAATAAACTATCTGATAATTTGATGTCTGAGCGCTGGGACCAAGAGTTTTAAATTGAGTGAGCTGGCCAGAAAGTCCACAGGCTAATGAAAGGTGGTCAATCCCCCAAAAAAGCCAAACCAGAAGTTGAGCCCTAGGGAGTAATTAAACTGGGAAAAGCCTGAAAGTACTGCTCCTAGGAAGAAATGGAAACATAAAAGTATAATCTCCCTCCAAACAAACTGATCGACTATCTTAAATAGGGAATCCCCTGAATAATAATTCAGTTTTCCAATCTTTCCTTCTTTTTAAGGGAAAAGTTCAAAGTCTACATTCTGTTGCTGTCAGACATACTTTTCACACCTTGAAGGAAGGGAATTCAAAATTGGTTTTGAAGTGTCTTGCAGACTGAGACTTTTTTTTAACCACTTTAGTCTGTTCCTTTTAACAATTAGCTACTTATTTAGGAGTGTGTGAGGAAAGGAGAACAGTACCCCCCACAGAAAATAAAATTGTGCTTCCACTTTTGAGGCTTTTAAGCTACAGTGGACCTTACTTCAATAAGCATGTCAAAAGACCTATTTGAAAGAATAGATTTTCTGTGCCCCAGGCCAAATCCATAAAAAAAAATACAATTGATCCATCTTCAGGAACTGTTCTAAATCCCTTGAAAGAAAAGGCTACAGCTCCTTGAGCAATTAAGTAAACTCTAGTTTGGAAATATATATAATATAGACATGTATGTTTGAGCTACGAAAATATGTAGTTTTTACCTAATTCCTCATCAACCCGTGGTTAAAACTTCTTAATGATTTCATACAAAGAATCAACTTCATCAAAATGTGTTGGCAGATAATGAAATAAAGGAAACAAGGCAGAATAGTTTTAGACTTAGCCATTAGCTTTAGAAGTTCAACAAAAGATTGTAGCCAGGTATAGAACCCGGGAAGTTGTCAAGGAAACAGGATGGCTTTGTGTATCTGGTACCTCACCCTTCCTATTTCTTCATTTAGACAAACTGAAGCATTAATATCTCTGCCTTAATAAATGTCCCAATCACATGACACACTTGTTCAAAAATATACGATAGGAAGAACAGATTCTTAAATATCAAGACATACCTAGGGAAAGCCTAGTTGAAAATATATACTTCATTCTGAATTGCCTTTCAAAATTTCCATTTTTCTTAAACCAATATTCTCTTGAACTTAATCCTTAGCAGGGACTATAAACTTAATCATTGTGAAATTTTCAAATATGAGTCTTTGATTCCCTCAACAACTGCTCTTAAAGAAAAGATAGAATGTCATAATCCTTCTCTTTGGTCATCACAAAAACACTGAATTAGAAGCCCACGATGGTCCTTCAACTTATGAATGGATAAAACATGGTATATCCATAAAAGGAAATGCTACTCAGCAATAAAAATGAAAGCTGAATTTCATTCAAAGCATTATGCTAAGTGAGAGAAGTTAGACCCAAATGGATACATTCATATGTCATTTTTAAAAAGGCAAAACTACAGGGTAGAAAACAAATCAGTGGTTGCCAAAGGCTGGTGGAGGGGGATTGGCTGACAACATAGGGATATAGGGGGATTCTTGGGGTTAGTGGAAGTGCTTTGTATCTTGATTTAGATGGTGATTAGGCATCTGTCAAAACTCATAGAACTATCCACCAAAGAGCGTGAATTTTACTGTATAGAAATTATACTTTAAGTTACTTTTTACTTCCTTCTTAAAAAAAAACATACTGGTGGTACTTTAAATTTATATAATATCACTAAATGAAATCAACCCCACCCATCAAATATATCCTAGTACAAGGCACTCTGAAGCAAAATTTTACTCTAACAATCATTATAGTAATATTTTTCACCAAATATACTGTAAAGCCCCAGTAGAAAGATTACACTACCAAAAATTTCACTTATACATTCCTAGTAAAAATGACCCATGCTCATCTCCAAATGAACTATAAAGAGGTAGCTCTTTTATTGTATATATATTATTTCCAAATCCAGATTAATTTTTCTTATTTATGCTATACTAAGCCATCAATAATGTGACAATTAGAAATGTTTTACCATTTAACCATATTATACTTCTGGTAGGCCAATATTTTCTTCTACTTTTTACTAGAATTCTGATTATTAGATCAAGAATTTTAAAAAATGATGTTAATCCAGTGAGCTAATAAAGGATACCTACTATGTGTTAGGTATTGTACTAGCTCTTTATCTCATTTAATTTAAAAAAACAACCTTGTGACGTTCACGTGCCAATCTTTGTGTAATAGAGAGAAAGAGGTTGAGAGAGATTAAGTGACTCATCCCAAATTGCGAGGTTACTGTATAGTCTTGCCTCCATCCCAAGCCTGGTGGCTCAAAAGCTAACTGGCTGCCACTTTCAGGAAGAAGAGTAATAATGAGGCTTTTGGAGGGTCCACTGGGTATTAATACAGGCTGATACTATTAACGGTTTACACGGTAAAGTTGGAACACCAGTATTTGATTCAAAATGTCGCCAAAAGGGTGTGGAGAAAAAGGAACTCTTCTGCACTGTTGGTGGGAGTGCAAACTGGTCCAACCACTATGGAGAGCTGTGTGGAGATTTCTGGACCTACTAAACATAGAGCTTCCATAGGATCCAGCAATTCCACTCCTAGGTATTTACCCAAAGGACACAGAAACATCAATTCCAAAGAGCACCTGCACCCCTATGTTTATAGCAGCACTATTTACAATAGCTAAGCTTTGGAAACAGCCCAAATGCCCAAAAATAGATGACTGGATCAAGAAGATGTGGTACATATACACCATGGAATATTACTCAGCATTTAAAAAATATAAACACATGCAATTTGCAGCAACATGGATGGCGCTGGAAGGGATCATGCTCAGCGAAATAAGCCAGAAAGAAAAAGAAAAATACCGGATGATCTCACTCATAGCAGGAATCTAGAAAACTTAAATAAGGGACCAGGAAAATGAATAACTGTAAGAAAGTGAAAATCAAAATCAACAAAAAACTATGAACCAGAGACACTTTTTGGGGGTGGGGGGCAGGAGGGGAGGGACTGGGGTCAGAATGGGGGGGGTTGAAATTGTATGGGGAATATAAAAATAAAATTTATTATTAATTTAAAAAAAAAATGTCGCCAAACCAATTTTCATTAGCTCACCACATCTTATTTAAGGATTTTTGGGGGAGTTAAGCATCCAAACTTCATTATTCCCCTCCATCTCAAATTGATTTCCTACATTTCACAGTGTTAGAAAAGAACTTTAATTTTCGAAGCCTCCAGACACAGTCAGGCCTGTGAATGCTATTTAACGATGTGTTCGAAAAGGAAAAGGCCAGGACACTGATTTAAAGATGCCCGTATAGTACTCAGTGTCATAGCTAGTGTCACACTGCAGACAGTGACTAACAAAGACAAGTCGGGAGAGGACAGCATTCACACAAAGTTCCAACCATAGGTATGCTTCAAGAAAGTGGCCATATACAAGACACACGTTACAGTATGAAAAGGCAACACTATCTCAAACTGCTTCCCTTCTTTTCCTTGGATGATGAGAAGATTAAAGAGAACATGTCCACCTATTCCTAGTATTGAGAATTCTTGTGCAGGGAAGCGTGGCTCAGTTAACTTTTGAAATTATCCAGTAGTCTTAAATGCTAAAATCCTTCCACAGTAACAGATTTCTGTCTTGTCTGCGTATTTACTAGAATCTTAAGATATTTTATTTTAAGATATGACTAAAATCCCTAGCCATTTTAAAATCAAGTCAAATTCCCAAACTGTGTTGCAATTTGTAGTTTGCAATTTCTAAACCAAATTATACATTTTATCTGACAAATATCTGTTTGAAATGTGTCATAAAAACAAACCACTAGAGTCTGTTAACAATAAGCCTATTATTAACACACTGCTCCTTAATATTCTTATTTTGGAGTATTAAACACAAAGCCACTAAACAAAATGTTTGTGTAGGACTTATCAGAAGTTATTACTCTGATAAGAAGTAATTACTCTGAAAAATCCCCGATGAAGCTCTTGGAAATAAAACAGAAGCACCATGTATGGTTATACATACGCTTTGATTTTTTTTTCCCACATGGATCTGGAGGAACAGCATTTCAGCTTCATAATTATGTTCAACATGTAGGTCCATTTCAAAGCAACCGAATTTTCAGCTCTGCAGCCTCTTCGGCCTACCCAGTCTACATGGCAGTTTGCAAATTATTTCCTTAACAGCCAAAAAACTCTGAGATAAGAAAAAAGCCAAGTTCACACTATGCATTGAAACTTCCTGACTTTTAAGTGTTTTGAATGCTCATTCAACACTGTTTTGAACCCATTTTTATTTAGTTTGCCTCAAAGGTGTTTTGTTTTTTCAATTTGAAAAGAAAATTTTAAAAGCCAGTTAGCTGTGAAGTCCCTCCCACAGGCAGTTTTAATTACCTGACAAATGTTTCCCATACCCCTCATACCCTTCCACTGCTTGAAGAGCAAGCTCCCCTTGAGAGGGAGATGACTAAGTACATTTGTGTGAGTGTGTGCGTTTGTGTGTTTTTTAAATCAAAGGAAAACCACTTCCTTAGTACAACCAACCTAATGTACACAACAAGAAATTCGTTCAGGTTGGTCAGATACTAAATTACTATTATTGGTGTTCTCAGCACTTTGTATTATAAAGAACCTAACTCAACTGTTCATTTCCTTCAGGATATTTTCGTATGCTACAACTCTCTCTGGTGACCAGATGTCATATTCCATTCTTTTCGAGTCTCATTAGGTGGCCTTGTTCTCATCTCCATTGCACTGTCTTCCTTGGATATTTAGGAGAGAGCCAGATGTTCAAAGAAGATCCAAGGGATGAGATAATGAGAGTTGTTTCTTATACAACAGTACTGGACAGTTAGCTTACTAAAACATAGTGTTGAAAAAACTTCACATTGGCCACACAAAGCAGACTCATAAGAGAAATAAAGAAACATGCATCCAATAAACTAGAAGAGATATCAAAATGCTAAGACTGGGAATATGAAAAATGAATTTTCCTCTCAACTTCTTTTATGAGTATGTATTTTCTTAAATGGAAAACTAATTCTAAAATGATTATTTCTTTGAACCATAGAGAAAAATGCTGTGCATTTATGGCCAGGTCATTTTGACAAACAACTGCTATGCTATCCTCACCGGCACCCTTTGGCTTTGCTGACAGGTCATAGTGATTTATGGTTTCAAGACTCAAAGATTCAGAGTCTATTTATTCCATCACTATAATTCCTGGTTCACAGTAATTTGGAGTCTATAGATTTATCCTACCAATAGAGATAAGAAAAATCATTTCCATCATCAAGAACACATTTTCACCAGGCCTCCAAGGTAGAGATGAGGGGACTCCCTCTTTTGCATTTCCATGGAACTTACTGGCCGCAAAGCTTCTTTGGCATTTAACATGACTTGCCTTCCATTTTTTCCTGTACACATATGTTTTGTCTGCCAAATAAGTAATACACTCCTTGAGAGGGCAGAGACGTTTCTTATCCAAAGCTTCACAATATGGTGCCTTTGAAAAGAGATTCACTTAGTTTTTGTGATGATTTATCAGCCTCACACACATACCTGGACCAATCACTAGGGGTTGTGGGGAGCAAGAGGTAGGGAGCAAGAGGTGGGGAGCAGGGGAGGATGGCAAGAGCATGAGAGATAAGACTGGTCATCAGTCACCCCCTGGGATTTGAGAAAGGGATCACTTTGCCTGAGCATACGGGATAGAGAACACCAAGACAAAACAGGGGGCCCACGAAGGCTGAGAAAGAAGCTGAACATGTCGGGAATGGCTGCACCCACAGCAGCAGCAGATGATGATGATGGTGTGATGAAGGTGCTGAAGACTAACACTGATAAGTTGATAAAATTCTGGAATCTAGAGCATGGAGAGAAAATGGACACATCTAATAGGAAAAATAACATTCAGTATCATTTCTAGCACAATATGTAGATAATGTAGGATATATACACACATATTAGTACCTACAATAAAAAACCACAATACAGCAAACAGGGTCAGGTATGGCTACACATCTTTTAATTATGCAGTGCTGTTAAAAAGTGCCTATGCCAGAAACTTATTTGTCTCAGATAATTATTTTATTTCTCATGTGTGGGAGACATAAGCAACAGATAAAATAAGGGAAAGATTCCTGCTGTAAGTCTGAAAATTATGATTCGATAAGCTCCAACAATATAGATTTAATAATATAGATTCCATTGATGTGCTGTCGTACATCTAGTACAGCACACCCATCATCCCAAATGAGATTGTTTATTTTTTTGTTTTGTGTATTTTTGCATCTTCCTCAGGGCCTACACAGGCCCTTGTGCAAGATAAATACTGAGTGAGTGACTAAATGAACAAATTGCAGAAAGCAGAGAGAATTAAGTTCTCATGCTATCCTAGCATAAGCATTATGCTCCCGACACGTATTATTTTGATCTATGAAAAATATACCAAGATTTAGAGAAGATGTGAGACTAGAAGGGAGCCAATGGCAGGTCAGCATATTTCCTTCCTCTTCCAAAAAGGATACATTAATTAAAAAAACATGTACTTCAGAAAACTATTTTACATGTAGAAATGCTTCTGCCATCTGACTTTAAGTTGCCTAAAAAGACAGATCACTCCTCATTTATTGTGTTGGATAAACAAAAGAGTTGCAAAGTAGCAACATCCAGATTTACCAGCTAATCAGAAAACAACTCATTCACAGAAAACACACACGCACACACAAAGTGAAGATGTCTCAGATAAACATTTGTGTTATGCATCTGTACGTTGCCAGCATAAGGGAGTAGACAGGAAAAATAATGAAGGAAATTTCAGCACAGCAGATGCACAAGAAGATAATACTCTCAAATAATTTTACTGAAAAATAACAACTACCCAGGAGATACCAGGCACCTCCAGACATCCACAGGATCATTCTATAAGACAAAGAAAATAATTTAAAATGTACATGCACCTGCATGAATTCTCAGAAGAGTAAGTGATGAAACATTTATCTTTGGGGACAACCAGGGAATAGCATATTTTCCTGAAATGAACACTAAACAGGAACAAATATCTGATAACAATGAGTAGATAAAAACGCTTTCATTCAGAAAGCAGCATTGTCTAAGAGGTAGTGGCACCCTATACAATACAGAAAATGACAACAGAGACAATGTCGCTAAAAGCTAACAAGCAGATCTCTCCTGACTCACCCGCTGCTCCCCTCAGCAGTGTATTTCAGTCAGTCTGTCTGTTCTGTTCCCCACTCTGTCTCTGGTGAATCCTCTCACCCTCCCGTACCTCTGGCCTATACCCCAGATCTTGTATGCATAAATAAATAAATCTTAAAAAAAAAATACTACATCCCTTAAGCTACATGTATAACTGTATCTTAAAACTTTACAGTTATAGCCCATGTAGTCAGTTCTTAAGGAAAGCCAAATTCGGGTCTTTAGAAGGCACCAACAGAAAGGTATGTCAGGCATGGTACCAATTAACCCTGGAAGCCATTTATTTTTTTTAAAGACTTATTTATTTATGAATACAAGAGCTGGAGCACAGGCTAGAGATGTGGGGGGTGGGGGTGAGAGGATTCACTAGAGACAGAGTGGGGAACAGAACAGGCAGACTGACTGAAGTACACTGCTGAGGGGAGCAGCGGGCAAGTCAGGAGAAGTCTGCTGCGTCATATGGGTTGCTCCCTGGCTGGCCGGGGATCAAACTCATGCTGCAGAGGCTGCATATTGCTTCATAGGGCAGTGCTTAACCCCTTGCACCACCAGAAAGGCCCCTCATTTATTTTTTTGAAGATTTCTTTATACAAGAGCTGGGTACAGGTCAGAGGCGCAGGAGGGTGAGAGGATTCACCAGAGACAGGGTGGGGAGCAGAACAGGCAGACAGACCAAAAGCACTGCTGAGGGGAGCAGCGGGCAAGACAAGAGAGGTCTGCCATGCCATGTGGGTATCTCCCTGGCTGGCCAGGAATTGAACCCACACTGCAGAGGCTGCAGACAGCTTCACAGTGCTGCGCTCAACCTGCTGAGCCACCGGGGAGGCCCCTGGAAGTCATTCATTTAACAGACTTTTTTTTGGCAAATTTTCCCTAGGCATGAAATGGGAATGAAAAACCATCTCAACGGAAAAGGTGAGGATAAAGGAAATACTATAAAGCAAAGGCTTATGTCTTTAATAGAAATGAACAGCAGAAACTATAGTAATGAAGAAGCAGGGGCCCAGAAGCAGGCTGCCCAAGTTCAAATCATGCCTCCACCATTTACCCCCGGGGCAAGTTCCTTAAACTCTGAGACCCTGTTTGCCCATCTTTAAAATAAGAGATAGGAGGGAGCACATTGGACTATGGTACCTGATGAGGGTATCCAAACCAAATACTACTTCAATTAAAAATAAATTTTTTTAAATAAATTTTATTTTTATATTCCCCATACAATTGCAACCCCCCATTCTGACCCCAATCCCTCCCCTCCCGCCCCCACCCCCCAAAAAGTGTCTCTGGTTCATAGTTTTTTGTTGATTTTGATTTTCACTTTCTTATAGTTATTCATTTTCCTGGTCCCTTATTTAAGTTTTTTAGATTCCTGCTATGAGTGAGACCATCCGGTATTTTTCTTTTTGGCTTATTTCGCTGAGCATGATCCCTTCCAGCGCCATCCATGTTGCTGCAAATTGCATGTGTTTATATTTTTTGAATGCTGAGTAATATTCCATGGTGTATATGTACCACATCTTCTTGATCCAGTCATCTATTTTTGGGCATCTGGGTTGTTTCCAAAGCTTAGCTATTGTAAATAGTGCTGCTATAAACATAGGGGTGCAGGTGCTCTTTGGAATTGATGTTTCTGTGTCCTTTGGGTAAATACCTAGGAGTGAAAATGCTGGGTCATATGGAAGCTCTATGTTTAGTAGGTCCAGAAATCTCCACACAGCTCTCCATAGTGGTTGGACCAGTTTACACTCCCACCAACAGTGCAGGAGAGTTCCTTTTTCTCCACACCCTCGCCAACATTTGTTGTTGCTAGTTTTTTTAATATGTGCCATTCTCACTGGTGTAAGATGGTATCTCATGGTAGTTTTGATTTGCATTTCCCTGATTACAAGTGATGTTGAACATTTTTTCATATGCCTGTTGGCCATTTGCATTTCTTCTTCAGAGAAGTTTCTTTTTAGCTCTTCTGTCTAAACAGCTGGGACTACATCAAATTAAAGAGCTTCTGCACATTAAAAATAAATTTTAAGGGCCTCCCCTGGTGGCACAGCAGTTGAGCGCTGGCCTGTGAAGCTGCCCGCAGCCTCTGCAGTGCCAGTTCGATCCCCGGTCACCAGGCGAGGGTCCCACATGGCACGCAGACCTCTCCTGCCGCGCCCGCTGCTCCCCTCAGCAGTGTATTTCATCAGTCTGCCTGTTCTGTTCCCTGCTCTGGCTCTGGTCAATTCTCTCACTGTCCCACGCTTCTGACTGTACCCAGTGCTTGTATAAATAAATCTTTAAAAAACATAAAAATAAATAAATTTTAAAAATTAAAATACAGAGGTAAATAATGTTTCATCTAAAAACAAAAAAATAAATGAAATGAGAGAGTAAATAACTCATAGTCTTGTGAGAATTAAATGAGAATACAGAGCCCATAGTGCGTGGCTACTATATTCATGACTAATAAAAATATTTTTGAGGGTCTGCTATATTATATTGATCATGTAGACAGGGTTTCTTCCCACATATTAAAACAACTTCTTTCAGATGTGAACAAACTGATCCAAAATATTCCATATGTTTCAGCAGAATAAAGGAAATGGCTTTTTATGAAGTAGCATTTCTATTGAATTTAGTAATCGCTCTACCTCAAATTAATCTCTATAGCTTGGTAAATTGTTTCATATGGAATTCCCTTTATATCTGTGGCAAAATACCAATATTCCCATTTTTTAAATATTTTATTGGCCCATGCTCTGTAATGAAGAATTGCAGATTGTGTGCACTAGCAACAGGAGCTGATACTAACCTTGAAGTTTACTAGAACAGAATTCACATGGACAAAGAGAACAGGGTCAGCAGCAGTGATATGTGCTCAGGTTCTTCAGGTGATCCTAACAATAACATTGTTTAAGAGAGGGAATCAAAAAGCCACAATGGAAAGGCCTATACCCCAGTTCTTATGCAAAAAAATAATGATAAAATAAAATAATAAAAAGAGAAAGGGTAAAAGTGAGAAGGCAACCTAGGACTAAGCCTTGAGGAACTTCCAACATGTCACGGTTACTGATTTGACACCTGCATTCACTACTGTTCGGGCCTCCCTTCACTAGCTACCGTCTCTTCAACTTGACTTTCCCACCCCTGGCCATGGTAACAAACAACTGGAGAGATGTCTTGCATAGACATTAAAAAGAGAGACTTCGGAGTCAAACTGACCTGGTTTGAATCCAACATTTGTTCCTTTGTATTGTTACCTTCAAAAAATGATTTCAGGGGTCTCCCTGGTGGCACAAAGGGTTTAGTCTCAGCACTGTTACTGCTATGACATGAGTTCAATCTCTGGCCAGGGAGCTGACCCACATGGCGCGGCAGACCTCTCCTGTCTAGCCCACTGCTCTCCTCAGCAGTGTGTTTCAGTCAGTCTGCCTGTTCTGCTCCCCACTCTGTCTCTGGTGAATCCACTCATCCCCCACATCTCTGGCCTGTACCCCAGTTCTTGTATGCCTAAATAAATTTAAAAAGAACATTTCTTCTTAAAAAAAATGATTTCAACTCTCTCAGCCTCAATTCTGCCATCTATAAATGACATAATTATACTATCTGGTACACAGCTGCTACAAGAGCAGAGGACATGATGCATGTAGAGTACTGAGCACACTATGAAGCAGTATCGCTCAGTAAATGGACACCACTATGAGATCGCCTCCTAGCCCCATGCTAGTGAGTAGGGAAGAGCATAACCAAGTTAACCCCGTATGTTCCATCAGTGTAACTGAAGTCCAGTCATTCTTTGCGTACCATGTATAAGCCCACCCAGCTACAGAGTATACAAGTGCTTAGTAATCAGAAGCATGGTGAAATTTTGTCAACAAAAATTCATTTCTCCCATGCTGCTGGCTTGTCACGTTGCTGGAGCTCCAGAAACACTGCTTTGGGCTATCAGCACTGCCCGCTAGTTCACACCACTTTAGTCCCGGTGGCAGACACAGAAAAAAAGTAACTTAGAGCTTCATTCTAGAACTTTTGGAAACAACTCTTCTACACTGCTACATTCACAATGCACAGTCTTTTCAAGAGTGTCATAAGAAAAACCCATTTTCTTTATACACATTTGGAGGGGGAAACAGGATGTACCACATTGCAGAAATAAGTCACATACCAACGTGTTCAACTTAATCAATTTATTATGCTATAGTGCTGCTCAGCCATATTCTGAATTACAGTTAACTCCCTCAAAGGACAGAACTTGTTTGGGAAATGTGCACATCTTTACAAGATAAAATTAATGGAGCTGGCTTTGACCTATATATGTCGAAATTGAAACTGCAATTTTAGCTTCTGACTGAAAATCTAATGTATGATTAAGAGTAGGCTTTTATTTTCTTTTTGATGTGAACTCTTTTTTTAATTAATTTGTCAGTCACTTATATGTCCATGTAACATTGGGGTTACATTTTTACTCCTCCATCTGTGCATATGCTTCACCCACCCTCTACCACAGCTCCCAGGCCAAGGCCCTAAGGGATGGCTAAAATTAAAAATAATGACACCAAATACTGGTGAGGACGCAAAAAAAAAATAAATAAAAGTATGCAACCTACAAAAATATAATAAACATAGAATGGTCTCAAATTTAACTCCTCCTCTTCCCCTATACTGAGTCCTACCTAGTCATCTTCCAACCATTCCTACACAACTCCCCCCATTCAGTTCTCTGCACCTACTCCAGGTCTGCCCATGCCTTTGCAACTCTTACTGAAATACTCTTTTAACAGGTATTTTCTCTCACCAGCTCTGTCCTCTCACCTATGATGTTACACAAAGACAGGTTAACCTTCCAAAATACCCTGTTTGGTGCCCTACCCAAAATATATCACCCATATTGAGTCAACAAATGCATTCTTTCCTATAATCAACATTTATTGAACTATTACTACATGCAAGTAATAGCAGGCTGATTATCAATGACACACACCTGACATTTATGTAATGTTATAACGCAATGTTACTCCAATAATAAAATAAAAAAATATTGTCATATAAAGAGTTTTATTGGAAAGGTATTTTTGTAATTGGATTTAATGCCAAGACTGAAATTGACACATGCTCGGGCAAATATTTAAAGCTGATCTATTTCTCACTGCATTTGTTACCTCATTCAATGAAGTAATGCTATAATATCTTTGGTTCCATATGTCTGAACTATGTTAGAATTTTGTAGCTTTAAGAACACTGCAAATATATCGCAGCTATCCTAATTATAGTGGTGTTTCTTAAACCCAGGGAGGAATTCTATACAGCCTGTTTTCCAGGGTTAAAATTTAGATATATACTCTGAAATATTTCATACAAAATCTAAGTATGGAGAGACATTTGTGTATATGTAACAGTGCTAAATTTCTTTAAAATTACCACTTACAATTTTAGACTACAGAGGTCTAGAAGTTAAAATTCTTTTTTTAACTACTCCAATTTATGGAAGGGTGGAGAGAGAATTTACATTGACATGAACTATTACATACGGATAGTTTTACATTTAGTACTTTTTCATTAATATTAGTCTATTTGATGTTTATTCATCATTACAATACAAAGAAACTTTTGCCTAGCAGCAATTTGAATTATTAGAAAAATCTGAAACATGGAGTGAGATTTTAAATCTTAAAATTTTAATATTTAAAATTAGAGATTTGTATAGGCAATATTTTTTTAGTGATAATAAAATGCAGGATCTTGTTGTTGGAATATGCCTCGTGGTGTACACATCTGTATTTTTCAAAGAAACACAACAAACAAGCAGGCCACTGATTCTGACTTTGTATAGGATTCTCTCATAATTCAACTGAGGTTTGTTTTTCTTTTTCAGTAACTACTCATAACAATGATACTAAAGTTGGCCTCCCAGTTTCCAGCATAATGAAGAACTTGTCCAGGGTTGCTGGCTCCTTCTGCTGAATGCAGCCTTAGAAATGATCCTGAAGAGTGTATATGCTAAGGAGAGGGAGGTGGTGAGATCCGG
This sequence comes from Talpa occidentalis, assembly GCF_014898055.3. Lineage (NCBI taxonomy): Eukaryota > Metazoa > Chordata > Mammalia > Eulipotyphla > Talpidae > Talpa > Talpa occidentalis. Next base: position 9,728,461 of record NW_023601543.1, read on the forward strand.
AATCCAAAGTGAAAATTGTGAGGTTGAGTCTAGAACTCACGCTGCCCCCCACCACCAATCACAGAGTGGCTGAAAACAAGCTTTCCAGTTAAAGTTTTCAGCTTTATCAACATCTGGCTGGGAACAGCTTTCCTGATCCTGGGTACTAACGCTGGTCGGGAAACAAGAACAGTACCAGCCAGAGGATGCAGGGCAGCATCAGGGCAGCACTGGAGCATGGCAGTCTTTCAGCAGATAATCATGGCCACAGACAAATAGGCACTTCATGCCTTCATGCCACTTCAATCTCATGGGTTAATTGTTTAAACCTCAGGGAAAAGAGCAATTCTCAGGGTAGAGGTATAGGGAGGTTTGTGGGGGGAGGGGTCAGAGTCACTTGCAGGGAAGGCACAACAGAGAGAAACCTCAGATATAACCCAGAGATTATTATAACATCTGAGGTCCCCACAAACACACACATATTAGTGGATAGCAGGAGTCAGGCGAAAGAGAAGTTACAGACAAGCGGGAAAGGGAGGCTGGAGTGGTCTCTGTGGTAATGGACCAGAGTTGGAGGCATTAGTGTAAATTCATGTTTAGCTTACTAGAGATACTGACAGTGACACAAATATTTATAGATATGTGGGTTAGTATACACAAATATATCTCCTTGCTCTATCAGCTCCAGGGTCTAGATGGAGACAGCCCAATGACAATGGTATACACCTAGACTCCAAATCTCAGTTTCTAGCACCATTAGCCAATAAAAGAAATCAGGACTCCTTGGAGAACTGGCTTATTCCAGGAGGAGAGCAGAGAACATACAAGATAAGCCAGAAGCATCCTGTAGCGACAAAAAATGAGAACGTGCTCCCCCAAAACCCCAATCCTTATGTCAAAGAAACACAGCCACCAGCTACCAAAGCTCAAATCTAGAACAATTTGAGCAACAGAGTCATACACCAGCAAAAAAAAAAAAAAAACCTTTAAAATGGCGAGTAATCCAATGCATTTTAATGTAACCAAGCACATTAATTTCAGTGATAGGATTTCATATTTTATATTGCAACGTACCTTTAAATTAAGCCTTGTGCTGGGAGTCGGGGTCACCATTGGCTTGTGTGCTTCTGCCATGGTCTCCAAGAAGCCGCTGCTGGCTGTGACATGTTCCTGTACAGGTCAGATTCGAGATCACCAGGTACTGATTCTGCTCCGTGGAAATGGTCAGCAAAGTCTCCAAGGAGGATCGGATTTCACTGAATGGTCTGGAGGAGGATGGGGTGCTGCTGTGCCTCTAGGCCTGCCGGAGGGAGGTCCACGGCCTGGCCCTGCATGGGGGAGTGCTGGCGACAGTGAACGTCCCCCTGGCCCAACGAACACCACGTCTCTGTGCTTGTGATAAGTGCCCAGAAGAAGCTGACTGGCAGCAAGGTGGGCAGGCTGACCAGCGTGGAGACCAGCTCCCTCCTAAGTTCCTGGCTGGGGCGGTGCCAGAGTGCACCGCCACGAACTAAGTCAAGCAGTGGGACTTCCAGGTTTTGGCCTGCTGACCATGGTCCGCCGCCAGCTCCCTGTCATGCTCCCATCTCCTACCTCCACAACACCTGCAGAGGCACCGTCCACCTGGCGCGTGGCTTCAGTGCCCACCACGGGCCACTCAAGACCATTGACACCTTGACGCAGGCCCCACCACCGGGATCTTCACCCTGGATGACCTCGCGCCTGAGTCTGTGTTCGCCCCAGTGGAAAGGAGACAAGTTTCTGAAGGAGCCGCCCACAAAGCCACCCTCAGAAGAGGTTACGGCTGATCTGGGCCTGGAGACCAGCCGAGAGCGGTCAAATCCATTCTTGCCACTCAGCTGGGACAGGAGTCTCAAATCCTCAAGGACGCCCCACATTCACCCTCCTGGGCGCCCACGGCCTGCTGACGGCCAGGCAATCAGGGTGGGCCCTCCCCAAGAAGGACCTCCCCTTTCCTGGACCCGCAGGGGGTGCCTTGCCAAGATGGGAGGCGGAAGCAGATAGGACCCCACCTGGCCTGCCGGGGTGGAACTGCTGGTGGTCCCGGGATCAAGAGCCTGGAGAGCCGCCTGGGGACTCTGGGCCACGCCCACTGCACAGATGGCCGCCGGAACCTGGGGTCCAGGGGCTTGGGCGTTTCTCCTCGGAGCTGGAGGACAGGTGTAAGGGGCCGAAGACACGGAGCAGGTTTTCTATGACCTGAGCAGACAGGGCAAAAGAGAGAGTCCTAGGTGCCCTCAGTGGCTTTTCAGGCTTTTATTGGGATTTACCAGGCACATGGCAGGCAGGAGTGCTGGGGGGCCGGGAGGCTGGCAGGCCTCCCAGCACCCCCAACAAGTCTTCACTCTATCTGGGCTCTCCGGCCTTCTCTCAGTTCTCTCTGCTCCTCTGCTTCCTTGGTTCTCTGCTTCCCTTCTGCTGGCGTCCCTGTGATGCCGCCCTTAAAAGCCCAGTTATAGCCCAGGTGAATCCCATCTACCTAGGCCCACACCCTACTCCAGGTGCCCGCCATCAGGCATGCATTCAGGACAAGGATCCGTCATCTATCCTGATGGCGGGAGGGCAGAAACGCCTGATACTTTTTCACTTACCCTACAACAGGTCACCCACAGATCCAGCCTCAGGCACAATTGCTGTGCTTCCAGCGTGCTGGCCACCCCTGCTCCTAGGCAGAGTTGGGCGCACCCTGAACCCCAGCTGCCGGATGCGGATGAAATGTTTCTTTATGAAAAGACAGGGGTGCAGGACTCCCTGGTGGCGCAAGGGGTTAAGCACCAGACTATGAAGCAATCCGCAGCCTCTGCAGCACAATTTCAATCCCCAGCCAGCCAGGGCGCTACCCACATGGCGCAGCAGACCTCTCCTGTCTCGCCCACTGCTCCCCTCAGCAGTGTATTTCAGTCAGTCTGCCTGCTCTGTTCCCCACTCTCTCTGGTGAATCCTCTCACCCTCCTGCATCTCTGGCCTGTACCCCAGCTCTCGTATGCATAAATAAATAAATCTTAAAAAAAAAAAAAAGACAGGGGTGTATCTCCAGCTGGAAGTGGGAGACAGTACCCAGGTGCATGCATCACAGGGCAGGACCCCTGAGAAGCAGCAGCTGGGAATAAACCCGGCATTTCTGGAAAAACCAAGCAAGCAAACAAACAAACAAACAAATAAATAAAAGAATTGGACCATTGTCAAGTTTTGATGTAGTATCAAAGAAAAACATCCATCTTTACCTGAAAAAGCTAATAAATTAGTCCTTCCTTTCCAACAGCATGTTGATGTGGGGCTGAATTATCTTCACATACATCTACCACAGCATTTACTGCAGCAGATGGCATGAAGCAGTCATGAGAATACAGCTGTCTTGTATTAAGGCAAACATGAAAGAAATTTGTGAAAATGTAAAACAATGCCACTTGTAATGCTAAATTATTTTTTACTTGAGATTTATTTTTTTATTAAAAATGTTATTTTGTTGACATGTCATGAGCTTATAATTATATTTACAATGTATATTATAATTAATCAGTACTTTAGAATTTTCTCAGTGTGAATTTCCCATATGATAAATATCAATTGTTGTAACCCACATGAATCAAAGCTCTTGGGGTTTTGATAATTTTTAAGACTAAAATAATCCTGACACCAGAAAATTTGAGAACTGCTGCATTATACCAAGCTGCTTCCCACGATGGATAATGGATATCGAATACCATTATATCAGTAAATGTTTTATTTCAATTATTATATTTTCATCTCCAAAATTTCATTCGATCATTTGTGTTTTCTATTTCTTTGCTGAAACTTTCTTTCCATTTGTTCAAGGGTGTTTGAGTTTCTCATACAAACAAAAATTAAGGGAATTTGTCACCAGTAGAAATCAAAAGGAAGTTCTTCAGTGAAAAGGAAAACTATCTGGTGGGTCAGAGGCTCACATCTATATAAAGAAAGGAATAGCATTAAGGAAGGAATAATTGAAAGTAAAATGCAATCTTTCAGCTTTCTTATTTTTTTTTATGTGACAGTTTATTTAAGATAATAGTAACAATGTTTTCAGTGGCTCTAGCTCATAGATAAGTGAAATAAATGAATGACATCCGTTGCTATAGGGGATAAGAGAGAGGGATACTTTCAAATAACACAACTGCACTATGTGTGAAATGTTATATACTCTTATCTGAAATTGGCTTAGTTACAAATATATATTGCACAACCACTTAAAGTTTTAAGAATTGATACGATATAATTGATGTGCTAACAAAGGAGAGAAAATGGAATGCCATAAGATGCTTAATTAAAACCAAACAAGGCTGAAAAAGAAAGGAAGACATAGAATATTTGCCTTTATTTCTTGAACCATGTTTATAATAGATGCTTCAAAGTATTTGTCACGAGTCCAACATCTGTGTCATCTTGGAGTTGGAATCTGATGATCATTTCAGTTTTTCCCTTGCAAGTTGAACATCCGATTTTTCATCTGCAGAGTAATTTTTGATTCATCCTGCACATTCTGGATATTATAAGACTCTCGGTCTTGATTTCTAAAGGAAAGTGTGATTCAGTGTTTGTTTTCTTCTCTATGTTGTTTTGCTTTTTTTTAAGATTTATTTATGCATACAAGAACTGGGGTACAGACCAGAGGTGTGGGCAGTGAGAGGATACACCAGAGACAGGATACACCAGAACAGGCAGACTGACTGAAATACACTGTTGAGGGGCGCAGCGGGCGAGTCAGGAGAGGTCTGCTGTGCCATGTGGGTTGCTCCCTGGCTGGGAATAGAGCTCATGCTGCAGTGGCTGTAGTTAGCTTCATAGGTTGCATCTTAACCCCTTGCGCCACCAGGGAGGCCCTGCTTTTGCTTTAGAAGAAAGGAGACCTGATAGGTTCAGACTGCAAGTTCCAACCCAGCCTCTGTGGGCTGTGGTTCCAATGTCATTTCTGTTTTCAGTGTCTGCAGTGTGATTTGGCCCCGTCCTGTGTATTCACTACTCAGTGGTCACTCTGAGACGAGGTGCAAGGCGCGTCAGTAGTCTTTGCTATGTGACTCGGAGGTACGCCCAGGAGTTCACACTCCATTTCACAGGACCTCTCCCTGACAAGTTTCTGCCTCTCTGGGGCCCTCTTTCAAAGTCCTCTGGTCAGAAAGCTGGGGCACTCATTTTCTTGTTCTGATGCAACAATTCCCATTGTCTGCATATGGTGTGCAGGAAAAGAAAAATATATTTTCCTCTACCCTTGTAAGTTATAGGCTGTAACCAAAGATAGATTACCAGGATGAAATCATACATATTTATTTAATAAAAGTTTTACATGACACAGGAGCCTTTATAAGTAAATGAAAACCCAAAGAAGCAGTTAAACCTGAGTGTTTTTATGCTAGGTTTGATGAAAAGTGGAGAGTCATGGGGAAATGGGAACGGCCAAAAAAAAAAAAAAAGTATGAGCTAATGTGGTCAACTTGGGGAAAGAGCCAGGCCTGTTCACTCAGATTCCTCTCAGTGCGCCTTTGCCTGTGGAATAAGAAGCTCCCTTCCCCCAGGCACAGGAGGACTTGCCTCCTATGTAGTAAGACCTGCTGCAGGGGAAGCTCAGAAAAATTTTCTTGTACCTTCCATTTCTCAAATTTCTTCAGCTTGACATATTTCGTATACCAAGGAACCACATTTGGGGATCCTGTATCCAGAGCCCCATCCAGCCAAGAGGTGGGAAGGCAGAGAGAGAGAAATAATGTCCATTTATTCTACTCTCATGGGACCATGGTTCTTCCATGTTGTGTGATGACAGGCGACATTGTCCTTGGCATCCTCCTGCCATTGTACTAACATCTGCTTACCAGTTGAAGTTACATTAGATGACTTCTAAAGTCCCTTCCCCGGAGAGATGCCTTTATTGCAAGTAATGTAAAGTTGTTACTAGCATAGTACAAGGGCCACAAGGTACCTTTGTTTAGACCCCACTTTTATTTGAACCCTACTTGCTAATTGGGTGGTTAGATGACTTAAATTACCTGCACCTTACTTTCCTCAAAAAATACTTACCTCCTCAGGTTACTGTGACTTTTAAATGAGATACTGCATATCTTAGCTACTTAGCACAGCACCTGACACATAGAAAGAGAAAACAATCAACTGGAGCTGTTACTTTAATAACTTAAGGAGAAGTTTGTTCTGGGAAAAACTTCAAATTAGTTTGATTATTATCAAGGAAGAGTGTTATTTTAGGTATTATAGACTTTTGAATTTTAGCACAAAAGTGCCAGCATGACTTTAAACAGCCACATAATATGTCACACACCAGCACGCACACATCCTACTGAATGTGTGAATTTGAATTAAGTGTCAAATCAAAGGTACATATAGAGTAAGACTCTGTTTGCATTTTCTACATTTCAAAGTATGAATTTCACTGATCAACAATTATTTTTGTAGCTATTGCATATATTTATTATCATGATCACATTGAATTTAGAATTTATTTATGTGTGTGTTTATTTTTTATTTTGAAGCAATATCCTCTTAGCAATGCTCACTGTCCAAAGTGACTGAAAAAAGAAATATAGGCAATATGATACTGTTCTCTACTTCTTCTAGAGTACAATCAGTAATTGTAAAAACTTACATTTGAATATCGCTTTTATAATTTCCAAAGCACTTTCACATAATCTCTTAAAATGTAGTTAAATTGCACATTTTAATTCCAATGGTGAAAATTTGACTGAAAAGTGGACTGAAAAAATATTTCATTTTTCTACAATAATATTTTATTTTACTAAAAGGGGATGCACTTGTGCCCCGAAGAGAATGTACCCAAAATTGCAGCAACATGACCCTTTTTTCATTCACAAAAACATCTCATGGTAGGTGTCATGCAAATTAATGCAAGAGATAAGAAACAAATAATCTATTTAAACTTAGAAGATAATTTTGAAACATTTAATAATTTTGCATTTGCAGAAGCATTCAACAAATACTTTTTGAGTGAATAACAGGTTGAATTTCTTTATCAAGTTAAAAGATGAATTACAAGAAGGCAATGTGAAGTTTAATTTTTGCAAACTTTTAAAAATGTTTCTCTTCCTTGTTCAAAAACAATAGCATGATGCTTTTTTTTTTAACTGTTCTTCCCTACCAAATAGGGTTCTTCACTTGTCATATAAAAACATTCTACATTCTACATTCTCAGACCTCTTCTGATATGCGACCACTCCCCTCTTCACATCCTTGACGCCAGCCCTCCTGGACTGTTCTGGACTGCTATTTATTCTGTGGGCACAGCCATGCTCCCCCAGCTCAGGGAGTCTGCTGGAAATGATCTCCTATCTCCAGCTTACCTGTGGAAGCCTATCCATTTTTTTTTTTTTTTTTTTTTTTTTAGGTATAATGCCCATGAATTCTATGTGTCAGAAGTACAGGCAGGGCATAAAAGACATGACTTATCTCTGAGCCACAACATTAGAGACCTCAGCCAGGAAGACTTGAATGGCTGGGGTTATTCAGTGCCTGGGGGCTGGAACTCTCCAAAGAGGTGTCTTCACTCACGAAATTTGTCCACTGGTCATATCTGGCACCTAGGCTGGGAGGACTGGAAAACTCCTCTCAACTGGATTGCTGACAGGAACATCTGTACACAGACTCCCCATGTGGCCTTGGTAGCCCTCAGCATGGCAGTCTTGAGGTTCCAAAAGTGAGAGTCTTACCAAAACTATCCCACCCTTTCTTGAAAGCTCCCTTCAGACTCCCCCATATGAATGAAGACTTTGCCTAGTTCCCCCCTCAACCAGATGTGTTTGTTCTCTTTTGAATTTCCATAGTAGTTTCTCTGTGCTTTTCTTTAAGCACTTGACTCATTCTGCCTTGGTTTTATAGCCATTTTTATATTAACTTTTATATTCATCTTATGTTCCTATCTGTTCCCTGTGAGCACTTTTAGGGCAAAAACCAGGTTTTACTTGTCCATATAGTCACTGAAGCAATTAATAAGGTATGTTGTTCATGCTCAACAAATATCTATTGAATCAAAAAGGAAACAAAAGCTAGTCTCCTAATCCTGTGTTAAGTATTTCAATTTCTTAAACATCCAAAAAAAAAAAAAAAACACAAAAAAAACCCAGGGCTGTACTTGACACCTACACATGTTTGGGAGTCTGATGAGTTATGTCAAGCCATAATAGTCAAACAAACAGAAATACCATGTGGCAGTTGGCAAAGAGAAATCGGGTAACCACTGTGAAGTGGTTATTTCCAATCAACCATGCATCCGTGGATGGCTTGTGAACCATGGTTAATTTAATATCCCCACATGCTTATTAGAAGTAGTCAGCCTCTTGCTATAATCAACTTGTTTATATATTTACAAGTAATGACTTTCTGGTTATTTTAATTAAGAAACCCTTCATTCATTAGGATTCTGTTGACTAATATAATCCCTTCCAATGGGGCAAACTAGTATTTATTGCAGTTGTAGGAAGAGCAGGTTGACAAATTGCCATAGACATCCACGAAGGGATCTTAATTAACCTGTTAGTGGAAGGATTAAATCAGAGAAACATTTTGGAGAGCAATTTTGCAGCATGCATCAAATGATATTAAATTATACATATCCTTTGAGCCAGCAATTTCTCTTCTAGGAATTTATCCTACAACACTTACCCGAGTAAATGGACAGGAGAGTAATTGCAGCATTGGTTGTAGGACTATACATTTGGAAACAATATGAATGCATATCAATGGAGTGCTGGTAAAATAAATGGCACACAGTCACAGAGTGGACTGCTACGTAGCTGTTAAAAAGACTGAGGAAAATATGCATGTGACAACACTGAAAAATATCTGTGACATATTGTTAATCAAAGCAAGTTATAGGAGAATAGGTATATTACGCTCCCATTTATGTAAAAATAGGAACACCCACTGACTTTATAAATTGTAAAAATTTAACCCTCACCGGGGATGTAGTATTGAGAGGCATGGGGAGAAAAACAGGGTACGAGTTAAGGCTAGGCTATTTTTAGTAGTTCTGACAACAAACACTTATTGTCAGTCTTATGAAAGCAATTCTAATGCCAAAGGACTCCTCCCTTTTTCTGTCAATCTGTCTCCCAGTTCATTAGGCTCAAATCTCCAGTCTCTCTGACTGACCTGGTTTTTGGGAACCATTCCCGGGCCAGACTGACTGTATCCATTGTGACTCTCTCAATTCCATCTTGTTTTACTCTTCCTGTCCTTGCATTTCCACTTGCTCTACCTACTAGTCCAGGCCTTTATCACCTCCACCTTCAATTATTGCTTGCTTGCTTACTTCCTAGCAGAAGTAAAAATAATTGCTCAGTTACTTCCTAGCGCATCTCCCAGCCTTTAGTTTGAATTCCCAGCCCACAGACCCTCCCTTGGTCCTCTCCAGGCTGCCAGAAGGGTTCTCCTAATCCCCAGTAGCGTGCCAGCCCTTAGCCCTCAGTGCTTTCCATTCTGTGGCACGTGTTCCAACTCTAGAAAGAGGCTGGGCAGTGAGGCACCCTCCCACAGCTTGGCCCAGTTTTCAATTACGGGCCTAACTCCCAGGACCCCACCTGGTGTTAGGCTGCACTCTGACAGATAATCCCTACCTCTGGATACTACTTATTCTTCAGTAACCACGTGCACCACTATGTGCACCCACTTTTTTATGGTCCCCAGCAATGCCTTCCTGCTCAAGCTTTTTGTTTGTCACTTTCTATAATCTTTCTTTTATTGCCACGTCTCTAAGTCTGAGATGTGTGTGGAAACTCCCTACCAGTGGAAGTCATGTCTCTCATGCTGATTAACTGCTTATGTAGCCCCAATTTCCTCAGGCTTTGCGAGCCTGCGGGCACAACAGGGTCACAAGAATCTATGCTTCCCTGACTTCTGTTCCTATCTCCTCACGTGGGACCTTGTCCTCCTGCAAAGTGCCCTGCGAGTCTTTCTGGGAGTCTCCAAGCAGCATCTCACCTTTGCTCATGCTCGAGCCCCCGTGGGCTGTCCAGGGCTGCTACCATGTGGCATAGACCATTTATTTCCTCATTTCCTGCTCCAGCCCCCTGCCAGGCACCACTGCCCCCCACTGGGCACCACTGCTGCTTCTGCTGGATACCACCGTGTTCACTAGGCACCAGTCTCCTGCAGACACCACTACAATTATATTTCTCTGTGCTTGCCGCGCCGCTGTGAACCTAACAGTCTCTCACAGACATTAGCTGTTGAATGAAGTATGATATTCACTAGGACATGCTTTGATTTGCTTTTCCAGTGGTGGAGATAGGTTGCGCTGATTTATCCTCACGCTCTCTCCAGTCACCCTTGGGACTGTCAGCAGACATTTGTGAGGTGGTTTTTCAGAACTCAGGGTACACCATCCTGAGCTGTTAAGCAAAGTAATCCTACCTGCCAGGATTGCCAGCCTGAATCAGTGGGTCCTACTCTGACATGTTTTGATCCTTATAGGGAAACTTCCTATCTCTAGGTCTTCAAAGTTCAAATCCAAGTAGGAATTGATCTCAGATTTCAAGAAGGTCAGCTCACACCTCGAACAAAGTTTCTTTGTGCCCATCTGCTAAGCCAAAGAGAGATTCCCTACTGCAGTTCTCACAAGGGGTGAATTAGGGAAGTGAGATAATCAAAGCAGTGCTTTCTCCACAAGGGGTGACATAGGGAAGTGCAGTGAGGAATGAAGGACAAATGCGTTGCGTGCAAAAGCGTGGTGGTGGAAGGACGGTCAGAAGACAGTTTACGAGAGTTTGCTTCTTAGGCTTAACAATATTACCACTCAAATGGTCTTCTGAGACTTTGATGTTAACAGTTCCTGGGAAAGAGAAGTGTTCACACTTGGGGTTCGAATCCACTAGACCCAAGGTCAAGTAAACCTGGTGGCGTGAAAGGCTCCCAATAGAGGCTCAAATGGTAGGAAATCTCATTGGGGTTTCTTTTAAAATAGCTGAAAGAATATGGAAATACCCTATCCTTATAAAAGGCAAAAAGTAACTCTGCATATTCTTCCACAATAAAAGAAACACTTTCAAACCATAGAAATTAGGTTAGCAACTTCCTGCAATATCTAGCCATTGATAAGAGGTGACACCTGTGAGAAAAAAAAAAGCTGATGGTCTGAAATGCTTGGGACTTTGGTGGCTGACATAACATTAGTAGTTTCTAAACTTTTTTATAGGAGTTGTCAGATTTTCTCCAATTGCTGGCATAGACGTAGTTTTGGAAATTTCTAGAACATTCTCTGTTATATAGATTTCACTCAAGTAAAATACCACAAAAAAAAAATTCTACACAAAAGTGAAATAAGGAGTAGTTCTTTGCATAGCAAAAGAATCCCCTTGTAGAGTAATAATATGAGATTCAATTTCCACAAATACAACTAACTTTTCTTTTTTCTGGTTTTATTTGTTTTTTTATTCTTTTAAGACTTATTTATTTATGCCTACAAGAACTGGGGTATAGACTAGAGGTGCAGGAGGTGAGAGGATTCACCAGAGAGAATGGGGAGAAGAACAGGCAGAACTACTGACATACACTGCTGAGGGGAGCAGCTGGTGAGACAGGAGAGGTCTGCTCCACGCTGTGGGTCAGCTCCCTGCTAGCCGGGGATCAAACTCGTGCTGCAGTGGCTGGCAATAGCTTGATAACACTGTCTTTACCCTCTGTGCCACCAGGGAGGCCCTGGTTTTATTTTTCATCCCACTTTCATAGATACTTTTTCAAATTGTAAAAGTAATGCTCATCACTTCTGAGCACTTGAGACTTGAGTGACAGTATGCGCTGTGCAAGCCTCCAGCCTCTGCCAGCCACCCCTCATTTGGTTCTGGTGCTTGCTGTGAGCTTGGTGGCCAGAAATGAATTTCCCACCTCTATTTTGTTTCATCTTTACTCTCTCTGTGTGTACGTGCGTGTGTGTTATTACACCAAGAACACATTCTAGTTGGAAAATATCAAAAGTCTAACATGCAAGAATCCCTTTATCCTATACATCACTTTCACAACTTCTCTCCATCAAGTTAAAGACATTTTAACACGTCCTTGAAAAACCCACTGCACCTGAGAGCTGTACATTGTGTTAAACCAGTATCACCCCAATTAAAAAAAAGAAAAAGAAAAACCCACCAAGGAGAGGTAGAAATATTATTATCCAAAGCTGACTGTGCATCAGAATCACTGCATTTGCCAAAAGTTGGTTTCAGAATCCTGCCCCAGACCTACTGAATTGGAATATCTGAGACTAAGAGATTTTGGGAGAGCCGAGTTCAGATGGCACCCACAATCCCACCTCAAGAAGAGGACCCTGCTCTCCCTTGTTCCTTCAATCCAGACTGTATTTTTTAACAGAACTTTACAAAATGTTTGAGAAGTGGCATCAAGGCGAATGAGGTGGTAGCGTACCACTACTGGTTTGTACTCTACAATCCACATTCAATTTCCAGTCCACCTCCTAGCAGTATCCTTCTAGCACGTGCCAGCTCAAAATCCACACCAACAGGAATCTTCAGGAATTCTCATGCCTAGGATTCTAGATCTGGGTCTCCTTGATTCCAGCTGCAAGAGGCAACCCCTGTTCTGCTGCCTTAAGAACCATGGGCCCACTGTCCAAACCAGTAGCTGACACTGAGAGTCTCCTTTTCCACCTTGGATATCCCACTCATCTCCAAATACCATGACCCAGACAGATAATAAGCAGAATGCACAGTCTGTTTCCAAAGGCTGTGATAGTGGCCTCAAATGATACCAAGTGACGGCATCTTTCATCTGGCCTAGCAGCGCTTAGCCAGGTCCAACCCGGTTTCTTGACACAGCCTTTTCTCCAATTGAAAGCTAAGGAAAAATCAAACCTACACACCTCCCTTGTGCCAAACTAATGTGAATTCCAACTCTGTTGGGAGAAAAATCCCAGAGTAAAAAGCCACACCCATCCGGGGAGGGGAGAAGGGGAATCCAAGCTTAATCCATCCTTAGAAAAGGGAGACTCTCTAACTCTGTTGGAGAGTAGTTTGTTTAAACCCAATTTACATCACCAAACGGACTGATTAACATCTCACTCTGATGTAGGGTTCCTCCTCAACAAAGACTGAAGGCTTTTATGACAAGAGTAGTTCTTTAAGGCAGAGCTCCCCAAAACAAAGCCAGGACCTGCTAACCCTGAAGTGTGCCCTTTCCAGGCCCCTCACAGTTTTCCTCCCACCTAAAGCCTCTCCAACTCAAATTTCTCTTCTTCCTGGAGGCCCTCGGTCATGTAGACCAGGAAGATGTCATCTTCCAATGAATCACAAGAGTTATTATCTATCCCGTTCATGTGGCAATTGTTCAAACATGGCCTTACAACTACTCTCATTTATTACTCTGAACTTCTGATTTCTTTTATCATTTAACTTTGGGTATAAATATCTGTCATCACCTCCCCCAATTTGATCATGAGCTACTTAAGGAGTGAATGAGAGCATCTCCTACCTTTCTTTAGATGACCTCTGAATTAGCTCTCTCTATGCTTGCCACACAACTATTCAGGGGTTGACAGAAATAACCCAAACTCTCCTGCTGTTCCCAACACTGTCTGAAGTTTACCTCAGCAGTTCAGTCCTCATGCCAGGCGAATATGGCAGGTGTTGGCATTATCCCCATCACAAGATGAGGAAACAGATACAGAAAGGTAGGCAGATTCCCTGAGGTCACACAGAAGCAATTCCGATCTGACTCCCAAAGACTGTTCTCTTAGCTATTATTTTAAATTACTTCCCAAGGAGTCTATTTTGTCTGAATCATAGGATGTGTGGAAAGGTATACTGCAAAATGAGGTTGATCCTAAGTGAGGAGAGCCTTATGCAGCAAGCTATGAAATTTTTACTTAATTTGATAAGCAATAGGGCGCCACTGAAGACTCCTAAGCACAGAAATGACCAGATCGGCGTTACGTGTTAGGAAGATTAATCTGTCAGTAGGGTGTAAAAGGAGAGTGGTGAGAGTTGGGGGGGGGGGCAGTTAGTAAGCAAAGACAATAGTCCAGGTGAAACAGTAATTAGAACTTGAAGGAAGGAGGTGGATGTTGAAGAAAGAAGAGAGGAATGGTTATAAAAACATTGCGAGGGAGTGTCAACACAATCCTCCTAAGTCAATTTCAAAAGTCAAAGAAGAAAAGGGTAATCTCTCGGGCCTCCCCAGTGGCGCAGCGGTTGAGCGCTGGGTTGCGAAGCTGCCCGCAGCGTCTGCGGCGCCGGTTCGATCCCCCGGCTGCTCCCCGGCCACCGGAGGAGGGTCCCACATGGCGCGCAGACCTCTCCTGCCGCCCGCTGCTCCCCTCAGCAGTGTACTTCAGTCCTTCTGCCTGCTCTGCTCCCCGCTCTGGCTCTGGTGAATCCTCTCGCCCTCCCGTGCTTCTGGCTGTACCCAGTGCATGTATAAACAAAAAAACAAACAAATAAATAAATAAATAAGCATGCCTCTATTAAAAAAAAAAAAAAAAAAAAAGAAAAGGGTAATCTCTCAATATTAAACCAAAGGAACGTAATTTACTTTGGCAGCCTTTTCTCTGGTCTCTTCTGATTCTTGTCTCCTTTCTGCCCTTCTGAAGGAGCCACAGTCTACCTCATGCAGGATGCTTGTGATGAGAGCTTAATTTTTCCTAAGGAACACAACCATTTGAATGTTAGAATTGTGGTTACTCCACCTTGCAGCAGAGCCACACCATTATGACCATAGGACTGGGGTGCAAGAACATGCCCAATATTTCTGCCTGGTTCAGAAACTTGAGCTTCAGTAATGCCTAAGACAAAGATATTGAAATTAAAGATGACAAACGGAGTAGGGAACCTCTTTTAAACAGTGTGTGATAGAAAAATGAGAGATTTCCCTAGTATTCAAGTCAGGAATGCAGCCCAAATGTAGAAGATCAAAGCAAAAGAAAAGAATTGCTCATGTGTTTGTTTTTTTTTTCTTAATGGGGACCTAATTGGTAATTGTACAAGTATCTAAACATGTGAATGAGGGGTTTTTGACCCCTGGTACAAACACGAGTACCCTAATTTTTAGCTCCAAAACAAGCCCATGGCTAGATGCGACTGAGTCAAGGCAATCCCGTGACCCCCAATGACAAAGACCCGCTGTGGGCCACGTTTTACACATCAAATGCCTTTCCAGAGCTTCAAATACTTGGGATTACTAACGTCCCAATAATGCAGTAAGCACATTGTGGTGGTATTGAAGCCATAAGAAAGGAATATATTTTATTAACACAGGGCTGAAGATGTGCTCTTTCACTGAAGGAAGGAGACGCAGACAGTAAAAAGCACATATGCTTAATTTCTCTGATACCAAGGAATCCAAAGGAAACCTCATCATACAAAAGTAGGGCACAGCCTGACTCCACACAGTGCCCCTCCAACTCTGCCTAGGAAGAGTCTTTCCTGTTTCGGCAGTGGAATGGTTTGTACCACAAAGGTTTGCACTGAAGTGGGAAGTTCTCCTGTTGACTGCATTCTGAAAGCCTGACTGTACCGCGCGCCTCTACTTGGTGTGCCTACCATAATAAAGTCCATATGTGAATGTTTATATTTTAAAGATGTTGTGCTCCAATATGTTCCGAGTTAGAGCTTTTGAAAATACTGTATAGATTCGACACAAAGCTAACCGAAAGGCTAATCTTCCCATTGTTGCACTTTAATTAGTGAGACCTGTCATTACAACTTTTTATGATGGAAAGTATCAGGCCTTTTATCTGACTTTTAAGCCCTATTTTGAAAACGGCAGAAAAGGAACTGAAAAGACAAAGGAAATTGCATTTTATGGAACAATAAGGAGAGTCTTTAAAAATCCAGGGAAGTTCACAAACTGCCAATGAAAACTAGTTGGAGGCAGCCCCAGTAAGGCTGGGGCCGCTTACCCAGCATACAGTATTAGCCATCAGCCACCTCCCTAATCCTCTCCAGAATCCAAGGGATGGGAAAGAACATGGACATTTTATAACAGCAGCCTGGCCTTTCAGTTGCATCTCTTAATATGTAGAAATTTGTAGATGACTTCTAGAGCTGTTAGGAAGATGCTGGTTTGTCACACATGTGTTCTCTTTAACAACAGGTTGGAGTTGACATTTATTGCATTTATTTCATTGTTTCACTATAAATTGTTCTGACACCTTTAGTAGAAAATTTGAAATTGGAAGATTCACAGAATTAGCCTAAAATTAAGAACCACACAACTAAAAATGTTACCGGTTGAGTGACTTCTATTAGAGGAGCTGGATTTTGCAAACTTAACACTTAAGTAAATGATACACAAAAAAGTTCAAGAAATGGTAACCGTTTTTTAAAGAACTAAAAAAAAAAAAAAAAAAAAAAAAAAAAAGAACCCACAGACAAAAATAGGGCTTTCATTCTGATTTTTTACAATTCTTTCCTGCAAACACTATTTATGTAAACATTATTGTACTTTGTCCTCAAGATAGAAGAGACTTGATGTGAATTAACATGCTGTTTTCAGGAAATGTGCATGTTTTGAAAACACATGGGGAAAAAAATACAAACACAAAGTTGAGACTGTTGGGGGATTTGGGGAGTGAAAATATAATTGGTTACTGCTAAAACCAAAATACAAAAATTAAATCAAGGGTACAGTTCCTTTTGTGGAGTAAGAAATAATTGATTATTGCTAAAATGCTTTTCCTTGCTCACTCATTATTATATAACTTTGGGTAGATTCCACTGGGTTGCTCTAGATCTGATTTGGAAACCAAACTTTAAACTGAGATAAGGGGGGAGCTTTTCAAAGCAGAATAGGAAAAAGCTGGGTGGGTCTGAAATGAAGAGGTCGCCTTATAAACCCCCTGCCTTACAAATGTCAGCACACATGCCAATTTATCTCCCTTCCCCACTCCCTGCAATTACAAGCTGGATCCTACATTAGAAACCCAGTTGAAGGCACACTCCAACTCTAAGGCTCCCTTTGGGCCCACCCAAACCACAAGGGGAAGGGAAAAGAGGGTGACACGGAAGAAGGGGCGCTTCATCTTACCTCTACCACTACTGCCCCCATTTGGTCCTGGCAGCTGGGAAAGGAGAATCAAGGTCAGCTTTGGCATCTGTAGTTTCGTCAACAAACATTTTAACTATCATGGTTCCATCATCTGACTATATTAGGAGTGAAAGTTCAAATAGAAGAATAAAGAAGTTCTTCAAAGCTGTGTGGAGATTTCTTGAACTTCTAAACATAGAGCTTCCATATGATGCAGCAATTCCACTCCTAGGCATTTACCCAAAGGACACTGTAAAGGCAGGACCTGGACTCGGGGCAAGTTTTCTGATCCCATGCAGACCGGGTAAAGGAGTCAGAGTCCTTAGTGGGTTTTTGCAGGTCTTTTATTGGGGTTCACCAGGCATATGGCAGGCAGGGGTGCTGGCTGGGGGGCTGGGAGGCTGGCAAGTCTTCACTCTATCTGGGTTCTCTAGCGTTCGTTCTGCTGCTTCTCGGCTTCTCTTTTGGCTTCTGCTACGGCTTCTGCTACTGCTGCTGCTGGTGCTGCTGCTGCTGGCGTCCCCTTGACGCCGCCCTTAAAAGCACAGTCTTAGCTCAGCTGAATCCCATCTACCTATGCCCACACCCTATTCCAGGTGCCCGCCATCAGGCATGCATTCAGGACAAGGATCTATCATCTATCCTGAGGGCGGAAGGGCAGAAAAGCCTGATATTTTCTTTACCCTACAGACACAGAAACAGTAATTCCAAAGGGCACCTGCACCCCTATGTTTATAGCAGCACTGTTTACAATAGCTAAGATAGGGAAACAACCCAAATGCCCCAAAATAGATGACTGGATCAAGAAGATGTGGTACATATACACCATGGAATATTACTCAGCAATCAAAAAAGATAAACACATGCAGTTTGTAGCAACATGGATGGTGCTGGAAGGGATCATGCTCAGCGAAATAAGTCAGAAAGAAAAAGAAAAATACCGGATGGTCTCACTCATAGCAGGAATTTAGAAAACCTAAATAAGGGACCAGGAAAAAGACTAATCAATACAAAGTAAAAATCAAAATCAACAAGCAATTATAAACCAGAGACACACTGTGGGCGGGGAGGGAAGGAAGGACTAGTGTCAAAATAAGAGGGGGTGCAATTGTAGGGGGAATATAACCAAAATGAAAATGCATACATTGTGCAAAGATGAAAAAAGATGTAAGAATTATATAAAATAAAACATTTAACTAAAAAAAAAGTTCTTCAAGTCGAAGAATTTTCTGTGAGGTAATCCAGGGACTCTCTTACTGATTCTGGAGTGATATAAATTGTGAGTTTAACATAACTTAAAATGGCAAGAGGAAATTTTGGAACATATTATATGTTGGATCTGCCTGTATTGAAAAGTCTCAGCAGAGAGCACTGTGTGACTTAGATAATACAGATGAACTAAAGATCTCTACCTGCTGCATTCAAAAGGGTATTTTCTTTAATATAATGGAAAAACAATTGTTTAGCGACCCTAATGCTAAAAGTTAACTTTAGAATTGGCTTTTCCTTCTAACTAAAGCTGTTGTAATGCCTGTCTGATAGAAGTATAGGGAAGGTGAAAGAATTATTGTTCTTACTCATTACAGAAAAAGCAAGGGCATTATTTTCCGATTCAGGAAGTGCTAGAATTCTTAAGACAGCACAGTATTTATAATGTTACCACTTTTAATATGTCATGATCATTGACACAGAAAGCTGCAGAAACCTGGAGGAGGACTTTTGGCATAATGAATGGAAAATGATCAGAAATACAAAAAGGCTTGGGTTTTGCATTTAAGTTAAATGTTAAATCAAACAAACACATGCTGAGGAATCTACCCCCTGCTTATAGATACCAATTTGTCCTCAGATGTAAATCTCTGTGTCTCTGAATGGTAAGCAGGTCTACACAGTTGGCAAAATGAAGTAAAGAAAATTGAGACAATTGTCCACACTTAAAAAAATGCCTTAGATAAAAGTCATTTTGGTGTTTATTAATGGAACAGATCATTTTAATACAATGAATCTTAAGAGACCACAGGTGAACAAGTAGACAAATTGATAGAGTTTCAAGAGCTTGGATTTTTGTCATTCTCTATAAAACAGTTTTTCTAAAAATTTCATCTATATCAGATTCACCTGCACCACTTGATTAAAAGGCACATCCCCAGGTCCTGACATTGAGAAGAGGAATTTCGTTTATCTGAGCTGGGCCTAAGAAATTTTGATACAGGTGACCCACAACCCACACACAAGGCATCCTTGTGACCCTCATCATTCTGTGGAAATATTTAAATTAGCAAAAATAGGGCCTCCCCTGGTGGCGCAGGCCATTGAGCGCAGTGCTGTGAAGTCGTCCGCAGCCTCTGCAGCGCCGGTTCAATCTCAGCCGACTGGCGAGGGTCCCACCTGGCGCGGCAGACCTCTCCTGTCTTGCCCGCTGCTCCCCTGAGCAGTGTATTTCATCATTCTGCCTGCTCTGTTCCCCGCTCTGTCTCTGGTGAATCTTCTCACCCTCCCAAGCATCTGGTCTGTACCCCAGTTCTTGTATGCATGAATAAATAAATCTTTTTTTAAAAAATTACCAAAATAAGATGTCAATTAAGTCACATACAGTATATTCTGTGGAAACAAACACTGAGTTATTCACCCATCTATTCAGCGCTCACTTATTGGACATTGTGCTGAGTTACAATCAGTGAGACAGTCCAGATCTCAGAATACTGAGCTATCTGTATAATTTCCTGACCCCCACTTCATTTTCTCCACATAAATCCAGTCTTCTCTGCACAGTGCCAGAACATTCAGCTGATATAATGAATTAACCAGTTTAGATATACACAATAGCTTCATGACTAATATTGAATGTTTTCTTCAACGACTGAAATGTTGCCTTCCATTAAATATAGCTACCCTCTGATTCTTAGAATGCCCGATGAAATCAAGCAGGAATGTAATGAAAGTCTTGCTTGAGAATATCTTCAAAGTTTAAACTAGAGAAAAATTCCTGGAATGGTCTGCAGGCTGTAGCCTAAATGTATGCAAGAGACGGAAATGTGTTGATGAGACGGAAAAGCCCAACTCATCAGAAAAGTAAAATGGGCATACATACTGCACACACTTGAGGCTACAGGTCAACTTGAGGATATTTAAGGTTCCCTAAGGGACATTGAAGACAATACCTTTAAAAAGCAAACATAGGGCCTCCCTGGTGGCACAAGGGGTTAAGCACAGCACTATGAAGCTATCCACAGCCTCTGCAGCATGAGTTCGATCCCCAGCCGGCCAGGGAGATACCCACATGGCGCTGCAGACCTCTCCTGCCTTGTCCGCTGCTCCCCTCAGCAATGTATTTCAGTCACTCTGCCTGTTCTGCTCCCCACTCTGTCTCTGGTGAATCCCCTCACCCCCCGCACCTCTGGCCTCTACCCCAGTTCTTGTCTACATAAATAAATCTTAAAAAAAATTAAAAAACACCAAACATAAAGATCTGAGCCATTCAGTTTAGATTTAGCCCTGCAATTGTGATATTTTTCTAGCACTAAAGAAATGGGTTTTATCATCTAAAGAATGCTCTCTCCTGATTCTACCAGGGAACGCGAGACTACCGTGAATGCATAGTTGAATGTAAATTACTGTATATATGTGCACACACAAGAGGCCATTCCTTTATTGAACACCACATATGCACCAAATAAATTTCAATTAGTGCGGGCTACACAGAATCAATCCTCCCCCACCCCACGCAGCCAAAAAAAAAAAAAAACACATACACGCCTGAGGCCATGCATATAAAGAAATGAATGCAAATTGAAACCAAATGCACAATTACCTTTTCAAAATGATTTAATTTTAATTAACATATTTATATTGTATGTGGATGCTCAATTTAAAACACTTAAAAGAAGCAAGTGTAGAAGATTTGATAAAATATTTATTGTGAATTAAGATTTTTCATTTATCAATTACCAATTCATTTTCTGATTTAATATTTGCCCAATAGAAAATCATACTGGCTAATTTGTAAATTCAAAGTTGTCTCTAGATCTTTTTTTCCTTTTAAAATAGGGAAGTGGTTATTGTCCTGCGTTCTGATTTTCAAGTACTATATTCCAAACTATTCACTTATCCAAAGTGATTACAGTGTTAATAGAAGCATTTGGGCTTCAATTCAGTGTTCAAATAGCTGTATTATGCAATTAGTCAATATGCAATTACAGGGAATCTAATGGAGCCAGATGCATGCAATCCAGACACATGCAAACTAGAGATTAAGACTGCCTCAGTTTTATGCATATAACCAAATTATGCAGTTAAACAGGGCTCACTAAAGAATGAATTACATCCATTTTTAACCAGTTGGACCGTGTGAATCTTCATTTCACCAGTTCAGAGAAATGCCTTAAAGCTCTGATGCTTTTCAACACGGTAAAAGCCAAGTGAAGTTTCAAGTAGCCACAGCAAACACAACAACAACAAAAAAGATGTCCTTAATGTTTTTCTTCCTAAATTAGGACTTCTTTCCCCTCGCCCACTCAGTTTCTTTCACAACAATATCTTATCAGAAAGTCTTCTGAGAATGCTTCACCACAGTTTCGCTTACAAGATTAAATCTAGCGCTGTGGACATAAACACTGTATTTCAGGGGCCATCCACATATCATTCACCAGAAGCAGCTTCATTTCACATCCTTGATACACCCGCGAATCAGGCTCGGAAGTCATTGAGGGCTCAGAAATGATCAAGGAATAGACGCCCGGTGGAACAGATGCACAGATGCTGTGATGGAAGAAAAGACAAACGCTGAAGTGCATAATGATTTTGAAAAGATTTCTTTATCAGACATGTCATTTGTTTGAAAGACCAGCCTTGTTCGCATCAGATGCGGGATATCAGCTTGTTAACAAAGTGAAACATGATGGATTCTAGATACTGGCGATTGATGAATCAATTGAAATCACTGATGTTGTTCAACTGAACGTCTTCATTTAATAAGTCTATGGTCAGAAGTTAACAAAATAGCTTCTGTTTTGGGTTATCACGACAACCGACTTGATGGCACATCTCAGTGGATGCAGTGGTTCAGTATTTTTTGTACCGAATAGTGAAGTTCCCAAGAAATGGTATCAGCTGCCCAAGTTATATACTCTGTTTGTGATTTGCTGTAAAAAGATAATATGAGTGTAGTTTTTCTGAAAAAGTCCTGGCCGATCACATTATCGAATCATTTGTAAACAATTTCCACATACTGGATTTATATCAGGATGTTAAAATATATTTATCTATACTACAAACAACCTCCTATTATTGACTCTGGGACATTTACAGAGAGAATTGTTAGCAATAACATTTTTCTCATTTCACCAATGAAGTTTCTGATGAATTGATTTTTAAAAACAGTCTCCCTGTCCCCGGGCCCCCGTCAAACCCCCCCTCAAAGGCGGAGCAGAAATACTTCTCTAAGAATCTGAGAGGCAGTTCTCTGCGGGCGCCCCCTCCCCCACCTGCATCCCTCCCGCTCTAGGGGAAAAGCCTGTGCTGGTGGACTTGCTCCTGCGGTTCTGGAATAATCTCACCTACAGGAGGATCCGGCCACGAGAGGCACTGCAGGCCCGCATGAGACATCAGTCTGGAAATTGGTCTTTTAATATGACTACACGCCTATTGGGTACAACCAACGTATATCCATAGTAAGTTTAACACGTCCACCCTCTGCATCTAATAGGGCAGGTTCAGGACGAAAGACAGAGATGAAGGTGATAAGCCACTGAAGAAAGAAATCATGAAAATTCTCCCAGGCCTCTATACAAAAAGCCTTTATCATTCAGCAGTCCAGCCTCCCTGGGAAGCTCCAGGCCACCAGAAACAGTGGGTAGGAAAGAAATACTTCCCACTCAGACAGCTGATCTGAGAAGAGCTAATGTGGTGGTGTTTTGTTTAGCTTTACTGCATAAATAGACCAATACCAGAGAAACAACTATATTTCGCGGTGCTATCGTGGAACATTTCTACCCTTTCAGTCCAGCCTCAATGGCATCAACACAGAGAATCCTTTTAAAACATAATAAAACCAAAAGTATGGCTCCAAAGTAGTAAGACTGGTGGCTGTGATTTGATTTTTATCTTAAGTGAGGCTGTCCTCTAGGGAAAAGCATAAGCTTATCTACGGATGCTGACATTGGTCAAAACATTTCGGGGACTCCTCTTTGGGAATTGCTTTCAGAGCCAGCTTCCAAGCCCCACAAGAAAATCAGCCTCATTACTCTATAGTCACACTCGCATAATACTAACATAAATTTCGTAGGGAAAAACTGAATAATTTAAGACATTACAAGATTTAATCTTTTTGTTAAATGTGAACGCCAATTTTCACATTGTAAAATTGTCATTTAAATAGAGTAAGAGTCAAGCTGTTGACTAAAGTAAAAATTTTATCAAATTAAAAGTAAACCATTAAATTACTATATTTACAGGTTTTAAGCACACAACTTATTTTTATCTAAGAATAAGTGTATTCATTGGAAGATAATGAACAACAGGCATTTAATAACATTTTAATTTTATGTGTTTAAATATTCATAGCTATGTTCATAAACCCACATGCCTGATCCAGTGATTATGCTTATGAAATGCAGTATTTCTTATATGCCCTAAGTCTCCATCTATTTTCTGAAAACTGCATTAATTTGCACCCCAGTACAAATCACTCTGTTTTCAGTAAAATATTCCATAATATTTTTTAAAAATAGGAAATCTACGCAAAAGCAACAAAACAATAGATACCTGCATGGGGGAAAGAAGGAAATTAACGTTTGTTCAGGGAAGACTACAAGGGCTCCTTATGGACATTTTCTTGTTTAATCCTTAGAATGACCCTAGGAGGTATTATTATCACAGCGCAGCTGGCTCGCATACAACTTTGTAGTTTACCTTTCCAAGGGCTTTTTTAATAATCCCATTATAATACTCCACTGCCTGTCTGAAAGAACACAGTTCTTGTTCTTAAAAACAAAAACAAAAATTCTACTGGCATTGTTAGAGAGGGTATAAAAATGTGAAAGTTAGGGAGCTAAAAACTCAAGAATTCAGCCTTTCTTGACTGGCCCATTCACCCTCTACTCTTAATGTAAATGAACAACAAAATCAGAGGGAGATGAGAGGTTCCCTCTCTACTTAAAAATTACAATATCATCAGTCTACTTGGCAGAAATTTTAATAAAACTGGATCTAAAGAACCAATAGCAATCTACTCTATCAGGCTGCAATTTTACAAGATCTCATCATGGCATAATCATGTCAAATAAATAGAATGATGGCCACTCACAGATTACATTAGATTACAGATGTTAAATTTAAAATGAGAAATCAAGTATCTGAAGTTCAAAGAATTTCTCTGAAGTGTCTTCATTCTCTCTAATACTATACTTAATTAAAGACAACTTGTTTTAATAACACCTATATTCCATGATTCTGTAAGTGTTCTAATCAATGGTTGCCAAGTTGTCTGCCCCAAGGACCACTATGGGGTTTCTGAATAATATACATGTGATGTGCTAAGTTGCAGTGTCCCTTCTGCAGAAGCCCTCCTTTCTCCTTTGAGGTTATCGTTGCCTTGTCTTTCCTTCAGGTTTTTACTCCCCCTCACCCAAATAGTAGTGTTCAAATGCTCTTTTTTCTCCAAACTCCTGCTTTCAGTCCTTCCTTCTTAACCACCGCAATCAATCCTTGACTCTGAATTCTTCCCCTGACCTCCCCAGCACCTGGCCTGGAGACCTCTGGGAAAACACTGTGAGCTCAAAACGGTTGGTATTTGTTCAGTGGGTTGTTTTTTTCCAAGTTTATTGCTCAGCTATATCATAAAGCCCAGCTATATCATAAAAAAATGTGAATAAAGATTGTTCCAACGCAACAGGTTAATCAAAGTTATTTAGGGGCAACAGTTATGACAGTAATAAAAGAATAATCACCAAAAAATAATTTAAATGGCTTTATTTAAAGCAAACAATTGCAGGGATTTGGGATATTGCTTTTTGAACACAAGCATATGAAATCAACAAAACAAGCATTCATGTCTCTAGTTTTAAACATTTTACCTCTACGTGTGCAATGCAGATATTTGAAAGAGATTTTCAACAAGGTCAACACAATGCATGAGATAATACACACTGGGTTGTGAATTAGGCCAGTCTTCACCTCCATCTTCCCATTTATAATCCCAAATTGTCCAGGGAGAAGGGGGGGAGCTTTTTTGCTTTTTCATTTCACAAATGATTGCTCAACACAGAATGAAATATACCAAAAGAAGAAAATAGTCTTTTTATACCTAGGGAAGAAGCTACTACTCTTAAAATGATCACTTCAAGGTAACAGACATCCAAATTGATGTGGTTTTCTTTGAAACCTCATCAGTAAATCATTTCTTGCACAGTAGGTTCGGCATTAACCCTGCATTTAGGATAGGTAGTGTTATGGAGGGCTGGCTGCTGCATACCAACGTCAGTATCAAGTTCTTCGTCAGGAATTAGAGACTGTCCCGGATACCAAGCAGGACAACACTGGCAAAAAAACAAAAAGTGAACTGCAGATAGGTCAAAACAGTCTACATTAACTCTTAGAAAAATTTCATAACATGTTACTAGATATATTGTTGTAACTGCTAGTTTATAACAAACATGATGGAATGTTTTATTTTTTAACACCTTACTTTCA
Source organism: Talpa occidentalis (assembly GCF_014898055.3). Classification (NCBI taxonomy): domain Eukaryota; kingdom Metazoa; phylum Chordata; class Mammalia; order Eulipotyphla; family Talpidae; genus Talpa; species Talpa occidentalis. The sequence goes on from NW_023601543.1 coordinate 9,754,153, forward strand.
AAGGATCTTGACATAGGATGTGTTTTAATAAAATATATTAGATAACATATGCAACCTATTAGGGAATCAAACATTGTATAAACTTGTCATCTGGTAAAGGTCATTTTTTTAAAAAAAAAGATTTATTTATGCATAAAAAACTGGGGTGCAGGCCAGAGATGGGGGATGTGTGTGAGAAGATTCACCAGAGACAGAGTGGGGAGCAGACCCACTGAAATACACTGCTGAGGGGAGCAGTGGGCCAGACAGGAGAGGTCTGCCGCACCATGTGGGCCACCTCCCTGGCCCGGAATCGAACTTGTGCTGCAGTGGCAGTGGATAGCTTCAAAGTACTGCATCTTAACCCTTGCACCACCAGGGAGTTCCCTGGTAAATGTAACGCTCACATTTCCCTCTATTCATTAGATTAGTAAACAAGTGGAATTATCACATTAAAATATACAAAATCGTTGGATACTTTTGAAATATTTTCTTTCATTTTAACAGATTTTAAAAACAGAAGTTTCTCGAATTTTATTCAAAGAAGTTTTGCTCTTTTGTTACCATTAGTCGGAATACACCCTCCCCCTTTTAAATACTTCCTGGAAATTAACGTTTTTCAAGCTGTAAATTTCAATAGTTATGCTAGAAACCAAACCGCGGTGGGAAAAGCGCAGTGCCCTTTGGAGTAGTCAGTCAAACAAATATTAAGAGGTCTACCGATTTATCACAAGTCCAGCTTTGCAGAAATTCCATTCACATAACTCCTATAAAAATCAACCAGAGTTTGACCGTATCAAATGACCCAAAGAACACCACAGGTATCCAGGGGAGACAGTTCACCAGTGCATCCTTGGCTTGATTTTGACGTCAATTTAAGAGACAATCTGGGCTCTGTAGTTCTCAAACAAAAGGCCTAACCATTTACTAAAGCTTTTTCAAGTTAATGAACTTTTCATTTTCCACACTCTGGGTACCGAGAGAGATTTAACCAGGAAAAAGCTCAAACCTCAGGGTTCAAACTACAGCATGGAAAAACAAAGTATATATCGAGTACCATTTATTTCCTTTGATCTCTCAAAGATGTCACTGCACTGCAAAGGGGGGGGGGTGTTGGTGGCCGAGCCCAGGGTAGGAAACTTCACCCAAGTGGAGGGGGGGAGTGAAAGGGGGGGAGTAGTGTCTGTTTGGTGGCAATTTCAAAACAAGTTTCCAAACTGCAGACGCGGCTGCAGCCCCTTTGAGTTGCAGGAATCACACATAAGAAAAGGACAGAAAAATCTGCAGGGCATGCTTATGGGGTTTCCGATGCAAAGCACAACTTAAATGCATATTCCAAATTCTTGCCCCAAAGCCTTCCTCTTTGTGCACTGAAAAGGAGGAAAGACAACCCCATCAATTGTTCTCTGCGGATAAAGGCGCTGATTTGCAGATTTCCCCCTAGCTCTGAGCCAGCCTTTCTAATGACCTGCCCACCCACCTGGGGCCCTTTCCGAGGTGGCCCACGGGAACTGCCCCACACCTTCGGGAGCCCAACTGCTTGACAGCGTGCAGCTCAGGAAAGACCGCCTTTTCGTTTAGCTGTTGTCTCCCACGAAGGTGCAAACTGCAAGAACTTGGGAGACTTACTTCCTACAGGAGGGGGGGGGTGTGTGTCTCGAGAACACTTTTCCTTTAATCTCACTTTTTTCACCCTCACGAAAAACACAGCTGAAGGTAAATCTGCAGCATTTTTCTGCCGAGAAAACACGAGCTCAAGATACCAAAGCAGCCTGGGGTTCTCTCACACGCCGGCACGAAGGCAATGGAGCAAAAGCTGAATGAAAGTTTGGGGGCCTGTGGCCTCCCCCCGCCCCCCTTTAGCTTAAGACCACCAGCTGTTATGGCACACACAAAAGCTAAGGACAGTGCCATGTTTCAAAGGCCCACATTTAAATGAGATAGCCAGAAAACGGGGCCTGAGTAACGTGGAGGGTTTGATCTCGCCGTGGCCCGTCCGCGTCCACAAGCCGGCCCCTTATTTGTGAACGGTGCCGACGGGCTCCCCTCCCGGGCCGGCCCCTGTCCGGGGAGGTCGCGGCCTCCGCTCCCGTCCTTTTTAGGGACTGGAAGGTGCGGTGGGGTCCCAAGCCAGGCACGAGCACTCAAGGAGGTTTCCCCCCAGCCCGGGGGAGCCGGGGGCGAAGTCCGCCGTCCAGACCGGCGGGTTTCAGGTCCGAGTCTCCGGGGAGCCCCCCACCCCACGAACGGCTCGCCAACTTCCCACGCCCAGAATGCCCTGGAAGAACTTCTCCGCTTCCGTTTTGTTTGGTTGGGTTTTTAAACCCACTGTCGCGTCGGGCTGCCGAGACCGACATTCCCCCGCGCGGCGCTCGGAGCCAGGCCGAACAAGGGGTCTCCGGCACACCACGGTCCCGCCCGCCGCGGCCGGCGCTCGGCTGCGCGCCGCGGGGGTTCGCCTCCGGCCGCCATGTTCCCGACGCGAGAGCCGCCCCCAAACCCGCCCCTCCCTCCCGCCGGCTCGGCCTGGGCCCCGCGCGGCCCGACGCTTTCAACTCGCCCCCGCCCCCCGCGCCCACTCGACGGCTGCGCGCTGTGCGCCTGCGCGCGGGGCGGCGCGGGAGCGGGCGGGGGCGGCGGGCCGGGCTGCGGCTTGAAAAGGCCGGAGACGCGGGGAGCGGGGGAGGGGGCCGGGCCCGAGCCGCCGCTCTCCGCCCCCCCATCGGGTCCCCAGCTCCGGCCCGGCCGGCTCTCGCACGTGCGCGCTAAAAACCCACTTCAAAGTCCGCTCCGGCGCGCCCCCTCTGGGGCCAGCCTTCGGGCCCTCGCGCGGGCCGCCCACAGCCCCGGGCCGCGCCTCCCCCTCCGATCCCGGGCGGACTGCGGGCCCCGACTGCGGCCGCCCGGCTCCCGGCGTCAGAAGGTTCCTTCTCCGCCCTACCCCCACCTCCCGGGGAAAATGAATGGGGCGCAAAGTTAGCGGTCTGCGCTACGCCGCGGCCTTCGGAGCTCACCATTGTCTGGGCTCGTATTGACCCCAGGTCCGGATTAGGCAGCGGATGATTCCTGCTTTACAGCCTCGCCGGCCTAATGAGGCCGGGAGGCGATGGGGCGCGAAGCGTCCTCGGAGCGCCGGCGACCGCCGGCTTACGACCGCCCAGGGCCCTGGAGGTGGAGGTCAAAGGGTCAGCGGGCCGAGCCCGCCAGAGAAGTGACCCTAGGAAATGAGGTCCCCTCCCCGGGGCCCCAGCGAGAACTGGGGGTATGCACCGACCGGACGCCACGACCACGGGCCGGAGGACAGGCTAGCGGGAGCCCTGACTTCCGAAGCGCCCGGCCTCGTCCTCAGGCCCAGCCCGACGAGAGATGAGCCTCGAGGGTCAGACAGCCAGAGCGAAAAGCAGCCTCGCTGCCCAAGTAGAGCCAGCTCTTCGGGGCCTCAGGGGCGGGGCGCGCCGGGGGCGATGCTTTCAGAAACTTAAGTGGCAAGAGGCCCTGTGAGTTTTTTTTTTTCTTTTTTCGTCCGTTTCAGGGGTTTTATAGGGAGAGGGAGAGAAGAGGTAGCCAGGGGCGAAGAGGCAGGGAGACAGCAGGCGACAAGAAGGGGGAGGGGCGAGGAAGTCCAGAACACAACTTTCCTGGGAGGCTTTGTGAGGAGAGGCGGTTCCTCTTGCACTCCCACCTTCGCGGTAGCTAAGACCCACTGTCCTGCCCAACCTGTACACTGATCTTTAACCTTCCACCGGGACGAAGGCCAGATTTGTGTGTGCGTGGAAATAGACACCTCCCCTCTCCCCACCTAACTGTGGAAATCTCCAGCTAAACCACCCATTTTGGAAAAGAGAATGGATTGCTAACAAAGGTCTTAACAGGTGCGAAAAGGAAAATAACAGGTAGATCACTAAGAGCCCAGCTGTTATTCGTGGTTGCCAGCTGATCCGTCCTTAGGGTTGCAGGGGATTTTTTGGGGGGGGGCGGGGGAGTGCTTATTCTATAAGGTATCTACTAAAGAATGAAGAATGTGCACTTCCAGAATCAGATTATAGGAAGAAAATCTGTTTAAAGTTTTCCACCAAAAAAAAAAACAAAACAAAAAACCCAAAACACAAAACCTATTCTTTGCAACAGACGACAAGGGCAGAAAACAGACCTTTTGAGAAATATGATGGTACACCAGACTAGAGAATCTCATGTAAAGGGGCAAGGTTTTTACATTCTCTTCATGTTGGTTATCGTCGTTAATTAGCATCTGCTCCACTTAGGACACAATACTTTACTGTAAAATGTTATGGTATAATAATTTCAATAATTTCCTACTAAGGAAAGCTCAAACTCTTCTTTATGCCTCCTCAGGAGATACTTCATATATTTAATGGAGAGGAGAAGAAACAAGTTTCTGAGTAACCATAACCCATCACTCTACTCCCCTTTAAGGTTAGGTTAACTTGGGGGTGGAGAGGGAACTCATGAACAATAAAGTATGCAAGTTCAATGCAAATTTAAGACGACATTGTTCAGACCTCAGTTGGAACACGTTTAAAAGCCAATCTTACTAACATACACTTTCGGAAAATTTGCTGAGCATTTCAAAGAGTCTCTGGTTTGAAGTGAAGGAAAAGTCCTGAAAAAGGAATTTGCTCCAGCACCCTCAATGTCAAGGTCAAGATTGGAGCGTCTGGGGTAGCAGTAGTAGACTGACGAGTTTACCTGCTTGTCACTGTGAAATCATCCCAATCTCTGTTCATGACATTCAAGTCCCCTGCCTTGGCTATTGGTGGAGAAAAGTGCAAAAACATCCATTCTCCACAATCAAAAAATCGCATCCAAAGTAACTTGCGATTATACATTGTCAATAATTAATTGTTGACAAAGAGCAGAAGACAATTTAAAATAGACTGCTTCCACTGAATCCAGGGGATCAAAGTTTTTTAATCATCAGAAGTTGTCTGAGTATTTCAATTTAAGATTGATTTATTTGAACATGAAAAAATCAGGCACCAAATACAAAAATGGTATAACATAAATAAGATGTGCCAAGACTTTATTTCTTCAATAAGAACAATAAACAAAATTCTAGCATTCAAAATGATTATGTATATTACCAAATTGCCACCAAAAAACCTAGAGCATTGCCCCTTCAAGAGAAGGAGGTACTTAATCCTATTCATTACATCTCTAAAATTCTTTACAATTCCTCATCTCCACCATTCTATTTGATGATTTGCAAGTTGGTTATTCATGCAGAGATTGGGTTCTCAATATTAAACAGCACCCTAAATTAGTAAAAAAAAAAAAAAGTCTCCACTCTACCCATTCCAACCTCCCCCCAATAGTAATCCGTTTCATTTCCATAGAACAACTGTAAAAGAACTGTTTGTCCATATGAGTTGCTTCTCTGAAGATTAAGTGGATTGTTAATATTTTATCACAAAGCAAACAACCATTTTTCATTGTTATTGATTTTAATGGAAACAATGCTCTTAACATCTTTGCCTACAAACCATGAACTTTAAAAATACATATTTTGCAAATGTTTCTTTCCATAGTATCATTTCAGAACCGCTGCAGTTATTACACCGCTATAAAAATGTTATGAAGAATTGTGATAATTATGAGTTGAAATATATACAGCAAAACAAATCAGCCTTTGCCTTCCAAAATTGTAAATGGACTATGGTTCTTTTAAGAAGCACTTTAACCATAAGTAAGCACGGCTCAACTGGCCTTACTCATTACCACTGTTTCAGACATACTCTTACTTTTTGAAAATATATAGATAGCTAGATAGATTTGATAGCAGATTAGATAAGTCATAGATAAAAACATATATAGGTATATGGGTGATCGCTCGATAGAATAGACAGACATGCATCCTGCCACAATGTTCATTTTTATGTAAGATAATAAAAAACTAAGGGACATAAAACTCATTAGGTTACCTTATGTTTATATATGTAGGGCAGGGATGATTAAATCCAGCTTCTCAGTCTTTGAAGTACAAGATTGAGATGTCATGGCCACTAACTGAATTGATCGGTAATATTTGATTTGCATGCTGAAAATCCAGGACAAACACATTTAAACTCGCAGTTAAACAACCATCTGAGCTAAAGATAAAGAAAGGAGGGTATTCTCAGATGGAAACTGACACTGTAAGGAATCTATACTGCAATAGAAAAATAATTTAACAATTAAAAAAGGGATCTGAGTGAGTTATAAATACCAACAAACAAGATTTCATTTGCTCACATCTCCTCTTTGTAGAAGGAGGCTGTTACAAAACAAGAGAAAGGAGTCAGTGGTTCAAAAATTGTAAATTGTGTTCTTCTTTCAAAACAATAAAATTTTAATGCTAAAGCAGTTATAATCAAAAGCTGTACAGAATTTGTTAGAAAACATTTATCCATAAATATTGTTCAGTTCCCGGCACTTGTAGCAATAATTAAATTACAAACGATAAATATGGCATCAATGGTTATGTATTTACAAAAAAAAAAGTTATTACAAAAGGCAACTGTATACTAAACGTCACAATCTGTGTAGAGTAACATCACATCCTCAGCCTGAAAAAATACTGAACAACAGTTTCGACCCCATTAGACAAAAATACATTCACAAGTGTAATGCTTTGAGAAAAAGTTCAAGACATAACAGGACTTTGGCACGGTTTAAGACTGTGAGAGTTTAAACAATCACCACTAAGGCGAAGGATTTCCATCAGGTTAACACCACCAACCACCAACAAGCCTTCTATAACTTCCTCTCAAGAAACAGGACAAGTGTTAAAATGAACTGAAAGAGTTCAGGGATGGGGTGTGCAGAGAGCAAGAGAAATGGGAGGGAAAAGCAGTGAAAAGATTTTTTAAAAAATCCTTCGAATGCCAAAACATATTTTCTAATCCTGAGAAAAGGGCATGGCTACTTTTGGATCTTGCCCCAGAAACTTCCTGGACAATTGCAATTTACAAGATGTACCCCTATATATATATGGCCTCTTGCCTTAAAATTCCATTTCCATCTGATTGGTCTCAGTTTCCTTTTTAAAATGCATTTGGTCCATTCTATGGTTAACAGGGTTTGTTTTTTGTGTTTGTCCTCAGACGTACCATTCGTTAAAATTAGGAGGAAGTCCAGGGTTGTGGCTGGTGCTAGTTTGAACTGCAGAAGGGGTTTTAGTGGTATCTTTACTGTTTGCAGAAGCTATAGCGGGTGGAGTGGAAGATTCATAGCCTGAACTGGCAGCAGGGGAGGAATCTGACCCTTGAGATTCATGAACCTAAAATTAACATGTATATATTATAATGAATATAATTCCAACTGGCATTGTGCAAGCAAAAACAAGAGCAGAATTCGAGCACTGTAAGAGCAAGACCGCCCAGTGACCCACTTAAAAGAGAAATGCTGCTGATTTTTTTTTCTGTTTTTCTGTTTTTTTGTTGTTGTTTTTTTTTTTAAATTCCCATATCACCGGTGTCTAGAACCCCCGGAGATGTTCGCCAACAAAACAGTTTCAGTCCTTAGGAATGGCATTATGCAGAAGGAATAAAGCACTGTTTTACTTGTGCCCCTTCAAAAATGCATTCCCCAGGGGTGGAGTGGATAAGCACTTAGTCTTTGGGGTCCTATAAAATACTCCAGGCCCAGGTTTCACCAAGCTCGCTTTAGCTTGGGAAAGCAGGTACAGAGAGAGGTGGCACAGGCGCCCAGAGAGCTGCGAGGTCTCAGACAATTGCGTGGGAATCAGAGCGCGCTCCTCAGCCCTATTGTTTTATCGGAAGCCGAAGAGCGAATGAACCACCCACCCCCGGGTTCGGCGCGGGCATTCTGGGTTCCCACCGCGGGCTGAGCGGGCAAGGGGCAGCATCTGCCACCTCAAGCCCAGGCGAGCTCGGTTAGAGCTCCTCAGTAAACAACCGATTGTTCCCTCAGCTCCCTCCACCTCCCCACTGTGCTCTTCCCCGCCTCCCCCACCTCAGGGTCCCCAAAACGGGTTCAAGGTGTCACCGCTGGAGCAAATCGGATTTAACGTGGAGTATACAGGGTTGGCAGCGCGGGCGCTTCCGTTCCGCGGCCCGGTGTCGGGCCGAGTGTTTATAAACCGCCGACCGCTAATAAAGAGGTAATTACCTTCATGTGCTTGCGCAGGGAGCTCGGGTGCGTGTAGGACTTGTCGCACACTTTGCAGATATAGGGCTTGTCCGAGGTGTGCACATGCATGTGCTTCTTGCGGTCGCTGCTGTTGGCAAAGCGTCTGTCACAGCCTTCAAATTCACATTTGAAAGGTTTCTCACCTGCAAAGGGCAAGAGCGCAAAGGGGAGGAAATATGGTCAGGGCCCGGCGCTTCCTCGGGCCGCACTGTGAGAGATGGAGAGCCCGGCGGTCTTCCCGGAGAGGGAGCGCCAACTGGGGGAGGCTGTGGCATCTCTTTTCCCTGGAGAAAAATGGAGAGGGCGGGTTGAGCCTGCTGGGCTGGGGGGGGTGGTGGTCGAGAACGGGGATGGGGACGGGTCGGCCCAGAACCTGCCCTCCCCTTTGTTCTCGCGCAGGAGGGCAGGGCCCCTGGCTCCGGCAAAGTTTCCCCTAAGTTGTGGTGCTAGTCCCCCCGGCCCAGGGCTCCCGGGGCGCGGCCACTTTCCGCCAGTACCTCGGCGATGTAACCAAGCCCGGGCGGGACAATGGGCCAGGAACGGGACAATCCCATTCAGTTCCTTCTTTGTACCTTTTAATTTGCCTCTTTCACATGCAGCAGTTTTGCTAAGCCCGGTATTAAAGAGCTGGGGTCGTCGTGCTTAACGTTGGAAAAGAGAATGCTATATAAATCGAGGGGCTCAGACAGTTTTACAAGATGTTCTGAACAAGCCGCGGAACTGGGGTGCCTTTTCTACTTTAGCTTTCCTCCTGGAGGACTGAATTGAACCTGGAACTCCAAATAAAAATAGTTTGACAAAAGTATCAGTCATTTAATTAGCAGATGTGCCAATCAAGGGTAAAAAAGAGCGGAAGTAACCGAAAGTTAGTTGGCATTAGCATTTGTATAGTTGCCTTCCCCGAATGTGTGCCGGGAGCTAAGTCGCCTGTAAGCAATACGCTCTCCACACATTCGCGGTCCCTGCCCAGTAACCCAGAGAGGGAGACAAAAAGAGGCGGCGCCAGTCGGTTCCTGGGCGCGAGAAGGTTCCAATTAGTTCCCGAGACCGCGGAGCCGTGTGCCCGGGAAGTTAGAAGTGGGCAAAGGCGCCGCGGGGCGGGGCGGGGAGGGCGGGCGGGCGCGAGGCGGAGGGGCACTGACAGCGCCTCTTTCCCAAAGGGCCCCGGCGGGGCGCCGCCCCTCTCTCGCGCCGCCACCCCGGTCCCCCTCGCGGAGGAAAAGTCGGCTCCGTGGCGCGGCGCCGCGGCGAGTCCCGCGCCCGCCGGCCGCCCCCCTTACCTGTGTGGGTCCGCTTGTGGATCTTGAGGTTCTCGGAGCGGGCAAAGATCTTCCCGCAGCCCGGGAAGGGGCAGGGGAAGGGCTTCTCGCCCGTGTGCACGCGAATGTGGTTGACCAGTTTGTACTTCGCCTTGAAGGACTTGCCCTCGCGGGGGCACTCCTCCCAGTAGCAGACGTGGTTGTTCTGCTCCGGGCCCCCCACATGCTCCATGGTGACATGTGTCACCAGCTCATGCATGGTGCTGAAGGTCCGGTCGCAGCTCTTCTTGGGCCGGCTCAGTTGAGCCTCGTCGATCCACTTGCACGACAGCTCCTGCTTGATGGGCTGCCGCATGTAGCGGAAGAAGGCGCCAGGCCCGTGGTGGGCCGCCACGTTCACGCCCATGTTCATGTTCATGGGGCTGTAGTTGGGGAACTGCGCGCCCGCCGCGTAGGGGTCCGTGCGCGGGCTGGCCACCGGGCGGTACGGGTCGGCACGGCCGAACAGCTCCCCGCGGAGCCCCAGGTGGACCTGGTTGTTGTCCACGTGCCCCGTGGGCGACGGGTGCCCGGCGGTCTGCTCGTGCAGCCCGGGGAAGAGCAGGTAGCCGGGGGGCTCGGGGATGCCAGCCGGAGCGTGCAGGCTGCTCGCCGAGCCGGCGAAGAGCCCATGCTGCCCTCCTCCCGAGGCCGCCTCGCCGAGCCCGGAGCCGCGCTGGCGGAACAGAAAGTCGCGCGTGGAGTTGAAGGCGGCGGAGGCGGCGCCGCCGTAGCTGGGCACCTGGCCGGCGTGATGGTGGTGGTGGTGGTGGTGGTGGTGGTGGCCCAGGGCGTTGGCGTAACCTGAACCCTGCGGCGTGAACGCCGAGCTCTGGCCGGAAGACAGATCGTGAGCCGCGGCGGGGCTCAGCTTGAAGGCGGCGGCGGCCGCGGCCGCGGCGGCGGCGTGCGGCGAGTCCCCGAAGGGATTCAGCCCCATGCCCGCCGGCTCGCGGTTGGGCATCTCGTGGTGGCGCGGCGCGCCGAAGCTGCCCACTCCCAGCCCGGGGAACTGAGGGCCTCCGTCCAGGAGCATCGTCATGGGTGGGGCGTTCTGGGCACCGGCGGTCCGGCCGAAGGGAGCGAAGGCGCGGGCGAAGGAGATCTCCGAAGTGCCGTAGTCGGAGAAGGGCGGCGGCGGCAGGACGCGGCCGGAGACCCCCACGGCGGCACCAGGGGCTGCAACTTTCCGAGGCTGGCGAGAGTCTCCTGCAGAGGGATAGGAGGGAGGAGGGGAAGTGGAAGGCGCGGGAGGGGGAGGCGGGGGAGAGGCAGGGGGTCGGAGAAGGGAGGAGAAAAGACTCTGGGACGAGATCTGCTTTACCAAACTAACAGGCGCGCACAAAGAAAAATAAGCAAAATACTAAGTGGAGGGCGGAGTTTGCCAAGCCGGTCCCGGCTCCCCCCTCCCCGAGCGCGCGGCACCGCGGGGCCGGCAGGCTCCCTCCGCACCGGCCTCCCGGCTGCGCTGAGCTGACTAGCGGCGCCCGCTCGCAGCCAGCGGGCGGCCGGCGGGGCGGAGGCAGGCTCGGTCCTCGCCGATCGCCGCGCGAGTCCCAGCCTCTTCGCCTCCAGAGTAATGTCCTTGGACTGATAAAGTCAATCACTCACTCCGCTCACATAAACCGAGCGGGAGGCCGCGCGGCGCGCGCCAATGGGGAGCCGGCTGGCCCGCGGTCACCTGACCCCCGGCCCGGCCGCCCATTGGCCGCCGCCCCGCTGATTGGCAGCGCGGAGCGGGGAACATGGCAGCCGCGGCCGAGCGGGCGCCGCTGATTGGGCCGCAGCCCGGCGCCTGGCAGGTGAGGCGGCGGCGGCGCGGCGCCCGCGAGTGGGCTCCGCGGCGCTGGCGCGGCCGTGGGCGCCCGGAGCCGGGCTCGAGCCGCCGGGCGGCGGGGCGGACCCGGGCCTCCCCCTCCGGCTTCCCTCGGGCCCGAAGCGGGCGGCACCGCTCGCGCGCGCGTTCCCCGCTTTGGCCAAACCGGCGCTTGGCGCCGCGGAGGATCGTTCCCACCGTCGGCGCGCTGCTGGACGTCCGGTCCCTCTGGGCTCCCCCCGGCCTCTTCACCCCGAGAACGTGACCCCCTCCCGCCGTGGGACCCCGATCCCCGGGCGAGCGCACACGTTCGGCGCGCGCGGCCCGTCGGTGGCGTTCTCCCCACTGGCCACCGCGGGCCCCCGGAGCCCCCAGAGCCCTGACCCTGGCCTCCAGTTCGCCTCCCTTACCCCTAGCTGCCGCCGGCCGGCCGGGCCCCGCCAGGAGACATGATTCCAGCTGGAGCCGACCTTCCTCACCGGTCGGAGCCAAGCGCTGACTCGAGTTTGCGAGTAGTGGTTACACTCGCCGCTGGCCCCCACCCCCGCGGATGACACACCAGACACGCAACCAACACACCCAACACAGCAAATATCAGAACGTAGCGGGAGACACGCACGCCACACAGCAAACACAAGCACATGAAACAGCTCCCAACTAAAGACAACAGTAAGCGCACAGCACAGCACCAAGCCCCACACAAAACAGTCCACACATGCAAGAAACTAGGCACAGTGTAAACACAGACACAGAACTCAGTAACACGCACAAACACAAATACTGAACATGCCCAGGACGAGCTTAGCCTGTGTGCACAAAACATGCAACAACACACTGCAAGATAAGCCCCACTGCACACACACAGGATCAGCAGGGTCTTCAAACCGTGTCGCTACTCAGCTTCGAATTCTCAACGTTTTCAGTTACAAAAGTGGGGAGGTGGGAATGGGGACTGTGAGGTGGAATGTTCTTCACTCTGGATAGCCCAGGCATTGCTCTCGTCCACATCTGCCCGGAGAAGCCTTTGGTGACCTTGGGGACCTGACCTCTTAAGGATTTACTTTCCAGGGTTCTGTGTGGGATCCGCCCTGACCCCAGTCTGGTGCAGGGTCTTTCTGGACATAATGACCACGTTCACACACTGCTGTAAATCCATTCTCTCTCTTTTTTTTTTTTTTTTTTTGGTCCGGCAGGGCATGTGCAGAGAATGTAGAAGAGTGAGAGTGTGAACCAAAAGCCGAGAGAAAGATGACTGTGATTGTCACATCCCCAGCGGGGCCGAGCCCCAAAGTCTTCGCCTGGATGCAGCCTCACAGCCTGGCCGCCATCTCTCTGTAGGGAACTGAACATCCGATCAAGTTCAGAGGCACTGGGAGAGACCGCCTCAAGCAGAGCTTTATAACTGCAGCCTTTCACTTCCTGCCCCCCAATCCGCCTGGCCAGGCCAAGACTTCACCTTCTTTCTTTGCCAGTTTGCTAGGGGGACACCCTGCCGGTAGTACACTCACCGTAGTCACCCCTCCCAGCAAACTCGCCCCAATCCTGAGCTCTCTCCCCAGGTTGGAAGGTGAGTTCGCGGCTCACTTCAATTATTACAACTACTGAAAATAGGCTCCCCAAGAATGATTTCAGTGTCGCTCACTAGAAGGTTTCTGGGGGGTTGGGGGGGCAGAGCAGAACAAATACGCTAAATCATGCAAATGAATTCCCCGGAGTCAGGTTGAGAAAATGGGAGGACTGCCTGCTTGCTTCCCCACCTTTCTGCTCGCTTTCCCCCTGCACACTTCCTTCCCTCTACCTTCTTCACCTCCCCCCAACCCCCACTGCCGCTGGGCGCTGTCGCTGGTGTGAAAAGTTTGGATTTCCTCGAGTCTCCAGTCCAGAGGAGAGCGGTGCTCGAGGGCCAGGGGCGGGGAAGGGGCGGCTGTCCGGCCCTTGCCCCGACAGCGCAGATGCGAGGGTTTCCGGGGAGCTCCGCCAGGTACCCCGAGAACCAGGGACCTTGAGCGTTTGGGAGTCAAGGCCGGCAACCGCGGTAGGGGCTGCGGAAGGAGGGCCGCTGAGGCAAACTAGCCGGCCCCTTGTGGGGCGGGGTCCCCAGCGCAGAGCAGGGGACCTCGCGGCCGCTGACCTACCCGGTGCCCAGTGTCCGTTTTGATATGGCCACATTCCGATAATTAATTGCCTCCAGCACGTGCTCTGCAGTCCCTGGAACAAAAAAGCATAATTCAATTAGATCATCAACCGAGAAGTGTGTGTGTTGGGGGGGGGGTGCTTGTTAAGGGGCCGACCTAAGGTGGTTGAGCCAGGCCAAAACCCTGGGCGGTGGGGCCCTTCCTGGGACAGCTCGGGGCAGCCTGGCCCAGCCGGAGAGTGCGACTCTGAAGGGGGTGTCCTTGCTTAATGGGGTGCGGGGACCCCACATGCTCTCAAGAGGACTAGGCTTGGCTTTGTGAACAGCAGGGCAGAGGCAGGCAGGCCATTTCAAATTCTACTTTGGTTGGTGTGGGGGAAGGTTTTCTTGGGGGGGGGTGCGGAGGGGAATCATAAACCCTGAAACACGACAGAAAGAGAAATATCTTCAGAAATAGCAAGTTATGGCCTGTGAAAATAAAGTCCCTCCCCTGGGCAAAGCAAATAACTGTCAGGCAGTAACACGAACACTAATAATAATAAGCAAAGTTTTCCAGATTACCTGCAGCCCCCACCCATCAACTTCTTCAGAGGGGACCCTGGGAACAACTTCAGGGGGACAGAGGACTCCAGGAAGCTGGGTCTGAGAGCAAAGTGGTGGCTGAAAAAGGAAAGCAAAGAAAAGTTTTTTCTGCACAGAGGCTGGGGCCAGGCAGAAGAGAGCTCGCCTTCGTTTTCCAGGTGGAGAAAGGAATGGCTGGGCCGGGCAGGCAACTGGAACCCAGGGGTCCTGGTTCTTATTTTACGCTGTAACTGAGGCTCCCCTGGCAGCCTTGGCTTACTGGGGTTTGCATGTGTATTAGGCAGCGTAAATTAACCAATAAATCTCTTTTATGCGTCCCCCAGTTGTATGTGGTCTGGTCTAAATATCCATATGTGTGTATGGATAGGAAATATAATGGGATCCTTCCCCTCACACTGAGTCCAAACAGTAAATAGTGGGGAAAGATGTATTTTCATGCCTAAATCTGAAGCAATAAATAAAACCAGTGAAACCGATCAACACAGCAAAGCCTTTGAGCCGGAATTTTAGGATCCGTTTTGGAGAAGCAGGAGAGAAGCCCAACATCCAGAGGACCAGCAGAGACCAACTGGTCTCTCTGCACAACCCAGAGCCCACCGCAGCACTTTTCTCTCTGGTCTCCTAAAAAACAAAACATGTACAGCATGTTGTGCTCTCCAGCAGGATTTCTTTCTAAACACGTTTTCTGTGGTGGACATGAAATTATCCGAAGTCGGAGACCTAGCAATTTTCTTTAAGTCCAAGGGAAACACTGCGGTCTTTTCTGTTTTGTATTTAGAAAAGACTTGCAATCTTACACTCGCAACATTTTAAAGACCCTTTAAACCCAGCAAGCGGATTTCCGTTCTGCCAATGCTTCCTGATTTATTTCAATAAATGAATCTTTGAATCCAGGAAGGGAATTATTCCAAGGCACTGAATTTGGTGCGCCTGCTTCTTCCTAGTGGAGCACACAGTGTTTCTCGTTGAAACATGTCCTTGAAACTCACCATTATTCGCATTTTCCCCTGGTAAACGGCACTTTACAAAAATCCCCACCCTCTCTTCAGAGTCCCAGATCTTTTTAAAAGAAAAACTGCAAATTGCAATAAAAAATGAAGGGGGAAGCAAGCTGGGGAAAGAATGCGTTTTTAACTCCTCTTTATTTTTATGCTAAGATAAAGCTCTTAATTGGCTTCAGGGCCCGAGCTGAACGGGCGATCTCCGGAGCTCCGGGGCCTGTGGACGTACTTGCCAACCCTCACTGCACTCCGGATTTTGCTGGTGCGTCAGAATTTCCACTATATTCCCATCATTTGACAAATATTTCCTGAGCCTCCCAACCCTTAAATTCAGTGCAGAATGAACAAATAGATACTGTTAATCAACCCTTTTTAAAAAAAATCTGTTTTGCCTTTGTCCTCTGCAGTCCAAGGCATATTGCTGCCCAATGCAATGAAATGCAAGCCAGATGAGACATTTTCATTGTAGCTGTCAATCAAGACTGTAGTATGCATGCATGCATGCGTGTATGTATGTACGTACATTTGAACTTCAAGGACAGAGGCCGGGGAGTTGAACTAGAGCTCTCAGAATCCAGCACTTGAGGTTATGAAGAAAGTCCCTGAGAAGCAAGAAATGGAATGAAACCCTAGGAGGTGGGCAGTGCTGGGTCACCAGCTAGGTCTGCAGGCAAGGCTCACGGCGAGTTGTTGTTGTCCTGGTCCCCTAAGTCCCGCTGCCATCAATACCTTTACTGCTCTAAGAGGTGCCCCGCTGTTTGCCTCCAGGCCCTGAGTGTCAAAAGGACAAGTCACAGCAGAAGAGGGCTTCCCCTTTCCTTGGGGATCAGAACACACTGCAGGTGGGGAGTGCCCAGGCGAGGGGCCAGGGAGACCCGGGCAGAGGCAGAGATAGACAATGATGCATTTGATCGGTGTTTACAAGTCCTTCTCCCGGGACCTAAAGAGATGGGAGAAGGAGAATGCATGCGGGGTGTGGAGCACACATGTACCCAGAACGCCATTCCGCTAGCTGCTGAGCGCTCTCTCTGCTCCCTCTGCTCCCTCCGCTCCCTCCGTTCTAAAACGTAAATCATCTCAGCTCTGACCGATCCTGGGGTACTTGCTCCTTCACTTCTCTGCTTGGAGGCAAGATCCTGCGCCCAGGACAGGGCACCTCTGCGCCCAGGATAGGGTTACTGGACTCACCTCTGCACTCCATCCTGGTTTCTGGCAATGGTTCTCATTCCTTGTGCCTCGACCAGGGGCCCCGACCGCCCATCTGTTGCCAAGCTCCATTTCTCTTGCTGAGGCCTATTGCACCACTCCCTTGTGCTCCCGCACTTCTCCCAGGGAACAGAGGCTGCGTTACCCGAAGAGTTCTCTTCTCCTTTACCTCAGCTGAGAGAATTCCCAACACCTAAAAAAAACGCTGTCCCCAGCCAGCCTACTCCAGGGAACTGCACATAGCTCAGGAATTGCAAGTTGTTTTTGCACTTGGTCTGGACTCATCTAGTCCTGTCCTAGCGAGGCGATGGGAGGAAAGTGCTTTGGTATTAAAACAAAGAATCGGGGCTTTCCTTGTCCTCCCTTTCCACCGGCAGAGCCAGACAAAATGGGGGCTATTTAGACGCACTTCTCGTTTGAATGTGATCTGGCAACTCGCAAGCCAAGTCTGGCCCGTGACCTATTAGATTTGTATGGCCCCAGGAGCCAGGAGTTTATATATATATATATATATATATATATATATATATATATATATATATATATATATATATCAAAGAGTTAGAGGTAGAAAAAGGAGAGGGAGGGCAGAGATTATACTGCAGAGCCTGCATGTAGCCCGCAAAGCCTAACCTAAAATATTTTCTGCCTAGTCCTTTCCAGAAAAATTAGGCTACAGGCTTGATGGCAGCCTCCATGGAAGGTAGGGGTTCTTCTCCATAGTCACCCTCCTATTTTTCAAGCTTCATTTTGCATGATGTGATTTTTTTTTCAACCTCACAGCCCAATTATTTCCGGGGTCAAGGGAAGATGAGCCCCTGGAGAAAGGCGGGACAAGAAGAGAGAAGAGAGGGAAAAGAGTTGTGAATATCTCAATCAGTGACCAGGTGACCTCTGACCCTGGGGCTGGTTTTATTGTCTTTCTACTTTGGCTAGAGAGACATAGTTTATTGACCCTTTCCGCCTGACTGAACGCTGAAGGACAACCACTGCCACCAAACCCAGCAGAGACAGTGAATCCAGGCTTGGGCTGCTGAGCAGCCTGCCTTCAGGAAGCCTGAGGGAAGTGACCCTGATTGCCCAGAACCTAGGGGCTTTGAGGAACAGAGGATGGCCTCCAGCAACTCAAATGTCAGCAAGAGCCTGGAGTTCACCCCATCCACTTTTTCTCCCAGAAACATTCCAGTGCCTTTCTTCACCCTGCCCCCCCTCGCCACGCCCCCAAATGCCATTCGCCTGCATACTTGGCCAAGGAGTTTAGGCTCCTTCCCAGAATGCCCTTCCTTTAAACTCTAAAGGCAGGTTTATATTGTGGTTCAGGTGCTCCCCACAACCCAGCTGGTCAGCAACTGCCTGTCTTCCTCTCTCCCTCCTCCTTCTTCCCAAGCCCTGGTCCTGTCAGGAATTTCTCTTTGTGACTACATCTCCCCTCGCTTAAAACTCTAGTCCCCATCACGTGTTACTTGGGTAGATTACACCTTACCTTATGAGCCTGGCCCAGGCTGGCAACAGAGTGAACCATTCCTCCAGCCCCAAGTAGCCATTTTGCTCAAGAAGGATTGCCATCTTTAGCTCGAACATCTCGGATGCTCAGTTACATTTGAATTTCAAGTAAGTGATTTTTTTTATTAAAGATTTATTTATCTATGCATACAAGAACTGGGGTACAGGCCAGGGGTGTGGGGGAGAGTGAGAGGATTCACCAGAGACAGAGTGGGGAGCAGAACAGGCAGATTGACTGAAATACACTGCTGAGGGGAGCAGCGGGCGAGACAGGAGAGGTCTGCTGCGCCATGTGGGTCACCTCCCTGGCCAGGGATGGAACTTACGCTGCTGTGGCTGCCTATAGCTTCATAGTGCTGCAATTAACCCCTTGCGCCACCAGTGAGGCCCCTCAAGTAAGTGATTTTTTTTAAAAAAAGTACAAGTATGTCCCAAATAGCACATGGGAAATACTTATACTAAAAGATTATCGTTGTTTGTCTGGAATGTGTATTTAACTGGATGTCCCGTGAGTTCTGCATCATATCTAGCAATCTTACATCGGGAGTCTCACTTAGATGGATCCAGATGAGCTAAACTGCCCCATCACAGGTGCCTCACTCCTAGGAGAGTGGGGAAAGTGACACTTTCTGTGCTAGAGCTTTCCACAGGTGCCATTTATGGAAAATCAGCTAGGGGAACTGGTGAGCCCAGTAAGGCCAAGAAAGAAAAGCAAGCCCAAGAAAAGTGGGGGTGATATTTTGTTTCTACCTCAGTGGGGATGCCATTTCTCTTTAAGAGGGCCTGGAACCACCCTGGTGAGATTATTGTGGAGAACATGAAGGTCAGAGTGAGGGTCCCTCCTGCCTGCCTAAAGAAACCCTCAGCTCTGGGCTGGTTGAGAGGGGGCAACAAAGCTCAAGGGATAGCCCCTTCTCACCCCCTATCTCCACCCAGGGGCACTGATCACAAGACCCAGTTGGGCTGCTACGGATGCTGAGGACCTGTGACTGGGGACCCTGAGGCCTTGTGACTACAGGCCTCCAAGTGCAGTCCATTGATTTCTGCTCACCCCCCCCCACACACACACCTCCCCCAAGACTGTGGGGGGGGGGCAGTCTTCCCTAAGTGACCTTTCCTCTTTACTCAAACTGTGTAAGTCCAAGGCCACCTACCCTTTGTCTCCTAGGGTCTGAATTCCACACTGTGCTGACCTGCCCCCAAAGTCCTCTGTGCCTTGCCCTCTCTCTCCCTTGCTCTCATTTTAGCAGGCAGCTCATCAAGGATTGGCAAACCCAATTTCAGCAAGACTGGCCTGAATGGGCTCTTGAGGGCCATCAACATTCTCAGAGCCTGTGGTCCCTCGATCAGTTCTACCCTTCTCCCAACATCAATGTGCCTGCTTCAGTCAACACCAGCTGTGCAAAAATCCTTCTGCAGGCTTCCAGGGCTAAAGGTCAAGTTTTCCTCAGGACCAAGGCCCTAAGGAGCAGGTTTTATCAGCAGACATCCGTCCTCCTCCCTACCCTATCACGCACTTCTCCATAAAGGTTCTTCTTATCTATTTGTTGAAAGAGAAAACACAGAGCCAAAAACACTCTTTTCCCCATTTCTTCAATACTAGTTAAAGAGCTGAACTTGTCCTCAGCTCAGTGCTCTCAGGTATGCCCCAGAAGATCCCTCTACCCTGGCCACCTAAATTCCCCTTTCCTACTTTACAAAAAACTCCTGAATTCTCTCCCTCCCTCTTCCTGCAGTGGGGTTAACCTGTAAGCATTTCTGAAGTGAAGGAAGCCTCACTGCCTACCCAAGAGACCTATAGCCTTCAACCACTGTGATGTCAGTGCACACTCCTCAGTTTCCAGTGTGCCCCCAGAAGTGCAGGGGGACCTGCTTCCCTTACACACATGCTTAATAGCTCTACTTCTGGCCTGATGGGTTATTTTTGTGGTTCTCAATTATTTAAATTGCAGTATCTGCTTTTCTTTTTCAAACTACACACTTCAAACTTGAAACCCTGACCCCACACTGGAATCTCCTGGGGATCTCATAAATATTCAAATGCTCAGATTCTCCCCAGAACTTTGAACACACTTAGCTTTTTTTTTGGGGGGGGTGCCATCTTGCTCTTCTGAAAGTTGGCAGGTGATTATAGTGAGGGAGCTACTGATCTACAGTCGGTCAATATCTGGACCTTCTTTCTCTCACCTGGTAACCTTCCCAGGCTTCCATTCTTGGCCCTGGCATCACCACCCCCATCTAAGGTACCCTGATTAGGTGTCCTGGGAGAGTAAATGGGGTCCCCACTCCAGATTGTTGTTCTTATCTGTTCCCTTTGGCCATCAGACGGGCCCATGAAGGAAAACTACACATTCACTGTTGCTTCATTCTCTATGGAAACACACCCTTCACACCCTTGCTGTCCCCTGGTCCAAGACAGAAGAAACCAAGGGCTGCTGGCCATGGAATAGTTTTCCCCTTGGCCTGGTACCAGTTATTTTATTTCCACTAAAGAGCTACACTGTTGCTATTACAGAACAAATTTTCCGCTAGAAGACAGTGTGGGGTGAATTCCATTTTTCTCCACCCCACCCAGTCCATATGGGGATGTACTTCCCGTCACTTGGAATTATTCCCCAGGAATACCTTTTTTCTGCAACCCTCCAGCTGGTGTCCCCAGGACTCATAGGGGAGCCTCATCAGGTTCCAGAGCTGTCCAGGGATCATGCGGTTTGGTGCAGGCTCTCTGGACATCACCTGAAGTTGTGGAAGAAAGAGAGAGGGACCAGTAGCTGCAGGTCAAATTAGAGTGACTTGGAACTTAACCTTTTCTTTTTCTTGGAAAAACTTGAATTCACATGAGCCATACATTGGCTTCACTCTATTCCAAACATATGTATAACTTGCCTGCTACGTGCAAGACATTTTCTTAGATCTTGTGGGGGAGATAAGAATAAATGATGTCGTGACTTGGTCTCATACATGGGCCAGCAAAACATTTTAATAAATGTTAAATACTGGAATTTGAAGTTTTAGAATAAATATTTTATGAATACTCTATTGAGTACTTGAAAGCTTGGGATAGCTATCAGAGCTTCTTTTTTTTTTTTTTTTTTTTTTTAAGAAATGTGTTTCTCTTGGCTATGGCTTCTCCGACCCAGATATGTCATTGGAGTTTGATGGGATGAATATCCAAATAGAACTTTTATGGAAGAGTTTATCTTGTTATGAAGAAAAATATTATTTTGTGTTCATTATTTTCTCAATATGGAAGTGGTTTCTTCCATTAAGTTCCACTTTTGTCCTCTTCGAATATATACAGCGTTAAAGATCAAGGGCTCCATTTAATGTTGCTTACATTCTGATCCCTTTAAGACAGCTTTAAAGATCACTTGGGGGGCCTCCCCTGGTGGCGCAGTGGTTGAGTGCTGGGCTGCAAAGCTGCCCGCATCCTGAGGGTCCCACATGGTGCGACAGACCTCTCCTGTCATGCCCGCTGCTACCCTCAGCAGTGTATGTCGTCAGTCTGTCTGTTCTGTTCCCTGCTCTGGCTCTGGTGAATCCTCTCACCCTCTCGCGCTTCTGACTCTACCCAGTGCTTGTATAAATAAATAAATAAATCTTTAAAAAAATAAACATCACTAGGTAAGAATCTGAAGTTTAGTAGTTTTCTTCTTAATTTCACTATTCCATAACTCCCTGAAACACACACACACACACACACACACACACACACAGAGAGACTGACTGGGAGAGTGTCTTAACAGTCAGTTCCCTACACGAGAGTCATGAGTCCCTACATGAGAGTCTGGCTGTGGTGGGTTGGAATCATTATTCTGAGTATAATGTTCAAAAAAGTTGGGAAGTCAAACTGCTCTGGATTCTGAATTTAATAGGATGTGCCGTATCATGTCTGGCCTAGACGGGTCTAGAAGGACTAACCTGTCTCATCAGTTCATTTTTGTTGATTGTTTTCATGATGTGGATCCATCACAAATATTTTACTGAAAAAAAAAAAAAGAACCCTTAGAGGACAATAATACAATGAAGAAAGCATATTGTGCACAGGTTCTGTCATCACGAATTTTCTGATTCACCTGAGCCACATATGTAATTAATTATTATCAAGTGATGTTTGCAGTTTTAAAAGTTTCATCCAAACATATTATACCCTGCTCATGGGGGGATAGTGTATATGATTTGAAATGGAGTCCTTGATATTGAAGACCATATATTTCAGACATTAGCACGAATCCCAATATTTCAACTCCAGTACTGAAAAATATGTGGAGGGAGAATTAATGGCTCTTCCCATTTCCCAAAGAGCTGCAACACTGCAGGCGTCTTTGCACAGTCACACAGGCCACCTCCGTATCCTGCAGTCCACCCTGCTTTCTGGCTCCTGGCTGGGAGTGGAAACAGGTCAGAAGGAAATGGTCCTCTGAGCAAAAGGTGAGGAGGAAGCATCCCGGCCATGTGCTGGCGGCTGTCTTCAAGGCCATCATCACTCCCAGGATGCAAACCTTGACTTCTACCCCCCACCTCATTCCCCCACCCCCAGTTTTAGTAGAAGGAACAGATTTGGGCTGGAGAGGTCTTATCACCAGTCCACCGACTTACAGGGCTGCACTCTGGGGTGTCGAAGGAGGCTGCATCTGACCTTCCCCACGCCCTGCTCTCCTACTGCACAGGTTTGATTTTGAGTTTTCTGATGGCACTGGCAGGAGGAAAGAAAATGCCTTCTGAATTTGAGGCTACAACACGCCTGCGATTGGTACGGACCAGTCTGGGCAGGAAATATCTTTAGGCTGCTGCACGGGCCGGCTCTGGACTGAGCTGGAGCGAGGCTGAAGCCAGAACGAGAGGGTCGTTATTGGTGGAACTCAAGTCCGCAGAGCTTCCCAAGAAGTGAGCGTGTGGCATGTGTGTGTGTGTGTGTGTGTGAGAGAGAGAGAGAGAGAACAGGCCTTGCCCAGGCCCACAACACATCCTGCCATGAGCTGCTCCCTAGCCTTTCTCGAGGCACCCGTGCTAAGCAGATGCTCGCGAAGTCTCCTCTTCCCGCAGGTCCGGAATCAGGACGCGCTACCCTGGGAACCTGGGGGCGCCCGAAAACCCGGAGTGGGCAGAGGCCCCGGAGCTCCTCCTGGTGCATATCGCTCCCCACTCCGACACCTGGGTGCAGGCCAGGGCCGGGGAGGATCCGCGTTGGCGCGGGGTTGGAATGGCCGGGGCTTCGGGAGGAGGGGGTTGGAAGTTGGCGCCCGGCGGAGCTGCGTGGACAGCCTTCCCCGCGCTCGTTCCCCTAGATGGGGAGACCTCCCCTCCCGCTCTCCTCGCCCCCTCCCTCCTCTCGGGCGGCCCGGATCCCGCTGCTTCCCGCAGCTCCCCAGCCCCAGCCTGCGAGCTGGGCTCCGGGGCCGGCGCGTCCTTCCGTTTTTGCAAAAGGGTACGAAGGGGCGCAGCGCCCGGCCTCCTTTGCAGGCCCGCCGCCGCCCGAGAGGAGCTGTTTAATTAAGGGGGAACCCGAAATGTATACGTCAGATAAAAGCAACTCGCAGAATAAACTAATTAAAACATTGTGTTTGCAACACATTTTATTTCTCTCTCTCCCTTTTTTGATCTTCGCTGTGTTTTAAAGAAATGTCATCGCACCATAAAGCGAGCCGTGAAACGCTATTTCCTTATAGTGTGCGGCGCTTTTCAAAGGCTAGTGTGATATATTTTAGAAAAGGGACCCCGCTGTGAAAGCTTGCGTGTCTTCCCTTTACCAAAACTAAGCTCTTGTCAATCACGCCGAGCCCGGTCCAATCACCGCGATCCTTTTTGGAAAGCAGCTCATCCCGCTGTGCTTTTATACCGCGCTCCGCAGCCTGTTTTGATGCATTTTTACCAGCACGTCCAGGGCAATGAATGATGAGGCCGCGGGCAGTGCAGGCCCGGCTCCCTCCGCGCCCGCCCGGCCCTAACGAGGCGCCCGCGCATTGTGCGCGGCCGGGGCTTTCTCACGTGGCGGTCACTTCGCTGGCGCGTCCCGACGGCAACTCGGGTCACTGCTGGGGACCTGGTTTTCCACGGCCGCGCGTTCGCTTTCCCACGCGGGCACTGTCCCCCCCCGCTCCCCCCCCGGCGAGGCTACAGCCCGCCCTCCTGGCCCGTGTGTCCCGGGAAGGCGAGGTCCAGCCCGGTCGGCCTCGATCTCCACCGCGGGCAGTCGCGGGGCCCCTCAAGTTCACAGTGAAGAAGCACCTTCTCCCCAGAGCCCGGGGACCGGCGCGTGGGGGCGGGGAGGGGCGTCAGGGCCTTTCCGCCACGCGAGAGGCGTCTCGGGCCCTGGCTTAGCCAGCGCGTTGGTTCCCGGCGAGCAGCAGGTTTCCTGCGGCTGTTTCCCTCTCCTGCCCTTTCATCCGCACAGGTTCAGGGGACATCAGCCTTCCGGGAAAGGTCGTCCCGGCACCGAAGGGACGATCGAACGAGGCAGCCCCGGCCGCCGGGGCGGAACCCTGATCTTGAGGGAGAGGCCCAGCTGGAGATGCCCACCCGCAAGATCGAATCAGCGGCCCCAGCCGGGCCGAGCCCTGCCGTTCCCCTGCCCCGACGTTTCACTGGCCTAACGCACCCCCGAGCCACGGGGCAGGCGCGGGTGGCCCCGAAAGGCCAAACATAAACTCCTAACCGCTGCCGAGAAGCCGCGGGACAAAGGGCCTCCGCCCGCGCCCGCCTGCGACGCAGGGAAAGGGTGGCAGGAGCCGCCCAGTGTCAGAGCCCCGCAGACTTGCCCCGGCCCACCCACCCCGCCGGGGGACTCAGCCGGGGGCAGGCTAGAGGCGCACCCCGCCGGGGCGCTGTGTAAGCTTTTGATCTTCACGCGGGCTTCCCGGCCGCGGGAGGGGAGCCGAGGGAGGAGGCTTCGCGGTCCTCGGCGGCTGCAGCGCCGCGTCCTCCCCGGCTTTTGTTTGCAGTTCCCCTTCGACCTTGACCCGGGAGAGTGCGGTTTGGCTACGGTCCCGGGGGACGCACCGGGGACGGTGGTGGAGATTTAGGCATGTGTAGACGAGACCGCGTTTTGCAATCGCCGCCCAGTGCCATCCGTCTGTCCATGCTGCCCGTCTCCTTCCTCCTCCTGCCCCTCGTCCTCCTCCCCTTCCTCTCCCTCCCCGTCTCTCCCCCGCTCTCTCCTCCTGAGAGGACACTTGCCCTCCCGCCACAAGTTCTATTCCCTCAGGGCTATGACGACCCCCTCCTTGAGCGCCCAGGGCACCCTTCTCCTGCCTGCACGTTTCTTCCCCCAGCATCCCCCCAAAGGACTCATCATTTGTTGTTAGGGGCCCGGGGCCCTGCAGGAGCGGGGCGGCTCCCCGGAGTGTTTGCTCACCCCCAGGCTACCTCTCTTTGGAGGGGAAATCGTTGCCTGCTCGGGTCCCTTCCCAGTGGTGTCTTGGGATGACCAGATCCCCAGGCTACCCTAAAATGAGGGAAGTAAAAGAAACCCCCAGCCGCCCTGACAGCCCACCCCCAGGCCCTGGCCCACCCCGGCTGGGACCCGCTGTTTGGGAGGCGACCCGCTGGGATCCTCCGGTATCCCTGCCCGCTGCGCGGGCTCCTAGGTGCCCCCTCGTCTTCCCCTTCACGACCCGCCCGGCGGAGTGCAGGCCCCGCGGATTGGCGGCTTCTTTACAATCAAATTCCTTCCCGGACTCCCGCTTGCTCTAGGTCCTCTGGGCAGAGGACGTGGACTCCCCCCCCACCCCCCCACCTTTCCGCGTAAGAAGGAAAGTTGCTGCAGCTTTATGCGCCCCAGGAGGCCTGAGGAACCTGCCAGGGAGCCTGGCTCTCACCAGGAGGTGCTCCCCTTCCGAGTTTTGTAAGACGGAAGGGGTTTTTCCACAGCCTCCCGTGAGCTTTGCAAGCGAGGAGTGTCCCCCGCGCAGGCGGCCGGGGCTGCAGGAGCCTGTACCCTCTGGGCGCGGGCGCCAGGGCTTTCGCGGCCTCGCTTTAGGAAGTCGGCGGGGGCAGGGATCTTGCTGGGACTCCAGGCAGATCACACGGAAATTTCTGGAAAAACTGGGTGCAGTAGGGGGGCGAGGCGAACTCTTGACATGCATGTATGTAAATGTTTGCAAAAATCTTGAGAACTAGGGGTTCTTTAGATGCGGGGACTCGCTCGTTGCCTCCTGCGGGCACGCTGTTAACTGGGCTTGCAGGGCCTCGCCGCCCCGGGTGAGCGTTTAGGCTTCAATTTGCAGGCGGGAAGCGGCTCAAGTGTGAACTCGACGGCTGCAACAGCTGGCTCACCGACAGCTCCGACGGGAGGATAAGCACGCGGGCGCCAAGCCGCGCGGGCCTCGGCAAAGCCCGTGGCCTCCCAAACTCGGGGTGGGGGGGTGATGGCTTGGGGGAGACCTAGAATCTGAGAAGCCAGCCTGGGTCTGACCCGAACCCCCGCCGCTCGCCGACCGAGGCGCGGGCTTGAGTCCTTAGCGCGCGCCCCTCCTAAGCGCTCCGCTACGGCGAGGGTGAGCCACCTTCCCAGCCCAGGTTCCTGGGGCCAAGCCAGGAAGCCCAGAAGGCACCTCCCGGGCCCCTGCCAGCGGCCGCCACCCATCCCTCAGCTTTTCCCTCCAGCCGCCGCGCTCTCCCCGGCTCGCAGAGCCCGCCAGCGCCGCCGCCGCCCGGGGAGCCCGCTGTGGTCGTAGGCCAAGCCCGGGAGCG
Organism: Talpa occidentalis; assembly: GCF_014898055.3. Taxonomy (NCBI): domain Eukaryota; kingdom Metazoa; phylum Chordata; class Mammalia; order Eulipotyphla; family Talpidae; genus Talpa; species Talpa occidentalis. The sequence continues at coordinate 9,780,511 of NW_023601543.1, forward strand.
GTGGCCCAGCTCGGCTGCCGGCCTGGGGGCTGGGAAGATTCACCAACGCCCAGAGAAGCGAGGTGGTCTCTGCTCCCTGTTATTTGGATCGAGCTCTTTGCTTGCGGGAGTGTCAGGGTGTGGGGTGCCTGCCCTTGAGAGCAGGGCCAGCGTCACACAGCGTCCAAGTCAGAACCAGGCGCTGCCTTCCGGTCTCGGCGGGGCTCTGACAAGGTGACTGACTTGGGCCAACCCAGGTACCAGTCCAGGCCTCCATTTCCCCCACTGTAAAAGGAAGGTCCTTCCAGGCGCCCCTCCCCCTGCAGTCCCCCAGCCTCTGGTCTGTTGCCTAGATGCGGGCTCACCATATGTTTGTTGGGCAAATGGATGAACTCCTGCGTGTCCCCCTCACCCCCCTTCTCACCACGTCTTCTAAAAACTTGCTTTGAGCCCATCTGTCCTCTAAGCTGACTTGTTCTTCCACCATCTCCTCTGTTCCCAGAGCCCTGCCCGCGGGGAGGTTTCACACCGCAGCCGGGAGAGGAGGCTGGGGTCTGGAAGGTGCCCTGCTCTCCCTGCAGTGTGGAGCTCGGCCATTCCCAAGGCCAGGGATGCCCGCCCCCCCAGCAGGAGGGGTGCAGTGGCCGCCACTTGGGGTCCTCTCACCAGCCTTCCCTGCGCTTCCGCCTGGAGGCCGGGAGCCGTCCCTCTCCGGGTAACACAAGGGCCACTGTTTCAACACAGGGGCCTGTGAATGTTCAGAGATCGTGAGAATAAGGCGATGCAAGCTCCCGCTGAGGAGCCGAGGCCTAACCCAAGTTGGGCCCCGCCGACTCGGCCGAGAACGTGCAGACGCAGCCCCGCAGTGCCCGGCGGAGACGGCTGCTGCCTCCTGAGCTCGCGGGTCGAAAGCACCAGACACGAGTAGCTTTTTCTCCCGCACCGCGTGACCACGTCCTGGGGGGGGGGCGGGGGGGCTCTTCTGCCCCGCATGCCCAGACGGGCGATTGGCAAAGACGATGGCGAACCCCGGGTGGCAGGGCTCGCGCCCCCCCCCCCTCCCCGCGCCTGGGCCCGCGTTCCTCCCCGCCGTCCTGCCAGGGGCCGCGCCGCTCCGCAGCCTGGTCTTCTGGTCCAGCACCCCACCGTCCCCTGCCGCGGCTCGGCGCAGCCCCCTTCGGGCTCCTCTCTGCCCAAGTCTGGCCACGAAACAAAGCCACCCGCTGCTGCAGCCCTCTTGGCTCCGTGCACCCACTGGCCCTTCTGCTCTTTGCACGTATGATTTTTTAAAAAAAGGTTTCCATCCATGTCCATTAGCTGTCCTCCATTAACATCTGCTTCCTGCCAGATCAAAGTTGCCACCTCTCAGCTTCCTCACTTCACCTTGGACTTTCCAGCCATTTAGAAAATGACTTCAAAAGACAGAGGGTGTTCAGAGCTTCCGGGAAAGCAAGAAAATAGTGATTTATTTAGAGACTATTCAATACCAAGTGCCCGTTGTCTCAAGTCATCTACTCTAACCCCCCCTTTGATACTATTAGCTCTCATTTTGCATATAAGGAAACTGAGGCACAGGACTGCAGTGACTTACTTCTCAATGTTTAGAATCTCGTAGGTGCCTCCTCCACCAAGCTGGACTCCGTTAAGAAGTCTCCTTGCTTAACTGGCGTGGGTGACCCTTAAACTCTTATTTTCCCCCTGAGTCTGGAAGAGAAGTGCTAATACTGAAGCAGAGGCTTTGGGTGGGAGACACCATTACCCTCCAAATCTGGCCTTAGCAACTGCCTGGCCTGAGGTGCAAGTCCTGGCGTCTGGGCTAGACTGCTGCTGAAGGGCCCTCATCCTTGGGGAAGTCACCTCATCTCCTTCTTCCTCATCTTTACATTGGGAATACGGGTAACCACCGACCCTTTCACTGGGGGTGGCATCAGGATGGAGAGGATGTATGTTACTTTCAAGTACAATGCACTGTTGAACGATATGTTGGGGGGGCGGTTAAGGCAAAATTTGAGAGTTCTTATCTACCCAAAGTGCTGGGCCTTACACCAGCAGCCCCTGTTTTGGGAGAGGAGCTTCCAGGGATCAAGGATGGGAAGTCCCCTGACCTCTCTGGCTGCTTCCTCTGGAGCACGACTTGGGTATGGTCTGATATGGCCTGTCACAGGGCTGGGGATGTACAGGCCACAGCTGGCAGCCCGAGCGTCATTTCCCTGACCTAGGCTGTCTGGAAAACACTTTGCATTCTACCCCACTCAGCTACTGTGCTTGGTATTTTGAAGGCGGTTGGGGCCACACCCAACTTGCATCTGCAAGTGGCTCAAGTGTAAACAGCAGTGCCTACACTTGGCTCTGGGTAGATATTCCAAAAGATATGCGCTTAGGGTGCTTAGGGAACGTTTGGGAGGGAATTAAGGAGTGCATGCTGTCACCACCAGAGCCAAACACTGAAACAGCCAGCTCTCAACTTGACCTTGAGGACCCTAGCTTCTGGCAGGGGGATGTGCATGGCTTAGAGTAGGAAGAGCCATCATGCTTCCTGACTCACTGGAGCATTCTCAGGACCAGATGCCCAGGAGCGACGGAGCCAATGCAGATGTACTGCTCTAGTCTTGGCAAGTTGCGCGCAGGTCCTGAGGGATATCGGGATAAGAGCCCAGGAGCACCTTGGGGGAAGCGGCGGCTTCTGCTGTTTAGTTGACATGGGGGACAGTGGCTTATGCTGCCCCCACTTCATGATGCCCCAATCCTTACAATGTTTTAACTGGCTCCACCCTCTGTGCATGCTGAAATTATGGGGTGCCCACCCAGAGAATGAACACATCTCTCTGTCTCTATCACACATGCACACTTCATTCATGCATTCTCTTGCTTTCCCAAAAGTCCCACGGTCAGTGCACAGCTTGGGTCAAACAATTTTAGAAAGGTTTTAACTTCTACATCTTGCCACTAACTAGCTTCTGGTCCTGTGACAAGTGATGTAAGGGGTCTGAGCCTTAGTTTCCATATCTGTGAAAGGAGGTTAATAATGGTGCCTATTTTTAGGATTTTCAGGTGAACTAAGTGAAATGGAGTGAGTGGCACATAATAGTTGCCACTCAGTGGTAGCTACTGGCATGAATAAAACAATCTCTGATAAATTTCCTCTGTAATGTGTCAAAGCAAGTAACATGGCTAGAAGGGCCATGTGCTTTGCCATAGCTGGGGTCTTGGAGAAAAGTGTGTTGGATGAAGTCACTTTTAAAATCCCTTTCAAACATGAATCTATGATTATAGTACCTTGTCCCACTTGCCATTAAACAAACAGTGACAAATGCTTTTGTCTCTCAGATTCCCAAGGAGCAATTCCATGGCCACCTGGAGGTGCCTCCTAACTGAGCCGCTATCAGGCCAGACCTAGGCAGAACTATGATGCATCCCCCCGCCCACCCCACTGATACAATAAAGTTAAGTCTCCCTGATCCAGTGACCAGTCAAGGCCCAGGCAGCCAAAGGCCCTGTCCTAAGGAGATGTGTGGCCCAAAAGACAGACTACATTCCTGTACTTCATTTCCATGCCAGTGTGTTCTCAGGTGAAGTAATGGAAGCCTCACGGTGACTAGAGATGGTCCTGTGACTGGCCTCTGGAAATGTGAATTTGAGACAAAAGCGTAGTGAAGTGAGGCCAACACTGGGCATCTCAGTGGGGTGCCCTAGATGAGCCACATAAGCTTGGAAAAGTCATTTAAAGTATCTGGGCTTCTGTGGATCTTGTGTGTAAATCTGAGACAGCCAGACTGGACAATCTCTATTAGCCCTTCCATTTTTAAGAATGTATAGCCATACCCCTGTGCAAAAAGTCAAGATCTAGTTGCATAGCGTTGAGGATATAGCCTGGTGGGGCAGAATGGAGGGGGAGATGTATATGGCATTTCTAGGCTCTTTGGATTATTTCTGAGCAGAGGATTTTTCCTAAAAAACAGATGTGAAATCTCCATGATCCATTATTTCAAGAATCCAGATCAAGAGGAGGTGCAGCCTAACGGAGAAAAATAGAAGCAGGTTACTGTAGCCCGGGGAGGATCCCTGTCCTCTTTCTTGAAGTCATGATGATCCCAGGTTCCAGCTGAATCTGTGCATCATAGTTGCAGGGCATGTTAACTGCACCTATATTAGACAGCACTTTTTGCCTCTGGGAAAGTATTCTAAACTCCTGCACTTTTGCTTGACCCTGGTTAGCCTCATTGCAGGGGGTGGTGTTGGTTCCCCAGGGAGTTCACTGGTGAAAAATCAGGTGAGATCTCTCTCCATCCTCTCTAAGGGAGGGGCACATCATCTCCCATACCTTCCAGAGCCATCCTACGGTGACCAGGTTGGCAACCTTAGCCAACTGACATCTCTGGCAGGATCACATGCATTTCAGCTTATGAGTCGTGTGCTAAGTAACTCTGGGCTCCCCAAGTGCCCATCCACATAACTGCCAATACCAACCCTGAGAAATAGTGGCATAATTAAGGATAACCTCCTTCCACACGTGTAGCAATGAGTCAGGTAAAATATTTCTCAATGAAGAATAAGATTCCAGTGTGCTTCTTATTTTTGGATTGCTTTGTAGCATGTAAGCGGTGTAATATGCACTTTAAGTAGCTCATTCTGAAATCAGTGACTCCCTAACTTCAAGCAATCCTCACTTGAGTCACAGCCTCTTTTCAGTTGTATTTTAATAGCTGTTACATTTCTTTGTGTCGAAAAGTCTGGATATGTGTGCAAAGAAAGGAAAGAGAATTCTAAATTGTTTTGGCATTAGGTGATTGTAGCTTGGCTCCCATTTCTGTTGAGCTAGCAGTAGCGTATTTAGATAGGCAGCCTCCCTGGTGCTAGGGGGAATATAAGCCATGCTTGCGTTTTCCTCTGCTTTGGATTTTCTGAGGAGAAGAAACAACATGGTTAGAAGAAAAAGCTCTAAAAATACCATGGCTTTACCCTGGCTACCAAGTAGGATTATGTGGCTTTGGCCACGTGAATTTAGAGACCGTGGGTTTGCATGCTGTGTGCTTGGATGGCTGCTTTAAATATCATTTTGGAAAAGTGTACTTTGCTGTTAACAGTTTCTTCCTGCCTGGCTTAGAGAGGCAACAGGCTTCCGACAACTCCCAGAGTAGAGATTTATAATCATTGACACCTAGGATGATCTATCAAATTTATAAAAATATGAATCTGTTTTGGGTGTAGGGGTGAGAGGCACCTTCCCTTCATTCAGTGTTTCTGATTTGACATTTTCTTTGTGATATAATTTCCTGCCTATTTTCTACCCCATTTCCACCACACCTGAACACTATCTAGAACACATTTCCTCAGGTAAAATGCATTTCAAGTTCCAATCTGGGATGTCCTCCCTCAGTAATAGGAGAAATGGTAATTTATAACGGTGTTAACTCAATATTTATGTGAAAGAGGAAGCCGTATAGGCTCCTAAGAGTCTTTCTTAGCTCTGCCACTTACTAGCTCTGTCATTTTGGCAAGTTATTTAAATTCCCTGAGCCTCAGTTTCCCCACTTGTAAAAAAAAAACATGTTGATGATTAAGGAGTTAGTACAGTGCCTGGCAACTAGTTAGTGCTGAATGAATATTATTTAAAAAAAATCTCCATGGACCTACAAGAGAACTCCTCAGACATTTAAAAGAAGGAACTAGAAACACAGGGGAGGCTTTCATTTAAATGATTCTGCTTTGGGGTCTACCTCTGTTCAACCCCATCTTAAAGAAATAGCACAGAATAGATACACGAACCAAAAGGCAGGTGTTGTTTGGGTTGTGCTATTAGCTTGGTTGTACATATGAAAATAAACCAATGAGTACTTCCAAGTACCTAGCAAGTGCCCCTCTCTGCCCCGCGAATCACAGCAGACCACAGCTCCCGGGCTGTCTTGCTCCTTAGCCTGTGAGCTCCTCAAGGAAGGGGCAGAACCGTGTCCTTGTCCTCACCGTAGCCTCAGAATGTAACCCTGTGTGTGTCTCACACCCATGACATAAGTGATTCTTTCCTTCTTAGGTGCTCCGGGACAGCAAAGACACAATCGTATGAACAGGGGAGTCCTCAGCAGAGGGGCAGTGGCTCGGTCCTGAAAGACTGTATGGATGGGGTGCGCCTGGATGTGCAGGGAGATTCCAAATGCCTTTCCTCAACAAATGCAAAGGGAATTGGAAAGGGGCATCTGCAGACAAGTGAGGCTGCACTGTGAAACCCGAAGCTATGCCGTTTGTAACATTTCTTTGGAAATCACCCAAAGGTGATTGTCTCATTGTCTCATTGGTGGCATATTAGAGAGATTGAAGCCTAGTTGGCGTTTTGTAATGAGAACTCCTTACAGACCTCTTTGTTTTTTAAAGATTTATTTATTTATGCATACAAGAGTTGGGGTACAGGCTAGAGGCGTGGGGGCTGAGAGAATTCACCAGAGACAGAGTGGGGTACAGAACAGGCAGATGGACTGAAATACACTGCTGAGGGGAGCAGCGGGCGAGACAGGAGAGGTCTATTGTGCCATATGGGTTACCTCCCTGCCCAGGGATCAAACTCATGCTGCAGTGGCTGCAGAGATCTTCATAGTGCTTTGTCTTAACCCTTTGTGCCACCAGGGAGGCCCCTCCTTACAGACCTCTTCCTTGTGAAAATGGAGACTTCCCACTGTGTACCTTAACACTCCCTTTGCTACCAAATATTTGGTACCTAATATTTATAATACTACCAAATATAGGGCCTCCCCAGTGGTGCAGTGGTTGAGCGCTGGGTTGCAAAGCTGCCTGCAGCCTCTGCAGTGCCGGTTCGATCCCCGGCTGCCGGGCGAGGGTCCCACATGGGGGGCAGACCTCTCCTGCCACCTGCTGCTCCCCTCAGCAGTGTACTTCGTCAGTCTGCCTGCTCTGCTCTCCCCTCTGGCTCTGGTGAATTCTCTCACCCTCCCGCGCTTCTGACTGTACCCAGTGCTTGTATAAATAAATAAATCTTAAAAAAAATACTACCAAATATATAAAAATGGAAGGGCCCATTCAAAGTGACAGCCCTTTTCAGACATTCATGCTTAGAAAGGAAACAAGGCAGGGCCCCAAATGATGCAGGTCACCTTGTGTTACAAGACACACCATCACACACGCACACCAACTCCATATGGCAGGAAGTCGCGCTGACGGCTGGATTTCAAGCACTATTTATTGTAGCTGAGTTCCTGTACAGTGAAGGAATTTGGCAGCCATCGCCAGAGTTTGTGCTTGCAGAACTTTGCCCGTCACTGGAGCTGTATTGTGGGTCCCCGAGAGGCCTGACTGGACCTTGGATGGAGGGCTGGCATGGCCATGGAGAAGGGATGCCACACGGGCTGCTGTGGGCACCGCCCGCAGGCCTCTGGACAGCTGTGGCAGGTTCTAGCTGATTCTCAGTGTGGCTGGTTGTGGCTGTTCCCTGGTTAATAAACCTCATAGGAGTGGATTTGCTGGTGAAGAACCATCACTAACACCCATTCCAGGATGGAGTGACTCATCGTTCTTGATGGGGAAAGCAAGTTCTAGGATGAACATCCAGTCCAGGTAATCTCGTAATGATATTTTAGAAGTCAGGCGATCTCAATATAGCACTCAGAAGGCAGGACAGTCATGCAAAATGGAGCCGGGACACTGGGCTGTTTTTAACCAAGTCTCCCAAACCAAACACAGCGAGAGGGCATAAACTGGCCAGTAAACACAAAAGCAGTTTCCTCAGGTCTTGCAGCAGGAGGGGACTGGGGGTGGTGGTGAAGGGGGGAAGCAGCAGCACGATAAGACAACATAGTCATACTAAACAAAAGCGATGCTTTTGCTATTCATGTCTTCCCTCCAGATTGCAGGGTTCAGGCAACCATGAGTTTTCTCTCCCCTACAGTCCTTATTATTATTTTTCTTTGTCTTTTTATATAATTTTTAAAAAAGATTTATGTGTAGAAGAACTGGGGTGTAGGCCAGAGGTACAGGGGATTGGGGAGAGGATTCACCAGAGAGAGCGGGAAACAGAACAGGCAGACTGACGAAATACACTGCTGAGGGGAGCAGCGGGCGAGACAGGAGGTCTGCTGTGCCATGTGGGTAGCTCCCTGGCCAGTGACTGAAATCAAGCTACAGCAGTGACAGCCCTGAGACTTAACCCCTAGTCCACCAGGGAGGCGCCCTTATTATTATTTTTTTCTCTTCCTCTTCGCCAGCTATTTTAATGTCCTTAGATAGAAAATACTTGAGCTTTCCTCATTTTCCTCATTTCCCCTGACTTTGTTAGCATCTCTTACTCCCCCCTCCAATGGCCTGAAAACATGGAAGGGTTCATGTTTCCCAGTATAAGCTCATGATGAGCAGGAGATCATTTAAACACTTAATGTTGAGTAAGGAATGTTCTACTGCCTCCCTCTTCTCAGGAAAAGACAAATCCAACATTTACCGCCTTCCTCTCTCCCTCCCTCTCCCTCCCTTCCTCCCTCCCTCCCTCCTCCCTCTCTCTCTCCCCCTCCCTTCCTCCCTCCCTTCAAGAGTGTTCGTTGAATGCCTGTTCTCCGCCAAACACTGTGCCAGAACTGTCCCCTCCATGATGTAAGAATTTTTTAATAAAGCAAGACAGAGAACACCGGATCTAATTCTTTTCCACTTCTTTCGTGCGTTCCAGGTGCACGAACACATGCTAGTTGGTGTCAGGCACTGCTCTAGATGCTGGGACACAAAGGTGAATGAAGGGCAGTCTTTTGTCTCCAGGTGCTCACAGTTTAGAGGAAGGAAGTTAATAAGTAAACAGGCAAATACAATGCAACTTTCTGCATTGCTACATCCTAATTAGGAAGAACAATGAAATGCCATTCCTCATTAAAAATAATCACAAGACCTCCCAAGTCTTGTGAAGAGCTTTAGTAAAACCTTTAGATAGATGCAATGTCCACCCAAGCAGTCCTTATCTCCTTCCTCATTGATCCTTCCCTTTGGGGTTCTCTCGGTTTCCCAATCCCACCAGTCCCCTATGAATACATTTTTTCATTCAATAAACTTGCATTGATTTTCTACCATGCATCAACTACTGTACAACATGAAGTCCATAGAAAAATAAGATATTGTTTCAGGGCTTGAGGAACTACTAATGTAACGTGGAGACGGACTAGGAAAGAGACAATTAAGATCGGCCATTACAGTGCAGAAATGTACCCTTCCTGCAATTTACCAGCCACTCTCCAGTTATGTGTTAAGCCTGTGTGAAGTGTTAGCTATGGTAATTATAACATAAATCATGACATTTATTAAATTTATAAGTTTTAACATTAAAATAATTTAGTTCTTCTTAGTAAGGTGAATATTATTATAACTGAGGGATTTTGAATGCTTATGACTGTAGTCACTTTACCTGTATCATCTCATTGAAAATGATCCCAGTTTGCATGTGACAAAATTCAGTAGCAGAGAGAAATTCAAGAACTTTTTTAAGGCTCCTGCCTAGGTAGTGGCAGATTTGGAACTGGACTCTAAAACCTATCTGAGGGCTTCCCTGGTGGCACAAGGGGTTAAGTTTCAGCACTATGAAGCTATCTGCAGCCACTGCACCATCAGTTCGATCCCCGGCCAGGGAGGTGACCCACATGGCACAGCAGATCTCTCCTGCCTCGCCCGCTGCTCCCCTCAGCAGTGTATTTCAGTCAGTCTGCCTGTTCTGTTCCCCGCTCTGTCTCTGGTGAATCATCTCACCCCCGCACCTCTGGCCTGCACCCCAGTTCTTATATGCATAAATAAATCTTAAAAAAAAAAACTATCTGAATCCAAAGCCCACATTCCCATCCAACTTGCTATCATAAAGAAAAGCCAGCTTCTACCCTCAAGATGCTCACAGCAGTGGTAGAGACGGAGAAGGAAACAATTATAACACCATGGGATGCTGGAATGCAAGCGGGGAAATATGTCTTTGCTGAGGGTATTAATTAGAAAAGGGAATCATAGCAGATGAATCTGGTTCTGTTTTGTTTTAAATCAGGAAATCTCTTTTCTTATTGTAGGAAAATATGCAATTTTAAGTGTACAATTTAATGTCATTAAGTTGTACAATCATCCTGTTGTACAATCATCATCACCATCCATCTTTAGAGCTTTTTCATCACCCTAAACTGGAACTCTGTACCCATTAACACATAAAAACCTACTTCCCCTCCCCAGCCCTCGGTCTATTCGATTTTCTGTTTCCATGAATTTGACGACGCTAAGTTCTTCATTATAAGTGAAATCATGTCATAGTTATCCTTTTGTCTCTGGCTTATTTTACTTGCTACAATGTTTCAAGTTTCATCCATGTGATGACAGTGTGACATGTTATTCCTTTATGACTTAATAATATTCCATTGTACGTGTAGATCACATTTTGTGTCTCTCGCTAATGGACACGGGTTCTTTCCAACTTTTGCCTATGGTGAATAATGCTGCTCTGTACAAATATCTACTTGAGTCCCTGCTTTCATTTATTTAGAGTGAAATTGTTGGGTCTTGTGGTAGGTCAATGTTTAATCTTTGGAGAAACCACCAAACTGTTTTCCATAGTGTCTGCACCATTTAACATTACCACCAGGAACACACAAGTGTTCTCATTTCTGCATATCCTGGCCAACACGTTTTCTCTGTTTTTTTCTTTTTATTATTATAGCTATCATAATAGGTGTGCAGCTGTATCTCATTGTGGTTTTAATTTGCATTTCTCTAATGAGTAATGATGTTGAGCATCTTTTTATGCGCTTATTGGCCATTTGTATGTCTACATTGGAAATATATCTGTTTAGTCCTTTGCCCATTTTTGAATTGGGTTGTTTACTTTTTGTTGTTGAGTTGTAGGAATTCTTTATATATTCTGGATATTAATGCCATACCAGATATATGATTTTCAAATATTTTTTTAAAGATTTTAGTTATTTATTCATGCATACAAGAGCTAGGGTACAGACCAGAGATGTGGGGGTGAGAGGATTCACCAGAGACAGAGCAGGGAACAGAACAGGCAGAGTGACTGAAATACACTGCTGAGGGGAAGCAGCAGGTGAGACAGGAGAGGTCTGCTGTGCCATGTGGGTCAGCTTCCTAACCGGGAATTGAACTCAGGCTGTGGAGGTGATAGCTTGATAGTGCTGAGCCTTAACCCCTAGGCCACCGGGGGGGCCCTGATTTTCAAATATTTTCTCCCATTCACTACATTTTCCTTTTGCTTTGTTGAGAGTATCCTTTAAAACACACAAATTCTTAATTTTGATGACATCTAATTTATCTTTTTTAATCTATGCCTTTGGCATCATATCCATGAAGATATTGCCAAATCAGATGTCATGTTTTCCTCAAGAGTTTTATATTTTAGGTTTCATATTTAGGTCTTTGGTCCATTCTGAATTTTTTTTTTGTACATGGTATAAGGTGACTGTCCAATTTTATTCTTTTAAAAGTGGATATCCAGTTTTTCTCAGCACCATTTGTGGAAAAGACTGTCCTTTGCCCAGTGGATGGGTTTGGTGCCTTTGTCAAAAGCCCATCACTACATGTGAGGGTTGGTTCTGTTCTGAGTATGGGGCTTTCTCATCTTCATGAACTGGTTGAGATTAGTTGACCAGAAAGAGAGAAATCATGCCTGTGAGATTTGAAAATGGCTGGACAAGGCTTAAACAGGGCAACTTCGCCTTTATTACGACACCTCAGGTAGTATGATTCCGAAATCCACCTTCGATGTGTAGCAGTTACATTCATGACCTTTGCCTTCCGCATTGTGGGTACTCAGATAAGTATTTGTTAACGATTAAGAGCACACTAGTATCTTTGTAGCAATAGAGTGAGGTGCAGTTTCTCTATTTAAATGTCTTAGTTCCTATACATGCAAATGGAATTCCTCAAATTAGAATCTGTGACATTTTCAAATATTCTGATGACTTCTCAACTTTAAAGGCATTTTCAGAATTTCAAAAAGTTCAAAGAGTCCTTTGATTATTCTCTCTCTCTCTTTCTCTCTCTCTCTCTTGTTCCCTCCCCCCCCACCCCTTCTTCTGGCCTTTATGGTCTACAACACAGTATAGACGCAGATCTCTCTTTGATAAAGACACTATTAATCTTTTTCACACCTAGGAAGTGACACAGAGTAAACATATTTCTTTGCATTTACTCTTCATAAAAGTGAAGCTGTAATAGACGAAGATGTTCACTCTCTCCATGGCCGTAATATGGGGAGCATTGCACAAGCAGAAAGCAGTGCTGTACTTCAGTAATGTTGCCTTCCATGCCGGCTATTTGACAAGAGCCTCAGGTGCTCAGTGGAATGGATGTATCCCACACAATTGTGAGGGAGAGTCTTTCCAGTAAATACATGTAGCCCAGTTCTCTCCACTGTGAACCTGAAGTCATTTGTAGGCACTCATTTGAGGCTGGTGACCCAGTGATTTCCTACGGACAGACAGCAGGGCCTGCCTAACAGGGCCCATTTTGTGACTGACTGCGGAGCCTCCATCAGGGAAGATCGATAGTTGGCATGGCAACGAGCTCATTTCTCCAGAAATGAGCTCTTTTTATTAAATTTTGCCAGCTATTGATCAATTCCTGATCCACATATCAAAACATGGCAAGTAGTTAATGAATCACAGATCTGGTTGAGTTAAACAACAACAATACAAAATTGCCAAGAGAGTTCGGGCTGAATCTTTTCCTATGAATTTGTTTCAAGGATTCTAACATGAATGGTGAGCGGTACAGCATGAATCCATTTGTAAGGATGGAGATGGATCAAGGCAGCAAAAGAGAATGAATAAAACACACATTCACAGGAAGTTTAAGATTGCGACGTGGTCTCTTCTTTAGTTACCTGAAGACAAAGCTATTTTTCATACCATTGGGTGCCCTCATTGTCCCAGTTTTATGCTGAAAGATAGAGTATCTGGCTAATTTGGGGGCTGGTCCTGGACTTTTTTCCCTTTAGCTATTAATGGTACCACCACTCTTCTTCCTGCAATTTGAGGCTGTCAGGCTCCGTGTGTGAAAGGAGGAGCTTGGAGGAGAGAAAGGATCCCATTGTGAAGAAGAATGGTCAAGGCCATGGAGATGGCTTTGACTCATTCCTTTCCCATTTTCCTTTCTTCAACCTCCTTTCTATTTCCTGGCCACTCAGCACCTCTCTTCAGCTGATTTTCTCCAACCCAAATGGAAGACTGATTTCTCCTGTAAGTAATGCTTTTAGTTGAAGATCCTCAGGGGTTCATCTTTCTTCCATTAACCAAGCTCGTGTCACTTTAAAGAGTGAAAATAGTGAAACACTCCTGAGTATCCAAACTGCGGATTAAAACCACACAAAGGGCCCTAATGATGCCAGACAAGCCACATAGTCCATCAAGAAAAATCATGCCTCTAAAAAAAAAAAAAAATGTGCTCCAATCTTTATTTACATTAGCGGTAATAACAGTTCTGCCCTCTGTTTCTTCATATGCAATTTAATAAGTTTTCATTTCATCTGAATCCTTATTGCAATGATAGATGATCAGGAATTTGGGAGTCACCCCCATAGCCCCCATCTGTGCACTTGGGGTAGCTCAGAATCTGCCAGCGTCCTATGGACTGAGGTAACACGGGGTAATGATGACACCTCATGACAACTGTTGGGAAAGACTGGCTGGGATTCTGTGTTATTGCCTGAGGTCTATTCATATAAGAATTTATTATCATAAAAATAAACTTCCTTCAATAATGACCCTATAGAAAGAGCAGTCTTGAGAGCTCTGGCAGGGATTCTAAACCTGAATTAAAATGGACTATTTTGCATAGGGGGAATTAGACCCACATTAATGATAAGTGATTTCATTATGTCTGATATTATCAAAATGACTGCTGGAAGAATTAAAAGTGATTAGCTGCAGAGTATAAGTGGTGCCTATTTGCTTCTTGAAGTGTGTTCGGGAACTTCAAAAAATGCAGTGGGCTAAAAGCTAACTAAAATAATCTAGGACTAATAGCTATTATATATATATATACATACATATATATATAAAAGTAAAGAGATCTATCGCTATATCAAGGCAGGAAAATGGAATAAAATATATGTGTGTATGTGTGTGGGAGTATCTGTGTCTTTGGAGGTTTACTGGATATTATTTTTTACAGTAGTGTTCTTCTAAGTATCACATGTGAAAATAGCAGTTCCTAAACACTCAAAAAATCACTGAGTAATTTAATTCCACTTAGAAATAACAGTTTGCTTGGTATCTATTATGAAAAGTCAAACAGTACTAGGTTCTACAGGGCAAAGGTAGTTAGCTTATAGTTTCAGAAGCTAAAAAATGTGGATCTAAACAGTAAGCCACAGACTGGTAACAGCTTCAGGTCCTTACAAAAATTATGCCTTGTTAGACTAATCAGATGCCCTCTTGTGACCGAGGGCTCAGCCTGTTAGGTCAAGTGGCTATTGTGGCCCTCAGCTAGCCTGGCTGTCTCCCAGCTTTTGATTTGGTTTGTGAGGTCACTTCATGTCAGCTGGGAAGATAGGTTCTAACCCCCCTTCTTTGTTAGTTGCTCTGTGAACAACTCACTGGTGCAAACCAGTGCTATTCATGCTGGAGTTTCCAGAAGACCCACTAATCATGCAACATGTGTATGTGGAAGTGAAAGAGTTTCTAGTCAAGGGGAGTTTAAAAATGATCTGGGGTGCAGGGGAGAACCTGTGGAGTGACCGGTGATGTTCTGACTGTTGAAGTGTCTGCTTAGTGCTGCCTGCAATCTCTCTTCTTCAGTGACCAAGATGGCTGGAGTAAAGGGCTCATCTTTAGTCCCCTGAGATACCAGACTGGGTGGATGAGGCACTGGGACACTCTCCTCAGCAGTGTATACTCCCCTTTCCCTGCATCTAGGCTGGGGCTGGGATTGCATTTGAAGACTAAAAATGCAGCAGAAATGACATGGTGCCTGTGCTGGGCTTAATATCTGCCTGATTGTTTTTGAGCCCTTGGGAGCTCTAAGCCACCCTGTGAGAAGTCCAGCTGCCCCACCTTAGAAAATATGTGGCACGTCCCCATGGAAAGGGGAGGAGCTGTGAGACCACGTGAAGAGGGCGAATACCCCAGCCAGCCGCCATATGAGCAGAGATGGGTCCCAAGGGTTCCCACAGCGGAATGCAGACAAACAAGAAAAGACTAGCAAGAGCAGCAGCAGGACTGCCCAGATGAGCCCAGTATAAACTGAAAATGTTGTGAACAAATTAAAGTGGGTGCTTCTGTCAGCCACTAAGTTTTGAGGTAGTCAGTCACACAGCAATAGGTGACTGAAACCTCTCACAAACATTGTGAGGAAGGCTGGCTGCGTACAACTGACACCTTTTTCGAGTAGATTGTGACTTTCAACCTTCAAGTAAGGCAGAAAAGTAAAAGTGGTGTCAATTATAAAATGAGGAACTTAGTGTCATTATCTCTAAGGGACAAGTGTCCTCCGAGTAGAGAGGAGGGAAGCTGCAGGGCAAGGAAACAATGCACAAAACATTCTTTGGAATTTTGTGTCACCACCCAGGGAGATTTACAGACACCTGTAATATAAAGGCCCTGCTAGGTGGTGGGGGCAGGGGGCAGGGGTGTGTGTGAGAAAGTGGCAGGGAATGACACAGATCACTCGCTAGGTGCCAGACTTGCTAAGTCTGTGCTTAATGTTTTAAATCCATTACCCCATGGAAGACTTGCAACAATACTGCGAGGTAGGCATTTAAAAAGTTATCCAGATATATAGACGGTAAGATCGTTCACAGCTGTGTACCCATACCCAGCTCAAGAAAAAAAAAAAAAAAAACAGGAGAAATACAGTTGAAGCTCCTGTGTCCTCCTTCATGATCATCTTTATCTCCCTCCCCTCTACTCTAAAGATGTAACTGTTTCCCAGAATTGGTGTTTGCCATTCCCATGCATGTCTGTATCATTTCACTGCAGCTTTTCAATCTGTATAACATATTTGTGAATCCCTAGGTAATAGAGAGTATTGTTTGCCCTGTTTGCACACTTTATGGAGATGCCTTCATACTTTGTGCCTCATATAGCTGGTGGATTTTTGGTCAAGATTATGTGTTTGAGGGGCCTCCCTGGTGTTGTGAGGGGTTATGATGCAACCTATAAAGCTCTCCACAGCCACTGCAGCATGAGTTCGATCCCAGGCCGGGGAGCTGCCCACATGGCAGAGCAGACCTCTCCTGATTCGCCCGCTGCTCCCCTCAGCTATGTACTTCGGTCAATCTGCCTGTTCTGCTCCCCATTCTGTCTCTGGTGAATCCTCTCCCCCTGCCCACATTTCTGGCCTGTACCCCAGTTCTTGTATGCATAAATAAATCTTAAAAAAAAATTAAAAAAATAGAGTACTCAGTTGGAAACTGAATAAAATTTTGAAAAAAATAAAAGATTATGTGTTTGAGAGGCATCCGTGCTGTGGCATGTAGTTTCAGTCCGCTCATATGCAGGCCATATCGTATTCTGTTGAGTGAGTAACTACGCTTCTGTTTATTCTGCCTGCCTCCTGTTGGTAGACATTGTGTCTCCAGAGCTTCGCTGTTGCAATGTTGTGGTGGACATGCTTGTTCACTTCCTCTTGTAGATATCAGGCAGGGGGATTGCTGGGTCATGGAGCAGGAACATGTGTTACTAGATGTCATTATAAAAGTCTTCATATAGACAATCCCTTTGGGAAAGTGTAAAAGGGCCTATTTCTCTCTCTCCATGCCAGTTTTCACATTGCCAGACGAATATTTTTGCCAATTGGATGAGTCGTGTGCAATATTATATTTTTTATGATCTTAGTTTATATTTCTACAGTAACTAAGGAGAGTTAATACTGTTTCATGCCTTTCTTCATCATTCAGATTTCCTATCCTGTGAATTATTTCATCACATACTTTGCCCATTTATTTTGGAGGGAGGGTGTTAGTTTTTAATTGATTTTAAGGGTGATCTTTGTACATTCTACATACAAATATTTGTCAGTTCTACATTGGTATACATAATCTAAACGAGTTTGTTTTACAGATAAAGAAATAGAGACTCAGAAAAGTGACATCAGTTTCTCAATTTCCACTGTTGGTGATTAGCAAAGCTAGGATGTTAGTCCATGTGTGAGTATGTTTGAACATAATGGTCTTTATTAGTATGAAGCCTTTGAAATAGAAACTTCTGAGGTCACCAAAATTGCTCCTTTTAGAAATTTTTTATCTTGGAAGTTTCAACCTAATCTCTTAAAACAATACAGGAAGCAAGAGAGAAATTCATACAACTCCTTGGATTTGCTTGTATTTTTCATAATTCTTAAATGCAACTCACACATATATACACGAATATGCCTACACACAATTAGATGCTTCCTGGCACCAAATAGTAGAAGCTAGAGGGTTATAAAAACTATTAAAAACTAGCTAATGTTGAATGATGAATATCTTATCTTATAGCATAGCTGATCCAATTGATTGTTCCACTAAAGCCTAATGAAAAAAAATCCCCGTGAAAACAAGAGTCTATTGTTTCCCTAAAACTGTGGCTTTAGTAAATCATTTCTTGACAAACATAATAGCTGAAAATCAACAGCAAAAAAAAGAAGGGTCTGTCTTGAAGTATATGGAATTACGAAAGAAGAGTTTTTCCCAAGGAACAGTTGGTTTTCATTTATAATAATAAATAAAATAAAACTAGAAAACAGTAAGAGGAGGGCCTCCCTGGTGGTGCAGGGGTTAAGTCTCTGTTATCTAGCTATCACCAGCCACTACAGCATGAGTTCGATCCCCAGCCAGGGAGCTAACCCACATGGCACAGCAGATCTCTCCTGACTCACCCACTGCTCCCCTCAGCAGTGTATTTCAGTGGATCTGCCTGTTTTGCTCCCCACTCTGTCTCTGGTGAGTCCTCTCACCCCCTGCACCTCTGGCCTACACCCCAGTTCTTGCAAGAATTTAAAAAAAAAAAAAGACAGTAAGAGGAGGTCAAATTTTAAAAGAATAAAAGAAATGCCAAAAAATTGATTCAAGGGCATTCATTCTAATTCCCTTTGCAATGAATATTTATTGAGGCTCTACTATGGCTCAGATGCCATCCTTACCTTCCTGAAGCATAAACAGTAGGGAGGAAAGGAATAACCATTAAAAATACTAATTTGAAGGGCTCTATGCACGCCTATGTTCACTGCAGCACTATTTACCCTAGCCACGTTATGGAAACAACCTAAGAGCCCAAGACAGATGAGTGGGTTAGAAGATATAGCCTGCTGGAATATACTCGATCATCAAAAAAGATGAAATCTTGCCTTTGTGACAAAATGGCTTGGAACTGGAGGGGATGATGCTCAGTAAGTCAGAAGGAGAAAGACAAATACTGGATGATTTCACTCATATGTGGAATATAGAGGAGAAAGACAAAGGAACTGACAAATCTAAACCAAAACAAGCCCTACAATTATGACTGGGGAGCTGAGGCTACTGGAGGGCGAGGATGTGTGTGGGAACAAAGTGGGGGGTGGTCCCAATGGACTATGGTGAAAGACTGTGGGTGCCTTGGCGGTGGGGCTGGGGTGGTGACAGACCTTGAGGAGGTGTGAACTTAAACCCCACATCAGTGTAGCAAGCCAGTGTTTCCTCAATTATAAAATACCACAATATTTAAAAATATGATTCTGAATTCACTGCATACATTACAATTGAGCCATCTGCTGTGCAGGGCAATCATGGAAAAGTTCGTGGAAAAGGAATGCTTTCCAGGGAGAGTAAGTGTCCTCTGTCCCTTTGGTCCAGCGAATAGAAAATCTGAAATAAAGAGGTGGAAAGCAAAGGGTTACTGGGACTCACATGGAAATAGACTGAGTAGGATGATGTGCGGTCCAGGCCCGAGTTAGTGAGGTAGAAAGCAAATCGGGCAAAGAGCCGGAAGGAGTGATTATAGATGTGCGTACTTCTCCAGCTGTAGGAGAGGTATTCATTACCCAAGACGCCAAAAAGGTCACTCAAGAAAAAAGTGACGCTTCTCGGAGGTGGCAGTCACCGAGCTCACCCAGGCAGGAGGGGGAGAAGCAGCAGCAGGCTGTGACAGGAGGCAGGGGCACAGGCTCGGGGGGGCACAGGGCCCGCACTCAGGCAGGCCGTCCTGTCTACCGCAGCATTCAAGGGGGAGACCCCGTTCTGCTTCGGAAGAGGGGAGACGCCTTCGTGCGAATCGGAGCTACCCAGCAGGTAGGGAGGGGAGCGCAGATTTCCGTATGTGTTTAACAAGAATCACAAATGTTCCCTACCGAGGAGAGGCAGAGGCTGCGGGACAATGAGGTCTCCGTTTGACTTGAGCCAGAATAAACTCGCCAAGTTTCTTGAGTCACAGGGGGTACAGCTTTTTCATTTTCGTGCCAAAAGACCATCTCCTAGGATATGGAGACCATCTGTGTCAAGGAGCAAAGCCCTTAAAGATGATTTCAATGTAAAATGTGGCGTGACGGGGGCCATATTGTCTGGCACTGTCCAACTCCTTTCGTATTTCAACAAGTTAAGCACAAAGGAAGTAAAAAACTGCCGGCGACAATGAACCAGGATTCCCAGACAGCTCCAGGGGAGGGGCCGAAGGCTTTGACGGAATTAAGACAAGTCAGCACGGATGTGCACAAAGGTGTCGACATCACGGAGTATGGGGGTTTGCAGGGAGCACAGAAAGATGGCCACAGCCATGGCCCCCAGGCGGGCCCAGCTCCTTGCCACCGAGGATCACAGGGGGAAGACGAGCTGGACTTCCCGGCTCTCACACAGACTGCCGGCCTACAGAAGCCCCGGGGCCCTAAACCTCTGCAGGTGCCAAGATTAAGTCTACGCAGGTCAGGCCAGTTTCCAGGGGTGGCTGAGTGGGGCATGGGGAGACCAAAGTCTTGATAAACAAACGTGCACTTCTTGCTGAAATACATACAGCTGAAGTGATACCTTTGTGACTGGCTTCGCAATCAGCCGGGATCGGGGTGGAGAGAGGGAGGGTGCACATGAAACCAGATTGGTTATGAGTTCATCGCTGCTGCAGCTGTGGACACAAGGAAATTCAGGGGACTCCTCTCTGCTGTTGGTTTTTTTTTTTTTTTTTTTTTTTGTCTTGGAAATTTCCCATTAAAAAGGAAAAAGAAAGCGAAGCAGCTCTGGTCAGTTCGTCCGTCTGTGTCAAGAGATTTCCTGACTGCTTCACATTCTTTCCTTTCTTCCCAAGGAACATTGCCTCTATTTTCTTCCTTTTCATTTTTTCTTTCAATAGACACCGCAGATATATATTTGGGGGGAGACACAGCTGAGCATCAAGGGGCAGGCCGAGGGGAGAGTTTTAGTTCTTAGTTCGCAATCTCCTGGGGAGACAGATGGTGCTGCCCGAGCGTGGGCAGCAGGCAGGCCGGGTGGGGGGAGACTGGCAGAAGTGAAGGAGAGAGGAAAAACACTCTGGTTCCTGCCCTTTGGGACGAATTCCTGGAAGAGGCAGCATTTGAGCTAATCCCTGAAACAAGAGTACAGTTGTGTCCAGTTACATCTGGGTGCAAGCCTGCCCCTAAAATTTGAGCAGCTGGGACAAGAGTTAGCTGGGACAAACTAGCAAACTGGCCAATAAAGTATGTTCTAGCCGCCCAGCACGACAAATATACGTTTAGGACAATCTGTAAGACTGGGATGGAACTTAAAATTCTTGCACCCCTTGAAATTCTGGGTGGGAACATGTCCACAGGAAGAGAGACAGTCCCTTGGCTTCCAGCCTGTCTCCCCTCTTCCTAAGGTGGGTTCCAGCCTTCACCTCTGGGGACTGTATGCAGATGTGAATAGATACTTCAGCCTGCATCTCCCAAATTCATGCCGGGACACACAAATAGCCAACCCTTGGTCACTCCTCGGACCGTGGGGTGGTCATACTAGCAGCATTGAGAAGATGGACACAAGGAAGAACCCGCTCACCCCAACAAGTGAATATGGAGTCCTTTGGGCAGGGAGATCTGAGGCCCCCGGCACCCTGAGTTAAGTCTACAAGTAGAATGGAGGGAGCCCCAGCTCCCGGTGCACAATGGCCCTTGATGCTGCAGCTCCCTTGCCCTGTGGGAGGGACACAGCTAGAGAACGACCAGGGCAAGATGCGCTAAAGCACAAAACTGATGTCAGGAGCCTGGCTCGCCATGCACTTTGTGTTTTCACACAGCCGACTTTCTAACATTTGTGGGGTTTTGTAATTTGCAAAGTGGGAAGGATAATAGAGCATAACTATTGGGATGGATTTAGAATTGCATGAGATGATGCATGGCAGCTTTGAGGAAAGCACTGGGCATGTTGTACGTGCTCTATGAATGAAAATAAAGTCCCCTTGATGATCTCTCCCTCTGCGTTGACTGAACAGACTGGTTGATTTTGGTGGGAGGTGAGTGAGAAAGATCTAGAAAGAGCTTCAGGGTATCTTGTAAATACTTTCATGAGCAAATCTTAAGTGTGTAGCTAAGAGTCATTGGTCACAAAGGCATTAGTTTTGTGTGTGCTGAGCTACAAGTCAGCCGTGGACGGAAAGAAGGGTTGGGAAAGCCCCGTCATGGTCATCAAGATAGGAGAATCATTCTCTTCTCATCAGAGAAAATGAATCCGCCGTACCACCATGTTGGGGATTAGGGCTCTAAACATCAAATTTGGGGCCACACAAGCATCCAGTCCACAACAGGCCCCTTGCTGCCGCAGTGTGTGGCCGTGATGAGCCACAGCTGAGACTAGGACCAGCCGCCTCATTCTTCTTAACCTCTTGGATAGCTGGGGCAACTGGGGTGATTGTCCACGAGAATGGCTCACGAGCATGTTCTTCCCCGAGTGCATCTCCATTTGCCTGTCCTGCCGTGGAAATGTACCCCACGTGGGTCACTGGCAAGGGAAAAGCTCAAAGTTGGTCATGTCATGCCTATACCACAGGGTTACTAGAAAGTCCTCACGAAGGGAAGGCAAATGCCAGGTGCTCACAGGGAGGCGCTAGCTCAGCCTGTCCAGTGGAAACTGTTCACCTGCTTATATTCAGAACCAGAGGCGACTTGACCAGGAGGGAGACTTGGAGACCATGGAAATGAAACTCCATTTACACACTCAAGAAATGAGAATTGGGGACCCCCAGAGGGGGGAGCTTTTGTAAGGTCACACAACATGATTCCCTCGCCCCAGTTGGCCCTGGTGAGTTTCTTCCTATCGGCGTCTGCTGCAGGGAGCCCCGGGACAAGCTCCTTCTGGCGCACTTAGCAGCTGTGTGAAGTCTACACAATGAGATGTTTTCTTTCAGTTAAAACTAATGTTGCCTTACCAGTTGAAATTGAAGTCCCCCAAAGGATCATTTCCTCACTAGGATAATTTTGCTACAAGCTTTTCATTAAGCCAATCATAAATTCAGTAATGTTATTTGGCAGCTTAGTGAAGCCGTCAAGAGCCACAGGGGACAGGATTCATTGTCTGTTTTTATGACCAAAAGAAAAAGAAACAAACAAGCTCAATTTTAGCTCCATTAAAAAAACGGGTTTTGCTCCATACAATGTAGGGACCTCATTCACTCATTCACTTACGTAGCCAGCAAAAGTCTTTCATTCATTTGTTCATCTAATAAACAAATCTGTATCGAGCACCTCCTGTGTACAAGAAGCTGCAGGAGCACCACTGGGGCTCTGCGGACGAAGCTTTCATTCAGCAAGCTCCGACCACCCGCTTCTTTTAAAGGACCCTACAGACTTGGAAGATAAGCAACTTAGGGCTTCCCCGGTGGCGCAGCGGTTGAGCGCTGGGTTGTGAAGCTGCCCGCAGCCTCTGCAGCGCCGGTTCGATCCCCGGCTGCTCCCCGGCCACCAGAGGAGGGTCCCACATGGCGCGCAGACCTCTCCTGCCGCCCGCTGCTCCCCTCAGCAGTATACTTCGGTCCTTCTGCCTGCTCTGCTCCCTGCTCTGGCTCTGGTGAATTCTCTCACCCTCCCGCGCTTCTGACTGTACCCAGTGCTTGTATAAATAAATAAATAAATCTTTAAAAAAAAAAAAAAAAAGAAACTTAAAAACCAATCTCCATTATACAGAGAACAAGGAAATGAGGGTATAGAAGGTGTCTGAGCACTCAATTCTGATCCACTGGACAGGTTTGGGGGGGTCACTAGTAGCGCCCTGTCTCTTGTCACTCCAGCCTTGTAATTTTCCTTAATAACTGGCAGGGTGACCCTGAAGTCTTCAGATTTTACTTTCAACATTGACATAGCCTATTTCAGCATTATATCAAAGCTGCGTGGAATTTTAGCGGGAATTTGAGCAGCTATAATTTAGGAGTCACACAAGCCTTCATATTACTCTACACTAATCAGAGCCTCCCTGGTCAAGTGGGTTATTTAAGGTTTTCCGCAGTTTAGCTTCTAACCACTCATGTGACCTTATCTCCCCGTGAGTTGTTCGTGAGTGGGCACTCCCTACCTTCCCGACAAACCGGAGTCCCAGAGCACATTCCACACTTTCCTGCCTTTTCGTCTACTGCTGCTTCCCCTGGATACTGGCCCCCTTTTCAGGACCACATGTGAAATCCTACCCACCTTACAAGACTCACCTCAACTATCATTTTCTCCATAAAGCTTTTTCTGAGCCCAGACAGGATAGGGTTTTCCCCACTCCTGAATCTTGATGTTACGTGCTTGGCATTTTCTTCCATCTCTTATGTTGCTGGACTTCATCTGTGTCATTTGTCTACCTGCCATGAGGCTCTTGAAAGCGGGGTCTGGCACTTACTCTTTTGGTCTCCCTAGCACCCAAAACTGCAAATAGCAGGTGCTCGGTAACTGCCTTGAGCTGAGTTTGCTGAAATCACTTGGCCGTCCTGTTTGTCCCTGGGCAGGGCCCTTATGCCCAAGCAGAATGAGAGCTGCTTTTGGGTTGCTTCAAAATGGTGGGTCTAGATTCTTCTTTCTGTCCCCTGATCCCTGATTCTTTTTTAAAGAAACTTGTTTACTGATAGAACTTGGGTCATGTTACATCTCTGACCCGTTGAAGTGTGTTTGCTTTGAATCCCTGTTTGAGTGTTGGGTGCACGGTATTTCTGTGCCCTCTTGATTTAGCTTTAGCAGAAGCACTGGCAGTGGTGACTATAAACTGGTTTCTTGACTTCATCTTCATCAACAACTGGGGGATTGACCTGGGCATCCAAGAGGTCTGGCCAGAGGTGAGTGACTGAAGACAGATGAGGGGAGTGGCAGGACAACACTGGCACCTTCCTGGTGGAGGATGAGCTACCAGGCATGTGCTGAATGTACTTGCTGCATGTTCAGGGCCACAGAGTAACTTGTAGTGTATTCAGAACTAAGACAGCAAGCTCTGCTGTGGTGGGGCTCTATTGCATTTCATGACACAAGTAAAAACAGTCAGCTTGAATTATGTCCTTTTTGCAAATTGCAGAAATCATGTCGACAATAAGGTGAGTTATATGGTGCCATTAGCCATGGGCATTAAGATTGGAACCTTGGGGACAGGATGGTACAGTGGAAAGGAGCTTTGATTTCAGCAAGTACATCTCTCTCACTCCTTTTCCCTCACTGTCAACGTGGGGAAGCGCCACCCACCTTGAATGGTACTTGTCAGAATTAAGTGAAAGTGCCTAACACAGTCCCTGGCCCATAACTGTATACTGAGGAAGCTCATCACCTTCTCCTTTCTTTCCTTCACAAACACGACCATTCTCCAAATAAATATTTAGACAGGAGGGCAAACACCTCCACTTCCTAGGTGAACCCTGCCGCCTGTAAAGGAAGACAGTGTGGGGTTGGTCTCCCTAAAAGGGTCCATGGGACTTTCTCGGGATGCCCAGAATAAGTCTCTTCCAACAAGTGTCACTTTGGTGTGGTCAGTCGAGACCCTGTGAGCCCTGGGAAGTCTGGGACCATTAAAGAATGCTGATTATTTTCAGTTGAAAGCAGTGAAAGTCCCAGGAGCTTTTTGTCCTTTGCTCTTTTTCCTAATTGAAGAAGCAATCACTGTTCCCCTTTTTATGACCTAGAAGAATGTAGTTTGTGGGGGTATCACCCAGATGTAGGTCTATCAGTGACCATGTTCTCTCCACCTGAGAAGCTCACTTTTACACTCCGAGGAGAGATGAGGTCACGCCCTCTTGTCTCTCACGTGAAGTCCCACCCCTCCGCCCTTGATACCCCAGGTCCCTAGACGCAGGATAAATATCCTTAGTCTGCTCCATTTTCCTTTAGATTATGCACGCATATATTATTAAATTTTGGCTTTTTTGCCTAATAATCTGTTTGATGTTTATTTGGTCATCTGTCCAGCCACAGTTAACCAGAGGGGGTGGGGGAGTTTCCCCTGTGATCTAACAACAGAATGCATTCCTGAAAACACAAATGTAGCCTATATACTTGTGCCCTTGCTACTCAAAGTGTGGGCCAGGGACCAGCAGCATCAGCGTCACCAGGGAACTTGTGAAAAATCTCAATCTCGGGACCTGTCCCACAGCCACAGATTCAGAATGTGCATTTTAACAAAATCCCAGGCTCAAAGAGATGCACATTAAACTCTAAGAACAGACCTCTAGGTGCTGCCTGTCAGAAAGCAGCAGGAAGCCATCCCGACAGGTTGTGACCTGATTTGTCTTAACTTAAATCTTAACTAATGGATCTTAGCATTGCACCTGTGATTATAACTGCATCAAGGACGACAATGTTGTTTTATTTGCCATGTTTAGTGAGTTTTACAAGAGAAGAGAGGAAATAAAATCCAACTTTGAAAGTCCTCAATATATAACTTTTTTTTTTTTTTAATGTCAGCTGGTCCTTGACCTTGACATTGGCATAGAGAAGAGGGCAGTCTGTTTACACGTGTGGAAGAGGTATTATTTAAAATAAAAATGTCCAGTCTCATTTGTTTCTTTCAACAAAGCAGAACTTCAATTATGTTTTAAATGCACTCATTTGGTTTGTAAAGCTCATAGGTATGTTATTTTACATAAATTCCAAGATTATGAGGCTGATGACTCCCAGCACCTACTAAAGAACCTTTCCCAGCCCAAGGTAGGAATGTAATTATTCACCTGCTGGAACTAATTTCCAAAGAGGTGGGAATGCCTGGCAACACTGTCCTTTAGACAAGCAAATTGGATAGCTTCCGTTTTTTTAAAGGGAATTTTTATGGGGTAATACTTTTTCCTTTGCCTGTCAACATATTAGGCTACTTTCAATCACAACCAGAACATAAAATGCATGTTCAAACACTAGAAGCTGCAGGACTTTCTTGTTATGAAAAACTTCTTCATGGCCACCTCTGCAGACTCACAAAGTAGCTTTCATTGACTCTTGTATTTTAATTTGCTTTATTACTTTACTTAACCTTCTGTCCCTGTCAATCTGAGTGGTATAAAATGAAAAGTTACAGGGGAAAGTTAGAGAAATATGATTTTCAAAAGTGAGACTGTTTCCAGTGATTAAGCTAGCAGTGAATTATCTTTATATAGGTGATTTTTTATCAGCTAAGGAGCTTGGTTGAAAGAGGTGTTGATGAGAACACCAACCAAACAGCGAGACATTTAGGTAAAAGCTGTAACTAGTCCAGGGTTTAACTGTCATGTTGATACTGATAACTCCAAACATTATGCAAGCAGAACCCCATTTTCCTACAAGAGCAATCCTGGAACTGTGCATAAAATCCAACACATAAGAGACAAATCATAGCCTATGGCCTTGTGACATGGGTGGGAGTCGATTCCCCCTAATTATACTTTATACCCTCAATTATACTTTCTAGTCACAATTTTCAAAAGCAGATTTTAATTGTGTTATTTCTTCTCCACAATTTTAATCTTTACATTGACAATCGAAGACAAAGGCTGTAAGGTCAAAGACAATCTAATTGAAGCTAAATATTTGCCATGTTACAGAATATCCAGTGATTTCCCTGCTTGTCTCAATTAAGTTTGAGATGACGTTTCTTGTCATTAGTATTAATGTTTTGTTTTTTTCAAATTTCCACTCATTTTTATTAAAAAAAATATGTTCGATTATATCCCAAATACTCACTACTGAACTTGCAGGCCAAGAGCTTTGAAACCATTGTCCAGGATTAGCACATAGTAGACATTCAACAAAATGCCTGATGAATTGAAAAGAGACCAAAACCTTAGAGAGAATGCCAAAATACCAGTTCTTTCAATCAATTCAGAAGAAAAGAGCAGTCAACAGCTTAAAAGTCAAGTAGACAAATCAGCTAGGTGACTGAGTTTTTCACCAGCTGACATTTGTGCTATGGTATAGAAACTCATTATTAGTTGCTTTAATCACAGCACATCAACTATCTAAATGAAGCCATTCAAGGAAGGGGAGCAAGAAGTAATAGCAATTTGCCAGTATATCAGAAGAACGACGACAGCTTTTTTCAGAGGTAAATTGTCGGGCAACTTGGAATCAGGTCAAGTGGACAAGCATTAATGGCATCAAATCCTCAGCACTGTGTTATGCTTGGGTGGGGAGGGAGGGAACCATTGAAGAATGTAAATTACTTTGTCTTTCGGTAATTGAACCATATTATGAAAGCGACAAATCGCATACATGTGAAATAATTAGAAACTGATAGGATTATGTAGCAGTAACAGAGAGAAGAGACATCAACGCCAAATCGGTCTACATATATTAAAATTAGTTTTATACTCCCCAATGTGAATAGCCCACACTGTGACCATGAAAGCCCCCGTGTAATAACATTCCTTTGGTATGCCTAGCAGGCAGCTATGGGTGCAAACCCATCACAACAAAGTGAATTAAAATCTTCAATGAGAAAGATCTTCAATCCAAAGGAATCCACTTTTGCCCACCCATTTTCAACAAAATTAATTTCTGGATTCTATTTTGGCAGCACACATGAGGCACCTCTGTTTTGATCCTGCTGGGATTTGTTTCCAAAATCACTATTGGAACGCCCTGCCGAGGCGCAGTGAAATGCCCAATGCTAAAAGTTGCTCAGGGGTGGGATGTCGTGGTGGGTCATCTTGAAGCTGGCAGGGTCTCTACCGTCTTTTTCTTCTGAGAGAATATGGGAGGCTGCCTTCCCCTTTCTTTGCATAAATCATTATTACACAACGTTATTTGCCCTGTCAGCAGATGATTTTGATTTTTGGATTTGACAACCTTGGCAGGGTCTGCATAAAACTACACGATTGAATGGGGACAGGACTCAGGGCAATCTGAGCTTTTCCCTGGTCCAGGCACAGAACAAACCGCAGGGAACAACTCAAATCAGGGACAAACCGGAAGCTACAACTACTTGGTATGGAGCGCAAGCCAGACGTGGGCTCTCCAGGACGGTGGCCACTGCCACATATGGTTACCAAGCACCTGAAATAGGGCTAATTTGAATTGAGATGTGTTCTGAGGGTGAAATATACAGCCAATTGCAGAGTGAGTGTGAAAACAATGTAAATGATCTCATTAATAATTTATATTGATTTCATGTTTAAATGCTAATATTTTGGATATATTTGGTGAAATAAAATAGATTCTTAAAATTCATTGCAGCTGTTCCTTTTTGCCTCTTAAAAATGGGGTTACTGGAAAAATTAAAATTACATATGTGGCTTGCGTTATATTTCTATTGGCAGCAGCTGATCTAGAATCTTGCCATGCAGAGGCACGAAGTACACCCCAGGACTAGAGTTACCCTTCCATAGTCAAATATCTCAACCTTCATTTTCTTTTTCATTTATTTCTGGTAACAGAGCCCTGCCTGGATGGCTGTTGTCTTCGGATTTGCTGTCCACGGGGTGCCCTGGAGGTCTGCTCTTGATCCAGAGCACTGAGGCTCGTGCGACAGGGAGACAGATTATTCCCTTGCTGTTGCTGATGGAAAGCGCTATGTTGCCAAATGCTGCTCTCAGGAGCTGAAAAAAACTTTCAGTTCATCTTCAGATGCCCAAATAAATCTCGTTTCTCCCCTCCCCCACCGCAACAAAAATATTACAATAATAAAGCATTTGTGTCAACCCAAAAGTATCCCAAAGTCTTTTGCGCCTGTAGGGAGACCTGCTGCCAATAAGGCATTAAGTCTGAGGGAAACATTTCTGCAATTACTGATCAAATACAATACAGCTAAATTTCACCTCCAGCATATCATTTTGATAATGGGTATGGAAATTATCCATTCAATAGCTATTCAAAAATAACTCAGGAAGATTGGTTACTAGATACTTCACAGACCTTCAGAATAATCCTTTCTAATCAGGCTAGTGAGAATTCAATAGGCAACATTCGTCTTGGACAAAATAAGCTTTTGGGGGGTTGCAGGGATGCAGGCTTGCCCCTTCTCCCACTTGCTGTCCAGGAGGTGAAATCGCAAAAAGGCAAAAAGGCAGAGATTGTTTCCCTGTGGGCCGAGCGGCTGCCCAATACCCACCATGCTCAGTGCAGACAGCTGTGCCTGCAAGTTAAGTGAGGCGCCTTAGTACTTATCAATCAGGAATCAGCAGGGCTTCTAGAGTTGTCCTCATTAAATTTAAAGTATATTCTCTCCCCAGCAGCAAACGTCTCCATTGCCATCCATTTCTGCACAGCCAATTTTAGGCAATCAAAGAGTGTTGGCTTCATCACTGTCTCCGAACAGATTTCCAGCTTGACACAGCTCTTCCCAGCTGCCCTGGTCTTTGACAACCAGTCGCCATGTTCCCCTGGTAGCCACCAACTCGTCCCTGCCTCCGAGCCTTTTCTGAGCCTTTTATCTCCTCGCTGCCTTCCTCGGGTCATGGTGTCTTTGTCTGTAAAACATGCCACCCCTACCCATCCCAGCAGAAAGGCTCCTCCACTCCGATTCATTTCTGGGTGCCCCACATCCCACTGCTCAGCACACACTTGCTCACTTACTCAAGAAGGCCATGCGGCAAGGTTGAAAGGAACCCAGCTAATAACCGGGGCCTGGAAACACGACTCTCTGTGATGCCTGAGCAAGTCGCTTAACTAATCCATGTGTCGGTTGTCCTAACTGTAACCTGGGACTAAGTAGAACTCCACCCCCATGGGATTGTTGTGAGACAAAACTGAGAGGCTCATGAAATACAAAGGGCTGCAGACTTTTGTGTATTTGCTTGTCACACATTAAATGAGTGCTTATTCTGTGCGGGGAGGAAGATGAGGCCCTAAGCTACTCATGGCAAGCAAGGTCCATGTAATGTGTTCAAGGAGCCAACAGCCTGGAGTGGGCCATAAAGGGGCACTATAATAGGCGGCAAACCGAGATGAGGGCAGTGGGGTGGGGCAGAGAATAGGGGTGGTGCAAGTGGATACTATAATTATGAGAATCCGGGGCAGAATGATTCCTGCTGATCTTAGTTTTGGGGGAGGTGGAAGAGGGGAAGGGATTTCAGAGAGGAGGTAGCATTTGCACTTGACGAGAAGGGAAGAGATGAAATATAAGAAATAAGAGTTTGCTAAAGTTGAGTGTGGTGGCCTCAGGGCATGGTGTGCTCACCCTGGGAGCACTCAGGGCAGGAGATGAAATGACCTTTGGCTGGAAAGGTGTGCAGAGGAATTGAACATGGTCATGGATGGAGGAGTTCAAAGGGCTCTCCCTAAAGCAAAGTTCCATCTATTTGACTTTGGGAAACAAGTCAGTACACACACAGCCCTCCCAGCTGAGGACACTCAACTCAGAGCAAGCTGAGCTGGAATTAGTTTGAGTGTTCCACTAGGTGACAGCTACAGCTGGGAAGGCAGGTCCCAACCAGGTAGGGGTGGATCTGGAACACATATTAAAGGGTTCAAGTTCAAGTCCAGTTTTGAAGAAAGTTTGTGGAGCAATTTTGCAGTTTGGGAAGCTCACTCCAGTGGTTCACTAGAAAATGGAGGGCAGGAGTGCAAGACTAGAGCAGGGAAGAGCGGGGAGATTATTGTAACACAAATCATTGACACCAGAATCTCCCTATGGCTCCCCCTAGTCTGGAGACTGAGAGTCACGACCTCTGTGGCCAAATGTATGGGAAATGCTGCTTATCGCAGGCCCTCCTGAATATTCATAAACACATTAGCATAGTCTGTTATCTAAAAAAGTCTTGTTTAAGCTAGCATTTTTCTAAACTTAATGAGCCACAGAGGTCTTCCCCACCCCACGCACAGACTATCTAGGAAACTAGTGTTCATCTGCGTCAAGGTCAAGAAAGACAATGGAAGACCCAGAAATTGTTACGTCTTGGCGGAAACCAGGGAGACTAAACGACTAAATGCAATGCGCTATTCTGGATCGGAGCCTGGGACAGAACAGGGACATGAGTGGAAAAGCTGGTGAAATTCTGGAGTTTAGTTAGTAGTATGAGTGTGTGTGTGAGTGTGTGTGTGCCTTTGGGAGGACATTATATTCGATAGAGGACTGCCTAACGGAAGGGGGCAGAGACGATTCTGTTTTTATGGAAAACCAACAATTAGAGAACACGATCCTAGATCATCAGAGTTTACTTTAAAAGTCTAAACTTTTCTAGGGATGACCACTTAGTCCCCTCTTAACACAGTCTCAAAACTCCTATTAGACTGGGAAAGAAGAGAGATGAATCTTCTCACTAGTTGACAATTGTAAAAATACCTAGTATGTTCAGTGTGTTCCAGGCTGAGAACTTTACCTGTGTTTCATTATGTAATCCTCATCACAGCCCTCTCCGGCAGGCACTGGATTCGCTCCCATTTTGCAGATGAAAAAATTGAGGCTTAGAGAAGTTAAGGGACTTGCCAAAGCAGCTATAGATGGCAGAAGACTTGAACTTGATCAATCCTGCTCTACAGCCTGTGTTATTAACTACTGAATACTACCACCAAATTTATACTTAAATCGGGATTGTTGGGACCTAGTTGTTTGAGGGTCTATGGTTTCAGGGGAGAAGAAAAAGAATTGTAGCTGCTCAGGAGGTGAGGATCTTGCCCCAAAGCTCCCTTGGCAGGGCGTCCATGTGAGGCCTGTGAGCTCAGCCCAGAGGGGAAGTTTCCCTGAGGTGGCCAAGGGCATGCTCTTCTACAGCACTGGGAAAGTCTGACCCAGAGCAGCCAGGGCACGGGAACTTCTGGACAAAGATGTTCTCCCCCCAGTTCCAGCGTGGGGGAGATGGGTTGGCGCCCACCCCCTATTTTGTATCTGGAAAATGAAGATGTGAAACAGATCTTTTTTCTCAGATGTCTTGCCTCTTGTTAGGTGCCCTGTCTTGAAAACACATCTCTGTCCAAACCACAATCAAGTGAAAACCCATTTTCATGGATCTGTCATTCCTGGAATTTCTCCCAAGAGATGGATGAGCGGTTACACAGTCACTATTGACAGGGAATAGAATTCACCGTTGTGGCAGAAGTACTTTGTGTCTGATTGCCATTGTGGCAAAGCAAATAAATAGAAAATGTATACTGCCACATCTGAAAGTCGCCCCATAGTCTCCTTGGGCGTCTGCCTGAGAAAGAGTGCCCCAGAGCCCACACTCCACACAACATTCACTCTTCCTTATTTGGCTGGTCTGCTATAAAGGAAAGATTAATTAATGACCTGTACAGTTCAATGCGTAACTATCCTTCAAACGTATTCCCCCATCCTTCACTTCATTTTCTTTGTTGTTTTCCAAGAGAAGAGACAACAGGGTACATATTCCTGTAGAACAATAGATTATTATCCTAATTATAGTTGCCTGGTGTTTTCTACACTTTTACCATTTTATTAAAAACAATTATCTGAGAAGAACCAATCTTTTGTAATACCTACCCTATTGTTCTCATTTCTCTCTGATTCTGATGAGGTCTCTTCAAAGGGTATTTTATTCATAATTATAGACTATAGGGCAATTGCTCAGAAACTGAGTCCAGGAGATATTTTGTTGAGATTAATTTTTCTTGTACTTTTTGATCCAATTATATCTTTAGGTTTTTTTTAAACTAGCCACTTAATAAACCTACTCCTTTCCTTTAAGCCAAGCATACTACCTATTTGTAATGATCAACACTAAAGTATGTTTTTAAAAAGTGAATATTTTAGAAAAGTATAAAATAGTAAATATGATTTTTTTTATACCTTGAATCTGTCTTTTGCACATGAATAGGTGGGAGAAAAAAGGGCCTAAAATGCAAGCATTCTCCCTCATTACAGGGAACATTGGATGGGCATTTTATGGAAGCTTTCAGTCATCTCAGAATCTATTCCAATGGAATTGTATTTTTAAAAAATCTGTTTCAGTCAAAAGATTTCTGGGTGAAGAGACTGCTAAGTCCAAAGTGGAGGACAGGCAGCGAAGGTGGGCCAGGGGTTCAAGTGACAACACCTCACAGCATAGTGGTCAGCAGTATCGAGACAAAAAACCTCAAGTTGTTCCACTTCCAAACTTTTTGATCATGTCCCAGAGTAAGACATTGAACTTCACTACCAGTAGCCGTGACCCCTACGTGAGCCATGCACCTCACAGCTCGTCCTCTCACTACCCGAGAGTTTCTTGTTTTCTTCCTTTAATTTTTTAAATAAAAATGGGTTTTATTTTAACACAAACTGAACAGAAGTAGAAATCACACATGAAAAAACCAGATTACTCTGATACATTAGCGAAATAGCATATACCTGGGCTTGGAGTCAGAACTACCATATATTTGAGGGTTTGAGGGTATCTGGGAGCCGGAGTCAAACCCATTCTGTGACCAGCTCTTGTTATCACCTGTGCACGCCAGTCAAGTAATATTTAGCATTTCCTAACTACTATGAAGTTGAAACACAACCATTTCCTCTATAACACTCCTTTAAAACATTTGCCCTTGGGTCTGCGCAGACCAGGGTACTTCAGACCATTGTTTCTACCATTTGAAAAGTTGGATTTTTTAGAAAATGAGTGAATGTTAATAGAAATGATGGACTTGGCTCTTTTGTTCCATTTTGAACATGGGGGGAGCTCATCAGTTTGAATGAGGAGCCAGTGTCTGATTGTTCTCCTGTAATGTAGAATTTAATCCCTTTGCTTCTATGTACCATCTAAAATCCATTTATTGCTGGTGCAATGAAAAGGTAAATACCTGCATCTTAACTTTTTTGCAAGTTCAAGTTGTATTTGAAAAACACACTAGCAGCGGGTGTATTTCCAAGCGATTTCAGAACAGTAAGCACAACTACCTAGTTTATCAAATTTAAATATTACTCCGCCTTAATGCCTCTGGGCGATTCAGTGTTTTCTCTAGCTTCGACTTCCAGACCAGGATCTTCAAATCATCTCGATTGAAGATCTCTTTAAACTATGTGTAGATATTAAGAAAGAATCATTTTTGTCTTTGGAGGGTTTTTTGTGGCTTTGTGGTTTGGCGATACAGGCTGCTCTCCAAAAGACACATGGAGAAATTACTAAAAATACTTTGTAAGTTTGAATTATGGGAGATTGGGGAAAATATTTCTATTTTTATATATATATATTTTTTTTTTAGTTTTTTTTTTTTTTAAGATTTATTTATACAAGCACTGGGTTACAGTCAGAAGCGCGGGAGGGTGAGAGGATTCACCAGAGCCAGAGCGGGGAGCAGAGCAGGCAGAAGGACCGAAGTACACTGCTGAGGGGAGCAGTGGGCGGCAGGAGAGGTCTGCGTGCCATGTGGGACCCTCCTCCGGTGGCCGGGGAGCAGCCGGGGATCGAACTGGCACTGCAGAGGCTGCAGGCAGCTTCGCAACCCAGCGCTCAACCGCTGTGCCACCGGGGAGGCCCAGATTTCTATTTTTAAAATTGAGGATTAAAAAACTTTATAGCTCAACAAATATTCATACACATAAACATTTATGTAGCCACTACCCAAATCAAAATACAGAATTTTTCAGCACCCCAGAAAGTTCCTGCAGTGCCTTCACCCAGTCAACATGGCCTCAAGCCCAACAAAAGGTCAAAGCTATTCTGACATCTACAATCACGGACAAGTTTAGCCTGTCCCTGAATCTCATTGAACGCAATGATAGAGGCTGCTTTCTTCTATGTGTGGTCTCTTTTGATGAACCTTGAGTTTTGAGTTTCATCTGGTTGTCGCATGCAACCTGCTGCCAAAGAGAAGCTATTAACCATCTTAAAATATTCTAAAAGTTTGCTTTGGCGAGATTGGGGAAGATGGATGCTTGCTTGCTTTTCATTAGATGGCAGGGCCACACAAGAAGCAAAAGAGCTGATGGGAACACTTGGAAGTGAATGAGGCAAGATTGTCAGAGTTCGTGCCATCTCTTTCAGACTCCTCTTCCTCCCCTTCGTGGACTGCATTTGCTGGTGTGCCCTGGACCCTCCAAAGACCATACGTAAGAGGTTGGGTCTTGGCTTGAACAATCCCTAAGCTGACAACTCCCGTCATTCAGCCACGGAGCTGAACACAAGCATGGCTCCTTGTTATTCTGGAGTCTTCTGCTATGACTCAGAGAGACACTCTTGCAGGAGAGAGTGTGAAAATATTATAAGGTTATTAACCACAAAGGGATCTAGGAGGTGGAAGGAGGCAGAGATAACTCTAACTAGGAGGATGGCTTCAGAGAGGAGTTGGCAAGTCTACAAGACTTTGAAGAAGGATTAAGTTGGCCAGGTAGGGGTGCTTTAGCAAGAAGGGTGCTTTAGCAAGGAATTTCTAGGCAGAGGGAACAGTAGATGCATTGGTTGGATGAGATGTGGCATTTTCAGAGACCGCTGAGTCAGTCGGCATGGTCGGAGTATAAGGGAGGAGGTGGGGCAGAGCATAGATGGATGATGTTAGTAATACAAAACAGATCTGAAAAATAGGTTGTGCCCACATTGAGGAGGACTCAAATACAATCCTCAAGTTCTTGAGCTTTGTGCTACGAGCACAAACAGCCACTGAAGGCTTTGTGTAGATTTGGAAATTTTAGCCAGATGGTAACTCTAGGGTAATGTGAAGAATTGAAGGTGTCTGTAGAAGCTGAGAGAGACTTGGTCCTGCCTTACTGTCACATTGTCCTGCAATGGGACAAAATGGTTGCCTGGGTTCCAGATCTGGTTAGAATTGTGGTCTTGTGCATATTACCTAACCTCCCTGAGCCTGAAGAGTGACAATATCTGCCTTCTGGTGATGTTGTGGAGATTAAACATGCTCCTGTGTATAAAGTGTGTGGCGCCAGGCCTGGTGCGAAGTAGGTGCTCAATAACTGGTATCTACTATTAATTCCAAAGGCATTACCCAGAATGACCTGCGGGGAACTGAGGACTGTGAGAGGGATGACCGCGCTAAGAAGGCTGATGCCTATATTGTTCCTGGTGCCTTGTCACCTGCTCTCGCTGGAGCCCAGGCTGTGCTGTGCAGACACCCTTGCGGCCTGCTGCATTGCGGCCCGCCTGGCTAGTGACTCCCAGCTGTTTCCCAGAGGACCCTACAACTTAAAGCGGAGCTTCAAGAACATCTTTCTCTGCTCAACTTTTTCAAGCTCACTGTAGGATTCCCCTCCCCAGGTGGCCTAGATCCCAGAAAAAGGGCAGTGGAGCAAAGTGGAGATGTTCCAAAACCTCAGCCCAGAAGCAACCCGCAGCCACTCAATCCAGAAACTCCTGCGACTTTCTGTGGGATTCTCATTTAGCTAACTGGCCTTCTCATCATTGCGTCCCAAGAAAATCTGGAGTCTTTTTCCTGCCTGAATATCAGTGACCTCTCAGCGACAGAGGCCCTGCTAGAGCTGCTGAGAATTCTCCTTCGCAGCCACTTAAGTGATGTGTTTCTGACAGGCACAAAATTCATTCTTATTCGTCAGGACTGGACTGCATTCTATTACTCCCAGCCAGCAGAAAAGGCAACTCTGGGAGGAAGTACCCCCTTCTTAGAGGTGTTTAAGCTGGACTACTACCAGTGATGGGGGTGATGGCCTGTGTTTGGGGGGTGATTTAAAGGCAATTGTTTCATGGGTTGTTATGCAAGATGAGTCTGAAGTCCCAAGGAGTTCTGAGGTTCTGTTTTTTTGTACTTCAGCTTGCCTGTGGGCTTATTTGTTCACCCAAACAAATCAGCCAGTCTTTTCTGTTATTCAGCTGACAACAAACACTATCTTACATCAGGTTTCCTGTAGAGCCCGAACTCCTCTGGTTTATGAAGCTGTACTCCATTACTCAAATAGCAACAATCCTTACAGAAAAATTGATGAGGCAAGTCCAAATCTGCCATCCACCCATTAACTCTGCCATGTGCCCCTGGTGGGGACAATGGCCCTTCCCATATGGAATGGGCCCAGAGTGCTGCCACAGAGCTCCACGGGGGGCTCTCCTATTGATGCTCACTCACTGTCCGAACCCCCAGCACTGCTCTCCATGCCAGCAGGAACGGCGCATGAAGGGAACCAGAAGTGATGTCACCAGGGGAAGTGAGGTTTGAGCTCAGACTTCCAGTGTTTAAAGCCTGGCTCTCTTCCCTAACAGCTCTATGATCTTGGCCAAATTATGCAAGCTCTCTGAGCCTCAGTTTTCCCATCTAGAAATGGGGCTAACAATTTTACCTGCCTCATAGGGCTGATGTGAGGGCAACAGTGTTTCAGTATTTGCTGCTGTTATTATTATTAAGCAGGGTTTCACATTTATTTCATTAACTTGCATTTACATAAGATACAAATCCAAAGTTCCTGGTTTTTGAGGCTTCCTGATCTCATCCTGCTTCTTCCCCTCCCTTCTACAGTCGCTGTCAGAGAAACAGCTAAAGGGCATTGCATTGATTTGCCATAAAGCCTAAGGTTTACCTTTCCTCGAGGAAACCACAGTGTAACAGGGAATAATGTCAAGTCAGAGGAATGAATTGCCAATGATAAAATTCTTGGCATCAACCAGAAGATGGCGGACAAGTTTGAGGATGCAGAAGGGCCTGTCAACTAGAAGAAAGAAAGTTGCCTGGGGGATTGGTTCTACAACAACTCCAAGCCCCACACTGTAATTCCAGGATGCTGATTTTCTCAAGTATTAGGTGGAGCTCTGCTTGAAAGAAGGTCTTAGAAAGCAGGCTATATTTCCATACAATGAGGCTTGACTGGATGAATACAGGTGCTAGAAAGGGAGGATTCTAAGATAGGTAGAACAAGTGTCAAGGTCAGCTGGAGGACTAAACGTTGGAGTCAGGTACAGAGATTCACTCAGAGGGAGTCAAAGAGACGTTCTAAGGTCTGGAGGCAGTAGCCAAATCTCTCTCTCTCTCTCTCTTTCTCTCTCTCTCTCTCACACACACACACACACACACACACACACACACACACACACCCAGCAGTAGATACTTGGCCTTGTGGTAAAGGTCAATGAATGGCATGTTTGTTGCCTTGACCCTTGTTGACCAAACTGAGGTATGTGGTACCTGACATTACAGGGTCACAGAAGAGTGGAGAGAACTCTCATGTTAGATGGGTGCTCTCAGGTGGAGAAAGTACAAAGTAATTTAGATATTCCCAGAAACATATAACTAACAAGATTTCTGTTCTCCAGTTTCTTCCCCTGGCCTAATGATATGTACCCTCATTATCACCAGTGTGATAATGGATTTTGATGGCATGATGACACAAAGGTGGGTGAAGAGTCTACATTCTGGATGACAGAGCCAAGATTTCCAAAGACTTCTTAGAATATTATCTTAAATAAATGTAAAGTGAGGGCCTAGGTCCAAAAAGCTGTACACCATTTCAAGACGAGGGCGATGTAGGTTAATAGCTGTGTCTAGATTGTAGAAAGACTTGTAAGTTTTAGTTGACTAAATTGCCGATTTGTCTACAGAACGATGTTGCTGCCACAGTTTGATCTCAGGTTGTATGGATAGAAATACAGTAGCCTGGCCAAATGAAATCACTGACATCTCATCACTGTTGACCTACATGATGGCAATTGCAGGTGGTTCAGCCTAACACCAAGAAGGGAGGGATCCTGAACCTGGAGGACATTACGTTAAGTGAAATAAGTCAGACATAGAAAGATATATGCTGTTTGATCTCACTTACATGTGGAATCTAAGAAAGTTGAACTAATAGCACCAGAAAGGAGAATGGTGCTTGTCAAGGGCTTGGCGGTGGGGGCCATGGGAAGATATTTGTCAGAGTACAGGATTTCAGGGATAAGATGGGTAACCTCAAGAGACAGCAAGGTGACAATAGTTAATAATAATGTAAACATAAAAGGTGCTAAGAGTAGATCTTAAGTGTTTTTACCACACTAAAAAATGATGACTATGTGAGGTGATACATGTGTTAATCAGCTTGACTGTGGTCACTATTTCCAGAAATACCCCTATATCAAATCATCATATTGTAGCTCTCACATATGTGCAATTTTTATCTGTCAATTATACCTCTATAAAGGGTGGAGAAGATGAGGGATCCTCTGGGCTCTGCACTGATGGGACCACATTTAGAGGATTATGCTTGCTTCTGTGTGACACATTTAAGTGGAATCCTGACCAATAGACACAGGGAGTTCCTACTATAATCTAGGAACTCAAGATCTTGGATGGAGGGGTAGGGTGAACAAACTGCTGGCCTAGGTAAGGGACTTGTGAACTGTTTTCAACTATCAGAGGAATTAGGAAGTGCAAAAGGAGTTGGTTTTTTCCTGGATGGTTTTGCAGAGCAGCAAAAGGACAAATGAGTAGGAGTTACAGAGCAGAATATTCGTCTTCAACACAAGGAATGGTTTCTCACAACTGAGGCTTCTCTTGGGCTGTCAAGACAGGTAGTGAGTAATGTCCATCAAGTGTTCGAGCAGAACTGCATGTTGCTGAGGGCATGTAGGTGTCAGAAAAGGCAAGAATACCTTTATCATTCAGTTCTCTTCCCATGCAGAGGAGAATGTGATCCAACTGAGAACTGAACCAAAACAGCTTCAATTCCCCTGCAGGGCATAATTTTTTTTGCATCTTAGCTTTTTGTAATGAATCAGAGTGGCAACTCCATGGAATTCTTCCAAGTCTTTACTGGGTCTTATGTGGTCAAATTTAACAGTGGTTTTCTCAAGATGCATTTCTTTTTGACGTGGGCCATTCTTCAAAATGTTGTTGAGGGCCCGCTGTAAGTACTAATTTTGCTATGGGCACACATCAGGAAAGTGAGTGAGAGATAGATGTAGACTTATGTGACCAAGTCAGTTTACCTGGAGGAGGTGGGTAGAATGCCGGATGGAAATTAGATTGGGATAAAAGAGAGCAAGGTTAATCCTGAGAGAGGAACAGTAAAGTTAAAGGGCTGAATGTTTACGTCCATGAAACAGGAAGAAAATGGACAGAGCACAACTGGTAACACAACTCCTGGTGCGTACCCAGTTCCCTGTTCCCATGTCCGATGTATTCCCATAAACACGTGTTGAGTTTGCATGTGTGAGAAAATGTCTTCCATGATACAGGATAAAGTGGAGTGTTCTATTTCCAGAAAAAAAAAATACTATTGAAAAACTCAGATCAACCCGAATGATTTAGCCACGGAATTTTGTAAATAATTTTCTAATCATTTCTTTTCCTTCACAATTGAGCTTCTAATGCCTAGTCCAAAATATGAGTCCAAAGACTAAAATGAAAGAGTCTCCAATTTTGGACTCACATTTTATGTCGATCACAATATCTTTAAGAGGCCTGAGCAGCCTCTTCCTGGTATCAACACTTTTAATATTCTATTTTCTACTTTCTATTCACTTTTATAAAAGCTGAATGCAAAAAGAAAAACTGCATGAATTACTTGTACCCCAAAGAGGTAATGCCGCTAAAGCACGAGGTATACTCAAGTGACTCCTCAAAATGCCCATTCAGTATTGCCCAGCAGGCCACAGGAGGTGAAGCGGGGGCAGATGCAGGGGCCAGTGAAGACTGCACAAAGTGCTGGATGTGTCTAGGTGATGGAGACCCTGCAGGGCGTTGGTCCCCAAAGGGTGCCATCGAGGCTTGAGTGGGGCTGCAGGATAACAGAGCCAGCCGTTTCGAATAAGGTCTTCCTAAGATCCGGATAAAGCTCTATCAAGCAGGCCTAACATTTCATTTTGATGGTGAGTGGATTCACCTGGCTCTGGGAGCCGCTCTTCCTTAGCAGCTAGGAGCAGCTGCTGGGGGTCATGATCTTAATTACAAACTGCCTCAGTTCAAGGGGCACCCTAGCAGTTTCTAAAGAATATTTTAAACAAGATTTGTACTGATCCAATTACCTTTTCCCAAAGAAAATGGTATCCGAGCCTTCTTCCTTCTCCCGAGCACATTTTCCCAGAAGCAACTGGTAATGAAGGATCCCATTTTCCTTTTCTCCCTGCTCCCGCCGCCGTCCACCCCTCCCCTTTCCAAAAGTGATTCCGGGGAGCCCGGGGTCATTTTTAAAGCACCTCCTAAGCACAGAGCTAAAGAATGACCAATTTGGGCCTAATTTGAGAACCTGCCGACTGGATACATGTCACAAAAGCCTTGGTTAAATTCATTGGAAAATTATGTACCTTTCAGCCCGTGATGACCAAAATGTACAAATTACCGAGCTCAATGCTCCAGCTGCAGCTTCAGGACTCGCCGGGCGGCGAAGAAAAGGAGGGCCGCCGCCCTACCTCCGCCGGCGCAAGGCCTTCTGCAGAGCGCGCGCCGGCACGGGCCGTGTCACCCTCCGGGATCCCGAGCAGCGAGGCAGAGACGCGGGATTCTCCTCACGTTGTGGCCGAGGAAGCTCGCCCGGCACGCGAGAGCGCACGCACGGCTGCGCGAAGCGAAAGGCAAAGAGGATGAACTTGTTTCCGCTCTCAGTGTCCGGGAGGACGGAAAGGCCAAGGACAGAGGGCGAACACTGGCTTGGCTAGGAGCAGGGGGGCTATTGCTGTCTACTTCTTTATCCCTCATTTTTAAAAAAAATCACAAAATGGACAGAATGGCTACTTGTTCCACTGCTACAAACTCGCCAGGTGGACCTCGACCCTGCGTGGCCTGGGGCGACAGGGGAACGGCCAGACGCAGTCTCCTGTCTCTCAGCGAGTGTCACGGTCACAAACACTGTCAAAGCGTCGAGGCCCCTCAGAGCGCTAGGTTTCTGTGACGTTAGAATTCTTTCTATTTCCCAGCGGGCAATGGGGAGGGAGGGGGGGAGAGAGATGCACTGTTTAAACTGGTAAATCTTTTCCTTTGAGAAAAATATGGCTTCTTAATATTTGATTTTGCAACTTCAATATCAGCACAACTGGCAAAGAGTCTGCGTAGCGGCAAGGACACTGCTTTTAAGGCTGAGGCGGCCTATTACCCACCTCGCGGGGGGGCGGGGGGTGTGTGTTTTACATATATCCTGTTCTCAGACACCCGGACTAGGCAGCCACCATTTTGCTGTCGTCCCTTTGCAGCAGTCATGTGGTGGGAGAAATGAAAACTTTCAGATTAAATACCGTTTGGCTCTATCACCTTCCTTGGTATCTTTCCAATTTGCATGTTGACGTTGGATGCCTTCATACCTCAATTTTGAGGGTTGGATCTCAATGTCATTTCCTAAGACAAAGCAAATATGTGGGAAGAAAATGTACAATTCTTTGATTAAAATTATTTCCCACTGACCTAAACTTTGAGTGTTTCATGAAATAAATGTTCTATACCAAGAAAAAATTTTGAGGGAATTATTTCCTGAATTTGGTCCTGTAGTATTTAAAACGCTTCAACAGACATGGACATGTGATGCTCTTTCTTCCCAGATGTGTTACAGTCTCTCACCCCTTAATTATAATCACATTTGTAAGAAATACTGAGAAAAAATCAGCAACAATGAAGGCTCATTTAAGCGTGGACATTAGATTCAAAATAATTTTTGAAGATGTCCTAGAGAGAACCTAGGACTAAACCCTAAGGTAATGATTTTACTTCCTCAAGACTCTCCCCCATTTACTTGCAGGGGCCATGTTGCAAATCCAAAATGAGTGCTTTCTCTTTTTCATTAGTGATTAATTTAAGCCACAGAATCTGGAAGGTGTGCTGCAAATGCACAGAAATCAATTCTAAAGCTTTTTGGCATGCTGTTTTCTGCTGGGTGATGGTGAATTCTGCACATGTTGATTTTTTTCTTTAATGGTGACATCATCGCTTGAAAAGTGGTTTGCTAAGGAACACATTGATGGCCAAGGGAAGTTGTCCTTCCCTGTAGGAGTCTGAACACATCCTGGGTCATTATGGTTTCCAATTGTTGACCAGTGCTACAGGGCATCCAGAAGGGATCTTGGTTCAAATGAATTTCGATTTTCTATTAGGCATATAGACTAGATTTAGATGTTCCTGAGTCTTTCTGATTTCCCATTTGTATTTCTCTCCCGTGTTCTTAATCTATGAACATCTCTGAATGACACAATGTTTAAAATGGCCGCCCCAGTTTGCTGTAGTCATTTCCCTTCTTTCCACCCTCCCGCTCTCTCCAGCTCCTTCCTTCCTTCCTTCCTTCCTTCCTTCCTTCTTTTCTCCCTCCCTCCCTCCCTCCCTCCCTCCCTCCCTCCCTCCCTCCCTCCCTCCCTTGCCATCGCATAATCAAACAACCATCCACAATGTGTAGAAGATTCAGTAAACTTACAATTCTGTTTATTTCACTCTTGATGCCTTTCTGACCCTTTTCAAA
Source organism: Talpa occidentalis (assembly GCF_014898055.3). Lineage (NCBI taxonomy): Eukaryota > Metazoa > Chordata > Mammalia > Eulipotyphla > Talpidae > Talpa > Talpa occidentalis. The sequence continues at coordinate 9,824,009 of NW_023601543.1, forward strand.
ATAGCAGGTATATTTTCAGCATTATAATCACTGCACTCATGATGTTTGTTATATTCTGCTTTTTCTAATTAACATTATTTCATGCAGACATTTTACACACACTGAAACACGCCACCTGCTTGGCGTGCTAATGGCTTCCCAGCGCACCGTGGCGTCGATATGCTGTTCTTGGCTTAGCCAGGTCCTTTACTGTTGGGTATTTATTTGGGTTGTTTCCAATTTCCCCTATTATAAATGACTTTGCTATAAATATTCTGATAAACTTCATTAAAAAAATTCCTTTACATAAATGCCAGAAGGTCAAAGAGTAGACTTGATTTAGAGATTTTGTCTAAAACCCTTTTCCTGTTCAGCAGCTCCTGCCTGAAGCCTCCATCCACAAGGTCACCTGACAGTTCCAGTTGAGTCCATCTGTTTTCATGCTTATCATAACTGAAACATTCTTATGTATGAGTTTAGAGAATTTTTTCAAGTATGATTTTTGACTTCCTTATCCACAATTAAAAATACAAATTTGTGCATGCTAGGGAGATGACCAGATCTTTTTAGAAAAACACATTAAATACTCATTTAAAATGAAGGATTTCATTTACACCCTGTGGATAGCCAGTGTGTCAACCAGCAGCCTACAGTTGCCACACATGGGCCCGAGCTCAGCTAGACTGTGTGCTGCCAGCTTCTTGTGTGCTCATCTGGGACTGGCTGCTTTCATTGTTCTTTCTCGTGTGTGTGTGTGTGTGAAACAAACCTCCATCGTGTGAAGATTGATTTCTCTTTGTACACATTCATTCATTCATTCTACAAACATTTGTTGACTATTCCCCATTTGCTAAGTGAGCATTATGCTAGGTCCTGTGCCAGGCACTTACCAGCAACTCCGGGTTACACATGGCTGCTTTAAGGCTGTTGGGGCTGAACAGTGGTCGAGTGGCACCTTTGGGCACAGCTGGCCCAGTGCTGGCAGGCCCGGTCTTCACCCCAAATGGTGCACGGCTTACACCAAAATTTTAAATTGCAGACACTATTATTGACCTGCTGAGTTCTGTACCTTTGCAAGGACTCATGCTGTCAGCATGATCTATTTCATTACAAGCAGCACTGGGCATAGAAAGGATTCTCTTTCAAGGCTGTGAGTGCAAAACACCAATTAGTCATAGGAGAGAACAGCTCGCTGGCCTGCGTTAGAGATTTTGCACCTTTGGGAGGGAGGAGAAAAGCACTTTCTTAATCTTTTGTAGCTGAATCAAATGAAAACGGAGGCAACAAAACCACTCAACTTGGGTTCGTTGATTCTGTAATCAGTCCCTCAATTAACTGCAGATGCACACAGTAAAGAGAGACCAGGGCAGACGGGGAGGTGGCCTTTCCACCAGGCCTGCAGGACTCAGCCGGCGCGTTACGCACTTGGGCTGAAGGCTACAGAAATCAATAGCAGCTTTCTCAGGCTTCAATCTTGGGAGCTGCAGCTGCCCTGGAAAAACTACCTTTCCTTATGTCACTTTTGATTTCTGTCCTCGAACAAGAGAAAGGCCAGATTCAACAAACATTGACGGAGCCCCTGCCAAGTGTGGGACCCTGGGGCGAAGACTGGGAGGGCTGTTCTGGGGAGAAAATTTGGTCATGAGCTCTCATCTGATGCTCCTACTGGCTCCTATAGAGGAATGGCTAAATTGAGTGAGCTGGATTTTGGGGAAATCTGACTATGAAGTGGGAATTACACGATGACAGGGAATTACCCCTAATTGTATTAGCTGTGAAAATGGCATTTGTGTTATTTTAGAAGATGTCTATATATTTTGAAAAGATATCATCAATTACACAGGGATTTGCTCTAACATAATGAAGCCCAAGGCAGGAAGGGATGAACAGACGAAGCAAGTTAGGCAACATCGCAATTACCATTCAAGGTGGGTGATAGGTCGCTGAGGTTTTGCTGTACAGCGAGTTCTCACTTAGCATTGTCGATGGGTTCTTGGGAACTGACTTGAAGCAAAATGACCTGTAACAAAGGAGGTCCTCAAATAACTGAGATCTTTTAGAAGGACACTGCCCCCACCCCCCCGCCTCGTCAACGTTATAACAAGATGGAGTTGAACAAAACAACATCCAACAGAATGGTGTTAGACAAGGACCTGCTGAACTATTTTCTCAACTTTGGTATATTTTTTAAGTTTCTCTAAAAAACAGTTTTAAGATTAAGTGGCTTAATTGGAACACAGCTAGATTTCTTTTACCGGATTGATAGGATTTTGGAGATTGATCCTTTGAGATGGTATGTTTAAAAAGTAAGAGCAACACTGTTTGATGTTACAGAACTTCACATTATTGTGTGTTTTAAGCAACCTCACATTTCTTGGAACAGAGTGCTGCAGCCAGCCCATTTGAGAAATACAGCCTTCTTGGAGATACACGGGTGCAGAAACTGCACAAAGCAGTGGGATCTTCCTTACCGTGGGAGTGGAGTAGAGTAGAAATCATGTTTTGCTACGTAAAGGAAAACACTGAGACCAGCTAGAGGTGGAGGCATAGATTATCTATGGCTGGATACTTACCTTTGCAGGCCATCACCGCACCATAGCAACTGTTAACTTGGAAGGTAATTAATCTGAGAGTTATTTCTGTTTACAAAGTGTATTCGTAAATATTGCCCAGTAGTTCTTCAGTTTGGCAAGAAATTGGCAGAAGAGTGAAAATGTTACAACCCTTCCAGGTGCCACGGGATCCTTCCAGGTTTACTTGGGATCCTTTATAAAACATAGTATTTCCCTTTGGACTTTAGAGGGTGTTTTATTTTCTTTCTTTCTGTAAATGACAGCAGTTTCGTTTATCCAGCTGCAGCTCTGGTGTCTACAGAGGGATTATCAGCTGAGTTTGCTGGGACTTGAGTAACCGTTACTCAAGGACATTTTTTAATCTGAAATGATCTCTCCCTCTCCCGAGTGTAACTTCTCTTCAACTGGGAAAAGTCTCCCCTACATAAGCGATAGCTTCCTTGACTGGCATCTACGAGTAGGCACACAACTCCTAGAAGAAAAAAGTTGCTGTCCTAGGACCTCGAGCTGGGCTTTAAGTTATTATTTTTTTGACCCTGGCTACTGTGCTCTGATTTGATAGGATATTCAAATGAAATCTTTCCAGTAGGGATGAGGTGGAGTGGGGAGCGGATCCTGGACAATCCCTGATACTAAGGACCCTTTCTAAAATCACAAACAGAAGTCCCAGAGTTTCAGATGGAAATCAGGAACTTTAAACACTTTTCTTAGATATGTTAAAGCTTCCATCTACATTTAAATTTGAATATGGTCTTTCGGTGTTGAGAAGTCATTGTCATCTTGCTGATGGATAAAAGCCATTTTTCTCGCATTGACTGCACTGAACAGAATGGCCGGGTAGGTGCCTTTGGGGCAGCAGCCACCACTGGGACCCGCCACTCAGGCACAGATGTGCTTGCCTTTCCTGAACTGATGTCTTCCAGAAATGTTGGCTCTGAAGTCTGGTTCTGTAAATTAAAACATATTGCCCTCCTCAACCCCTGCCATAAAGTTATAGCTGTTTTCATGAGGATTCTCGGGCCACTAAAAAATAATACAAATCACATTTTAAAATGTGACATGTTTTTTTTTTTCCCCTGCCACAATAAAAAAATGGAACAAGGCTTTAAAAATCACATATTTAAAAGTACACTGTACCTTTCTAGGAAATGATTAGAAATGCTGCAGTGAAGGAGGGGACGAGTCCTGTGTGTTCCCTGACTTGGTAAATGTATTCCATTGCTCACCTCTCCCTGGATAAATATTTTCTTTGAAAACTCAAAGCATTTAACTGCCCCTTCTGTGAAGGGGGGTTTATCTTATAGGAAATCCCTTAACTGTTTGTTTATTCATTCACCCTGTTCAAGGCTGACAGTAGTAGCAATGTTTGCCCAATGTCCTTTTAAGTTCAACGGGTAGAAGACACCGTATCTTTTTGCATAGTTGAGCCATCAGAGGCTGGCTGAGGAGTTATTACCACGAGGTGTTACTTCTGTAAGTATATTCTACCTGCATGGGGCCCACTTATATTTGGAATATATCCATGAATTTTCTGGCCACCAGTGTTTCTTTTTCTCCTCTTCCTGACTTCACTTATTGGGTATTTATCTTACTAGTAGGCACTTTTTCCATATTATTTATGAGTAACACTGTACTTTAAGACTTTAGACACTAAGGTTAAAGAAGTGTTTAAGTTGTATGTCACAGAAAGAACTATAATTCGTCAGGGTTAGTTCTCTGATCTGAAAGTTAAAGTAATGGATTATATCTCTATTTAGTGTCTTTACTAACCTCCCTACCCTCTGCCCTCAAGCTGTGGTTTCCCAGAAGTTTTCAACCTAGTTGAAAATAGGTTTAATTGGCTATTTTTTAAAAAAAATTATTAAATTTTAACAATTTTATCTAAGGCATCTGCAACTATCCTCTAGCAAAACAAAACAAAAAAAAAATACTAAACAAATAAAATGGGAAGGAAGTTACAACTGTAACATTAGCCATCTCTCCAAGAATGTATTGTCCTGAATGTCAAATGCAGGCTGGTTGACAAAACTCCACATTCACTTTCCTGTTTTCTTTCTTGAATCCCAGAGCTCTGAAATAAAAAGCACAATCTTAAAAAATATATTCTTAAAGAAAAATTCAACAATGCAATAGCATTCATTCATAGAAAACTTCCCTTTATTCCTAAAAGATGACATTATTTTCAAGTCCCAATGTTTGAAAAATGTGAGTTATCTGTGTCTACATAATGCTGAACATCTGGATTAAAATTGGAAAAAATATGTATCTTAGCTATACGAGAACAAACATTTGCAAATATCCATGGCATTGACTTTTCCAGTTAATTGAGGTTATGTGGAAAGAGCCAATGTTACACGAAGCAATATGCCAACTATTCAATAATAACTGAGATTTAATTTCCTTCTGAAGTAACATGATATTCATGAATTTGACATTGTATCTATTGCTGCATCCAATGAAAACACGTATACAAAGACTCCTGACTGCATTTTACATGGAAATCTGCAGCATGTTAGAATCAATCATGTGTCTAAGGTTGGTGAATACATTCCTTTTCTTTGATTTCAAAAATTTTATTCTACTGATACCATGGCCTTTCTCTATGAGTCTGCAGGCACATTTTTAATAAATGCTTTTGCAAATATGATTATGCAAAGAACAAATGAATATTGATTAAACTGAATAATGCATTATTTTCTAGGATAAGTATATTAAATTAACTCAGTGAACAAACAGCATGAATTAAACTAGTTAATTTTTTGAAGCTGTATCTGGCTTATTTTACACTGCTATGAACATTCAGACTGAAGTTTGAAACAAAGCTTGCACTGCCTAAAATCCTCTTTTTAATTAGGATTTAAACAAATATATATAAGTAATATAGGTTCCTTAGAGGAATGTTGGAAAATGCAGATATGTTGAAAAAAAGAAAGAGAACACCATCACTCAGATGCCACTCTCACTATTTGTGCTTCCTGCTTTATTTTCCCGGCCCCCGACTTTGTCCTTTTAAATGGTTACTCCTTTTCTGCATCACCATACAAACTTTAAAATTTGGTGCTGTTGTTTTCCCACAATTTTCTTGTTTGCTCAGCTGGCAGATCATTAATACGGAGCAAAAACAATCATAATAGAAGACATTATAGCTCTAAGCACTGGTTTTTAGGCAAATTTTGTTGGAGGCTATTCCAGGGAATTTAGAGAAGTCTCTAATAGCATTTGTTTGCAAGAATAAGACGATAACAAATGGTTGGGGGTGGGGAGGGATCCTAACTCGGCCAGATGTTTAGATTCCAGGTAATAACGTGCATCTGATAGCTGCTAAATATTAACGTGATGGATCAGTACTTGGCACGTGCCATCCCCTTTGACCTTCACAACAGCCTCTGAGCCGGGTAATATCAGCATCCTGATATTATAAACAGAGACTCAGAGGGCCAAAGTGAGTTGCCCAGTGGCAGTTAAGTCTCGTTTCACACTCAGGCAGTCTGACTCTTGAGTCTCCACTCCAAACGTATGCTATGAGGCAGAGGAATGCAACCCCATGAAATTCTCCACTACCCTGGGCAGGTTTTGGGCAGGGCCCGCAACCTTTGGACACGAAAACTCTGCAGCACAGGAGACCACCGAAAGGACTTTGAAAGCATTATTGTCTCCCAAATCTACCTATTACTGCTCCACCAGTTAATTATAAACCACAATCAAATGCTACATTCTTCCTATACTTCCCAGTCTTGAGAGAAATCCTTTGTGTCAACTTGAGAAGATCCAAGCTTTTTCTTTCTGTGAGACCCCCTCCTCACAACCCCACAAACATCTCATTTTTCTGCCTCCTGCCAGGCTGATAGAAGTGAGGACCAAGAGTGCAATGCCCCCCCCCCGCCCCCATCACTGATGGCAGTAAGTGCTTCCAAGCAATTCAGGATGTCAGGGTATAGAACAGGCTTAGAGGGCTTAGAAGAAAGGCGTTGTTAAACAGATCTTTTTTTTCTGTGGAGCAGGACATACCCTCTCTTCTCTGTCCCAGATGGCCTCCAGGCAAGGAAGGATGACTCTGACTTACTTCACTTAGCATAATCCTCTCAAGGCCCAGCCATGTTGTTGTAAATGGCAAGAGAGCATTTTTTTTTATATATCGCTGAGTAATATTCCATTGTGTCTGTGCACATCTTTAGCCATTTACCCACTGATGAACATTTCAGCTGTTTGCAGGTCTTGGTTATTGTACATATTGCTGCAGTGAACATATGTCAACATAGAATACTGTACATCTGAAATTGACGTAATGTTATAAACCAATGTTACTTCAATAAAAATATAAAGAACTAAATTTTGAATCTTTGTCTCCTGGGAGAGCAAAATAAGCTTCCTTCTGTTGGTATCAATGATTGTGTTTCAGCACGCGCTTGAGGCGGAGAGTGGCAGGGAGAAAGTGGACACATTGCTCCTCTTGACCGCAGCCCGGCGAACATTCTCGAGTGATGGTTACAGCAAGGACGTGGCTGCCGCTCAATGCTCCTGGCCCCCTACCCCTATCCATGCTGTCCCCAGCAGTCAGTGCTCTTTCTCAAATATAGATCTGATCATCGACTGCCCCCCTTCCAACCTCTCCATGTTTTCCCATTGAACCTTTACCTGACCTACAGGATTCTCCCCCCTTGAGTCCCAGATAAGGGGAAAGACCCCACCCTGGAGCTTGACACTGACTCTGTACCCTGCAGACACACCCGTGCCCCCCTGCTCTGTCTTCCCTCCTCCTCCATGCCACTTTTACTTGACTTTCAGTTCCGAGGGAAGAGAGTCCTGCTTCTCGGAACTCTCGCCCCGTCGTACTCCACCACGCTGGCCACCGGGCCAGAGTTCCCGCTGCCTCTCCCACGGCAGCTGGACTCCCCCTGCGAGGTGCTGCTCCCGCTCATTTGCTGTCTGTGTTTCCCCACTAGACCAAGGTTCAAGGAGGGCATGGAAAGACACAGAGGTAAGAAATGTGCTTAAAAGTTAGCTGAGCAACAGGGGCAAGAGGTGAAGGGGAAGTTCTTCCGGACGGAGAAGACTGTATGAGCACAGGCAGGGGTGAGAAATCGCCGAGTAGCCACAAGGATTCACACTGAGTTCAATAGCACTAGAATGTAAACCACAGCCTGTGGCGTGGAAGCCCTGAGGGTTGTGTAAATGTGCACATGTAAGTGTTTTTTTGTGGGGGGAAGATCAATAGCTTTGATCAAAACTCAAAAGGACTCAAGGGGAGGGGCATTCGGAGAGTTTCAGGAGCAGACACCTCCGACTTCCCACGGCCTGCACCAAACTCACAGATTCCTACACCACATCCCGCCCCGCCCCACTGAACTACTTCACCAAATTTTTCCTTCCCAGCAATGGCTCCAACAGCCGCGGCTCCTCACACCCACGATTCCTTGCTTTACACTATCTCACCTCCAATGCTCCAACGAATCCCAAATTCATCCATCCCTCTCCAGCTCCACTGCTGGCAGCTCCAGGGCCAGCCTCCGCCGCTCCTGCCTGTTACTAGACTAGCTGCTTAACCAGTGTCCCTGCTTCCTGCCACACTTGCTACTGCCTCCCACCTTTTGGCCAGATCATTCCAATCCCTCAAACTCTTCACAGCTTTCCAAGGCACTCGGAATGAAATTCAGACTCTCTGCACTGGCCCACAAGGCCCTCCATACCTGGGCTCTGCAGGTCTTTTTGCCAGTTGTGTGAGGGGAAACTGAGGAAACCTTAGGGGAACTGATGCCCTTATTTTGACTCCTTCGGGGGAATTTGGTGGCTCTTGGAGATGGCTGGCAGGCCAGGCAGAGCTGGGCAGAGATAAGCTCTCCACCACGCGGCTTGGGTTGCGCCCCCTTTACCCTGCTTTTCCGGATTTGCACGCAGGAGTCTCCCTTCTGCACAGTGGGGCTCAGTCTCTGTTGCTTGGGCCGTGCGTCTGTGACTTCCTGGCGGGGGCGCATGGTCCCTGTGTCTGCAGCCCAGCCGTGGACGCCGCCCCCCCCCCAGTCTCTCCCTCTCTAAGCCTCCTGGCTCTCATGAAAAGCCAGTTGCCTCTTTACTGGACTGGCCCCCCCTCACAGCTTCAGGGCCACTCTTCGGGAAAGCCTTCGTAAACTTCTTCAGTCCCCCCAACCTCAGAGCTAGTGGGGAGTAGGTGAAGGTTCCTGCTCGGGATGCGCCACAAAGCCTGGGCCTTCCTGGGCGCCCCAATCCTGCCACTGGATGATTTCCCGACCTGGATGGTGAAATCATTTTTTTTTTAATAAATTTTATTTTTATATTCCCCATACAATTGCAACCCTCTTATTTTGACCCCAATCCCTTCCCTCCCCACCCCCCATCCCCCATTGAGTGTCTCTGGTTCATAGTTGTTTGTTGATTTTGATTTTCACTTTCTTATAGTTATTCATTTTCCTGGTCCCTTATTTAGGTTTTCTAGATTCCTGCTATGAGTGAGACCATCCGGTATTTTTCTTTTTCTTTCTGGCTTATTTCGCTGAGCATGATCCCTTCCAGCGCCATCCATGTTGCTGCAAATTGCGTGTGTTTATCTTTTTTGAATGCTGAGTAATATTCCATGGTGTATATGTACCACATCTTCTTGATCCAGTCATCTATTTTTGGGCATTTGGGTTGTTTCCAAAGCTTAGCTATTGTAAACAGTGCTGCTATAAACATAGGGGTGCAGGTGCTCTTTAGAATGGATGTTTCTGTGTCCTTTGGGTAAATACTTAGGAGTGGAGTTGCTGGATCCTATGGAAGCTCTATGTTTAGTAGGCCAAGAAATCTCCACACAGCTCTCCATAGTGGTTGGACCAGTTACAAAGCCATAATCATCAAAACTGCATGGTATTGGAACAAGAACAGACACACAGACCAATGCAATCGAATAGAAAATCCAGAAATGAACCCACAGATTTATGGTCAACTAATCTTTGACAAGGGAACAAGGAATATGCATTGGAGCAAAGAAAGTTTGTTCAACAAATGGTGCTGGGAAAACTGGGTCGCTACATGCAAAAGAATGATCGTGACCACTACCTCACACCATACACAAAAATCAACTCAAAATGGATGGTGAATTCTTGGCGGTTGCTGTCCTTCGTCCCACATCGCGTGCTCAGCACAGACCAGATGATCAGTAAAGCATCATTCACTGGCCATGCACGAGCATGGGAGCACAGCATGACTGCGGAAGAGCCCCTTAGTGCGGAGTTGTGAGATTAGCTGTCGAATAAGGGCCTGTATTGCCCTTAGTACTAATCACAGTTTTGGAATTCTGTTTACTCATTTCCCTCCTCCAATAGACAACTCTGAATTCTGTCATCAAAGATCGTAGTCACCTTGCTCTGTATCACCTGGATGAATCGTGTTTAATACTCAATGAATGGGGGGAGGGCGGGAGAGGTCCCCAGCACCAGTCTTGCAAGGTCCCATACTCAGCGAATGCCTGCTGCTTATTGGAGTTATATCTCAGACTTTCGGCATGGATTGCAAACTGCAATTGTAAGGGCTTACCTGTGAGCAACCTGAAGTCTCCAAGATGAACCGGATGTTGGTAGGGAAGGGCAGGACACCGCGGGCCCATCTCCTTGTGCCTGGTTCACTGTGACAAGAACATTCATTGAGAAATTTAACTCTAAGACCAAAAATCTTAGGTCTTAAAGCTTACATCAGGTGGCCTCCCTGGTGACACAAGGGGTTAAGATGCAGCACTATGAAGCAATCTGCAGCCACTGCAGCCCGAGCTGGATCCCTAACCAGGGAGCTGACCCACGTGGCACAGCAGACCTCTCCTGTCTTCCCGCTGCTCCCCTCAGCAGTGTATTTCAGTCAATCCGCCTGTTCTGTTTCCCACTCTGTCTCTGGTGGATCCTCTTAAACCACCCTCACCTTTGGCCTGTACCCCAATTCTTGTATGCATAAACAAATGCCCCAAAATAGATGACTGGATCAAGAAGATGTGGTACATATACACAATGGAATATTACTCAGCAATCAAAAAAGATAAACATGCAACTTGCAGCAACATGGATGGAGCTGGAAGGGATCATGCTCAGCGAAATAAGCCAGAAATAAATCTTTTTTAAAAAAGCTCACATTAGGGACAGGCAAAGGAAGTTGAGTATCTTCCAATTTTATTTCATCATGGAATCCAGTGTCTCTGAAGTTTGCTGACTTTTCACATCTGGAGATCAATAGTCTCTATTTTAAAAAAAAAACGGTTCTTTTTTTTAATCGAGATAGCATTGGTTTACAGCACTCTACATGATGTACATTACCACCCCACACCCAAAACCAAGGCACCCATATTCCTCAACAGTAGCCTACTGGGGGCCTCCCCCACTTTGCTTCCCATCTCCTAACCTCCCCACTTCTTAGCCTCAACTTTGCAGTCCTATTTCTAGGGTTTGTTTTGGTTTAGTTTCATCTGTTCCTTTGTTTTGTTTCTTTATCCACGTATGAGTGAAATCATCCCATATGTATCTTTCTCGTGACTTGTTCCCTTAGCATAATCCATGTTGCTGCAAATGACAAAATTTCATCATTGTGATAGCTGAATAGTATTCCATTGTGTCTGATAGCAGATGAGTGAATAAAAAAATGTGGTATATAAACAAATTCTATTTTTATTCAGCTACCAGGTTTAATCTAAATCCTCATGAGTGATTCAAGAAAATGCACTCCAAGGACAGATTGTAGAAAAGCTTGGGCAGTTTGGCCCAGAGAACCAGAACAAATGAGGAGAAAATGGAAAGTGATTCCTTAGTCAGGCCTCAGGGATTCTTGCTTTTGCAGCAGCTAAGTTGGGGACAGGACAGTAAAGTGGCCGTGGCACTGGCTTAAAGGTCAGACACACTTAGGTTGTCACATTGTCGCTTACAGGAGATGCATCCTTGGGCATGTCAATCAAGTTTTCAATGCCTTGATTTCTTATATGCAAATTGTACATGGTGATAATGGCTACTTCACAGAGTTGAATTATTGGCAAATTTCAATAACACATAGAACCCCCCTAGCACACAGTCTAAGTGCTTGATAAAGTTAGCAATTATTATTTTTTTTTAAGATTTATTTATTTATTTATTTATAGAAACACTGGGTACATTCAGAAGTGCGGGAGGGCGAGAGAATTCACCAGAGCCAGAGCAGGGAACAGAACAGGCAGAGTGACGAAATACACCCCTGAGGGGAGCAGCGGGCGCGGCAGGAGAGGTCTGCCGCCATGTGGGACCCTCGTTTGGTGGCCGGGGAGCAGCCGGGGATCGAACCGGCGCTGCAGAGGCTGCGGGCAGCTTTGCAGCCCAGCGCTCAACCGCTGCGCCACCAGGGGAGGCTCAGCGATTATTATTTTTCGAGGAAAACCCTTATGTTACAATAAGGTAAACTGTGTGTGGTGGGGTGCTTGACTTTAACTGCTGTCTGCCCCACATTCTGCTCAAGGAATCATAGAAGATTTGAGAATAGCAGGGAAGATTTGTAAAATATTACTGAAAATTAGGAATTCCTGTTTCCTTAGGTCAATATTTAAACAGAAAGAAACTAGATGGGGAGAAGGAACAGCTTTTCCAGATGCAAGCAAACAACTAGAAATGTATAAGAGATGATTGAATTCTAAAACCACCACTTGACAACCATCAGAGCAATAATTAATTCAGCCAAGAAACATCAATGGATGCTAAAATGAGTGGGTGAAAGTTTGATGAGGGATGGGATAGTGCCATAGTCTCAGAGTACCTCCCCTCCCCACAGAATACTTATTAATTACAAAGGGAATAACTTTACAGGGGAGCGGTCTGGCAGATACTGCCACCTTAATGAAGTGATCAAAGTGAACAGCATTAGTAATGGGACGAATGGAAATCATGGGTCGCCTGATGGGGTGCAGTGTGATAACCACCTCGTTTCTGTGCGATTCCTGTAAAAGATGAACAACTTGCACCTGATCATGAGAACACTTCACACACAAACCTAAACTAAGGGATATTCTACAAAAGACATGGCCTGTATTCGTCAAGAGTGTCAAGAGCATGAGAAACAAGGAAAGGCTGGTGAGCTTTTCCAGACTGGAGGAGACTAGGGGGACAGGTGAGTGAAATGTTACTTGTGATCCTGGATAGGGTCCTTTCATTATAAAGGACATTACTGGAACCTTCGGAGAGGCTGGTGTGGAGCATGGGGAGTAGATGGTGGTGCGAAATCGGGGTTACCATCCTGACTTTACTGGTTGTATTGTGTGTATATACGAGAATTATCCTTCTTTGCAAGAAGCAGAAACTAAAGCATTCAGGGGTGATGGGGCATCGGGTTGACAGTTTACTATCAAGTAACTGAAGAAAGAAACCTATTGATTCTGTTTTTGCAACTTTTCTGTGAGTTTGAAATTGTTCATAATACACATTTTTGCATCTCAAATAACCTTTTTGAAATGTACTGTGCATTTGCAATCAATGTCCCAAGAGGTAGAGTTACAGATATTGGATCTATGTATTGGAGGGGGATGATAGGGTAGGTTCTGGGGAGAGAGGAAAAGTGTGCCAAAACATAGACACTGAGGTCTCCACACCCACACTCAGGAGGCTGCCACCTGCCTCAGGAGCGAGCTGGACAGAAACAGGGGTTGAGGCATTATTATCCCCATTCTATAGGTGGGTAAAATAGGTTCAACAGAATAATAGATGACACTAGAGCTAGAAGGTACCACCCGATTCTTCAGTGGGCAAGAAAACTCATGCAGGTACTCGCAGGACTTCTGGAGTTCTCGGAGTTGGAGCCAGTATGGAATCCAAAGACCAAGGTCACACCGTTTGCACCAAACTGTGTCTCATTAAAAAATGTGTGTGACAAAAACATTAATTCAAAAGGATACCTGCACCCCTATGTTCATTACAGCACTATTTATAATAGGTAAGATATGGAAACCACCCAAATGCCCAAAAATAGATGACTGCATCAAGAAGATGTGGTATATAATTTACCCAAAGGACACAGAAACATCCATTCCAAAAAGCACCTGCACCCCTATGTTTATAGCAGCACTGTTTACAATAGCTAAGCTTTGGAAACAACCCAAATGCCCAGAAATAGATGACTGGATCAAGAAGATGTGGTCCATATACACCATGGAATATTACTCAGCATTCAAAAAAGATAAACACATGCAATTTGCAGCAACATGGATGGTGCTGGAAGGGATCATGCTCAGCGAAATAAGCCAGAAAGAAAAAGAAAAATACCGGATGGTCTCACTCATAGCAGGAATCTAGAAAACCTAAATAAGGGACCAGGAAAAAGAATAACTATAAGCAGGAAAATATCAAAATCAACAAACAACTATGAGCCAGAGACACTCTATGAGGGGAGGGGGCCGGGGAAAGGAGGGCTTTGGGTCAAAATAAGGGGGTTGTAATTGTATGGGAAATATAAAAATAAAATTTAAAGAAAAGATGTGGTATATATACACCGGGGGACACTGCTCAGCTCCACCCTCCCTTGGGTGGGGCAGGGAACCTGGAACCCCCCCTTTTCCTGGAGACCACCCTGTTGCAGTCGTACACTTTAAAGGGAAAAAGGGTAAACACACAGGGTAATCATTTGATTTCTCCCCCCAAAGCTTCAACTTTCTCCCCACCCTCTGGTAACCCCTGGCCAACCTGGCATGGTGATTGCCCCATGGGAGACTGCAAAAGGCTCTGCAAAGACAAGTGGTTCTGCCCTAGGGCTTTCATCACGGCTGCTTCTTGAACCTTCCGTCTCCTATTTGCCATAGCTCTTTCAATGGACCTGGCTTTCCCACACACACAATGGTTAAGTGCATGGTCACTAGGGCCAAGCTGCCACAGTTATTTGAGTCATGGCTCTACCAGTAGCCCGGCATGTGGACCAGCTTCTTGAGTTCTGACTCTCGGTTTCCTCATCTGTAAAATAAAGATGACAAGAGCACTTGCACCACAGGGTGGGTATGCGGATCAGGCTGGCATCTCCATAGCAAGTGCTCTAGAAATGTTTACAATTACTCCAGGACCACTGGGCTCATGTTAAAGCCCAGCCGTGGGCACAGTTCCCCTGAGGATTCTCAGACAGCCTCCCTGGCACAGCTACCATGCATTTAAATGTCCTGCTTGGCTGTCTTTCAGGGGCTGTGTCTCAAATAAGCGGACATTTGAACTAGATCCTGACAGATGAGTAAAGTCCACCCACCGAGTCCGTGCATAGATGGGAAAAGATGGCACTGGGATAGCCCCCAGAGTGCCCAAGGAGCTGGCGGCTCACAGGTAACACCTCCCCAGCCCCTGGGGACCTGACCCTGGGCTCAGCGTCAGTTACCAAGAATGGATGGTGCTGTCATCATTTCTATTTGGTGCGCTGGCACACCCTGCGGCTGGAAGTTTGAGGTACCTAAAAATAGCACTTTGAAGAACTGTAGAAGCAAAACTAACACAGTGACTGGGACTGCAGAGAGCAGGAGTCAGGAGCTGTGACTGGGGACGAAACTCAGCTCCACCATGCCTAGCTGTGTAGCCTTGGGCAAGCTCCTGAACCTCTCTGAGCCTCCATGTCTCCATTTCTGAAGTAGAGATAAAGATAACAATGGTACCTGCCTCATGGGGTTTTAGGAAGAGCAAGTGACTGGTACAAAATGCGTGTCATGTAAGGGTCTGGTAAACAGTCAATAAATGATGATGACACACAATATTGAAACAAGAAGGACCAGCCATTCATGGCAGCGAACATAATGGCGGTCAATAAGTAACACCCTAGAAATGAAACCTCAGCTGTCCTTGCTGTGTCCCCGCTCCCACCCCTTCAGTGCATAGTCAGGGAGGGGGTGGGATAAAAATCTCTCTACCAAAGAGATGGAAATTATTTTTAAGTTAATTATTAGTTATATATCACAGATAGAAAAATAGTCAAATCAGGAGGGAAACAGGTCTTTATTGCCATATTATTGCTTACAAATGTGAAGATTCATCTGTGCAAATAGGTTTTAGTGACTAATTGACTCATTTTTACCTCTTTGAAAGCAGCATTTTAGAAACCCTAGCACTGAGTACAAAAAAGCATTTTTTTAAACCATGAAAGTCGATCAAAATGAGAGGAATGGAAAAATAAATAAAAGCACTAAATGTGTTTTTACTACATCATTACCTTTAGGAGGAGGAAGAAATGAGCCCCAGTAATTGGCATGGCATGAATAAAAACCTTTTTCTTTCATTTATAGACTCTTAGGATTTCCCAATTGGGTCAAGATGCCGTGGATTCCAGCACATTTGAGAGAGTCGTGCCAGTTTTCTGAAGCCACTGGACAATGCCCCAAGTTTTGTTTCTTTGCCCTCCCAAGTTGATTCAGATTGGAAGTCACCATCTGAAGCACAGCAGGAAGGGCTGGGATGGATAAGCTGACTGGCAGCTTCTGCACAGCTTTTCTGGAACACTTGGTTGCCTGAGGAATTACACGCCGAGTAATTGACTGGGGCAATTAGGAAGACTCTGCAAGTCGAGCTTTGAAGGCACATGCCCAAGTGCGCCCACAAATGGGTGAGCTCCGTGGTAGCCCCTTGCAGATGTCACCCAAATGCGGAGATGTGAGGAGAGTTTTCTTTCCAAAGCTGGCAGAGCTATTGCTGATATCAAGTGTTCTGCCCATAAAAATGACAGAGTGTCAGTTAATGTCAGTCCTTTGCTAAGAGCAACAGCTGGGGCCTCTGTGCTGGCAGAGGGGGGTGAATTGTATAATCAAGTAGAGCTTAACTCTCGTGAGCATGACAATATGCAGCTCTCAATACACTTGCTCATGAGGATGTGCTCTTGCTGCATCGGGAGAGCCCTATCCCTGCCCCCAGGGCGGCACGCATCTTTGCCACACAAGGTGTGTGGAACTAGCCTTGTGTACTGGACAGTCACATCCAGCCAGCTCAGTTTGTATTGTGCCAACAGTAAGTGTTGTGTCAGAGGGACCAAGTCTGCCATATTACAAAGATGGCAACATGGTGGTGCCAGCGGACCTTGATTCTTTAAGGCCAGTGTGCCTACTTCACGGGGGGAGGTAAGTCACACAGGGTTATGTGCGGGAAGGCTGTTGACAGGCGAGCGCTGAGAAACACGCAGGAAAGTTTCTGACTATTATTAGCAGGTTGTCAGCAAGAACCGACCCAACAAAGCTACATCAATCTGTGGATGTTTAAGTATTGGCACGTCAAACAGTCTATAGGCTACAGGAAGGCTATGCGCTCGTAACAGTTCTAGATAATATTTCAGTTTATTATATCTCTTCAAAAATAAGCCTGGAGGAGGGGGAATTGCTTTCATCCATCCCTCCGTTGTCACACTTCTTAGAAGAATTGTTTCTATTTCCTGCCTGCAGTTATTTGGAAGGACTCCTCAGTCCCTGGTGATTTGGCACCTGTCCTCAACACTTTCCTCAAAATGCACCGGAGTAGTTATCTATTGGTGCATAACAAATTACCCCCAAATTCAGCGACTGAAGACAACATGTATTTATTATCGTCCAGTTTCTGTGGGTCAGGGAGTTGGGCGTGGCCTAACTAGAGCCTCCGGCTCAGGGTCTCTCAGAGGCTGCAGTCTTCTCCGAGCTTGACTAGGGAAAGATACATTTCCAAACTCAGTCATGAAGTTGCTGACAGGATTCGATTCTTCGTGGATGGCTGAACTGAGGGCTTCAGTTTCTTGCTGGTTGTTGGCCAGAGGCCACTGCCGTTCCTGTCACGTGGGCCTTTCCACAGGACAGCTCATAACATGGCAGATGGATTTATCATAGTGAGCAAGTGAGAAGGGAGAGAATGCGAGTAAGATGAAGTCACAGTCTTTTCAATTTAATCTTAGAATATCCCATCACGTCAGCCGTATTGTTTGCAGACGGTGATCTATTTTGTCAAAGCAAGTC
This sequence comes from Talpa occidentalis, assembly GCF_014898055.3. Lineage (NCBI taxonomy): Eukaryota > Metazoa > Chordata > Mammalia > Eulipotyphla > Talpidae > Talpa > Talpa occidentalis. The sequence goes on from NW_023601543.1 coordinate 9,841,478, forward strand.
ACTAGGTCCAGCTCACACCAGAAGAGACGGGGTTACCCAGAGCACAAGTACCCAGGGGTGGGCATCATGGGGGCCATCTTAGAAGCCTGTCTACGGTAGACTTCCTAGGAGATTGCTTGAGACTTCGCTGCTAAATCCAGTGAACTCTTTCTATGTTTCATCCTTTTGGGCCTTTCTGGAGCCGCTCATCTCCACGACAGCCTCAGCTGGAAAGTCTCTCTCCATTGCAACTGCTCGGCTCCTTACCTGCCCATCTCGTTCGTCACTTCTCTCATCTCCATCTCTGGTCCTCTTCCTCCTGCCCACTAACCGTGGGGTCTGCCTCGAAGGAGGCGCCCTAACACAACATGGCGGCCTGCTGAGTACGTCCCAGGAGCCTTCGGCAGCCACTCAGTCCCTGGCCCTCATGCCTTCATCCTCTCTTCTGACCGTTTTTATCATGACAACCGCCGCCCCGTCCCCCCACCCCGCCCTGCTCCCCTATGTAATAACACCCTTTCCGTTATCGTCTCCATGAAAAGAATGAAATCTTTATCTGCAACGTTGCTGCCTCTCCTGAGCCTCATTTCTGTCTTTCTAACTGCCCGGGAGGCATCCGGCGGATGGTGTGCTACGACCATGAAACTGGCATTTCTCTCTGCTCTTCCCAATGTCTGCTCTCGCCACCCACCCAAACATCCCATCTAAAACCTCAGCATTATATTTGATTTGCTTTTCCCTCCACCTGTCACATTCAACCAGTGACTAAGATTTGTCTGTTCTAGCCCTGCACCCTCTGCCCTCTCGTCTATGTCCCCTTAGACGGCTGTCATGGGTCTTCTGGTCTCTGGGTCTCTCCTTTCTTTTACCCTCCCAGTGCCTTTCACATGAGTCTTCCACATCTCGGATCATTCCACTCCTCACTCAAACACCAGCGCCGGCTGCCCACTGAGTGCAGAATGAAGTTCAAATTCCCAGGCTTGTCTGTCATTCAAGACCGGCCATGATCTGGTCTCATCCCGGGTCCTGAGTCGCTCCACGCAGGGTGTCCTCCAGTTGTAGTGAAGATCTGTCTGCTCCTCATATAGCAGTCGCGGTCTCGCCTCAGTGGCTTTGTTCTTACTTGGTTCTCTTTGCCTGAAATCCCGCCCCCACGCTTCATCCCAGCTCTCCGCCGTCAGCTCCGAGCTGTCCTTCATGGTCTGCCTCAAACGGCATTGCCTACATCGAGGCTCCCCTTGGTGTTCCAGCTTCTCCAAAATCTGACTTGAAGGCAATATTTACATACTGAGAAATCCCAGGAGCCTTTACTTCTCCATCTTCATGGCATTTTACCCAGGTGTTTCTGCTCACATTTGCTCTCTCCTGTTATAGTGAGAGCTTCTTTTTTTTTAAATATAAATTTATTATTTTTTAAAGATTAATTTTATTTTTATTTTTTTTTATTTATACAAGCACTGGGTACAGTCAGAAGCGCAGGAGGGTGAGAGAATTCACCAGAGCCAGAGCGGGGAGCAGAGCAGGCAGAAGGACCCAAGTACACTGCTGAGGGGAGCAGCGGGCGGCAGGAGAGGTCTGCGCACCATGTGGGACCCTCCTCCGGTGGCCGGGGAGCAGCCGGGGATGGAACCGGCACTGCCGAGGCTGCGGGCAGCTTCGAAACCCAGCGCTCAACCGCTGCGCCACCGGGGAGGCCCATGAGAGCTTCTTGACAGCAGGGCAGGTGCCTGATTCTTTTCTGTCCTTTGGATGTCTTAGTACTTTGCACATCCATATCATCCACAGACTGAAAATCTTTCACACCCCATTCAATATGTATGCCCATTCGCCTCAGGGTCACAGAAAAAGAGGGGTGACTCAGCTCATGACTCTTGCTTAAAGGCTAATATTAGATTTGGATGAAAACTTCTACTTCATTATTTTTGCGTGTTCTACTTGATTACTTCTGAATTTGTCTCTGGAGTATAAGCAATACATGTTGTGCACCTATGAAATGATGTTTCCTATGTTTCCCTGTTGGAAATACTAATTAATAGATGTATCAGTCACAACTTTTCATAGGAAGACAATTAGTATTCTGTTCTACAAGCAATCATCAAGCATCTACAATGGACAATAGAGAAGACCTAGTTCCTCTTTAGAAAGGTGTAGCGCCAGCAAGGTACGGGAGCAGGTTTTCTATGGACCCAGGCAGATGGGCAAAGGAGAGTCCTGGAGCCCTCAGTGGCTTTTTCAGACTTTTAATGATCTTTCTACACCACTTAGAGTGCGGCAACCAGGCGCAGGCAGGCAGTGGGCCCCAGAGGCTAGGAGGCTGGCAGGCTTCCAAGCCTCCTGCTAATCTTCGCTCTCTGGGCTAGCTGACATTCTCCATGGTCTCTCTACCACTCTTCCACTCCACTGCACTCTGCTGCTGTCTGCTGCCCCACACTGTCCTCTATGACGCTGCCCTTCTAGGCTCAGTCTCTCGCCTCAGGTGTGCCTACTCACACATGCCCACACACCATCGGGCATGCGTACCCTGTGCCCACGCTTCTCTTGCATTCAAGGCCACAGGCGGTAGCTACAGAGGCCAGTGGTGCAAAGCCTGAGCAATCTTCATTTACCCTGCAAAAGGTCTTTCTTGGGGGGCGGGAAATCACAATAGAAGACAGACAAGGGCATAAACCCACTTGCTACAGTGTGGCAGCATCTCTAGGCAAAGATTAGATAGTAGCAGAAGTACGTGGACTCCTGTGGTCCCTGCACATCATCTTAGATCTTAGAGCGATGTGTGACGCCTGCAGAAGCAGCACCAACACCACCTGGAGCTTATGAGGGATGTAAATGCTCGAGCCTCTCCCTGGGCCCATTGACTTGGAAACTGTGGGTAGGGCCCAACCAGCTCTCTGAACAAGGCCCCTGCCCGGCTGATTCTGATGCATATTATTATTTTTTTTAAGAAAGCAGAGAGCACTGGTTTAGGACATAATCTTACTAATCTTTCCCAGTGGGATCTGCCCCCTTTTACAAGAGATCTCTTTGGACTTCAAACTGGGGTCTATATTTTCCTGGGAGTACAAGAAGACTTTCCATGAAGCTTTATGAGAAGCTAGTTACAGGTCCTCAGCTTCAATAAGTACTTTTTCCTAGGGGCCTCCCCGGTGGGGCAGCGGTTGAGCACTGGGTTGCAAAGCTGCCCGCAGCCTCCGCAGCGCCGGTTCGATCCCCCGCCGGTGAGGGTCCCACATGGCGCAGACCTCTCCAGCCGCCTGCTGCTCCCCTCAGCAGTGTACCTCAGTCTTTCTGCCTGCTCTGCTCCCCGCTCTGGCTCTGGTGAATTTTCTCACCCTCCCGCGCTTCTGACTGTACCCAGTGCTTGTATAAATATATAAATAAATCTTTAAAAAAAAAAAGTACTTTTTCCTAAATTTACCTGCTGAAGTGTCCATGGTGTAGGTAGCACACAAGTTTTACTCTTCTACTTCTCCTTTAGCCAACCAACCTTCTCACACTTTTCCAAAGAGAGGTTAATTTTCACCCATGCTAATTCTCACTATGGAACACTTGCCCCGGGGAATATAAACACCTCTAGGAAAACAAACAAGGAGGCAATTTGAAATACTGCGGCTGGTGTTAAAGAAGTGGATGGCTCTAATCAAGTCTGAGTAACAAATCTTTTTGCAAGTAGGTGATATTCAATTCTTCGCTTTCAACAAAACTGAAGGAGGGGTGTAGTTGTACTGTCAGCTGATTAATCACAAAAAAATTTTTCAATGGAAATCTTGTGCATTGCTGGCAGAAACGTAAAATATTACAGTTACTGGGGAAGACAATAGGACACTTCCTAAACAATTGAAAATAGAATTAACATTTTCATGAAGCCAACATTTTCACTTCTGGGCATAAACCCAAAAGAACTGAAAGTAGGGACTCAAACAGATATTTGTACACCCATTATTCAAAAGGGCCAAAAAGTAAGAGAAGGATTATTCACAATAGCCATAAGGTAGGAGCACCCCATGTGTCCATGCACGGGTGAGTGGCTAAACAAGGTGTGGTCTGTCCATACAATGGAATATTATTCAGCCTTAAAAAGGAAAGAAGTTCTGCTACACACTACCACTTCGGAGGCATTCGCATTGAAATAAGCCAAACACAGAAGTACAAATGTCATATGATTCCATTTATATGAGGAACTTAGAGTGTTCAAGTTCATAAGGACAGAAAGTGCTCAGGTTTCACAACCAGTGACTTATGATTAAAACAAACCTTTCTTTTACTGATTAATTTTTTTTAAATTGTCTTATGCTGTTGTTCTTTTTTGTTTGCTTAAAGATTTATTTATCTATGCATACAAGAGCTGGGGCACAGGCCAGAGACATGGCGTGTTAGAGGATCCACCGGAGATAGAATGGGGAACAGAACAGGCAGACTGACTGAAATACACTGCTGAGGGGAGCAGCGGGCGCAACAGGAGAGGTCTGCTGCGCCGTGTGAGCCGCTCCCTGGCCGGCTGGGGATCGAATTCGCGCTGCAGAGGCTGCGGATTGCCCCATGGTGCGGTGCTTAACCCCTTGCGCCACCAGGGAGGCCCCATTGTTGTTCATTTTTGTATAGTATTTGATTTCTCCCCTCAGGTGTAGTCGCTACAAATCTCCCACCACCACAGCACCCTTGTACCGTCACCATAGTCCCTGGTGCTCTTCCTTCCCCCCCCCCCCGCGCTGTATGAATCAGATCTAGTTCGCCTGCAAGTTTTGTCTTCCTTTTTTGACTGCTTGTTCAGTTTCCCTATATTCCTCCTATAAGTGAAACCGCTGATATTTTTCTTTTTTCCTTCTGGCTTGTTTCACTGAGCATAATCCCTTTCTAGCTCCATCCATGTTGCTGTGAATGGCATGAGTTTATCTTTTTTGATTGCTGAACAGTTTTCCATTATGTATATATACCATATCTTCTAGATCCAGTCATCTGTTTTGGGGTATTTAGATTGTTTCCATGTCTTGGCTATTATAAATAGTGCTGCAATGAACATAGGAATGCAGGTATCCTTTTGAACTAATGTTTTGGGTAGAGTCATAGGCGTGGAATCACTGGATCATATGGTAGATCCATTTTTAGTAATCTGAGGAGCCTCCACACAGCTTTCCATGGTGGTTGAACCTGTTTGCATTCCCACCAGCAGTGTAAAAAGGTTCCTTTTTCTCCATATCCTTGTTGGCACAAAATAAACCTTTGTTGAAAAGCTACTAGATGTAAAAACCTTATTAACTCTGGAGTATTCTGGTCCATTGTGATTGATTCCCCAAAAAGTTAAGATGCTTACGGTTTGCATTTCCCAGTCTAGTAATAAATTATCTATGATTTTCATTAATTCAGCTAGAACATTAATGGGGTACCTACTATGTGTCTAATGCTCACAGGATCACAAAAGGGCAAAATATGACCACTTCTTTTAACAAACATATGAATCAATTAGGAAATTTAAGGTGCAAAGTAAAAAAAAAAAAGTTACTATAATAAGATACACCTACTACAATGAGATTTCTGAGAAGAGAGTAACTGATTTTCACTGTAAAGATAGGAAGGCTTCATAGAGGAGGTGTCATCTGAGCTGAAATTGAAAGGATGAGTGGAATTTGGCAAGCCCAGAAAGTGGGGAAAAGGACAGATGAGTCAGCTATTGCTTCAATCATGCTGTATAATAAGTCACCCCAAAACTAAGTGGCTTTAAACAACAATCATTTATCCTTACTCATACGGGTGCAGGTTGTCTAGAGATCAGCTGATCTAGGCTGGGTTCTACTGGGGCTTAGAGGTAAAGGAGACAGATCACGGGGACCTGGTGGATGGGGATGGTTCAGTGAGGAAATGGGTGTGATGATTTTGAGGGAGTTGCTAAAAGGCAAAAGTGAAGTATAACAGAAGTCAAGGGGGCTTGTGAAGCAAGCACGGGTGATCAACAGTGTCAAATGCTTGGAAAATTCACATGAGAAGAGGATCAAGAGGAGACTGTTAAGCTTTCTAATTAGGGGTTCATTGCTAACATTTGCCAGAGGGATTTAGTTGGATTCTGAAAAGATAAATGACTAAGGGCTGTGGCAGCCACTGTGATGAACCACCCAGATCTCCTTTTACTGACAGATCAGTTGGTTGGCTTCCACGAATGTTGTCTGCACCCAGCCTTCACAGCCAGCCCCTCAGAGAGGACCTCAGCTTCAAGGAGTTGCCTGCCCCAAGATCATGCTCCTTTTCAGAGTGGCTTCAGAGTCTCAGACGAGCCATCTCAGCCTAACTCAGGGCAACTGTGAGGCCGTCTCCCTCTGGAGTGCGCTGTGTGCTTGGCTGAGCAGCCGTTGGACACACAGCTCACAGTTCATGTCTGCCTTCTCCCTAACCCTACTTCTCCCTCCAGCCCACAGGAGCCGATCCCAAGGGAACTCAGTTGTCAGGATCCTGCATTGTGTCTCAGAATCTACTTACCAGAACCCCAACCCGAGATGCAGGCTGAAAAAGTAGAGACATCAAGTATACACTTCTCCTCCAAGGCCTCAAAGAGCCAAGAAACACCAGCCATCGGCTGAGGGCAAGGGTCCTTTTTCCTGTACCAGGCACAGAATTGGGCACAGAATAGGTATTTTTGTTTTGATGCATGTTGTGCAACCATCCCAGGCCCAGCAGGTTCATTGTTGACTCTCGCAGACGAAAAGAGGAATTCTGAGTTTCCAGTATCATTTTACAGGCCTTTAATGCTGCATCAGGGGACAGACCAGCAGGCAGCAAGGCAGCAACTGAGCCCCCCCAAGCCTCAGAGTGACAGCTGCCCTCTGTCAGAGCTGAGGAGCCCCTTTCATTGCTCTGCTTCTGGGCACAGGTGTCCATATTTACATATGCACATACCCCTGCGCTCTCTGGGTCCAGGTGTCCATAACTGCAAGTGCTCTGCCCCGTGCTTCTCGGCCCAGTGCAAGTGTCGCAACCTAGGAGGAGAGCAAGACCGAAGGTGCCAGCAGTAGAGGCTACTGGTGGGAGGGCGGGAAAAAGCCTGAGTTAACTCCATTTTCCCCTACAACGTAGAACTCCTGGGAGGAAAACAAAGTTGGCAATCGGATCACTAATTCTTCACATTCTTCCTTTCAAATATTTAAATGAAAATAGGAGGCCATAAAATCTTAGATTAATTTGCATTGCTTTCTCCCTATCCCTGGCTCACCACACACACACACACAGACACACACACACGCACGCACGCGCGTGCACACACACGCACACACACGCACACACCTTCTTTAATCTCCTAGAAATAACTGATCCCCTTTTAGCTCTTCCCTGGTCAAGGTCAGACAGGAAAAGTGATTACATGTCTGCCTATTTCCCCTCGCCAGAAAAGGTTACAGTAAAAGGGAAAGAGAGAAGGAGACAGATGAATGGCCGGAAACACTTTCAATTGCTGATAACAGGAGCTGCCCTGCCGGCCTGTCGGGGTCAATCCAACCACTAAACCTCAGACTTGAACTCCTTTAAGTTTATTCCTTAGACGACAGGAACTACTCAGTCAACGGGGAGCGACTCAACAACATGACTGGGTTGAAATGTCTACTAGAATCACGGGGCAAATCCAGACGGAAGCCATACCAGCCCTCCAACATGACAGAGCCCAGCCTCCTCTCTGGAGAAAATGGGGCAGAAAGAATGTTTAATGAGGTGTGCTGTGATCACTGAAGAGGGAGCTTCCCCACCACGGCCCCAGCCCTCAAGTCAAAGGGCTCCCTCTTTCACACAGTGCTCTGACAGGAAGCCAATGGGAGCTCCGTGCTGTGTGCAAGAGACCTGCAGGGGGGCAGGTGAGGGCCAGGGGTCCCATGACCAGCCAGCACCCGAGCTGCACTATCAGATGCTCGAGCACTGGGGAGGCGCAGATGCTGACCCTGACCTGCCGCAACTCAAAGTCAAGGACTCTGGAAAAATCAGAATGAAAGAGAGACACACCAGAAAGCAAGCCAAGTATTTCACAGGCCATTTTCATACTGTCCAGGTAAAATCATCCGTCTTTCGAAGCTTATTAAATGAATAACAAGGAAAGAACTGGGCCACAGAGGCTGGAAGTCTAAGGTGCTTTTTATTTAAAACAATTCCTCAAGAAATGCTAGAAGAAAGTGGACAAGTGGACGTGCTTAAAGAAAAAAGGAGAGAAAATGGGTGTGCTGTGAACACTGCCAATGAAAGATGCTCTCCAAATGACTCTGATGGTAAATGTTTTTTATTTGAGGTTAGGATGGAGCCATTCTAAAAAATACAGGCATGTAACGGGCAGAAAAAGAGGTGGGAAAGAAGTCACAAAAGCTATAGAAAAGGAATTGCAACACCTATAGGAATCTAAATGGACTTGCTATTTCCTATCAGAAAAATAATGCTCAATTCCCTAACAATTACCTTTAAATAAAAAAAGTTGCACACTATTTTAAAGAAAAACCCCAAACCAAAAAAGTTCAAATCCAGGAAGCCAAAAGGACACGTTTTGCAGGCAATCACTCCCGTGTGCTAACCTCAGATGGTTTAGTTTCCCCACATTATTTTTCTTCAGGTTCAATAGCATTTTTAAGTCTGAAGAGCAAAAGAAAATTGAAGATAGAAAACTAGATATGGATATGGACATAGACTTAAATGCTGTCTCTCTAGATGTAGCCGGAAGGATGAAAGAAACATACGCCAAGGATACAGCTAAATGTCTGTTTCAAATTAACACCTCCTCTAAAATCTAGTGATTTTCCACTGGACTACAACGTTACTGTGTTCCACATCACCCCGAAATGAAATGTGGAAGCCACTGCCTTGAGAGCAGATCCTAGCAGGGACGCCATGCCACGCCACGCCACGCCACGCCAGAGCCGGGTGCTCTCTTTTTTTTTTAAGATTTATGTATTTATGCATACAGGAACTGGGGCACAGGCCAGAGGTGGGGAGGGGGTGAGAGGATTCACCAGAGGCAGAGCAGGGAACAGAACCGGCAGACCGACGAAATACACTGCTGAGGGGAGCAGGGGGTGAGACAGGAGAGGTCTGCCTTGCCCTGTGGGTTTCTCCCTGGCCGGGGATCGAACTCATGCTGCAGAGGCTGCGGATTGTTTCATAGTGCGGTGCTTAACCCCTTGTGCCACCAGGGAGGTCCCAGGGGCTCTTTCTTTAGTCTCCCAATAACCCACTGCTATGAAATTACAATTATTCTAACTCTAATATCCTTGAGTCATTGTCACTTTGAATGTGTCTAAAAATTGTCAGTTCATCCACTAGCTCAGCACACTTTGATCATGTCTTACTTCTGTGGCAGGAGCCATGTTAGCCCTGGGTCTCCGGCAGGGATGAAGCCCGAGTCTCTGCCTGTGAGCAGAGTCCAGATTGGAGCACCTTCAAGTAGGCAGGCGACCAAAACATGGAGTGACAAGGGCTACGGCCAGGGCTGCGCAAGCTGCATACAAGGGGCACGTGAGGAGGGGGAGCCGCACAGGCTCCCTGCAACAGTGACGTGTGAGCTCCATCACAGCGCAGCCTTTGTTACTGTCCACCGCGAGCTCTGCGGGAGCAGGGGCTGTCAATCATCTCACCAGTGTGTCCTCAGTACCTAGCAGATTTGCCTGGTATACAGTAGACACTCAATAAATGACTCTTGGGGCAAGAGACTTTGAGAAGGTTACAAAGAGAAAGATCTGATTAAACACTTCTCTGTTCACCTTTACATAGTGGAAAACATATTTACAAAGGATCTGTGCTAAATCAATAAATTTTAAGAAACCCAAAGCATTGAGGGAGGGGCCAATTCAATTCCATCACTGTCCAGATTGACAGTTCAGTTTAATAAATTTTGGGGTCAGACCTGGCACTACAAATGTCACTAGGGATGGCTAAGACACAGATTTTGTCTTCAGGGTGCTGTTGTCTCCTGGAGGTGACAAAGCAGGATAACAGAGGAGCGATGATTCTGTGTATTTAGGTTATTGGAGTGTGAAGATACCTTTCCCCTCAGCAGCTCGAAGGAGGCATTAGAGAGGCAGGTGTGAGCCCCTTCCAACTCTGTGACAGCCTGGATACATTCAGAATCATTCTTCCCATTAGAAGAACTGCCAAGTTCACAAGAAGCTCAGCGTATGTACATATAAGTACTAGTATTTATCTTTTTGGGGAAAATCTGTGGAAAATTTATAATCAGATATCAAAGGATTCAGCTCTCATGTAGACGCTTTGCTTTGGTTTGAAAGTTTAAATAGGGCCTCCCTGGTGAAGCAGGTGGTTGAGCACAGCACTGTGGAGTTGTCCGCAGCCTCTGCAGTGCAGGTTTGATCCCAGCTGGCCATGGAGATATCCACATGGTGCGGCAGACCTCTCCTGTCTCGCCCGCTGCTCCCCTCAGCAGTGTATTTCAGTCAATCCACCTGTTCTGTTCCCCACTCTGTCTCTGGTGAATCCTCTCACCGCCCCCACCCCCGCCCCCGCACATCTGGCCTGTACCCCGGTTCTTGTATTCATGAATAAATAAATCTTAAAAAAAAAGAAAGTTTAAATATAACTAATCCTGAAGCAACGCTTGAAAGAAAATGAGGTCCCCAGGGCAGAGGTGAGAGTGTTTCTAGGAATGGAGAGTAGGGGCAGGAGGAAGGGAAGATTTGCATATGTTGATTGGAACTTGGACTTTAAATACAGGCTTCTGATTCTACAGTTACTCATGTGAGTATGGTATCCACTATCATTAAAGCAAATCTAGACTTTAGAAAGAATTTAGCCAGAACCAAGCTAATAAATAAGGTAGGCAGAATGGTAAACTTTAAAGCCTGTTGTTTATCAGCCAAATTCAGCCTAAAGTTGTATTTTTTTCTGTCTCTACAGCATTCAAAGAAAAAAAAAAAAGAATGTCTTCAGTCAGAACAAGCGCACTCTGCCTTGCCACAGCTCTCACCATTTCTGAATCTTTGTGCTCACCCACCCAATGGGTACATCGACACATGCTGCGTGACCCCTGAGAAGTGGTTTGGGCACATGCCCTCTGCTCCAGTGGCTTTTGTTCTAATTCAATAACTAGATGAACTGATGCTTCAAATCAGCACCACAGAACCCCTAACTTTATGAGAAGATTTAGAACTGCCAGCAGTTAGCAAGTGTTGCCAGCCAAGGACGCTGACTTTGCGAAGGCTGCACTGGAATGTCTGGGTTGGAACTCACCCCAGCTCCTCACTTCTCTAAAATTGGGCCTCTCATCTGCCAGCTCTGGTCCTTACCACTGCCAGATTTCCCCAAATAAAGGTAGACCAGGGGCCTCCCCGGTGGCGCAGCGGTTGAGCGCTGGGTTGCGAAGCTGCCCGAAGCCTCTGTGGCGCCGGTTCGATCCCCGGCTGCTCCCCGGCCACCAGAGGAGGGTCCCACATGGCGCGCAGACCTCTCCTGCCGCCCGCTGCTCCCCTCAGCAGTGTACTTCGGTCCTTCTGCCTGCTCTGCTCCCCGCTCTGGCTCTGGTGAATCCTCTCACCCTCCCGCACTTCTGACTGTACCCAGTGCTTGTATAAATAAATAAATAAATCTTTAAAAAAAAAAAAAGGTAAACCAGGAGTCTCACTCCCTCCAAGGCCTACCTTATAATCACCGCAGGGGTGAGGGAAGACTTTTCCCGGTCCTCATCTTCTGTCTCCAGCAGCTGGAGAAGCAGAGCAGTGCAATAACAGGAGAGAGACAGTGCTGGCGTTGCTGGGGGGACAGGAGGGAGACAGAGAATCAGGAAAACAGAGTATAATGGAGAATGCTGAAGAGGAAAGGAGGAAGAGTTAAGCAGACCAGAGGGACCGAAAGAGAACTTGAAAAGTCACGTGACTGAGCGCCATTTTATCTCCTCTCTCCCTTCCTCCCTTATGCCCTTTTGGCCCTTTTGCTCCCCCCCAACCCCGCTTTTAACCTGGGAAAACTTATGACATTTATCAGTGTCCACTAGTTTGTAAAAGTATTCTGCGTTCTCGAATTGTCTGATACGTAAATATCCAGTATTTGTCTTTGGCATTCTAACTTGTTTTACTACACTAATTCTCTTGAGCTCCTTGCATTTTGCTGTGAATGGCAACACTTTGTCTTTCCTCATGGCCGAATAGTAGTCCCTTGTGTGGCTATTCGACATTTTGGTCAAATCCTCTATCCATAGGCACTTTCCCCATGTCTCAGCTACTGTCAGTGATGTAATGAACACTAAAGCACATCATTTTTTGAGTTGATGGCTTCATGATCTTTGGACAGATGCCCAAGAGTGGGATTACTGGGTCAGTGATATGATATTAGCTCCTCTTAAAGCTATTTCTTCTCCTCACTGGTCATGGCCTCAGAATATCATCACTGGAAGGGGCCTGGCTGACCCTTCTTAGTATACCAAGGAAGTAAAAGAGGTTAGAAGAGAAGGAACTTGTTCAAGGCCATAGAGAGTGTGAGTGGCTTGCTAAGCTGAATCTTGAACTAAGTTCTCCTGCAGTTTCCCTGCAGTTCTTTTCACTTACAACCACACAAGGGCAGGATGGAGCTGCTTGGAGAAAGCATTTCTATCCTGGCCATCTCTTCCAAAGGGTTGGATCATTGGAGGGGCCACTCACCCATTCAGCCATCCACCATTTGCAAGCACCTTCTGTATGTCAGGCACTGTACTTGACTCCGGAGATGCAAAGAAAGGAAATATGGTCTGTTCTAATGCTAGCACATAGTAGGTGTTTAGGAGTCCTTTATCAATTGTCAAGGAGAATGCTGCCCAATAGAAACAAAATGTGAGCCACAATTACAAACTAACATTTCAGTCAACGATGGACCACACATTCAAAAGTGGTCCCGGCAGGCGAAACACATGGCCCAGGTTTGTGAAGGCTTTAACAAGCTCTATTATTCTGTGACACTGGTGACTCCATGAAAAAAAGTACAAGGTAGCAGCTGAAATTAAGTTAAATAACAGATTGTATCAAGCCCAGTGTCATTTCCACATGTAACCAATATGAAAATTATTATGAGCTATTTAGCATTTTTTTTGGACTAAGTCTTTTAAATCTGTTGTGAAGCTTCCGCTGAAAGCACACCTCAGTTTGGACAAGCCATATCTCAAGAGCTCCGGAGCCACATGTGTCCTCTGGACCGTGCAGGCTGAAGATGAATGCCAGCACTTGCCCCCAAATACCTAACTTTGCCAAAAGTCAGGCGAGTCTCTGGGCAGCTTCATCATTTATGAGCTCACAGCTTGACCACATAAAGCTGGGAAGTGAGATGGCAGGAAGATTCCAGAACATAGCCGACCTCAGGCCCTCAAGGATTTCACCTCTTCATGACATGTCCTAGTCACACTACGAGCAAGCATGTGCACATCCACAGCTGCACGTAGCTTTGTCATTGTCAGTTTTAGAAGTTTCATGTCTATTGAAGGGAATAACAAAATCAGCGGTGGCCCTACCCTTTGTGGTAAACAAATAATTCACTCCAGACAGAAACAAGAAAACCCACTTCAAGCAACTGTTTACGTGAAAATGTTCAATGTGAAAATTGCTCGTCAGTGGAAGCCAACACTTAACTGTGGATTGAAAAGGCCCGAAGAACACAGATCTGTCAACAGAAATGACGGTGACATTCATGACTCTGAGGGGTCCCAACGGTCTCCAGACAGAGCCCAGGAGACTATTAAAGGTCTACTTGACTTTCGTGTTCCAGGCTGGTCCCAGGACCTCAGCCTCCCCACTGTGAATAGTGCCTTGATCTCGGCTTTTTTTCCCCCTAAGAATTTCTACTTACTGCTAGTTTATTGCCTGGGTCCAGCTGAGAGCACCGAGGCTTGTGTCATTTCCACCATGCGAGATGAAGCATGGTTCTCTGAACAGCTCTAAGGCTGGATAATGCAAAAAGCCATCAGAATTTTCGCTGACCTTCACCCCTGCCTGCAAGCTCCTCTTGTAGAAACCATGGTTTGAGGATCCTAGAATATGAGGATTACATTCTAAGTGGGCTCAGATTTCATTTTGTTTCCCAAATCATATACTGTTAAAAGTGGAAGGGACCTTAAGATGATCTAGTTCCATTTCCATGACTTTATATTACAGATGAAGAAACTGAAACTCAGAGAGGGGACAGGATTTGCCTAAGAACTCACTGGAAGATACTAGAACAAAGGGCTTTCACTATCATATCCAGTGTTCTTTACAGTATCTTTAGCTGCCTCCTGGTTTTGAGAAAGCCTAAGTATTTCAAGGTATCACGGACAGACAGCAAACAGCAGGTCTTCATTCAGTGGGCACCCTCACCTCAACCTGATATGTGTTAAATTAAGATTTTAAAAGCCTATTTTTCTAGTCCTGAGATACTTTTTTTTTTTTCTAGAAACTCTATTGGTGTAAAACTTAACCAACACAGCCTCTCCTGCTCTTTGTGTTTATTTTCAAGAAACATATTTACTCTCATCGTCTAGATCTCCCCTGGAGCCCCATTCCAGTGGGTTTAGCCCACCATTCCTGCCCCCATTGTCACCTCCAAGTCAGGAAACAGGGTTTGACAGTGACGAGTGTGCCCTCTGCTGACTGGATGTCTGCCCTGCAGTCATAATCTGTGTAACTCACGCTTGTACATTTCGACTCAGCTACCTGGAAGATACAGGAAACAGAGACAAGGCATGAATGACAATTTCCTTTTTTTCTTACAAAGAATCTATGACATTTTGGCAAATGAATGTCCTCGATACCCTTTACCGGTCTTGGAACGAGAAATCTATTCCCGAAGAAGTTGCCAAGTTCTGATTTTCTACAGATTTTTTTTTTGCCAGAAAAGAACATTAACCATCCTCCCATCCTATACAAAAAGTTAAAACGTATAAACACTCTCTTTCATAATGTGGACTATAACTCAGTACAATAACAAGCTTTTAAAATAGAACTTAAAAGGAGCCTCTTTCCTGGGAGCATGAAAAGTAATTAGAAATACATTTTGAGTCCTTCCTAGATCCCCAGCTCTCCTGGGGTGTGCTTTAGGATGTGTCACTTTTCTCACACGCCTCCTCCTGCCCTCCCCCACTAGAGTTGCCCTGGGAGCGGAGAGCCGCTGGTTCTCAAGCCTTCTCAGCTGGATGCCTCCCAGTGCTGCTCCAGCATTGCTCGCCACTGGGGCCTCTCCTGACCCGCTCTTTCTCTCACCTTCTCTCTTCTCTCTCTCTTCACTTTCTTTCCCTTCCTCCCATCCTTCCTCTCCTCCCTTATGTCAAGAGAGAGAGCTCCGAGGCTACATACAATGCCATAAGGATGGATACTGGCATGTGCTTACCACCTGCAAGGAAGTGCAGATACCACTGAGGAAGAACTAACAAACCCACTGGAAGTTTCTACGAGTTCGAGTTCGATGTTAGGACTCGGGTCTACATCTAGTCAGGGTGGGGTGGCGTGGGGCCAGGAGCTCACGATCTGCACGTTCTCTTTAGATCACCATCACAGTTCCCCTTGGCCTTCTAATTCAATAGTTTGATTCTCCATGTAGGGTCAGGAAATCAGAACACAGAAAAGATGCCTCAAAGAGTTTTAGAGGAAGAGGGGCCTTGGGGGATGCCTCAGGATAAGCTTCAGGTTTGAAACAAAGGAAACCATCAGCCCGAGGTGAAACAAATCCTGGAGGATCCAGCAAGGAGGAAGACTGCCGCTCCTGAACGCTGGACAAAATCTGGGTTCTCACTCAACTCCAAAGATGTTGCCCAAGACAGAAAACTCCCCCGGCTCTGCTCCAACACACACCTCTGCTGCCGCAAGCATTGGCCACCTTTCTCTCCAGCCTAGCAGTCAGTGCTGCTGCCTCTGAAACTAGTGAGGGCGAGCCACACGCCTGCTAGGAAGCACAAGTGTTAGAATTCATGTTGCAATGGAAGGCATGGACTCAGTTTTTTGGGGGGTGGGTGGAGAAGAGGGGTGAAGTGGAGAGATGGAGAGATGGTGGATAAAATCTTGACTATAACAGGTCAACACAGATTCTCTTTCCTAGTTCACTGGAAACTGGAAAAGGATTGTCAAGAAAGTTTGCCAGAAAACTTTTTTGAAGAAAAGAGCAGTTAGGACTGGGGTTGGGGTAGTTATGTGAGGGGGAGCTGAGAGTTGGTGGTGGCTGTTCAGTCTCCTGGGGGTGTGTGTGTGGAATCTTATCCCAGGGGTGCTGAGGGACAGTTAGGAAAGTAGCACCCCTCACTCCAGGGTGCCCCACTCTTAAACTTTTTAACTTTTGTTCCTTTGGTTAGAAGTTTCCTGAATGTGGCGGGGCGTGGCCGGGGACGTGGGTGCCCTGGGGAGGTGCCCTGGGGATGTGCGTGGCCGCCAACGCCGCAGGCTGCTGAGACATAGGTTTGTGATCTCACATTTCTGGTGATCCGCTCCAGCTGTACCCGGCGACGTTGTCCCAAGCCCATCAGTCCTTTAACAGATATTCCTGGGTGTCGTTGGGAACTTGAGGTCCACTTTCTTCACGAGAAACGTGAAGTGTGCCGGGCGCAGGATCGACCTGCGCCCGAGACCTCCAGGTATTGCGTGGGGGCCAGATTTTGCTCGGGTGCGCGCTGCCGGCTTCCCAGACCTGCTCTCCTGGCTTCCACCCGGTCCTCTGGTCCTGGCGGGCGCCTGCGTGGTCCCAGACCGCCACCCCAGCCGGCACCCTCTCCCCCGCCCTACCTGTAGCGCTGGGTCCCCGCAACCCGGGGCCGGTTCGAATAATGAGTGCGTCGCGCGGCTCCCTCTGTTGATTTAATACAAGTGCACCGTGAATGCGGAAAAATAAATAGAAGGACGGAACATAGGACTCTCCGGAGTGAGAAGTCTTTTCGAATAAATAAAAAGAGGCTGAGTTTTCACTGTTGAATGTAAATTCCTTTGAAGTGGAACTAATCATTTCAAGGATAGTTCACGTTGTCCTAACAACGCGGGTGAATGGCAAGGGCCCTTCTTTTTGTTAAAGATATGTTTTCTTTCTTTCAGTCCAAACTGATGATGATACCCCTTTCACGCTCTGTCCTCCGGGATCGTAAATCTCCACTCCCAGCGACCCAAATCGCACGTTCGGGTGCCAAGCCCCTGCGGGTGACCGCTTCTCAGGCGGGGCCAGAGCGCACCGAGTTCCCGAGCCCCCTCTACCCTCACCCCGGCTCCCCGCGGGCCGGAACCCGCCGGCTCCCACCTTCCGGCCGCAGGGGGCGCTGAAGCGGGGGTGCGGGCCGCGCGGACGGGGGGTCCTCTGGGTCCGGGTGGGGTAAAGTAGCGGGGCGCGCGCCGGCTGCCACTTCAAACTAAGCGGGATACCGCGACTCCCACACTTTTCCAGGCCCCCGTCGGCCGGCCCCTAGCCCCAGGAATGGGAAAACTGTTCCCCAGGGCTGGCTGCCCTGCGCCCGCGATGGTCAGCTGCTGGTGCCCACTTCTTGGGGGGGGCCGGGAAGGTCATTCCGAAAGAATCCCCGCGGGCCAGGCAGCTCGCAGTTTAACTTTCTTCTTCCACCCCGCGCCTCCCTCCACAATCCCAAAGACCCTTGCGGCCCGAGCCTCCCCCCACCCCAGCCTCCCAGCCCGTGGGCGGGTGCCTAGCCCCCTAACCCCCGTTTCTCGACGCCCTGCGCCCTCCCGGCCGGCGTGGGTGCCGCAGGTGGGGAGGGGCGGGCCGGGGTGCTCAGCCCCAGAAAGCGTCGCCCTGCCCTTGGATGGAGAAAGTTTCTCCCAGTTTGCCGACTGCGAGGCCCCGGGGTGGGGGAGGGGCGCCAGGCGTCCAGACGGCCCCTCGGGAGTCCCCGAAAAGCTGAGCCCGCGGCAGAGCGGCTAGCTGGGCTCCCCGGTGCGGGGGTGAGGAGGGTGAACTCCCCGGTCCCTCGGCGTCTGGGGAAAGCGGAAGGGGCCCCACCGAGACGAAAGGAGGGGTGCTTCAGCCGGGACAACGAATGGGGTGGGCTGAGAGCCCCCGCCGGGGTGGGCCTCGCCGGGCTGGTTCGGGCACCGGCGGAGCGAGCGGCCCTTCCCGGGAAGGCGCGGGCTGGGCACTTGGTGCCCGGTCCCCCTCGGGAGCAAGGTGGCTCGTCTGGCGGCCGGGCCGGAGGGGTCCCATTCCCTGGACGGGAGCTCAGATCGCGGCGCGGACCGCTGCCTAGTGAGAAACCGAGGGGAAAGCAGGGGGCGGGGGGCTGGTGTCTTCGCCTGTTTCGTGCGGAGTCTGGCCTCCGGGGGCGGGGGTGGGGGAAGGTGGCCGCGGTGGGACCCCAGCGTTGGCCTTTTGCATCCTCCCGGGTTTTAAACGCTTCTCCTCCCTCGAGGGCAGGAACCGGCCTGGGCGCGGCGGGCGGTCTCTGTAACGTGCCAAGCGGGCGCGGCTTCCCGAAGTGGGCGGAGGGGCCCGGGAGCGTCCCCCCTGCCCTCCCGCCCGGGCTCCACCGTCGGCCCCGCAGCCCCGACAGTGGGGCCCAGTCTTCACCTGCCCTGGCCCGGCCGTAGCGGGTCAGCGCTTTGGGGGCCCAGATTAGCAGATGCCGGCCCGGGAGGGAGCAACTGGGAGAAAGTTCAGCAGCAGGGCAGCTCCGCGGAACTTGCAGCCCAGCGGCCCGCTCGGCTCGGGCGCGGGTAACTCAAACCAGCTCTTCCTTCCTTCACACAAAACGAAACAAAATTTCCAAACTCGAGCCGCCAACTGTGCTGTCAGCTGGGAGCTAAGGGCCTGGCCCTGCGGCCCATTCGGCCCTGTCGCCCACGCCCTCCAGCCTGCGCGGCCCCGGAGAATGTGTGCAGAGCCCCGGGGCTAACTGGGGACAGTTCTTCAAGACCCGGCCATTTCCTTGCAACGAGCCGGGCTGGCGGATGGCCCGGGGCAGCCAGGACGTCTTGGCAAGCTGGCGGCCCAGGGCCCTTCCGGCCTCGATTGTTGCATCTGTGAAGGGGGAGCAGCAGTGCCCTCGCCTCTCGCTCGGGGCCAGGGCGCTAAAGTTGGAGCACAGGGTCTGGCGCACAGCTGATGTTCAGAAAATTCTTAATGCCTTTCTGCACCCCGCAAGCAAGCCCCAGCCCCTCAACTTGCTGCATTAGTCGGATGAGAAAGGTCGAAAAGAAAAACCCGCGTGAGCGCCGAAAGACGCTTCTTTGTCTGGGGCCTCGGCTGTGCGGTGGGCCCGGGCCCACGCGGCGGGCACCGCTGGCCGGCACGCAGAGCGGCGTGGCCCTAGCCCGGGCATCTGGCCCTGGCCCTCAGCTGCTGCCTGCCTGGGGGCCGGGACGGAGGGCCCAGCCGCCTGGCGCCCCGCCTTCCCTCCCAGCCTCTTGCTGTCTAGCCTTTGGGCTGAGAAAGGGGTCGAGAGGCGGGCGTCGAGCGCTCCGGGAGGCGAGAGGACGGGACTAACGGCGGCGCCCCAGGCCACCTTGGCAACTCCGAGGAGGCCTGCGGCCCGCGCGCTGATCCCCGTCCGGGCCCTCGCCCGCCACCCAAAAGCGCGCATCGGGCTGCGGGGCCCTGGCCCCGGGCGGCCGCCGCCTGCTTTGGCCCGGAGACCCGCTCGCGGCGCGCGGGCGGGAGGCGCGATCCCGGCGGCTCCTTCCCGCCACCCCGCCGGCTGGGGAGGTAACATCTGTGCCAGCCCCCCTCCTCACCCCCCTCCCGCCAAGCCACCTCTTTTTTTTTTTTTTTTTTAAGAAAGAAAGAAAACGAAAAACCAACCTTCCCTTCCCTCCACAATAGACGCACCAGGGGGCCTTTCACTTGGCCAATCTCAGGAGTTTCATATGAACTTCATTAAATCAATTACTCGGTGAACACATCACAATTTATTTGCAATTAGTATCAAAATGTCTTACTTTTCTTAATAGGTCGGAGCAGATGTAGCTACAGAAGGGACAACGCGTTTTCGTGAAATCTATCTCCTGCAACATATTAAATCTTCTGGTCAGAAGAGAAGGAGAAATTCAAAGGCAGTTTAGTGGAGGACAGAGAAAGCACGCTGGAGACAAATGAGATCCGTGCAGGTGTTACAGCAGCTTGCGTTATAATTGTATCTAGCGAAAAGGTTGCTTTTATTATCCGTAATGATCGAACAAAAGTCACCGTAATTAAACGTCTGGTTTCTCCGATGACTGAGAGGTGCGTGTCTGAAAGGCGCCGGGGACAGCCAGGGACTTCAGAAATGGTTAACAAGACGCCCCGTTCTTTGAATAGTGGCTTTGTCTTGGGGGGTGGGGGGTGAGGCAGAGAAGAGACAGAGAGAGAGAACAGTTATCTAATTTTCATTGCCCCAAACCAGAGATTTATTGATTGCGACAACAGTTTTATTGTACTCGGGGAGGGGGTTGCTGCAGGTTTATAGAAACTGATTTACTTTCGCTTGGAAGTAAAATCATAGCAAGAGTCTCCCGTTGGAAGGCTGGCCCGCAGCTCCTGTTAATACCATTAGTGACAGGGGATCGAATTTCAAATGAAGCCTGGTGACAATTACAGACGGAAACAGATGCCCTTGGAAATTTAGGTCAAGTGCTCAAGATTCTGGTTTCATGGTCAAGGTTGTTTTGGGGGTAACCTTGAGGAGAGGCTCATAAATTTGTCCTGCTCTCCCAACTGGGGATGCACCTTCCAGGAGGGGGGTTCGGGGAAGAGGAGGGCAGAAAATGTGTTTAAAGGGTGCCCAGGACACCGAAGCAGAAATGGGCAAGTGTGCCAGGCTGGGCCAGTGAGTGTGTCTGTGTGCGTGGGGGGTGGGCACCAGGTACTCCTGGGGACTCGCGAGGAAGAACAAATGCGCAGGGTCGGGGGCGCGAACCCCAACTCCGGTGTCCCTCTCAGTCTCCAGCAGGCACAGCGGGGCGGCCCCTCAGACTCAGCCTCATTGCTCCCCATCTGCAAAATGGGACTCCTGGCCCCTGCCTGGCCCCTGATGCCGGGGGTGGCCGGGGGCTGAGCGGGAGGACGAGTTTGAACGCGGCCAGGCTGACTGGCGGCCTCGGGAGTGCGGCCCTTGCCTCGGCACCTGAACCCCTGCCCCTCGGCTGCTCGAGAAAGACCCGGCGCCCCTTCCCTTCGCCCCGCGGGAAGCCCTCGGGCAGCACCCACGCCTTCCCCCGGGGCTAAAAGTGCTGGTGTCTTTGCCCCCCCGCCACCCCCCCCAGCGTGTCCGAGCGCGGCTGTCGTCAAGGTTTACGTCCCTCTGGTGGGTGTTTCCACTTGACAACTCTTTTAAAGACATAGAAGCATATTTTATTTACTGCCTACTATAAATTATTTACTAGCGGGCTGAGGTAATTCCATTAAAGCGCACGGTTTGTTTATACTAAATAGTTATCTGGGGACTCCTTGCTCGCGGTGCAGTTGCGAGGCTCGGGGGAGGCGGGCAGCGGCCGCGCGGGCCAGGGACGCCCGCGGAAAGGAAGCGACCCAGGGGCAACGAGCACGGTCCTGCGGCCACACTGAAAATCACATGCCATCTAACCATCGTCGGTTTTGTCTGGTGCGAGGTGTCGCTGCCGCCCCCACGGCCCTTCCCCCTGCCCCGGTGCGGACCGGCTCCCACTTGATAGCCAGACGACATCGTTCAAGGATTTAGGGGGAGGAAGGAGGCTCTAGCTGGGGGAAGCGGGGGGCCGGGCTGGTTCGCGGGCGGGGGGAGGGGAGATCCGGAGCCCTGGCGGGCTGGCGGGGGAAGAAAGCCCGCCCCGCGGACGTCGCCCCGCTCCCCTCCCCCAGCGCGTGCCTCCAGGCAGCAAAGAGGGAGTAGAAAAATCCAGCCTGAGGGAAGGCACTAGGCTTTAGCGATTGGCTGTGTGTCTGTGTGTCTGTGTGTGTGTGTGTGTGTGTGTGTGCGCGCGCGCGCGCTCCTCTCTGTCTTCTGCTTTTCTGACTCTGAATGCGTTATGTGTCTATAAAAGTATTGATCCCTATCTCTCATCTTGGGGACCTCTCTGGAAATACCAAGCACCCCAGGAGATATATTGGCCTGTGGGGGACGAGGGAGTTCCACGCACCAACTATAAAAGAAATGTTTGTCTGAACTCAGTGCCTCAAGTTAGGCTGCCCTTGGAAGAGGGGTGCATTTATCTATTTCTGTTGAAGCCTTTTCAAAAGGGGGTTCTAGAGGAATGTAGTAGTGGGGTGTTAGTTTCCCACCTGGTTTTGCAGAGGGGGGTTTCAGAATGGTCGGGTTATCACCATCACACAGGGAGAGATAAACAAGACCCCCCCCCCCACAAAAAGCCAGTTGTTTCAAGCAACTCGGAAATGCACTACCATAAATAAAGAGTTCACTTATTTCACTGGGTTTTTTTTTCCCCCTTTTTTTCTTGAGCTGAAACAGAGGTGCAAGGTGGGGGAAAAGCCGCGCGGGGCTGGTGGGTGAGTGAGAGGTCTGCTGCTGGAGGTTACTGAGTTGAGGGACTGGAATGGACTGAAACTTTCCGTACACATTTCTCATTCCCAGCCTTCAGGTTCACCAATAATTTAAAATTCAATGACATATTTTTACTATTCTTGGATGATTTTTCTTGGTAATTTTTTTACCTTTATTAACTTAAATCCTGTTTTTTTTTCACAAAGGGGGAAATTAAAAGATGTATAAACACCATAAGTCTGCAGACATGCATGCTTTTGTGGAGATGTAGATTAACCCTGTGCACACCGAGGTGGGTGTACATTGGATCACTACATCCCTCCATAGTTGCACATGTATGGATTTTTAGAGATTAAAGTACAATTCACACAATGTAAAATGAACCACTTTAAAGTGGACAATTCAGAGGTGTTTATACACTCACAGTGTTGCACCACCACCAGCTCCACCTCTTTGTAAAACGTTCATCAAGGATGATGCACAATCATAGGGCTGTACCTAATACCACCGGACTGGACACTACAGGAAGGTTAAGACAATAAACTAAAAAAGCTCCAGTCTCATTCCTAATTCAGTCTGAATCCAATCCAATCCTACTGCAACAACTACTGAAGAAAAAGCCCAAGCCCAAACCAACGAAAAAAATGAACAAAAAGCATGTTCCTCCACCCAAATAAAACCCCGGTGCCCAGTAAATCAGTGCTCCCCGCTCCCCCCAACTTCCAGCCAGATATTGGCAGATCTTTTTATTGGTGCTTGTATTTCTTAAAACAAGTATTTTCCTCGACAGCAAAATTTCTGCATGCTACAGCGTCCTTAAAATCTAGTTCATCGCATTCTATTCCATACATCTAGCTACAGATACAAAGAAAGAGGGGATAAATGGCGTAATCTGCTTATTTGTATTTGTTCTAGAAGCCAATAGGTTTCCAGATTGGTATTTGTAACATGGACCTTTTTAATGAGCGGGTGGATCCCTGGGCAACACTTACAAATACTTTGTTAGTCATTGTGAGGAGACCTGAGTTTGAGGCCACAGTTAATCTTGCTGTCATCAATAGAAAGTGGATTAGAGTGGTATTTTCTCTTTTGAAATGTAACTCATAAAGTTTAACAAAGCCATAGTTAGCATCCACCTTTTGGGAAAAAGAGTGCTAAGACGAGATTTTGCAAACCGTTTGTTTCTGGGCATCAAAAGTGTGCCCTGAATTCACAATTATGGAAAAACTTTGTGAATAGCTTAGAATTGCCAGAGCTCCATCTCCTCGCTGTGGTGTGTGCTGACGCATTCATTTATTTCACACGGGTTCACCACAAAGACGGAGGGAAATATGACTGAGGCTAAAGAATTTTAATCAAAATGGAAGCTACCATTCATGGAAGCAGAACCTCAGTGCCCCAGGCTGTTGGAGACGCCCTTTCTGTAAGAGGGCGGTGGGAGGTCACAACTAAACTGGGCCCAGGTGGTGGACTCAGATTTCTGAACCCTTATCTGCCACCCTGGGTCACTGTGAATGAAAGCAGAAAAGAACGTGTGGGTGGACAAAACCATGGGTGCTCAGTTCAACATTTTGCTGCATTCTATTTGGAGAATGATCACTGTTAGAGGAGCTGGTTGATTTTGACCTGCATTGAGAAACTACAAAAGGCATACTTTTAATTTTTTTAAAGATTGATTTATTTATGCATACAAGAACTGGGGTACAGGCCAGAGGTGCAGGGGGTGTGAGGATTCACCAGAGACAGAGTGGGGAACAGAGCAGGCAGATTGCCTGAAATGCACTGCTGAGGGGAGCAGTAGGGAGTCAGAAGAGGTCTGCTGCGCCATGTGGGGCGCTCCCTGACCGATGATCCGTCCAACTTGTGCTGCAGTAGCTGGGGACAGCTTCATAGGTTATGTCTTAACTCCTTGCGCCACCAGGGAGGCCCATACTTTTAATTTTTGAACCAGTCCATCATGAGGGGAAAACAAAAGGTGGGGCCTAAAATGGTTCCATTCCTTCTGCTGGTTTTCCAATAGGACGTCTTAACATTGGGCCTTAAACATTCTTACCGCAGCAGGATTTTTTGACCCCATCACTACCGATGCCCCAGACTACATAGTTTTTCGTTGTTGTTGTGGGAGCGGCCCTGGACATTCCAGGAGGTTTCGAGCATCCTTGGCCTCTTACCCACCAGATCCCAGCAGCAGCTCCCCACCCAACCCTGAATCGTGACAATGGAAAATGTCTCCAGGATTTGCCAACTGTCCCTTTGGGACTAAGATCATCCCTGGTTGAGAACTGTGATTCTACAGTGTTAGGTCTGGTTTTGAGACAAATTGTTTCTTTTTCTGTTGAATTTTGTAAAGCATCCAGTCTTCTAGTCAGCAAGGTTCTTAGAGATCCATTATTCATCCAACAGGAAGGCTGGTAAGAGCACTTGTGTCCAAGTCCTATAGATGACTTCTGTGACAGTAAGGGAGTCATTTAATGTGCCCGAGCCTCAATTTCCTCCTCTGTAAGATGACCCTCAGAAGGTCCATGCGAGGATTAAATAAGACAATGCATACTCAGAGCTCAGTGCAGTGCCTGTTACACAGTAAGTGAGAAGCATGAGCTTTGGTTAGTTACTGGATGCCTGCCGGATGCCAAGCAATGTGTGAAGACCTCCCCTTTATGGCAGGGCTCCTGGCCCACAGCTGTGACAGATGGGAGCTGTTAGAGGCTCAGCCTTCCTTTATAAGACAATGGCCTGCAAAGAGTGACAGTTTCCCTAGGAAGCTCATTACGCCTGTCCCCTCTGTGCCCGCTTCATCCTAGTCCTCGCTCTCCTGGGAGTCTCCCCCTTGCCTTCCCCATGCCACACTCATGCTCCCCCTTCTTAGTTCTCTGGACTTGGACCAGGTTAGGTATAAAAGCCCTTTACTGTGTTTGTTCTTAGCACCACTGGGAGAGCTGACATTTTCCAAGAGAAATTTGCTAATCACTAGGAGGAAGTAAAAAGGAAACAATTATAGAATAAACAAGCAGCATAAAAATAGATTTCTAAAACAGAGGTTTCTGATCCTTTAATCCCAGTAAAGTTTGCAAGAAGCCTTACCAGGCTCCAATTCCTCTTCTAACTGCATTCTAACGTAGCTCCTAAGAAGACAGGTACATGTATTCGTTCACTTAACAAACCGAGATGAGTGCCACAAAGGCAGAAAGAAAGTCAGGGCGAGGGGGAGAAGTCAGGGGTATTTTTCTGATAAGATGATATTCGTGCTTAAGTGTTAAGGACATGAAGGTCCTTGCCTAGTGACCTGGGATAAGAACCTTCTAGGCAGAAGGAAAACCAAGTGCCAATACCTGGAGGTATGAGAGTAATGTGATCCCTACAGTCTTAGGCACAATTCAATGAACTTTGCATATGTAAATTTTCTTAATTATCTCAATTAAGTGAATTTGTATCTGTGAACTAGTTACTATTATCTCCATTTTACCCGCTGGAGAGATTGAGGTGTAGAAATCTTAAGTTCCCCCAAATCATAGAGTTACTGAGTGGCTGAGCCAGAATTCAAATCCAGACACCTGACTACGTCCCACACTGCCTGGAGCCAGGCAAGAGCCAGGGACAAGGGCTGCGCGGGTTGAGAGAGGCTGGCAGCAGAAGGGGGCCAGTCCGCCAGTCCGCCTGGGGACTTTGTTGGTCTTGGGAAGGAATTTGTCTTTATCCTGAGAGCAGCAGGGAGCTCCTGAAATAAGTTGAGCAGAAGAGTGACATGATTTAGCTCATATTTTCACTGTTTTTTTTTTGTTTTTTTTTGTTTTTTTTTTTGAGAATAGACCTTAAGTCGCGAAGACTGGAGTCAGCAAGACCAGCCAGAGTCTACTGCAACCATCGCGGAGGTTGCTGAGGAGAAGCTGGACTAGGGTGGTGGTGATGGAGAGAAATGGAGGGATTTCATCAATATGTTGGAGGAAGACTTGATAGAGCCTCCTGTGAACTAGGCTGGAAAAGATTCGGTGAAACAAATCAAAGACAGACAGGTTTGGGTTTCAGCTACCAGATGGATGGTGATACTGAGTTTCTTTCCTGCTCTTTATTCATGTGGATTCTGGGCACCATCTTGCCTTGCTGACCTAGGAACTGGTCAGTTACTACCTCTTTTTGTTTTCCAGGTTCAATGCTCCTCCTCCCACCCCAATGCTGAGAATGCCCCAGGTTCTCCCCTCTCAGTTGGGGTGTTCCATTGGACCCAACACCTAGTTCAGAGTTAGTTCGCATGTCAAACATAGTGGCTAACACCATTGAGACAGTTCTCAGTTTTTCCTGAAGCTTTCTGAGATGAATGACTCCTTCAAATAACTCTGATTCCTACTGATAAGCCATATTGCATAAAGAAAAGAAGGTGGAAGATGAGGTCACTGCCTTTGGAGTCAGATACATATTCACATCGCTGCACCACCACTAATTATCTATAGCACCTTAGACAGGTAACATAACCTCTCAAAGTTTCAGTTTTATTACCTGTAAAATGGGTAGAATAATGCATTTTTCCATTGCTAAATGAACAAAGGCATGAAACATGCTAATTATAAGTACTCAGCACATCTCATATGTGGAAATTGATCTTCATTATTATTGTTTTCACCTATTAGTTTTAGTTCTATCGTGAAAGCAATATAATTAATATGTATCCTCATTCTCAAGGCAGCATTTAGCATATGTGAAGAATTTCAGTCTTTCTGAATGAATCCTTCTAAAAAATGTCTAATTTGATTTGTTCAAGGGATAAAACGTTTCCAGATTCCTTTATATTTTGACTTGTTAACAGTAATATTGTAAAGAACAAATAAGGCAATGTTAGTAAAAATACTTTGTGAACTGTGTAAGAGCTAAATAGGTATTTTTAGTCCTTAAAACGCCATATGTAAATTCCATATACATACATGACATACAATGATAAGTTATCCTAACTTGCATGTGAACAACTGTGGTATAAGATTCAATCAAGATGAATGTGAATTTCTAAATTTTAATATTATGTTGTCAGGAATAAACCTGAAAATGCAATGTGAGCAAAGATCTATCGCAGGCATCTAGCTGAAATACTTGACTAATTTCTAGGATATATATGCTGTGGTTTCAAGTATTTATTAACTAGCCTAGAATTCAACCTTGATGTGCAGAATAGAAATGTCATCCTTAATTCTAGATTTACAAACTTTACTCTCCTCTGTAACATAAGTAAAATGAAAAGAACATGGAATGCATTGTGCCAAGTTCTGTGCTAAATCATATATTTATCTTTAAAACATTGACATACGCTATCACCAATTAAGACTGATGAATGCATTATGCCAATTACTCAAAATTATTTGTAGATTTAAAAAAGAAATCTATGTTTAATTTAAAAATAAACCCATGCTTTACATGAATGTCAAAAAAGTTCTGTTTTGATCATACTTGTCTCAGGTTAATTTAAAATTGTGAACTAAAATAGGTCTGGCCGTCTCCTTCATCAATGTCTTAAAGTGCTTAGAAATGTTTGAGGTTTGACTTCAGCATCAGAGCTGATGAAACACCCTTTCTACTTCCTACAAAAGAAGCTTCACCATTCTTCATATGATTGAAGTGGCTCCAAAATAATTTTTTGCTCTTTCGTAGTTCCATAAAATAGATTGGGTGAAATATTAAAAACGGATGCATTTAGGTGATGGTTATATTCTTTAAATTTTCCTACAGCTTCCAAAATTTCAAAATGAAACATTAGGGAAACATGCAAAAAATAGAAGTTTAAAATGTAAAGCAAAGCATGTTAAAATAATTTAGAAGTTAATACATAAAATATGTTTTATAAACGAGACTAAATTTACTTTAAAATGTATGGATTCACAATTAAGCTAAAATAATATTTGGAAAAATGCATTTCAAATTTTAATAAACTGCACTCTTGACTCCTTTTGATAATTATTAATATCCCTTAACTTCTGCAGTCATTCTTTACACAGCTGTTTATTGAGCACTTCCACTGTGGCTAGTAATTGTCTAGATGCTACATGGGATACAAAGATCTATAAAACACGGCCTGTGCCCTCAAGGAATTTACAAGCTAGAAGTAGTATCATATTCTTCAAAAAGCTTTGACAGTGTAAACAGAAACTATAAGCTTATAAAAGCAAGCAAGCAAATCTACTCCAGAAGTCCGTTTTGCGATATTACTATCCCTGATCCTGCAGTGAGTTTTTCTCTAAAAGCAGAGGATTCTTCCATTGTCTCTTCTTTGTTTTCTCTTCTTTTCTCTTCATTGTTCACATCATGACATTTTCGTTTTTAAAGTGCTTGCAAACGGTTCCTGATCCTTAAAGTTATTTATTTTTTATAGGCATCTAAATGGTAGGAAAGACAGAAGCACAAACTATAATTGACCTGGGAATATTAGAAAGAAAATTAAACAAAATCATTAGTTTCACACGTTCAGTGCTCTTTCTGTTGAATAGCGTTTTATTACTTTAGGTAAATGGATCCAATAAGACATTAAGGCATCTTTAAAAATTCCATAATAATGAACCTCCTGTGTGCAAAGAATGCTTCGTTTAAGGTTCCCATAATTTGCTCTCCTGTGTCTCTGCCTTAATTCTGTTTTATGAGCATACACATCGCACTTGGAAATCCTCAGACATGCAGTTTGAGACGTATGACTTTTGCATATGAGCAACAATTGCCACAGAATATTCTTTCTTCTTTGGCCTGCCTCTATGCACGGCCCTGGGGACTGTCTTGGTTGCAGTTTGCTGTAGAATATCGCTGACTTTATGTCAACAAAACAGGGTCAACAGCAACAGGAGGGGCGGTGAGGGCTTTAGTCTGACTATGGGATTCAAAGCTGAGGAATTCCTTTTTTAAGGGAGGACGTAGTAAAGTACAGCCTCGCCTCCTTACAAGCCTGGGGGATCTATGCCCACAAGTAAAGGCCTATATTATTCTATTGATTTGCTGCCTGCTCATCTATAACGTGGATGGTAGGCCAGCCAGCCATTGTGGCCTTGGAAACTCTTTCTTTCCCCCAACTTCCCCTTCGCTGATAAACCATGTTGTTGTTGCACTCTAAGCCCGAGTCGTGTCTGACAATTGGTGAGCACACGGGTAAGGATGCACAAACGGTGACATTCTCCCCAGTTTTGCACAGGCTCTATAACAAAGACAAATAAAAACAACTCTGAGGGCAGAGAATCTGACTTCCAGAGTTGGCACATTATATTGTTTGAAAATGCTCAATCTAGGGCCTCCCTGGCGGCGCAGGCAGTTGAGCGCAGCACTGTGAAGCTGTCTGCAGCCTCTGCAGTGCTGGTTTGATCCCCGCTGGCCTCGGAGCAACCTACATGGTGAGCAGACCTCTCCTGTCTCTCCCGCTGCTCCCCTCAGCAGTGTATTTCGTCAGACTGCCTGTTCTGTTCCCCGCTCTATCTGCTCTATCTCTGGTGAGTCATCTCACCCTCCTGCGCATCAGGCCTGTACCCCTGCTCTTGTATAAATTAAAAAAATAAATAAATCTTAAAAAAAAGAAAATGCTCAGTCTACAATAAAAAAAAAAGTGAAGCAAAATACCCAAGAAATTGTGGTAATTTACACAGGGAAAAATGCAACGAATTGAAACTGTCTTTGAAGAAGTTTGGATGTAGGATTTACTAAACAATGACTTAAAATCAGCTATTTTATTATAAACATTTAAGAACTAAAGGAAATCTTACATAAAAAAACCAAAAAAGTGTAAGATTCCTCACTTAATAGACATAAGTTATGAAAAAAGAACCAACTTGCAATTCTAGAGTTGAAAAACAGAATGAAATGAAAAATTCACCAAACATCAGCAAATTTGATTAGGCAGAAGAACAAGGGATCTAAGTCAATGAAGATGACCTATCTGAGGAAATTGCATGAGAGATAAGAAAACACTTTCAGGTGAATGAAAATGAAACACACGATATCGTAATTTACGGGATGCAGTAACAATAGTGCTAAATTTATAACTAACACATATATTCATCAGAGAAACAGCTCATATCAACAACCTAAACATCTACTTAAGAAACTGTTAAAAAGTATAAAACAAACAAATCCCTCAACTCAAAGCAAGCAGAAGGAAGGCAATAATAAAGAGTAGAAGTAAAAGAGTGGAAATAAAGAAATGGAGAATAGAAAAATAATAGAGAAAAGCAACAAAACTTCAAGTTGAGTGTTTGAAAAAAATCATCAAAATTGACAAATCTTTAGCTATATTCACCATGGGAAAAAAGTGAAGACTTCAATTCCTAAAATCAGGAATGAAAGGGGACACATTACTACTCCTAGTTATATACTCCAGAGAACTGATGTGGAAATGGAGACAACCCAAAAGTCCAGCTAACTGATGAGTGGACAAGCAAAAACATGGTCTACGTGTATAGTGAGTCTAGTGCTCAGCCAAGTAAATGGAATGAAAGACAGATACATTCTACAACATGATTACCTTGAAATCATTATTCTTAATGAAAGTAGTCAGACACAAAAGGCCATGTATTGTATGATTTTTGTGTACATGAACTCTCTTGAAAGGGCAAGTAAATCCATAGGGATAGGGCCTCCCCGGTGGCGCAGTGGTTGAGCGCTGGGTTGCGAAGCTGCCCGCAGCCTCGGCAGTGCCGGTTCGATCCCCGGCTGTTCCCCGGCCACCGGAGGAGGGTCCCACATGGCGCGCAGACCTCTCCTGCCGCCCGCTGCTCCCCTCAGCAGTGTACTTCGGTCCTTCTGCCTGCTCGGCTCCCCGCTCTGGCTCTGGTGAATTCTCTCACCCTCCCGTGCTTCTGACTGTACCCAGTGCATGTATAAACAAACAAACAAGTAAATAAATAAATAAACAAACAAACAAACAAATAAATAAATAAAACATGCCTCTATAAAAAAAATCCATAGGGATAGGAGATTATTGGGGTAATAAGGAGTAGCTGTTCAAGCAGGTGATAGGGAGGTGATAGAGAATGGCTGCTCAAGGCAGGATGTTCCTTTTGGTGTCTAAAGTGTTCTGGAATTAGACTCTGGTGATAGTTACAGTTTTGTGAATACACAAAAACCACCACTGAATTGTATACTTTTGAAGGACAATTTTTATGGTATATGAAATATATATAAATTTTATTTTTTTAAAGATTTATTTATTTATTTATTTATACAAGCACTGGGTACAGTCAGAAGCGCGGGAGGGTGAGAGGATTCACCAGAGCCACAGTGGGGAGCAGAACCGACAGACTGATGAAATACACTGCTGAAGGGAGCAGCGGGCGGCAGGAGAGGTCTGCGAGCCATGTGGGACCCTCTCCAGGGGCCGGGGATTGAACCGGTGCTGCAGAGGCTGCGGGCAGCTTCGCAGCCCAGCACTCAACCGCTGCACCACCAGGGGAGGCCCTATAATTTTTTTTTTTTAAAGTATAAATCCAGACAGCTTGGATTTGAAATCTGATAGTTGGCAATTCACCCTCACTAGGTTATGGTTTAGTAACCATGGTAGATTCAATAGCTCGTCATTCCCTCAATGGTGGTATCCATGTCTTGTCATTGCATGATGGTACATGGATTATACTCTCTTCCCTCTTGACGTCGACTTTAGCTATAGGGCTTGTGTTATCCAATGGAATGTTAGAGGACATGACACCAGAGCATGTGAAATATGCTTGGACTTGCCTTCTTGCAATTCTTTGCTTTCATGAGAGGTTTAAGTCACCTCACCAGAAGCTAATGGCCTCCACCCTGAGACTTAGAATGAGACACATGGAGCTGGGATGCCTTATTAATGTGCCAACTTAAAAGCAAAAACTAAAGGCTTTTTACTAAATGCCACTGAGGTCTGGGGGCTGCTGGCTACGCTGCCAAAGATGACAAACACACAACCAAGTAACAGTGATTTTGGTGGCTTCCAATCACAAAGGTTTAATTCTCAGTCACATTCTGTGTACCATCTGGGTCAGCCTCAGTTCTATTCTATCTGTCCTTATTCTCAGATCCAATAGGAAGGAACAGCCCCTCCCTCAAACGCCGTTGGTCTTATGGATGATGAATTAGGGGATGTGGCGAATTCTGAGCTGAACTTCTGGCTTTTGTTAGAATGTTTCACTTCTATTAATGTGTCACAAGACAAAGCAAGTTACCTGGTCAAGCTGGATGCAAATGGGGAGGGTGAGAAGTACGACAGGTAACATGGCTGAGGCTGGTGTCTACAGGGAGGAGCTTCTAATATTGTGAACACTAATAAAACCCACCGTGGTGCTCTTGAGCGTGTCACCTGCCCTCCGTGAGCCGCGGTTCTCTCATCTCTAAAATGGGGATAATAATAGAACCTACTTCACAAGGTTGTTATGAGAATTATCAAATTTGTTCTGTTACAGCAGAATTATTTCATTATTATAACGGAACTTAAAATAGTGTCTGGCACGTAGTGAAATCTATATTTATTAAATAAAAATAAATAAAAGATCTTCACATAAAATTGTCTCCCCTGGCCATGGTGAAGATCATATATTCAGCCCTTCATCATCACATGTGTGGAAAGAAAGATACTTTATTTGCAGGAATTGAAAAACAAGACATTTATATTTTAAAAGTCTGTGATTTTAAAATTAAGCCCTAAGAAGTTGTCTCATTGCTTAAACTCTTTTAAAGATGATCCCATCAAGGGCTTGCAGTCAGATTAGGTCTTTCTGGAAAAGGGGAGAAGAGTTTCTGTGTAGTAGGAATAGGACAGCAGGTGGTGGTAGCATAAAACAGAAGAAAAGCTTCACAGCTGAAAAAGGACGGCAGCCAAAAGGTCCAAAAAGCTGTTCACGGCTGTGCTGGAAAGAGCATCGCAGGAACCCAGGTGGATAAGCTGCTGTCTGAGTTGGCACCACCCTTGGAATAAAAGGATTTCTATTCATATTATGCTTTTTCCTTTTTTCCCTGCTATACTCCAAGTGCTCAGTTGTTATGTTTTGATTGAAACACTGCACACTCGGCCGGCCTGTTAATCCCCTCCGGGAACACCGAGCATACACCTGGGATTTGCTAAAAGCATTGGAAGATTTTTTTCTTTGTCACTTTGCTTTCTGGGTTAAAAAAAGCAATAATTGATCCACACCTGAAAATAAATTGGGAAAATATTGTAACTGCAGGGAAAGGCAGTCTATTTATTAAATAAAAATAAATAAAAGATCTTCCCATAAAATCTCCCTAGACTATCTTCCAGTTCCTACCAAAGTAACAACTATGTATGTGGAGATTGGGAAAAGATCTGATTTTTTTTTCCATATAGACCCTGCCCCGCCCAAGACAGCTTAATAAATGCCTAGCACATTATATTTCTCAGTAAATACTTTGTATATCTTTTCTTTGTTATATCCTGGATATAACTAAAATATAAAGTTTCACTGTAGCAGTGGGATATCTATATTCTTCAGTGTCTAATCATCTCTGTGCTATATAGTCTTTTTTTTTAAAAAAAAAAAAAAATTATTATTTATTTATTTATTTATACAAGCACTGGGTACAGTCAGAAGAGTGGGAGGGTGAGAGAATTCACCAGAGCCAGAGTGGGGAACGGAGCAGGCAGACTGATGAAATACACTGCTGAGGGGAGCAGCAGGCATGGCAGGAGAGGTCTGTCACGTGATGTGGGACCCTCCCTGGTGGCCGGGATTGAACCAGCACTGCAGAGGCTGCGGGCAGCTTTGCAGCCCTGCGTTCAACCACTGTGCCACCAGGGGAGGCCCTCTGTGCTATAGTCTTAATTAGAATATGGTGATCTATTTTCCATTAGAATGAGTTGATCCATTTTCTGGAAAGACTCATTCTATTTCCAAATGTCTATAGACCACTACCCAGATATTGTACTCTCAGGTATTTACTCCTAATGAAAATTTATGTTCATCCATAAACCTCTACACAAAAGTTCATAGCAGCTTTACTCATAGCAGCAACAAACTGGAAGTAGCCAAGATATCCTCCAACGGGTATACAAGGGAAATGTGATACATCGGCAGCATGGAATACTACTGAGAATAAAAAGGGATAAACTATTGGTACAAACAACAGCGTGGATATATTTCCAGGAAATTGTGCCAGGTGAAAAAAGCATGTCTGAACAGGGCACCTACTCTGTGATTCAGTCTATGTGTCATAGCTCATTGCGTGTCAATTTTGTTTATTTTTTCAAAGAATCAAATTGTGGTTTCACTGACATTTTGGATTGTCATTTTGTTTTCTATTTCATTTAGTTCTGCTCTGTTATTTATTTCCTTCTACTGTTTTTGGATGCTTTTGTTCTTTTTTTAGTTTCTTCAAGTGCAGATTTATTGTAAAGATGTTAACATTGCCCAAAGTGGTCTACTGATTCAATGCAACCCCTGTCAAAATTCCAACAACATTTTTTGGTCAGACATGGAAAAGTTAACCCCTAAATTTACATGGAATTACAAGGGACTCCCAAAAGACAAAATACTCTTTCAAAAGATGAATAAGGTTGGAGTTTTCACACTTTGTGCTTTCAAAACTTGCTGCAAAGCTAAAGAAAAATTTAAAAGCATGCTACAAGTATAAGGATAGACATATATACCAATGTAGTAGAATTGGCAATCAAGAAATCAACAAATACATCTATGGTCAATTGATTTTTGACAAGAGCATTACATTCATTCAGTAAGGGCAGCCTCTTTAGCAAATGATTCTGAGCCAGCTGGATTTCCATAAGCAAAAGAATGAAGCTTGACCTCTACCTCACACCATATATAAAATTAACTCATAGTGAATCAATGACCTAAAAATAAGTATTAAACTATTAGAAGAAAATGTCTAATACCAATTTGTCTTGAAATTTTTGCAAATTGTTTTTTTTTTTGCAACTCTTGTGGTAATTTAACACTTCTCATATAAGGGATAAATATTCATAACCTTGGATCTGGCAGTGCATTTTTAGACATAATGCCAAAAAGCATGAGAAGCAACAACTATAAAAATAAATTACAAGGAAAAAAAGTACAACTATGTATGGTGACAGATGTGAACTAGACCTATTTTGGTCATCGTTTCACAATATTAAATCATTATGTTGTATACCCCTATGTTTACTGCAGCACTATTTACAACAGTAAAACCTGAAAACAACCCAGATGCCCAAAAATAGATGACTGGATCAAGAAGATGTGGCACATATACACAATGGAATATTATTCAGCCATCACAAAAGATAAACTCATGCCATTCACAGCAACATGGTTGGAACTAGAAGGAATGATGCTCAGTGAAATAAGCCAGAAGGAAAAAGAAAAATATTGGATGGTTTCACTTATAGCGGGAATACAGGGGAACCCAATAAGACATGAGTATAAAAAAAATAACAGTAGAAAGTACAACAAAGCAAAAACAGACAATTATAAGTCAGAGACATCCTGCAGGGGAGGAGGTGGGAGAGGGATCAGAGGGAGGGAGGGAGGAGCACAGGGGACTGAGGTGATGGTGCACGGGTGTATTGGTGCATAGGTGAATGAAACTCTATGGGGACTACACCTGAGGGGGTGGGGGGAAGCAAATATTGTTTAAAAATGAACAATGATGTAAAAAAATTTAAAAATATAATTTATGTCAATTACACATCATTAAAAAAAGATCAGTGAAGTTATATGTGTATAACAGATGCTCATTATTACATTATTATTATATGTACAGCAGAGAGAGACAACTGCTCCATTAATAGCAACTTTCAGATACACAGTATAGGGTATAGTGTCAAGTTATAATGTACAGCTTAGTAGGTACAGTTGAGAATACCTCACTGAATCTTAAAGCAACCTACAAAGTGCACTGCATGATTGTCCCGCGAGTGAGGAAGCAGAGGCTTCCAGGATCTGCCGGTATCCAGCAGATACCAGGTCAGCTGGTATATCCGGTATTCAAGAAGCTTCTGCTAATCTCCAAAGTGGGCATTTCCGAAGCCCAGTACGAAGATGAGTAAAGTGTGGGATTGCTGCAGCAGGAAGAAGGGTTGTGGGCAGCTGCCCTGGCCACCAAAGGCATCAGCCTCTGGAGCCCGAGACGGTGTCCCTGGGAGTGGCTTCTGTGGCCACATCCAGACTGGTCCTCAATGCCAAGCCTTGCTGGCCTTCCCCTTGGTGGGCCCAACTACTGTGGGGGCACCGGGGCTGGCTGCGCCTGCCAGCTCCCTCCCTGCTTTGCATCCTGCTTGAGCTGGAAGGGCACCCTCTCCAGAGAGGGACAGAAAGAAGCCCCCTGAGTCCGGAGGCCTTCACAGCACTTGGCCACCCAGGACAGGAGGGTCACACAATGGCAGAACTGGGGCAACTTTAAGAAGGAAACTGGGGCTGGGCTCCCAAAGGGATGCTATAGCGCTGTGCAAGACGTGGGCCTGGAGAACCCGGGGGTGTTCACCTGGCGGAGGCTCAGGCTCACGCCCCACCACCCCGAGGACCTTGGCTCCTGTTTGCAGTCCTGGGCCCTGCTACTCCTTAGTTGTGTTTCACCCCTTCCTCCCTGCTTCCCAACAATAAATAGACCTAAATGCTGCAATTTTCTAATATACCTTCCCCCTCCCATTTTTTTTTCCTGCACAGACTCTCTCAATGTGAATCACAATATAATGAAAGAGATTTGGCATTTAAAGAGGGCCTTGAAAATTACCTTGAGTTTCCACTTAGTGCTCTTGGTTAACTGACAATACATAGCATTATTTTCCACCTGCAAGATGATTTGTGGTGAGATGGGAATGAAAAGATACCATTCTTGGAAAACCTTAAGCGCAAAATGCTTTTAAAAACCAGTACCTGAGATGGTAACCTACTATAGGAAGTAGTATTATTTTTTCCAGTGATTCATTATTCTTTACAATGAAAGATACCTGATATTAAGATTTAAAGTAGAATGAAATGCTCTTTCTTCAAGCTTCACAAATCCAACTGTTTGTTTTCCATATTTGCGTATACCTATTAGTTTTAATTACACTAATAATTTCCCTGGGTTCTTAAATTTACATTAGTATTTAAAGTATAGAGAAAACATCCCTCATATAATTTAATCATTTGTGCAAATGGCAGACAAGGAAGATATTGGTTTGTATTGTAATTATCGTAGTTCATGTTTTGAGCGCATTTGTACAATTGCTAAATTAATAATTATCATTTACGTAAGCAGATTAGGTCATCTGCACTCATTTACAATTATAATTCAGAAATGATTAGATGTTCTTCAAATTTCCCAATTTCTTTAATGCCCTTATTAAAATTGTACATTAAAGAATTTTCCAATTAGCTCTATTATCATAAGTAAATTTGGCTTAGTACATATAATTACTCCCATGCTAGTGCATATAAATTTTCAATTAATCCATCTCTTTTCTCAAGTGTATGGCAAAACAACTTGATTGTCATAATGTTGTTTGCAGCATTTGCTTAAAAGCCCCCCTTGTTAAGATTCACAAAGCCAAACCATTATCAGTCGTATAAAATGGTATATGAGATTATTCTATAAGACAGGCATTATACCAGGTATAACTAGAATGTTCTTTGCTGTTTACTGTGTGTTGTATAGCTTGTGGGAAAAGAACTTTTGACTGCACAGATCCTTCAACAACACAGAATACCAGGGAATATTTAAAGTCCAGACATAGTTGAAAAAACATTGACATTTTTGAAATTACAGTTGAAATGCATCAGATCATCTGTAATTTTCCCACCCAGAGATAATCTTTGCTATCATTCTGGTTTTTTATCTTTCAGAACTTGTTAATGGATTTTTAGCTATCTGTCTACTTCTCCAACTGCTAAGTTAAAGTTTCCAGAATTTCAAGTAACTGGGATCATACAGTGCATATTCTTTTGTATCTGGCTTCTCTAATTCAATGAGACTTATCCATGTTATAGCATGCATCAGTAGTTTACTCCTTTTCCTTGCTGAATGATACTTCATTACCTTGTCCAGCCAGTGGTGTGTCTGCTATGCAGTAACAAAATTACTGTTCTACTTACTATTTAAATTCTTTGGTTTTAGGACTTCAGTGAGAAGAGTGAAATTCTCCTCCATCTTGTTTTTGCCACAGAAACCCCTTTTGTATTTATTACAAAAGTGCTATACCTTGAAGAACAAAGTTCCTCGTAAGCAATGGCAAGTGAATACATTGAATATGGCACAATTTCTCTACTTACCTGTTGCTGAACAATTGTTTCCAGTTGTGAGCTATAAATGGGTGAGGTGCTGAAGCAGGGGCCTCCTGGCTTGCTGGAATGATGGTGCACATCTCTGCTTAACTCCATGTTCAGGGATGCCAGGTTGTTAGCTTGAAAACAGTGGTGGAGGGGGTATTTACATTAAGGAAACTGACAAATTGGGAACTCCCCTGTCCCTGCCAAGGAGCCAGTTTTACCAACATGCCATTGGCTATTAGGAATAAAGATGCAATGAATATTTGTGTAGAAATTTATGTGTAGATCGAAGTTTTCGTTTCTCTTGATTAAATACCTGCAGTAGGGTTTGGGGATCAAATAGTTACAGAATGTGTAATTTTATCAGGAACTGCCAAGGAGTTTCCCAAAGTAGTTATGCCACTTTATATTCCTGCTAACAATGTACGAAAGTTCCATTTGCTCCACTTCCTCACCAGTGCTTGGTATGGTGAGTCTTTTAATGTTAGGGATTCTGGTGGTTGTGTAGAAGGATTTTATATTGTATAAATTTGCTGTTCTACCAAAATGGATAATGTTGAGCAATTTTTCATGTGCTTATTGGCTATATTTATATATTTATTTGTATCTACTTTTTTGACTTTCTATTCATGTTCTTTGACCATTTGGGGGTTTGTTTGTCTTCTTATTGGACTGTAAGATTTCTTTATATTATATATATATGTATCTCTTTATATTTTCTTGATAAATGTTCTATATCAGATATATGTATTGTTGATAATTTTCTTTCTGGAATGGTATTGAACCTGTGAATCAATTTTGGGAGAAGTGATATCTTATCCAGCTTAGACTTCTTTAATTCATGTGTATGGTTACCTTTCAATTTATATATATTTTCCAACAGTGTTTTTATAGTTTGTAATGCACAAGCCTTGCTCATGCTTGGTTAAACTTATTTCTAAACTTATCATGCTGTGGATGCTATTGTAAATCATATTTAATTTCAATTTCCAAGTTTTTATTGCTAGTACACAGAAATACATTTAAAAAAATATTTTCTTTGTATCTTGTCTCTCTAACTTATTAGAGTTCTAGTAGCATTTTGGGACAATTTTTTAGAATTTTTAAATAACTACACAACCATGTCATGTGCCAGTAAAACTGGTTTCACGTCTTCCCTTTTAATCTGTGTGCTTTCTATTTTATTTTCTTACTTTGCAATGAACAGCATGTCTAATGCAGCATTGAATAGAAGTGGTGGGAGTATCTTTGCCTGTTCTGATCGCCGGGGAACAGCATTCAGTCTTTATGCCAGTAAGTATATTTGTTGTAGATTTTACATAAATTAGATTGAGGACATTCAATGACTAAAATGTAGGAAAGTTTTAAGTGCTGGGGGGAGAGAGAGTGCTAAAAGCTGTAGGACAAACTTCTAAGGGTAGAATTTTTTAATTCTGGAAAGAATGAAATCCGAAGGGACTTTTGATAACCCAAATCCATATGATTTATGAATGCTTAGCTGATAAAGCGAATTCCAATTTGTCGGGAGAGGAAGTCTGGTATCAGCCCCCGGCATCTCTGTACATTCCTGCTCACAGCGACATTCTTCAACACCTCGCTGCCCTCTGACCCTGGGAGTTTCTAATGCTAGTCACACAGTCATCCCACCTCGCACAGACTCTGCTATGACCTCCGGAGGATGACTCACTCTGTGGGGTTGGGAGACGCCTGTGCTTGCTACCAAGGTGCACAGTCCTTACCTGGGTTCTACAGCTGTGGTGCAATGCAGTGTGCGTGATGCTGACATCTAGGTCCATTGCCTTGCCCCAAGAGGCTCAGATTTAGGGGAGATAGTGCTACCACACAGATGCTCCTGATGTCTGCTGTAACAAACCATCTTGCTCTGAGCCACTGAGTCTTACTCTCAGGACTGGTGCCCTTGACAAGCTAACCTGCTTGTCTTTAGTAATCTTGTTTGGAGTCTTGTTACCTCTTTGCCATTTTCTATGAGGTTGGGGTTCCTTCTGATAAAATTTATTTGCTGAATTCTGAATTGTTGGGCAGAAGAGCATAACCAAGGTTTAAAAGGTGTTTTTGCTAATTAAAGTGGCCCTCACCTCCTGCAGTGGGAAGTAGAGTTTTGGAGGCAATTAATTGCTCAAGAATTGGCAAACACGAGACAAAAATTAATTCCGCTCCGGTATGTAAGGTGAACACGAGAATGAACAATGTGACATCGCACAGTTCTTAGTGACTCCCCAGACCGAATAGTTTGAGACTCTGACCCAATGTTCTCATTCTAAGTACAACATTGTTTTCCCTTCATATCCTGTCTTTATCACTCCAGTCACTTCTATAAGGCGGGTGAATTCAGTGTTCTCTCCCCAGTCTTCACTTGCAGCACCGTCACTTGCCTTGGACTCCATGTGTGTCCATGTTCTGAGTTCTTGTCCAGGTGCAAGGATTGCTCTTTTGGTGTCTCCTTCCAGGGCTCGGCTTCATCCTTCCACCTTGACACACACGGCCCCTTTCCCTCAAAACAGCTTTCACTGGTCTTCCATTATTCCCAAATAAAATTCCGGCTGACTTTTCCATCGCTAGGATGGTATCTACCCCTCTGCTCCTTTTTACAGTCACACTCAACCTTTCTTAAATAGAAGGAACTGATCATTTTGTTTAATATATTCATTGTTACCGAAGCACCACGGTTCCCTGCAGGCGCAGTCACCACAGCACTCCTGCCACTGAAGCACCCAGAGTCCTCCACTAAAGGTCACTGTGCTCTCCCCCGGCACCCCCATGGCCTCATCTTTACCCTTCCCCCGGAAAGTCACAGATCTAGAGTCAACTTTCAAGCTTGTTTTTAATGTTTGTTTTTGCCCGACCCTTCGGTTTCTCTCTTTTCCACTCATAAGTGACACCATCCAGCATTTGTCCTTGTCCTCTGGCTTATTTTGCTGAGTAGGATCCCTTCCAGCTCCATCCATGATGCTGCAATGGCATGCGTTTATCTTTTTGGATGGCTAAGCAGTCTTCCACTGTGTATATACCACATCCTCGTGAGCCACTCATCTGTTTGGGGGCACTTAGCTTTTTTTCTATTTCTTGCCTATTGTAAATAGTGCTGCTGTGAGAACTGATCATTTTCTTTAGCAATCTGCTTCTTCACCCCCCCCTTACCCCATTTTATCTGAATGGCCATAACTCTTTTTCCCCAAGTCCAATAGCTCCAAACCTCGGAGATTTCAATGATTGCTCTGTGCACTTCTCTGACGGCCAAACCACCTCCAAGTCCTGCTCATTTCTGTAAAAATTTCTTCTAATTAGTAATACTGATACCATTCTGGCTCAGAGTGGCTTTGCCTCTTATAGTCCCTTCAAGTCTCAGCTGAAGATCACTCCCAACCCATTAACACCAGCACCACTGTTAATTCCTTTCCTTGCTGCAGTACACACCGATTCTACCAGGAAATAATTTGCACTTCTAAATTTAGGACTTGATTATATATAGCTTGGGGATGTTTAAATCATACATTGGCTAGTGTTACTCTTCCCCCGACCCCGCTCCATTAGAACCGGAACAGTGGGGCCTTCCTGGTGGCGCAGGGGGTTGAGGGCAGCGCTGCGAAGCTGTTTACAGCCTCTGAAGTGCCAGTTCGATCCCCACCGGCCTCGGAGCAACCCATATGGTGAGCAGACCTCTCCTGTCTCGCCCGCTGCGCCCCTCAGCAGTGCATTTCAGTCAGTCTGCGTGTTCTGTTCCCCGCTCTGTCTCCGGTGAATCCTCTCACCCTCCCACGCATCTGGCCTGTACCCCAGTTCTTGTATTAAAAAAAAAGGTACAGTGATTTCCCCTTGTAATTAGAATAAAATCCTGACTCTTCCATTGACCACAAAGATCTATTTGATCTAACCTGTTCCTACCTCTCTGTTCTCATCTTGATTTGCTTTGCTGTTATGCTCATTTCTCTGCCACCTCACTGGCCTTTGAAATTCCTAGTATGTTGCCAAGTTCTCTCTCACTTTGACCCTTTACCTGGAAGTCCACTTCCAACCCCATCTCCAAGTCTTTGTTCAACTTCTACTCATCCTTCAGATTTTTGTTAAGTTTCACTGACTCAGAGGAGAGGACTCTGAAATCCTATCTAAATTAGACTTTGTAGTTCATCTTTTCATGACTAAATCAGAATTTGTAATTATATATTTATTTGTGATATTTTAATATGTCTAGATTCATTATTATGGCCAGGAAGGCAGAGATTGTGTCTGTCTTTCATTTCTGAATCTTTAACACAGTATAGACTCTGGCACATAGTTGGGACTCAAGGTAAACGCTTGTTGCAACAAAATGTCTCCTATTTACCCAGGTCTAATGAAAATTAAATCCTATTTATCCTAAAGCATGCAATCCCTCTGTGCTCTATGGACTAATCTTATCAAGTTCTTTGGACTACAAGACTAGCAGACATCTGCTCCTGGCTGTATTTGGTGAGATTATGCCAGTCACTTGTATTAATTTCTTAGACTATTTCCCAGAATTTCCTCTAGAAATAACTTTTATCATTTTCTTTAATGTGCATGCATCCTGGTTGACTCCCACTGCACTTCAAGCTCGACCACTGCCATCCTGTCCTTGCCATTTCTAGAATGTCTGTGCTTTGACTTACTGTAGTCAAGTCAAACCATGAATTTAAGATGCCAATCCTTCTGCAAAACAGTGAATATGTTATGCTCAAGAATTCACAATGAACACTTTGAAAATTGCACATTCACCTTTTTCAGAGAGACCCAAAATGTAGGCATTTTAATTAAAGATGTGGGGAAGATGATCCACACAAAAATCTTCTAAACCCTGACCCATGTGGGGTTTGACTACAGGTTATAAGTCAACTAGCAATAGGAGACAGACAGTAATTTTCTTGATTTATTAGAATTGCTTTCTTCAGGTCCAAGGCCTTCCTTCCTTGCCTTGTCTTTGTAGGTCTGCACTTGTATGCACACAATGTCTCATTTGAGGATGTAGCTTAGCACAGTGGTCAAGACCTTGGACTCTGATGCCAAGTTTCCAGGCTTTGAATTGACATTAATATTAATTAGCCATGTGACCTTGGCTAAGCCCTATAACCTGGTTGTGTACGTTTCCTCACACCTAAATTGGGAATAAAAAAGGATACTATGTCCTTCATAGGGCTATAAGTTAATGTGATGCGTGTATATTTATAGTACTTAGTGCCAGTATGCTGTTAATTTCTTTTCTCTTTGAGTGAAGTGCTTCCTCTAAAGGGCAGTGTGTACAAGCACTCGCCCATCCCTTCTTATCACTGGCCAGTTTTGAATTTAGCAGGCATGAAAATAATTTATAAGGCGGCAGGGTTCCCCTTAGAATCGCCCATCCTATGAAACCATTTATGACCACCTTCTTGTCATTCTTGTGTGGGGTGCATAAGAGATTTATAGAAGACTGGAACCAAGAATGTCCCATTGTTGATGTTTTGAGGATACCCAGATGCTTTGGGGTTGGATTCAGACACACCAGCACATGAGCAGTCTGGATTCATGCTGAGAGGCCCAACTATGTACATTCTATTGTTGAGGGTGACCTATCCCCTTGGTCTAAAGCTATGTGAGTGAGCTACTCAGTCATGGGGGGGTCCCCCCTATGCACACAGGAGGTTTACATGCTATTATTAAAGTCTCTTATCAATCTGTCTGATGCTTGTTTGATTATTTGCTAACCTAGAAGAATCCAGAGGAGAATGAGATGATTTCCTCTGTGCCCTGACAGATCAATATTATGAAACTGCAATTGTTCGTTGACATCCAAAACAAAGACAAAAACAAAAAAAAAAAGATATTCCCACATTTTGGACTAAAAGTCCTGTGTCCCAGGAAATCCTCAGTCTCAGGCAAAGTAGGACAGTTGGTCATTCTATTTGTCAAAGGCAGATCTTTCAGGAACTGTCACCTTACACACGTGTCTCTGAAGCGAAATCATTGACCTCACCTGTGGTGGTAAAGTCACTTTGGATATGCCTTATTCCATTCACCCTTGCTGTTTTTGCCACCTACCTGCAACATATTCTCCCATCTAGAAATAGAAGTCAGGCTGTGAGTTACTAGAGTTTATATTTTCCTATATTAGGCTAATAGTTTACTGTTTCTGTTTTGCTTTGTTTTATAATTCACTGAACACATTTTATTGGTCTTTTTGGACAGAAACGGGAACTTATTTGCCAGGAAGGGTGATCCCATCCTACCTCTGCTGGAACCAGAGCACTGCCTCCTTCTGGTTCTGTTTGGCCCAGGGCAGCCTGTCCTGCGTTTCTCGTCTGAAACCTGGCCCCCGCAGCAACGTAGAGCAGTCCAG
Source organism: Talpa occidentalis (assembly GCF_014898055.3). Lineage (NCBI taxonomy): Eukaryota > Metazoa > Chordata > Mammalia > Eulipotyphla > Talpidae > Talpa > Talpa occidentalis. The sequence goes on from NW_023601543.1 coordinate 9,886,311, forward strand.
GCCGCAGATACCAACACGTGGGTCCTATTTCATTCCCAGACCGATGTGTTCCTGGATCCCACAGCCAAAGTTTCCAGTATCTGAGAAGTTATTTTTTGGTAACGGATGCTCTTGCACTCTGTAGCAGCAGGAAGGGCACAGCGCAGGTTTTCTATGATCTGAGCAGACAGGTGAAGGAGGAGTCCTGGAGCCCTCAGGGGCTTTTTCAGGGTTTTATAGAGTTTACCAGGTACTTGGCAGGCAGGAGTGCGGGGGAGGGGTGGGGCGCGGAGGCTGACAGATCTCCTAAGCCCCCGCGAGTCATCACTCTTTCTGGGCTCTCCGGTGTTCTCTCGCGGCCTCTGCTCTGCTGGCGTCCCCATGACGCCGCCCTTAGAAGGCCAGTCTCTCAGCCCAGGTGTACCCACGTACGCATGCGCACACCCTACTGCAGGTGCCCGCCATCAGGCATGCATCTTCCATCCTAATGGCAGGAGGGCAGAAAAGCTTGATACTTTACTTCCTACACACTCTTAGAACTTTCTCTGGGATTTCTTCTGCCTCAGCTGCACAAACTGCAATGGACCACGATTTTTTCCTTTCTCCGATGCCAGAGGATCTGGCTGGGTATTTGGAGAACACAGGGGTCTGACCTGTGAGCTACGCTGGCACCTTGGCTGCCTGGGTCAGTCTGTCTCCACTCTCCCCACACAGATGCTGAGGCAGAACTTGCAGATGTGAGGTTGTCACATGGGGTTCTCCTTTGCACCCTGATCCTCAGCCACGATGGAGAACAGGAAGAGCGTGGTTTACTTTTTTGGTAAAACTTTTGACTTTGACCAATGGTAACACAATGATATCACATTTTCCCTTTAAATTATTTTGTATTGAGATATAATTCACATACCATGAAATTCACCTTTTTATGATTTTAAAAAATATTTTATTTTATATATTTTTTACATCATTTTTTCATTTTTGCACAATGTATGCTTTTTCATCTTGGTTATAGTGGGAAAAGAAAAATACTGGATGGTCTCACTCATAGCAGAAATTTAGAAAACCTAAATAAGGGACCAGGAGAAAGACTAATTATAATAAAGTAAAAATCAAAATCAACAAGCAACTATAAGCCAAAATTCAGCTTTTTAAATGAATTCAGTTTGGTGATTTTTCGGATATTCACAAGGTTGTGCAATCATCACCACTCTCAAATTCCAGAATATTTTAATAACTGCAATAAGAAGTCTTGTATTCCCTAGCAGTCGGTTCTAATTCACCCACCCCTATACTCCACGCCCTGGAACCTACTAATTTACTTTCCGTTAATTTGCCTATTCTGGACATTTCATATAAATGGACTCCTACAATAGGTAAACCTTATATGTATGGCTTATTTTACTTAGAAATGTTGAGCTTCATCTAAGTTGTAGCGTGTGTCACTAATTTACTCATTTTTATGGGCAAATAATATTCTTTTATATGAACATTCTATATATTTGTTTACTTATTCACCAGTTGATAGACATTTTAGTTGTTTCCACTTTTGGGGCATTATGAACAATGTTGCTATGAATATTTTATGTACAAGTTTTTGCGTGAACATGAATCTGCATAGTCACCCTTTTTTGTGGAAAATACACTGCACAGACTATTATTGATTATTTTCTGGCACAGACCACGTACTTACTTTGAATTACACTGAAAAGTTATGACTGGATTGGCTGAATTCAAAATAGTTAAAAATCATATTAAATTCCTCACGTTCTTTAGTAACTGGAAGGTAACTAAAACTATGTTATGTCTAAATTCCTATTGTTCCAAGCTGCTTTTGTACTAAATCCAATGCTTTGAGGAAAATAATTCATTATGTTTTGCTGGTCTTAGAATTCAAGGTTTAATCCTTTTACTCTACTAAGCTATCATTTTGGTTTGCATTTTTATTTTTTGCTCATCACACCACTATCATTTCTCAGATGATCTTAAGATCCAGAAACAACCCAGAAACGTGTTAGTGAAGGGTCACTTTGATTTTGACTACCTATGATGTTGTCAATATAAATTTTTTCTTTTAGTTTCATTGTAGGTCAAGCAAGTTATGAAAACCCCATACACTTGGTCATCAAAGAAGAGTTTAAAATTTAGCAAACAAAACTGATCATGAGTTAGTCTAGCATGCGAATTAATGTGTTTAAATTTAGTGAAGGAAGAGATGTGAATGTCTTGAAGTTTAGCAGTTAGGATTATAAGCGGTAAGGAAGAATGGCAAAGTACAAAGAAAAAGTGATTCAATAGTTCCCAAAGAAGCATGTTCCAAATCTTGTTCAAAGATTTCCAGACTGCGTTTTTTGATACTTTTGATACCATGATCATTTAGGACTTTTGGAATAGCAAATAAAGTAAACATGAATCCAACGGAAGAAAAGTCATTCTAATTGAAGGGGACAGTGTATAGATGACGATAAAATGGCAAGTGTGGAAGAATTCTACATATAGTAAATAGCTCATTAAAATAGAACTTGGCACACAGTGGACACTCAGTCAACATTTGTTGAATTTGTTGAATGAATTATACTCACATTTGTAATGATGAGAATATACTGGGCTGAAGTTGGTGTCTTATTGAGCAAAGGAAAAACAGCTACTAAACAAGCATGCTTCCTTAACCCAAAGAAATATTAACCTCATTGATAGATTCACTCATTATGGGATATAGAGAAAATATCTGTGTATCTGCAGAGTTTGGGGCTTTACACATAAACTTTGTTAAAAACTTGGGATCTTTAGCTAAGAGCAAGCCTTGCGAAAGTAATTTACAGCTATATAGGTAGTGCTAGACCTCCAGGGAGGTTTATCTAACTCTGAGTGAGGGTATATGTTTACATTTCAAGGAGAAATAGACCAAGGATTTTGGAGACATTTCTAGGTCATAAAAGTTGGAGCTATATTTGGTCTTTGAAAAGGTTAATTTAATTCCAAAAGAATGGTGGTTACCAGAGAGAAAGGAGGAGGGAGGGCCTGGACAGAAAGGGCTGTTGGTTGGTAGTGGGTGTTGATTGAATATTTGGCATTGGGCAGGGTGAGAAAATATAATCTTGGATCCTTTATGGCATTGTAAACTAATTCTACCTCAAATACAAAATAGAAAAAAAAAAGGTTGGAGTAAAAACCCAGGATCTGTTTTCATTTATCTCCAAAAAGCCAAGGTTTTACCCCCTTCCTTCATGACAGAAGGAGTTTGCTGGCTCTTTTTCCTGTATTTAAATAAGAGGAAATGCATTTTCCTCTGTGCCTCACTTTACATATATAGGAGATTCGACCTGGCTTTTTCACATCAGGCTTAAGCATCTGGGTGTGGGAAACTGAGGTCATTATTTGGTTTTTAACTGAATCACAATAAATTGCCTCGGATCAGAACACTCCATGTATGCATTCAGAACAAAATTAATTAATATGAATATTAGAAACCCAAAACGCACCAATTGTTTTCAAGAACTGTTGTCACAGCAGCATTTGCATTCTAACAAGAATGTGGGCTTTCTAAAAAAGCACTTACAGGATTCTCAAGTACAATACTTGAAAGTAATAACGTTGCAGGTTATTAAGAAAAAAGTCCATAAGTCTGAATTCTACCCAAACCTGATTGACCATCTAATTAATAGGGCCAATTATGGGGGTTTTACAAAAATTAAAGCTCATTTGAATTGTATTACTCTAGAAAGATAAGAGCTTTCTCTTCTGATTTTAGAGCAAAAATGCTAAAACATTGAAGGGTTTTATTTTGTTGCTGTTAAGATGATTCCATTAGTTTTTAACTTAAAAAGAACATATTACATCAACTGGGAGACAGGACTTCCATGAAGGAACAGCTACAGATCTTTCATTTCCTGTCTATAGTCATTTGAAATATCTTACAAAACTTGCATAGTATTGTTTAATTTGTGGCAAATGAAAAAACTTTTATGTTCAATATTTTTGAGTCACATTTTGGATCAAAATGATAACAGATAAAGAGAAGTCAGAGAATGAGATTTTGGAAATGAAGCTGACTGGCAGCAAAAAATAACTAAGGCCTATTTTTCTTTTCTCATTTTTATTAAAAACAAGCAGACTTTGTTTTTTTTACTAATTTGTCAGTCCTTTACATAGTTGTATAATTTGGGGGGCACATCTTCACACCTCCATATGTGCTCATGCTTCACTCACCCTCCAACAAAGCTCCCTTTGTTTTGATATGAGTGGCTTCCAACTTTGTTGCAAGAATTGCACAGGCAGAGTCAATGGCAAGTATAACAGGAAGGCCCATTAGCACACAGCTTCCTGGATTCCATAAAGGCTCAGACTCCTTGAAGTGGCCCCTCATGACCAAGCCCAGTTCCATGCTTTCCACCTCATCCCCTCTGCTCTCCCACTCTCCTAATAAATGCTATGCTCCAGCAATCATGAGTTACCTAAATATTACACACTTGCCAGATGGTGTCACACCTCCATGACTCTCAACATATTTCCCCCTCATTTCAAATGGTCTTCCCAATTTAGTCAGCTTGTCTTTCAGGAAAACTCCAGTTTATTACTTCTTCTCAGGCATGACTTTCTCCTTTGTCAGATCTTCCTGAATTCCACTTCCCTGTCACATGCCCACGACTGTGTTCCATGGACAAACATCTGCCTTTGCATGCATCATCCCATACTATAATTATCTGCTCATATTTCTATGCTACATTTCTTGTACTTAACACAGTCACTAGCACATAGTAGTCACTCAATGAGCATTTGTTACATGAGTTCATGAATAGATATTTGGATGGAAGAATGAATGAATGGAAGTACATGATTTCATTTTCCTAGTTCTTGATAGGTATCATAGAAAACAAAGAATTTAGAGTAGAAAAGGGATAATTTTGGCGACCACCTGACCTGTCTCCCACTCCCTTTCAACCAGAAGTGCAGCCAGCTCGACTATCTCCAGCACGAAGTCTCTAAGTTCTGAGTAAATACATTCTATTTTTGGATAGTTTTCATTTTATAAGATATTGTCTATTTGTACTATGCATCTGAAATGTGACTTTTTTCAATTTCCATACATTTATCTTAGAATTTGCCTCTGACAAATACACAAACAAGTGCACTACCACTTCCATTGCCAACTCTTAGAAGAAACTGCATGGGTTTGCTTATTAGTCTTCTCTCCAGACTAAACATACAGTTACTGCGACCCCTTCTTGTTTCTCATGGTTTGTAGACGTCTCCTCTGCCTGGTAGACTTCCTAGGTATATTCTCCCAATGTCACTTCTAAAATGCAATATAACTGGGCCTCCCTGGTGGCACAAGGGGTTAAGTCTCAGCACTATGAAGCTATCCTCAGCCACTGCAGCACAAGTTCGATCCCCGGCCAGGGAGCTGACCCACTGGTGCAGCACACCTCTCCTGACTCACTCGCTGCTCTCAACAGTGTATTTCAGTAGATCCACCTGTTCTGCTCCCCACTCTGTCTCTGGTGAATCCTCTCACCCCTGAACCTCTGGCATACACTCCAGCTCTTGTATGCATAAATAAATAAATAAAATCTTTAAAAATATATAAAAAATGCAATATATCCATTTAAACACGATGCTCCAGATGTAGGATTTGATTACTGCATATGCACATATTAAACTTGGGAAGCTAATGTCACACCATATTTTCCCTATTACTCCTACCATGAGTTCACATTTCTGGAGTTTCTACTGCCTTTCAAAGGAGATTATTCTGCTTTTTCTTTCATATCTACAGGGTGATTTTTTTTTTATAAAGCTCAATATGGTGCTATGGTTTTATGGCCTGGTGAGCAAAAATGTTTCACAAAGGAAACAATAAACAAACTGGTGCTAAAAGATCAGGGTAGCATTATCTTAATGCACAAATTGGGTCTTCCAGGCAGGCTGACAATTACTTTGTGAACAGTCACTAGCTCAAGTATATATAATAGAAGATGTAGATGGGATAAAGAGGCAAAGCTTTTAGCCATGTTGTTTCGTGCAGAATCACTAAAAGAGACAACCCCACCTCACACCTCCACACACGGACAGACAAAATGATGCCTCAGTCAGTTTTGCCAAAGGGCACTGGTAATGATGCAATCGTGATACCAAGGTCAGATGAAAGCTCAGCGGTACCTAAACTAGATCTGGCCATCCTGTCCTCATGGACATTAACATGAGCGAGGAGCTCTTTGCCAAGAGATTACATGACAACTAGCGCACAGCTAGTCCTTTCAGGAGACACAGATGAAATAACACCCACTGAGGTGGGCAAAATGAGATCTCCTGGCAGCAGCCTTTGATTTCTTATCTTTTCAGGTCACGTTTTCCCCAATCTCATGTGGCCACTTTGCCTTCACAGTGCTATTTTATACCTTATGTGCATCAATTAATAAAGGTCTACATATTCTTTGCATGTAGACTATCAAAGATCTACATAGGGCACATTACCCTGGATTTACTCAACACACACACACAGACACACACACACACACACCATGGACTCAGCATTTTAAGGCAACGATCCTGGGTTTGTGCTGATGATTTTGTTGACTTTTATTCTAGGAAGTTTCATAAGGTGGCCTCAATCTATCTCTTCTCCCACACATACAAGAAGATGAATGTTTCCTAAACCTTCCACCGCTTACTGAATACTGATAAAACACAGCCACAGTTCAAAGTGAATTCCTACAATCTTACGTTTACAAAGATTACAAAGCAAAGTCTTTGGATTTCTGACAAACGCAGTAAATCCTTTACCCTTTTCTTTTTTATGGGTTAAAGCAGAAGCTGAGAATCAGCGGTCTCTATCTGCTGGTATTTCTTCTGTAGATGTGAAGGATTAAATATTTGTTTTCTTATTCCTTGAGTTTCAGGCAGAAGAATTTTTCAGAAACAATTCTAGGAAATAAAGAAAAGGAGTCATGACTGATGAACTTTCTTACTAATCAACTTACAGCAACTGTTTAATGTGCTCTGGTTAAGTAACAAAGGTTACAGTAGTCAGACAATGTCCACCTAAAATGAATCTAAAAATTTTACTGGTCTTAAGTGTTGACAGAAACTTCAAGTCAGAATGGACCATCATGACTGAATTAGCAGGAATACTAAGGAATGTTGTATTTCCTGGCCACCATGCGCTAAGGACCGTAGTGACCATACATATGTATTTTCTTATTTAATCCTCATAAAATTCTCTCAGGTAGAAACTGTGACTATCTCCATTTCTCAAGATAGTAATCTGAGACCCAGAGAGATTAAGTGACTTTTTCAAATCCACTCAACTGGTACGTGGAAGAATCGCCTCTTCTGTACTGTCTATCTCGATCTAGAGAAAGGGAAAATGAGGCCCAAATATGACCATCTATTTTTTTTTCCAGAATGTACAGCTACCTAGTGGCAGAGTCAGGACTATAAGCCTTGCCTCCTAATTCCTAAACCAGTACCCTTTCTACTACTTGCAGCTCTTTAGGGAGATAGAACATGTTCCAGACAGTTGAATCAATATACTTGCAACAAGACCCAAAAGAAAAGTCGAATAGGAAGTCACCTTGGTTTTGTCTTGCAAAGCTTAGTCATTAAAAGGAAAAAAAGAAAATCTTCTGGCCTTTAAAATAGCCCTTTCCGAGTATGCGGCTCATAATGGGCATACTCAGGCAAATGGAAGCAGGTCGATAGTGGGGGCACAGAACAGCAGTCTTTGCACAGAAAATGATTCAATAGACTTGAGTTCCCTGCTTGCTTTATGCACTGATTACATGGTACATCCATTACTAGGGAAAAGCTAAGAGCAATTTCAAAATTAATTCTCAATAAACCCAGAAAAATATTTTCTATTGAAAATAAGAAAATGTGCTGGCTGTTGTTCTTGATGCCTGGATGCTGGTCCTATTTTAGGAAGACAGAGTGAGGTTCTATGGAGTGAATTTGAATTTACATTTTTAGAAGTCTAACAGCAAGCACAGAGCAGGTAGGTGCTCGATAATTGTTGGTTGATTCGGTCACTGATTATCTTTAGCTTAGATTATCAAGGATCAAAGGATGTATCCTACTTTTTCGAAGAACTTAAAAAATATGAGTCCAAATCTATCCTTCACCATGTCATTGTGCTACTTTCTCTATTTTCAGCAGTGCACTTGACGCAGTAAACGCATATGTTGATTCTCAACGAGGAACACCGGAAACATAGAATGT